>NW_026916093.1:1200000-2400000 GCF_034315485.1 Pezoporus occidentalis | reverse complement strand
CTCAGAAGTGTCAATGGTGTTCAAATTAGGATGGCAAGAACAGATAGTGTAAAATATATACACTCTCTGTGCTGTGGAAAGCATGAAGTTGTCAGCATCCCTAGGGCATAAAAGTCCAATGCAACAAAAATGACGCTATATAAATAACGGTTTTATGCATTGCCATGATTATATAGCAAGAAGTCTTCACAGCTCATCATACTTTGCACCAGACGGGGCTCAGTTCATATCCTAAAGAAGTTCCGAGCAGGTAGGGCAGCTTTGGATGCCTCTCAAGGCTCGGTCGAAGCCCCTCTAACATGGATTGCCTGAAGATTCAAGTCTCTTTTGGCAAATGTCACCTGCTCCTAATTGCATACCTAGGCTCCCCTCCTGGGTTCTGCTACCTGATCACAGGCACTGGGCTGTCAGGGTTTGCTATTTCATCCATTGTTCCAAGCTCCCTTTGTTTCAGGCTGGCTGCCTGCTCGAATTGAAATGAAATTTTTGTCTTAGAAACGTATATAAGTAGCTGGCTTTTAGCACATGGTAAATAAAGGTGGAGGATTCTTTTGTCTCTATTCATCAAGCTTTTTCTCCAAGACTGCTTTGTTATTTACTGAAGCCATATGGGTTTAATTACACACTTTTGGAGTAATACAGTTGTGGGAAAGTTGCTACCCTCAAAGATGCCTGTCATTAGCAGCCATGGATTGCCCTTGCTACTAAAGCAACTGTACTAACTGTAATGGGACTTGCCAGCACATACTTCCACCAAGACGGGGAGCACAGAAAGAGCTGCATCGGCAGTAAATGAAGTGAGAAAGCTAGGCATGTAGTGTATAATTGATATCACAGGCCAGAAATAAGCTGCAGAGAATGAAGAACAAGGCTGTGGTGTCTTGATTAATCACAAGCTTTTCTGATGTCCTACTGGGCAGTTTGTACTGCTTAAAATGTTAATGGGGACCAAGGCTGAGCACACGCCACTACATTTAGTGCTGGATTATGTAGCACTGCTTCAAAACTAATCCAGGCATCCCAATAGCTTAAAATAATACACTGTCACCAACCTTTCAATTCTAACCCTTTCAGTGTTTCTAGCAATTTTGATAGCAGGGGCATGCTGGCATTTGGGCAGAAAATTGTGCATTGGCAGGCATGCAGGAGGTGATATAGCCATAGTCATATTCCTGTGTCACAGATTTTAGATTCCATCTTCTCCTCCCTTCTTGCGTCACAGAAGTGCAGAGGGAAGACCTTCCTTTGGCGCTGCTTGTGGCTGTATTTCTCCTAGTTGCACAGCCTTTTCAGATCAAAGATCTGAACTCGGATCATCTTTAAGTTTGACATATTTACCTAGGTTTCTTAGCCGTTGTGCTGTTCGTAATAACCCAGGAACAGTTTATACTGTTCTTGCAAGTGCAAGAAGTCCCCAAACCTTGTCTTTTTTCTTCAGCTTACTAGTTGCATTGTATTGCGCACATACAGATTCTCTGGTGCCTTCTGGGAAACACTGGATATTCTGCTAATGTTTATGGGCATGCCCAGGCTCCCTGATGTCTGGGAATACAGGGCAAGTGTACAGAATCTTTGCTCACTGACTGGACAACATTTTGAGGAAGAAAAAGCAAATACACTGGGAAAGCTGCAGGAATATTTCTTAAGCCCTATTTACCCAACTGCATGCCTTCAGCAGGGGGCATTCTGCATGTCAGCATTATCTGTCCTGATGGTGAGAGCTGAGCTAGCCTCCTTCAAAGCAGTACCTGTCTCCCAGCTTGGGTACTCTCTTCTGCCATGCCAACAGCGACTCTGCACTTCCACTGCTGTGGTCTGCATGGTGCATGGCTTGTACCCAGTCTCTTAAAAGGAATAATACTCTCCTACTCCCTGCCTCTTTGCAAACTAAGAAGCAACTTTTTCAGTGCTATTGTAGGATACCTGTCATGAACTGTATTCTCCCAGTGTAGACTCAGAATCTGTAGTTATCTGATCCTAAGCACAGCAATCATGAATAACTTCAAGTACTAAGGATGGAATTTAACAGAGGTTCAGTTTTTATTACAAAAGGAACAAGAGCTTTGCAGTCTAATAAATGAAAGAAAGGTGACGGCTGGAATTTGATTTAAGGAAGCAGGACTCTCAAACATAATTCCTTCTGTGTAATTTAATAGCCATCGAGGAAGTACTGGAATCTACAGTATGTGGTCTGTTAATCTAATTAATCTACCCTAAAGGTTAAGACACACAACCAACAAGTATAAGTGGATTTTGATCAAGTTTTACTGGGCCCATAAAATATTGAATATATGAGGATGTCCAAATTTACTTGTGTTTGCATTGGAAATAGCTCAACTTTGAAAAGTCGCGTACTAATATACATGTACACACAGAGGAGCACTTTTATTTAGCTTTCTGTTTTCAAACATAACATGCCGTGGGTTTAAGAATTGTTTTTTATGATGCTGAATGGCATTGCAAATTCATGACCAGAAGTGAAGGAGAAAACTGCTGTTCTTTGCCAGTAAAGGTGAGGGTTAGAATGAGCATTGAATTCTAAAGTCTATTATTTGTAAGGATGTAAAAGAGGCCTCCATTTAGTTCTGGTGCTCCACAGTTTAGTGTGCTCAGTTTGCATGCACCCTGTTGTCCTAAGAATGACTGAAAGCAAAGACCAGTCTTCCTGTTCTTAGTTTCTCTTGAGCTATAAACAGATTCCTCTGACAGTGACTCTGCATGAGAAAGATCAGGCAAAAGTAACCTTTCTCCCAGGATTTCAGATGAGACTAGCTCACTGTATCTTTCAGTAATCTAAATCCTGGTCGGATTTGAGAGAAAACTAGTCAGGATCTTAACAATACCAACTCCAGCTCCTCAGGTGGATCTGAATCTATGCAAATCTGCAGAGGAGTTTGGTTGACAAAGACTTTCCCATTTGTTTACTCTCAATTTGTATTCTCTGTTCTATCAAAACCCAAATTCTGCTTTTGTCTCCATGGTTTCCAATAGGTTTTCTGCCTTCCTACAAACAGCAGAACTATGCAACATACACATATGTAGCAATGCACTGCTCATTGAAGGTTCCCATTCACTTGACAGTACGTCTGCTACTGTTATTGCAATCATGGTGACAGTCCTCAAAGACAGACAGTCCTCATGAAAGAGAAGTTCAGAAGAAGGGGCAGGCTGCTACATGCTTTCGGGGATCTCCAAGAGTCTTTGTTGCCTTCCCCCAGACTTTTTTGTTATCTGTATTTAATTCAAAAAACCTTTTTTTCCAGTTGGTTTCAAGCTCTCCCAAATCAGCACACCTTATCACAGGTTTGACAGGCCAGATCTCTTGAGTGAGGCAGATCACAGCAGTGGGGAAGCAGGAGGAGCTACTGGTGAGGCCAGTGCTCAGGTTTGTTCCAGGGGTCAGTTGTGAGTGTGGGTACACCAGCTAACACACTCTCCAGGAGCCTCTCATATGTATCATCATAGCTGTGTCCATTGCAAAATGCAAATTAATTGCTTACCATAGGAGAAAATGATGTAATGAGGCTCTAGAGAACATAAATATTTGAACATGTTTAAAATACACTCAAATATGTGTGTATGGAGAGGGGAGGGGTTAATGGAGGTAATATAATCAAATAAACATGTTTGATATTCTATTGTATATCAACCCTGCAAATTCACACTAATTAGTATTGTGAGCTCTCGTGGTGTTACTAAATCATTGGCACCAGATGCATAAAATATTTAGAAAACTTTTTTATGATCTTATTGGTGCATTCACCCATGTCAATGACCAAAAATTTATCTTGCTTTAGCAAATCAGCAGATTCCTTTCTTCTGCTAAGTGTTTTTGGCAACACAGATGGAGAATGCAGCAGTCAGGGCCCTGCTCAAAGGCGCCAGATTACTGAATGGGTTACTTCCTACATTGAAACCAGCTTGTTGACTTGGCAAAGAGCCTTGGTCAAGTAATACAACCAGTGCTGCTGCCATTTGTTAATTTTGCATAATTAAACACCAATTATACATAGTATTGTTTTCTAGCAGGCTCCTCAGCTGGCTTTTCTTTATTATGATTCTGTGCCAGTTTCCTTCATTACTACTAAAAAGGACTTTTTATTTGTTATTGTAATTGGGAGGTTGAAAAGATATCAAATTTTTCTAAGGAGGGAATAGCAAATGATTATGGGAGTTGGCATATCATTTTCCAGGGAAGACATTGCATATAATAGGTATTTTGATTTTTTGGTATACTCTGAGGAATCTGCACTGTGCTATTACAGGACTCCCCAGCTCAAGTCTATTAGTGAATGTGTAATGAGAAATGATCATATTTACAAACTATCTTCAAAATCTGTCCTAAAAAGACACCAGGAAATTCAAATGTAGAACCAGTATTGGTTTCATAGCCCTTTTATCCTCATTTGGCAAGGCATACAACTGCTGCTAGCCACGTGCTTCGGTCCTACTGAAATAAATGTAGCTTAAATGGAGTATATGCTTAACTGCTGTTTTAAGAGATAAACCTAAATATCTGTTCAGTGTTCTGCTGAAGTTGGAACATTTTATGCATCCCATCCTGTTACTAAATATTTGGAGACTGTGCATCAAATGAGGACCTTGGCTGTCTTGGTGTTTTAAAGTGTGGTGGTGTCATCAGTGATGCTGTTCTATTAGTAGTAACAATGGAGAAATTTCTAGACAGGTTTTATGTCTGTTGCTGTCTCAAATGGAAACTGGACTCAGAAGAGCAGAAAGTTGGAGGCAGATTTCATGTTTGTTTAGGGTTTATATCTCTCCCTAAGTACTAATGAAGGTATTTGTGACATTGACTCAATATTTATTTTTTAAGCTACTTAAGTTCACAAAAATAGTCTGGAAAATGTTTTTGCCCCCTTTCTTTATGACTGTTTATGTAGTAATATCACCAAAGGATATATAAAACCAAAATAGGTATAGGAACTCTCTAGAGACTTTAGGTGTGTGTTATACAACCCATAAACTTTATTGGAGAAACAAAAAGATAAACTTTCAGGCTTGATAGTCTTTAGAATTTAAAAGCTCAGGAGAGATGTTAACTGTGCCTGTGGCTCTTAGTCTACGGACAATTCAGCAGTTGCACACACATTCCAAATCCTTATCCAACATCCTCATGAAATCTTCTACAAGGCTGCAGCTGGAGTTCCCCCCCACACACCCAAAAGTGCTTAGTTTTTAAGTTTGGCAGTTCTTAGTTCTTCATTTGCTAGACCACATGATAACTAAACTATGAAGAGAAGATATAGTTGCCTGTTCAGCCATGAGGTCAATGGGACTTCCCACAGCACCTAATAAGCACAAAAGTCTTTGCAAGACAGAGCTTTTGTTTCACATTACAGTTATATCAGTGGAGCCATTTTCACTTGTAATTGTCAGTAAAGGCATTCCTTAACTTTTTGTAAGGAAAAGTCAGCTGTTTTGAATCATATTATGCGTGAAACATATATATTTCAAATTCCACAAGCTCAGTAAAACAGTACTGCTTTGTTTTGGTTTATGGAACCCGTTATTTCGGCATCTTCTTTGGACTTTCTATTGTCACAGCCCTTATTCTTCCTGTCGTAGGCATACATTTTCATTTTAATTATGATTTAAATAGAAAGTTAAAAATTGTTTTCAAAACAGCATTACTACATCAGGTATGCCTTCATTTTACAACTACATCAAACACAACAGGATTTAAGTAGTGATATATTTTCATCACAAAAACTTCCTTTTAATACTTTTATCCTGAAAGAAATCTTTTAGAGGGCACCAATGAGGAATGCAACAGAGAATCTTGAAGAGAACCAGTCAGAATTACAGTTGAAAAGAGAGAAAAAACAATTTTTATTCCTCACTGGGAATTCCCCTAAACCAATCCAAGCTCTGGGATGTTATTTTATTATTGATACTACAGTAATGCCCCAAACATGGTAGATGTTGAATTGTTTCCCTGTCACGTCGTGAAACCTGTCCCAAGTTTTGTCATGTTTGTAGTCTAAAGAGCTGGGATTAGACCCCAATTCAAAAAAAGGTTTTGCAACACATAGGTAGTTTCTCCAGCAGTTTGTATCATTGGTTTCTGTAGCTTTGTTCAAAGAACTCTTTCCAGTCATGACACTAAGATTTTGCTTGAAGCAAAGCTCCTGCATAAATCCTGGTTTGCGTTAAGATAAGTGGGGAATACATGCATAAAAGTGCATCAAAACAGCGTAATGGATGCACTTTGACTTCTAACCACCAAATTACAATTTTTACTTATATGCACATGTATTTATAATATATTCTTATATATTGTGATATGCCATTGACTAATTGTAGAATGATGTGGTAAGCTGCATTTATAATGCACCTGGGAATGCTCCCCTGCAGCCTTGCTAGTGAGGCAAATCTCCTGGAGTCACCACTAATAGTCATTCCAGGATCAAAGGTTGAAGGTCACCTGGCTAACAAACCATGAAGGTTAGAAACAGTAGCATCAAACCATGAGAAAGTATGGATCCTCAGCTTTGCTAGGGGAGAGCATTAGCCTCAAGCCCTAGGAAGTCCCACAACACTAGGCCTTAATAATGTGCAGTTTTTATGCCTGGAAAAGACATTTCAGACTATGGCTGGAATTTTTTAAGCTAATTGTTTTTCTCTGCTTCTACACTCAAGAATAATTTAACTCTCCTCCTCCCAGATTTGAAAAAAAAACCAAAACCAAGCCAAACACTGGCAAAAATGTCACTATATTATAAATAACTTGGGGGAAAATAAAAGAGAGATAATTTTGTTGCATAACAATGACACATGGAAACTCCATATGGCATTTGTAGATGTCAATATTTTTTTATCTGGACTTCTTTGTCTTGAGAATAACCTGGGCATGATGCAGCTATGCCTGGCTTCATAAAGCAAAAATATTTAGACCCCATAATTATTTACTCTTTGAGAATAAGATTTTTTGATATATTTAAAATGTCACTAATTCCTTATACTACAAAAGAGCAAGCTGCCTTGGCTTCTTTACTTAGACATGATCCCAGAAATCACATTGGTGACAGGGGGTACTTCTATGTAACAGAGAAAAAAGTACCACTCATTTTGCAGTTCATTTCATAATAGAAGTTAGCAGAACCTGAGTCAACAGTCAACAGTCTTAGAAGCTGTTAATTCAGGTTCTTCAAATGTGGAGTTTGCATTCAGTGAGACCCTGGGAAGAAGGAAAGTATTTCCAGCTTATATTGTTTTAGTATTCCACTGAGTGGTATTCAGAATGTCATGTTTAAATGTTACTAGGGGCTTCTGTAGTACCATAGAAATACCAGAAACAATTTTTACACTAGTTTATGGTAATGACAAAAACTAATCTGGTCAGATGTGGTGTTCATATTTGACAGGCATAGTTAGATTTGGTAGCTTGGGGGTCTCATACTGAGAAAGCTGAGCTTGTATTTCTAAATTGTCACTTGGCTATTTATGAGACTTGCAGAAAGAACATTTTTAATACTCAACATATTAGTATTTATTCTCTTAATGTTAAAGAAAGTCCATGTCATTGCCTCTAAAACAGGAATGATGTTCTGTGAGATACAAATCACTGTTTTACAGAACACTGAATACCTACACTTGGCAAAGTGCTGTCTTTCAGGAGTAGTGGTGGACTTAGGCTTAATAACATTATTTCTTTCACAGGGTGCAGTAGTTGCCATTTCTGAAGATGTAATTACAATGTTCTCTTCAAAGTATAGGATTAGTAAAATAAGAGTTGTACTTACACAATCCTTAAACTTTCAGTGGTTAAGAAGGTTAAGTGGTTAATTTGTTGTCTTAGATAAATTTATGTCTCACAACTTGTCAAACCCTATGAGACCATTACTGAAACATTTTGGATAGTGGAATTTATAGCAATAACAAAGACATTAAGGCACATTTCAATTTGATATGGATATGCATATTTTCTAATTTGGGAATGTTTTATTAGCATTTTATAAACTGAATAAAGAGAGAGACATGGGAATGGATCCGCAAGGGTGTCTGGCATCTTGGTACCTATCTGGATTTGACTACTATTGATCTGATTGTGGTAACCCAGCAAGAGCGTTACAGATTAAGATGCATGATTTCGAAGTTTAGCAGCTGAGATGGCTTCCAGGCTAGAAGTCTTTCTTTCAAAAAGTCTCTCTCTCCTTAAGATTTCCTTTTCTTTAAGTTCTCTTGATTTCAGGAGCAAAAAAAAGTCTCTAAAATAACTCTGTTTTCTTCCCCAGCAATCAGTCACAAACTGTGTCCTTTAAATAAAATGAACCATTGTCAGCATGACGTTATTTTCTGTAGCACGTACAGAACTTTGCCTCAGCAATCAGTTTTCTTCCACGTGCATATTTATATTCGTCTTATATTTTTGCTTTGTTGGGAAAGTAATAGTAAACCTCATACTATCACACAGCAAATTAAAAGCTCCAAAACACATTGATCATCAGGGTACTGGGGCATCACTCATGTCCTTTTCTCCCTGTGCTAGCTCCAGCACTACAAGCTTTTAAATATGGAGCTGGAGGTTTTAGTGGTGGGATTCTGAAGAGAGTAATTTTCTTCAGAGAACTTGATTCTAACCACAATGACACCTCGGATTTTCAGCTTTAAAACTGAGATGATAACAGAAACTCCCCCAGCCTGCAGGTCTGGAGGGAAAATATATTAGTTCACATTTGCAGAACATTCAGCACTGAGGCCTGCAAGTTTGTTGCTTTTGAAAAAGTCTGATTCATAGTCAGCATTCAGTGTCTACACACCTCAAACACTTTGAACTTCAGTTATGATAAGGCAAAGTCACTTAGCAAAATGAAACTATCATTACAGTGAGATTTGGAATATGTATTAACAACAAAGAGTAATCAAACATTGCATAGTTACTTGTTGACTGGACATCATCTGTTCTTTGCACTGGGAGAATACTTTGATATGTTTGTGGAATTAATGACTAAGAAGTGCCTGGGGAAGCCATGGTAAGATTGGTTGTGCAGCTTCACTTCTACAATTTCCCAAGTTTCAAGTTTAGGTCTTTGTGACCGTAAAACTTCACAACAGTCTTTACTTGTGAGGATTTTGGGTTGATGGCGGTGTGGGATGTCATCTTGTTACTGCCGAATATTTGAGGATATTGACTAAAATAACTGGTTACAGTCCTTGTGGAAGGAACATGTATGTGGCTGCGCTCATTTAATTGGGATTCCGACAAGAGTTTGCACTGTTTTCAGTGCTAATGCATTATTGCTTTGTCTCCTGCCTGTAGATGCCTGCAAAGCATAAAGACAGAGGAATCATACTTCCAAGGGATGGCTTTCAGCCCCCTAAAGCAATTCCTGAGAATGTGAGAGGGATGAAAGCGAAATGGTGGCGTTTTCATCTCTTTAGACGTTCTGCTTTTCTCCCCTCACTGCCTCCCCCCTCCATGCTCTAATTTCATCTCCTCCTCTTCCAGCAGCAGCAGCTGTAAGTCAGCTCTGCCGGGCCCCATGGAAGCTCTCCCCGGAGGCACCACTACACCTCCCTGACCTCTGCAGGGCTCCGGCCCCAGCTGCAGCAGTCAGGGGCTCTTCTCAAGCCCAGGTTTTCCCTGTGGTTGAGCACCACATGAGACACCAGCCAGGTTTTACTGAGCATCCCTGCAATGGGAGATCTGGTTCTGTTTTCCTCAAATATCTGTTTTCAGTTTTTCTAGTATTAAAAATACAGAATAAATCGTTTTCTTCCAAGGAGCCACAGACTAGACTGAGTGTGTGCGCTCCCTCCCCTCTCTCTTCTTCTTCTCTCTTCTTCTTTTTCCAAAGAGCTTAAATAGAATTGTAAGATAAACTTACCCACCACCTTGCAGCTTCCCTTAGCAGTTAATGGAAGCCTTTGCAAACACAGTGTTCACAAAAATCCCAGGAGACTTAAAGTTTTACTGGGAAAAAGTTTGTTGTTGTGAAGGAAGGTTTTGAACGAACAAAATACCAAAAAAGGTCCTTGCAGAGATTAAACTTTCTGAATATGCAAATAAAATTACAATAGATTGAATCAGTCTGGGAATCAAGAACTGGTGGTTAGTTGAGCTCATTAGTTGGAAAACAAAAAACAGCATACAAGAAAGATAGAACAGTTGCATGTAATGAAAGAGAGGTCAAAGAAAAAGCTGATATTGCTTCCAGTATTTTTAAAAGCCATATTGAGTTGATAGGGTACTATTAGATATTTTGTACTCTGTTTTAGTCACACGCTAGTTCAGTCTGCTCTGTGCCTTTATTCACAGATTGAAGCCAGTTGCAGGAAGTGCAGAACACCCTTTCTTCCTCATGGAAGAAAGATCATCTCCATCTCTCTCATTCATCAACTTTTCGTCAAAACACATAAACATTATGGTGGGAGTCGTGTGCTCTTTTTTTTACATGTTGGTGAGAGATAAAGATCAAATTCTGTGAGGTGCCTGTGAAATCAGATGTGCATAGAAATGGAATAGTTCCCTCCTTTTCTCATCTTCAGATACTGGTAGGCTAGAGAAACTGTGGTCTCAGCTACCTAGTTCACATTGTTCTCTGAACCATCAAAGGTTCCCAAGCAATCCAGTACCCCTGAGTTGAGTGAAAAAAGTGGCACTTAACATGTATCGATCAGATCCTAAGCTGATAGAATTCTATTGAAGTCCATTTCAGCTACTAGCAATACTTAGCTTCCAGGGATCACTTAGTGTGTTTTGTGTGATGTTTCCCACTGAGCTCCTATGATTATGTCCTACAATTTCAGTACAGCAAATCCATTGTATCATAATAATTCTTAACTGCAACTTCAAACATTTATCATTGAAATTTTTTTTTTCTCTGAAATTAATATCTTGTGGTTATTTTCACCTTGGCTAGATGATGTATATAAAAATGAACACAAAAGAGAATCAATATAGTCATTAACGGACTCCCCCACAGGATATGATGAATGAGGGGTCAGCCTAAATTCAAGTAAATTTTCTTTGATACTATATCACCAGTAGAATCCTCATGTGCCTATAGCATTTTTCTCAAGTGCATTTATTTCTTCTTACAAATGACCTTTATTTTCAACGGTAAGAACTTTTATAATTGTTCAAATTGTGGAATTAGAGTCAGTCATTCAGATTTATGAAATATAGAATCATAGAATCATAGAATAGTTAGGGTTGGAAAGTACCTTAAGATCACAGTATCACAGTATCACAGTATGCTAGAGATTGGAAGGGACCTCGAAAGATCATCTAGTTCCAACCCCCCTGCCATGTAGTCAAGTTACTAGTTCAAATTCTTAAATATATATTGATAAATTCAGCTGAGTGGGATGGGGAAGGGCTTGGAAGTCTGATTTGCTACAGAATAGGGTTTCTCTTATCACATAGTCTACATCTATTGGGTATTTTCCTATAGTGACTTCAGAATTCACTTGCTAATCTTAACCAGAATCTTAAATAAAGATGGAAGGAGTCTCAGAGCTATGTGGATGTGAGATAGAATCAGATTTTATCTGCATATTAGGACAAGCTTTTGCTCTACACCAGCTTCTGTCTTTTGGTCGTTTCAATGGAGATACCTGTGGTGGAGGGCTGCAGGGAAACCAGGGAAAGTTTTGTCTAGGACTCTTGATTGGGATGACCGGGGAGGCAGGACCCTGAGACACACTCAGCCTGAATCTAGTCAAACATAATTATGTTCAAGTTTCAAGCTGATGAGAAATGCTTAAATAGGAGTTTACCTAGGGAGCCTTCTTAAGCATGAGTGCCAATCTGCATAAAACTAGGTAACAGTCAGTCAGTGATGATGGGAAATTCTAGTTATTTATTTGTTTTACCCTGTTTGCCTTTCATCACCAGACATGACTTGCTGTTGTATGTGTCAGTGCATTCTTTTCTGAGACGACTGTATTTTCAAAACCACAGCCATTTTCTATAGCCATTTAGAAAAATTAAAACTATAGGGAAACCAAATTATTTCTAATGATATTATTTCTAGTGACAAATGTTTCTGCTCTCATTGCTCAGATTTTTGTAGCTTAGAAAAGGTTCTAAAATGTTTAACATGTTTAGAAGCTTTTGCTGATGTCTGCTTGAAACAGCCTTCATCTCAGCTGTAAGTTCTTTTCACTGAGTTGCTTAATGCTTCAGTTGTGGTCAGTTTTGAGCAGTCACAGCTTATTTATCTCCAGTGTTATACTTTCAATATTGTGTCACATCTCCTCCAGCTGTAGAACAACAACAAGATTCAGTAGAGTTAGATAAACTGTAAAGCTTCAGTAATGGGAATGATGTGGTAAACTCAGTACTGTTTCTTTTGTTTTAAAGTTTAAATTCCTTCACTGTATCTTGAGTTATTTTTTTTAGTATTTGTTTGAAATATTGACCTGGTATAATAAAACAATACCATTCTGCTTTGTGTCGCTTTACTTTCTAACTAGTGTTCAATGTCAGATCAGTCTCTAACTAGATATGTTATTTGATCTGATGTGTTAGTCGCTTTTTTTCCATATCTAGCACCTTCTGAAATTACAGGATATTTTTTTCCAGTAATTTTCTGTAGCCTGGGCTCCTAAAATAAAAGATTTTCATTTGAAATAAGAATTTCACTAGCATGCTTGTTTTCAATACACTAAATATGCTTTTCTTTCTCTAGGTCCTTGTGGGGTGTTTTTGTGCTCGTTTCCTTTTTCCATAATCTTTCATAACTACGCTCACACCAAAATCAATAAAACAAATCTGAAGCCCATAAAAGTATTAAATGCTTTTTCCACTTTGGCCTGTTGTATGGTAGAAGCTTAGTATACTCTTTGAAATAATCTTGGACATACCTATAATTAATTAGTAACGTAATATGACAAAGTTCAGAGCTAGCAAACCTTCAGACATGGCATGCAGTCTTTTAAGCTCAGTAGTAGTTATGATGTGTCACTGTACTGTGAGCCACCAGTTGCTTGCAACTGATGGGTTATGTGTTCAGATCCGGTTCAACAGCTCCATGTTTATCAGTGGCTTGATCTTCTGGTATACTGTTATTATGTAGTATGCTGCTCAGTGTATTTAGTTTTAAAAGTTCATTGAAGTGAGCTGAAGTTTTCAGTAGAGACTTAACCTGATTATAAGGTTCCCCATCAACTAGGTAGTAAAAATGTTGCTGAAGAACATGCGCGTAGTCTATTGATACATCTGCTGTGCTCTGATAGCCTGTTGCCCAGCTGTGGAACCCAGCAAGGGCTGAGGGCTGCTGGTCCCAATGCCAATGAGCTGTGGCACCCCTGGGCTGAGGTCTCAGCCAGGAACAGTCAGAGGGGAACCCTGAGGGCACAAAGGTGTGCAGAATTTTGGAGGGGGCCACATGCTCTTATTGGTAGCCCATGGGAAGTTGCAGTACTCAAGCTGAAGCCAGGGCATTGTCTTCCCTGTTGGAGTTTCTGTGCTGGATAGCAGTCATCCTAGCCCATAGGGATAAAGCATCTACTTCTGACTTTTATCCAGTTTGACGCATTAAAATTTGCTGAGGAACTCTGCTAGAGGCGCTTGAGGGCCCTGACAATATGGAACCAATCATGCTAGAAACATATGATATGTATAATGTTGCTTCAGAAGTACTTTTTATTTCCTGCCCAAAGCAGCTGCACCAACACATTTAATGAAGTCAGGACAAACAATCGGGCTTTGCTAAAGAAAGTCTTTTTTCGAGCTGCCACTCTTACAGCGTTGTACTTTAGTTCGGAGATATTAAAGCTGTGACCCAGTCAGCAATGATATACTTGGGAAACTTTCTACAAGTAAATCTGACACAATGCATTCTCAGTCACCTCTCTTTCCATTTTCAGTTCATTGCTGTGATGATAAATGAGTCTCTTACTATGAGAAGCCTGATTTCCTGATCTCTAGCATTATGGGTTTTCTGGGTTTGCTTCTCTAAGGGTGGCATAACTGTTTCCTTCCATTTGCTATTTAGTTGTTGGTTGTACCTACCAACACACGAACTGAAGTTTCTGACAAGGTTATGTCTTATTGAGTAGCTTATCTCAAAGATCTGGTTTGGTTTTGAACACAGATATGTGATTTTATCCATCTTTGCCATTCTTGATAGTCTTATCCATCAAAATTTTTCTATGTCTGCATTCTTTTTTACAGTGGCATTGTTGTCATCATATTTGTGTAGTTTGATACATTGAATTTTTCAGTATTCACACTTTATGGTTTTGGACTCTGTGCTTCCAATTACAGCTCTAAATATTTCAGGGGTTCCCATGGATCTGTTGAAGGTCCTACTTTGTTTCAGAATTTCTGCCTCTAGCTAGCTATTCCCATGCTTAATATACACAATATTACAAACTGACAATATCTAGAGAAATCTGTAGATCCTTGTAAATCCAAGTACCCCTTGCTCAGCTGTATGATTTCTTATCTGGTATTAATTTTGCAGAGCTGAATTCTGACAAGATAGAAGAGTTATTGATTGTTCTCCTCAGCTATTTAATTTCATTGTCATTCTATTTTGTCTGGAGTTTGAGTTCATAAACTTGGAGCAATTTTTGACCCTGTGCTTTCTTTTGAGGCTGACATTAATCACAGTGAGAAATGAGATTCCCAGCTGGAAGATGCTAAAGAACCACTAGGAACCATTAAATTAACTGACCACCATTTTACGAATCTTTCAGACTGTTCAGACTGAGAACTATTAAGTTGATGGGGACGTATGTGTATGTTTCATTACGAGGTAGATAGTAATTGCTAATTCTTTATTTGTGTATCTTTCTCCCGTTTCCCTGAAGTATTCACAGCTGTGCTAACAGAACCCGCCATACAGTCAATGGGAGCATTTTGCTGCTTTAACAAGAAAGGACTTGAGCCTAATATCAAATTTTCCAGGCAAATGCTTACATGCTCCATCTTTTTTTCTTTTTTTTCTTAAGGATATGGCTTTGAGCAGAGAGTAGTCAGCTCAGGTAAACAAAGGCGGGAGGAACACCTGTTGTATGGTTTCTCTTCTCTCCAAGGGACAAACTTAAAAACCTCCTTTGTAGGATGCATTTCATTTCACTGCATGAAAGTAGGAGCTCTTAGGAAGAGCTTTACAGAAAGAACCCCTGTCATCTAATACTGAAAGACAAAAATTTCCCTGAAGTACTTGCCTCTGCTTAGTATGAAGAAAACATTCTTTGCATTTAAAATTAAAAGAAAAAAAAGTTGTGTTGCAAGTGGGTATCATTTGATGGCTGCAGGTAATTCATTGTCTTGGAATGTGAATAGGAAAGGGAATTCTGGACAGAGTCAATTTACTGCTACTTTGCATGGATATGTATTTGTGATTTGATGATGCTTGTAGCTTGCTGTAGGTTTATTCTTGTAGAGCTGTACTAATTGGCATGGTTTTTCAACTCCATGCCTTTTCCCAAATCAGCGTATTTGTTTACCTTGCAGTTCTCCTTTTCATTTTACTTCAAAATCATCCCTGTTCCTTACTCCTGTTAGGCTACAAAGATTATAATTGTAAACTACAACGGAGTTGAAACCTCTGGTTTTAATCCTTGAACCACACCATAGGATATAGCATCATCAGGTTTTTGCATTGTACAGAATACAGGTTAATAGAATGTGTGTCTTTAAGTATGAAAATAAGAGGACCTTCAGAGAGAAAACTAGCAACATTTCCTCTGAGAAATTGCTATGCTAAGGGTATCAGTAATTGCAATGTGGCTGAAGTCACTGTTGGGAAGTAAAGAACGTGTGTGGGCAACAGAAAACAGTCCAAATGCTGTCCTTCTAAAGGAAAGTGGGAGGGGAGGGCAAGAGGAAGGGGGGATGCAACAGCGAAGGGTGGGAAGGAACCAAACCAGGACAGATAGAAATGTAGCTAGGATTGTCTTCTTCAAGAAAGGACCTGGGATTCTGGCAATGTCAGAGAGACCTTCTTGCTTATCTAGCAGTTTTAATAGGCTTACGAGGTGTGCAGTATATTCCCTTTCCAAACAGCGTATCAGTGCAGTTTGTCCATTCTTTCTATAACCAAGCATTGACATACATTGATTTAACATTATTCTTCACACTGAGTTCTGCAGATAGACTAGTAAAATGTAAATGACACAGCTGTGTTGCAGATATGTCTTTGACAACTCAGAAGATGACACTGCATATACCAAAAAGCAAAGGGATGAGAAAGAGCTTTCTCAGCTTTTGAATTGTCTGTGTCCCTTTCAATGTTCATTTTTGTGGTAGTTTTAATTTCAAGTCACGTGACTGTAAGGCTACCGCAGTTGGCATGTTGAATTAATTCCTCATTTTTCATTGTTTGTCTGTAATAGTCATTAATGAGGGAAATTCATCACCTTTCCCAAGTTCACCACTCAGCTGAATAAAACAAGATGCAATTAAGCATGATAGATTTCTTGCTGTGCTCCAGTTCTACAGTAAAGAGAAAATGAACCCAGTTCTTTGGTACTATTTTGGGGGCAGCTACTTGTAAAGCAGCTGCATAATTCAGTGTCAAAATGAACTTAACAGGGCTAAAGTCATAAAAGGAGCAGCTCCAGGGGTTAATGCCTGGAGGACTTACTGCAGTCTCATAGAGTTGATTACACTGGTTATGGGATTATTGAAAGAAGTCCAGTGGAGTTAGAGGAGTGCATGGGAAGCTTGCACAACCAGTTCTTCAACTGCACATGGTGCTAGTTGCTGTTATTTAAATGTCTGGTAGTAGTTCCCACAGTAATCAGAACTCCCTTGAGAAATGTGGAAGTTTACGGGGAATAAAACAAAATAAGAGAACTTCCAGGCAAGAGGATATTTCCTAAAGTAAGGTCAGATTTAGAACAAAACATTGATATGGGGAAATCTGTGCCAAATAGGTCTTTTTCCTATGCCATATTGAACATAGTCAAATGACTGGTAAGCACTTCAAAATAAGTAATTTATTTCTGTATTTTCTGGAGAAAGTTTGCTTGTTCTCTTAGAGAAGAAAGTTCTGTTATAAATCTGGTTGTTCCTCCTTAGAAAATGGCTTCTTGTCCTAATCAATCATAGCGCCTTATACAGGCTAGTGATGGGTCTCATATCTGCCCCTGCAACTGAAGCAGCTGGGGCCACCACCTGTTAACTCACTTCCAGCACCATTTAATTAGCCTAAATGGCTCTTAACTTCAGGTTTATCTGGTAGGGAAAGAAATGGGAGCAGATGCAGGACAGAAGAGAGCTACAAGAGACAGCCTAAGAAGAGCCATGAATAGCTAGGAGAAGTCAAGGTGTGGGAGGAAATGGAGAGAGGACAACAAACAAGCTTGAGAGCATCAAAGACTATAAGTGCACTGTAAGTGCATATTTACATGCTCTGCTAAATACCAAGTTTTGAGAATTTAAACGTTTGGTCAGAAATATTGCTATATTATTATATTCATATGGTTTCCTGTGTGACTGATCTCACATAACACTTCAGCTTTAAAATTTGAAAGCAAGTGATGCAGATTTAAAGAAAAATCCCAAACAACAAACCTAACATAATTATGCTACTCCGTAAAATATATTTGCTGGATCTGGGTTGAAGTTGCTAACAGATGCAAAGAGGTTGTTTACTGACAGCATAAAGATGCAAAGAGGTTGTTTACTGCTTTTGCATAACTTGAAGTCCTCATTTACCTTTTACTGAGGTAAAGGCTGTTAGTGAATGAATCATGAAGGGAAGGAAAAATGTTTAAGTAGCATCCACTACTGAGGTTTTTGTCAGGATGTAAGTCATCTGCACTGATCTTGGAAGACAACCAAAAAACACACTCAAACCATTAAATAAAAGCTGTATTCTTCCTTGTTTTAGAAAAATGTGTGTCTAAGAGTTCTTTAATAGCACCATGAAGTGTTCTGATCTTAACAGAAAATTCTGTCTTGTGTGTAATGAATAACATTTCTGTACCTGTACATAAGTGTACATTTTATTTTTAGAACCACATACTGAGTTGCTAGAACATATTTGTACAGACTGTTAATAAAAATCATCCTTATGGATTTATTTGTAATTTACTTGTGCCAAATCCTCAGAATAAAGGCTTTGTGCGAGAACAAATTCTTGCCTTTTCCTCTTAGCTTAAACCTTTCTTAACTTTTCAGATGAGGCGCTGAGCAGTGTCCAGTTTTAGTGAAGATCATCTTAATCACTTGTGGAGACTTTTAGCTGATGAAAATGGCCACAACTCCCTTAAGTTATCCAATTTAAACTAGTTAGCTTGCTGGATATGAATGTCTCTACAAAGTTGCTCTAGTTAAGCCTTATGAAAAATAATAGAGCATTTCCTTTCAGGTAATGTGAAACTTCAGTAAGGATATTCTCCAGATTAGTCAGCTATGTGCTACATAGGCTTCCAATGTAAACCTGCAAGTGTGATAGTCTAATAGTGGCCTAATTATTTCCAATTCTGCACACAGTTTGAAAGTTTTTCCTTTTTGTTAGAGCTCTGAAGAGTAGGCCTATATTCTTGAAAGCTTGTCTGTCCTTTTCTAAATAAACATATAATTTTAGATAGTACTTCTCTCTGCAAAAGTTAGTTCTTACAGATTTATTAATTTAACAGTAGTTCTTCCCAAGGTACTATTCTTATGTATCTACACGGATAGCATAAAAAGTTTTGGCATTATTGAATACTCAAAAGAAGAAATAGAATTAAATCAAACATGCCTTAAGACATATTATAGCATATTTCTACTGTAACTCTAATTAAAATGTAGAATAAATCAAAATACAGACAAAAAAATAACAAAACAGGCTACTAATTTAATTCCTCATCTTAGGTTGTGGTTTGATGTGTTCACAGTTTGTTTGGGATTTTTTTCTGATGCCTCTTCCTGAATTCCTCTAGATTGCTAGAAAGGGATCAATGGGAATTGATCCAATTTGTAGAACACAATTCTAATATTGATAGTAGTTTATATTCATTTGCTTCACCTTGATCTTTTATTAATGTTCATTTGCAAAATGATGTTCATGCTGTTTCCTCCCAATTTTGTACCGCTGAGCTGATGATGACAAAAAAAATTTAGAGAAACATAACAAGAAATAATGAAATTATGTATTTTGGAATTAAATATGATAACAGTTACTATTTCTGTAGTCAGACATTTTTCAATAGATGGCTTTAATTTCATATAAACAATGACCAGTGTAGAAACAGAGAAACATGAGATCCCTACAGTAGTAAGAAGTTGCATCTGTTTATGTCTTTTCAGTGGCTTTTTTTATGTCCTTCAGGAGGATAGGGCAGAGCATCAACACTGAAGTGCTTAGGGACTTTTAAGGATGCATTGTCAATAAAGCATGTCATACAGATGTATCTCCTTGGTAAAAAAGAAGCAGTAACTGATGGCATCACTTTCTGTGACTGGTGGGGAAAAAAAAACACCAAAACATTAGTGACTTTCTACAAATATCAGAGCCATGGTTAAAAACATGTTTAATATAATTTTGGAGGCTACAATTGCACAGAGAACTTAAATGTAAGTAATCATGAAAATAAATGTGTCCGGTTTGATGTGTTTTAGGAGCCAAGAGAATGAGTAACACTAGTACATATTTACTATTCTGATTTTCTGTTCACTTTGCAGAGTTAAAGATATGTAAATTGAAGCAGGAACGGTGCTTAGTCACACCTGCTACAATCCAATAAATTGGAATAACTGACAGATTTCAGTGGAAATTTCATTGGAAAAGGTTCCCTATATTCACATAAATATTTGATGCTATCCTACTGTCATTGGAACACCTAAACTTATTCTAAACTTGTAGATTAAGCCAAATCCTCTTGCTGCTTTGAAGACGTCATCTGTACTTGGGCTGCACTGACTAAACCTGAAACCATACCATCAAAAAGCGAGGCCACTCAGTGCTTAGCACTCTTACATCAAATCAAAATAGATGTTTGTTGGTTTTTTTTTTTTTTAATGCTTTAAGACACTTGCCCAGCTTAATGAATGGTGGCACTGGAAACAGTTCTGTAAAGAGAGAATGAGGTATTTTTCATAATGATGAGGGGGTTCCCCCTGTCAAATGAGGCCTCTCTCAAGTGCTCTTGTGAAAGAAAAGTACGGTAGCAGTTGATAAAGGGTGGCTTGCTCCTTCTTTTCTCTTTGGTAATCAAGGCTTCACAGAAATTCAACCAAGACATTCAACCTTACTGGAAAGTTGTTTGAGGGATATGTCTCTGCCATATCTATGAAACCTGCTATAGAGTGATTATGTCATTTCTCTGAGGGATGCCACTAAATTCAGCCTCTGATTTGATTCAGGCCAAGCTGAAATTTCTTAGACATCAAGTGAATTGTCCCAGGTTTTATAATTCATTCCCTGCACCTTTTATTTGGCACGGCAACTGGCTCAAAAGGTGTAAAAATGACTCCTAAGCCACTAAGTGAGCCTTAGGAGTTTAAAATAATTGAAACCAATGCTAAAGGGCATTATCATTGGTTGGTTGCTGAGGTGTTACAAGGAGGGTGCCCATTGCTGGGAATGCTCTGTCTGAAGAGGTATATTGTGTAAAAAATACCAATTTATCATGCAGCTGTATTTTGTACATGATGCTAGGTATTACACTGATGGGTAGAACACTCTGGTAGCTTTCGGTGCATCTTATTGTTTCTTCTTCATTTTGAGTAGTGTGTGGTTAAATCTCCTAGAAGGCTATCAATCATTCAAAGCAATGATCAGCAGGTCTGTTGCTTGAAATCCCACTATGAGTTTTCTGTAGTCGATTACAAAATATTTGCCCTAAAAATGTAGTCACAGCTTCTGCCACTTGATTTAATAAAACGTCCCGTCCTCCTGTCCTTTACTGCTGTAATTTAAAACTCTGACCCAATCAACCCTTGATTGTAAATAAGTGAGCAAGTGGGAGAAACAGAATGTTGATCCAGTCGCAACACAGCAGTTTTCAGAGCAGCTTTTAAAGATATACGTGACATTGGCCATTAGTGAGGCAGCAAAGATGAATGGACCAATAAATGAACATATTTAACTCTTTTCATCTGCCAAGATGAAGCACCACCTTGATGCCTGGTTATTTTTTGTTGTTTGGTCTTTGATTTACTTCATTTGCACACCAGTCTTAGTTGACTTTTAAAAAGACATTTTTGTCCAGTAAGTCCCCTTAAGTGGATCGGTCTTGAGGATTTGGGTTTTCTTTTTGTTTCTCTGTTGTTATTCATTAAAAAGATTTTTAATTGTATTTATTGTATTGTATTAAAGATTTTAAATGTAGGATGCTGTAAGATTGCTTAAAAAATTAATAGAGAATATGAATGTGATTCTTGGCATCACATTTAAAAAATCAGATGGACTGAGGTAGTAACATGAAGTGTCCAGAGACAAAATACATTTACTTTTTTTTCTAATTTAATTCCATTTGTCATTGCTTTAGGTGTTGTGAAACTTAAGACTGATTTTTAGCAGCACGTGTGTCTTATTGAAAAGGAAAAGTTAATTTTATTCATTGTAGAAGTCCAGAATATGTGTGTGAGAAAGAAAAACCCATCTTTTCTATTCAGGGTCTTTGCAATAATTAATAAATTATCAGACACCTGTCAACAGGGAAAAGAAATAAGCAGCCCATTGTTATGGTAGTGATATCCTTGCAATGAGGTTTGATTCTTGCAGCTTTTTCTGAACACAGTATGAATGTTTCTTTTTAGGTGTTATCTGTCAATGCACTATCAAAAGTAAATGAAAAATAGAGTTTAAGTTGAGAAAAACAGTTTTACATTAAGCTGCATAGACAAGACTAAAAAGACTGACAACAAATTCCTTTGGGTTGTGCTGTTTTGTTTTCAGAGCTACAGGGATTTTCATTTCATTTTTTGCGTTGAATGATTTAGTTGGTTATTATGAATTATCTTCGTGGTGCTTTGCGGTGCTTCGATCAGCAATTTATCTTGGGGTCTTAAAACACGCGTTCATTTATGTGTTTAGCTGACCAGCTGCCTTCCCTTGTTTTATTTTTTGTTCAATGTGATGTAAATCTTTTTTCCTTGCCGCATCTTTCACCTCAGAAAATGCATCTTACTCCTTATGCTGCTAAACTGTTGCCTTTTCATAGAGGGGCTCTATGCCTCTCCCCTGCCCCATCTTCCAGAAGTAGAGCAGCCCCCCCGCCCCGTGCTTGTCAAGGCACAGTTGTCCCCCCGCCTCCTCCCCACAAAGAGGTGAAGTCCCCTGAGTCTGTAATTGCCAGGAGATGAAGCGATGATGGGGAGTGATCACAGTCAATAGCTTTGATTAACAATAAGGTGGGAAATTAGCAATGCTAGCAGTCAGCTCCCCTGCCTTCCCGTCCCCATATGCTCACCACAGCCTGTGCTGGCTGGTTGGCAGGGTGGCCACTGTGTCGAGTGGGCTGCAGTGTGAGGCTTGGACTGGGCAGAGAGGGGCAGGAGGCAGCGTTCTGGTGACCCTGGGCAATGCTCGCAGCCACCTTTCACTGGGTACCACCACCGCACAGGCGGGGAAAGGACGAAGGTGCGCTGGCACTGTGGCTCTTGCTGTCATGTGTGGATTTAATTGTGTCTGGACGTGTTGTGATCAAAATGGCAACTCCTGTTACTCCTGTGACCCCATCAGCAGCTCTGGTGTTGTTTCCGACAGACTCCGACGACCTAGAGAGGGGGAACGACAGCGGGACACCACTCCCCACTTCTGATAATGGCGACAATTCACTGGGCTACACAGGTAGAGTGCATCTTTCCAAAATATTCCTTGACTGCCTTCTTCTGACACTTTCCACCTACATCTGCCATTACCACCTGTACGGGGGGGGGGGGGGGGAGGAGGTTAATCATCTTTGCTACCTGCCTGTCTTTCACCATCACCCTAGAAGTTCAACATTTGCTGGTACTGCTGGGAAACATTGTGCCTTTTAACTAACCCAGATAATTGTCTTTATGTGTGCATTGGTACATTTCAATGATTTAAATGTTTAAAGTGATTGTTCTATTGTTGAAACAATGCACCCATTATTTTCCTTCGAATCCTGGGAATATTCGTGCATGAGGCAATATATCATCTTGGTGAAATTTTTCCAAAGGCCAAAGGCAGGGGTTTTCCACATGTTCATGATGGCTTTTTTGGTCTGTTTGTTTGGTTGGGTTTTGTTGTTATTTGTTTTTGCTTTGTTTCTGTTATAAACAAAAGTAACATGTATTGCAGCAGGGAAAACAACTCCAAATGACACTAAGATGTGATTGGAGAAGAATCTGTTTCATTGACTTCTGCTTTGCATAAACTAGAGAAACTTGTCTCTAGGCCAAATAGAAAAAGCCACAGATAAGCAGCACCATACAGTGTGTTGCAACAGTGATCTCTGAGGAACCCAGTCCTGTAACTCCCCTGCACGCTGACATGATACCCAGCTCCAGGAGTCACGCTATTGACCAGAGCACAGGCTCAGCTGCACAGTCCCTGCTTGTAGGGTTTTCATGAACTACTGCTGGTTCAGCACATGGCAGACTCGATCTAAATGACCTTTAGGTTATGAAGGTAACTCTTCTGGTGGTAGCAACTTTTGGAAAGGGAAGGAGGGAGAATGAGTTGAACATTTGACTGGACGGTGTTCTTTAAATACTTTCTGGTGGGTTACTAGTGTTACCACTGCTCACACTGCGTAAAATTGCATGTAGTCAAGTATGTGTGTGAATCAGATATTCGTAACTAAGACACTCTTGCAGGATGCAAGAAGATACGTGTAAGAGAGGGAGTAATTTCTTGCCCTTTCATAAAGCTTCATGTCTGTTATGCACCACTCACAATGATTATAGCTTTCATCGCCTACCCCTCACAATCATCCCTGCATGTGGTTTAAAACATTGATACATAATTTCATTCCAGTTTAAGGTACTATTTTCTACAAAGGTAAAAAAGCAAAGAAATACAAATTTCCCCTCAGTCAAGAA
The DNA here is from genome assembly GCF_034315485.1 of Pezoporus occidentalis. Lineage (NCBI taxonomy): Eukaryota > Metazoa > Chordata > Aves > Psittaciformes > Psittacidae > Pezoporus > Pezoporus occidentalis. The sequence goes on along the minus strand of NW_026916093.1, from coordinate 2,376,074 downwards.
GATAGATGCCTTCTTAGAAAAACATAGCATGAACCCTGCTTCATGGGGATTATTTAGGTTTTTCTACCTTCTGAATATTTACTCCAAGTTTGGCACGTCTATGCTCCTGATGCATATGAGATCACCATACTGGCAAAATGAAAATTAGTATAGATTAAAGAATGCTTATTTTAACTTACTGTGAGTTAGATTTTTCTTACAGAAAACAGGGCTGGGAATGATGAACCTATGTCTTGTGTTTAAACAGCCGCTAATTTACTTGGGACAGTGAGTCAGATTCTGTTATTAAAGTTGCTTAGTTTTACCTGGAGAGGAGCAATTGGTTCCCTCCAGCCCCATCACCCCTGCCTGGCCTGGGGCTGGTGCCTGACAGGTAGATTCCCACTCACAACATCTCCGTATCTGCCCATGGAGGTGGGAAATGGGGCCCTGCGTGAACCCTCCACATGCCTCGTTAGCCACAAGAGTAGCAGGGAGATACCAGTGGGAGACACTGTTACATTTTCCCACTGGCATGTTTCCGAGAAGGGTTGGAGGCTTGGCTTGGGAACCCCTATGGTAAGTGTGATAGGTAGGTGATGGCAGGCAGAGAGTGCAAGGCATGCAGGCAGTGCTGCTCTGCAGTGGAGACTTTGTCCCCACCTTGCAGGACAGTATTTAAGACATATAAGGCAGTGTTTAAGACAGGAGCTCCTTGCTGAGCCCGGGGATGTGAGACAACTTCCCAAGCAGAGCACAGACCCTTCTGCATCTCTCCACCCGGGGGATCCTTCACCAGAATCAAGGTGCATACATCGCTTCTGCATGCTGTGTCCAAGGACAGGGCTCTGTGTGGTATTGCAGCCATTTAACCTACCTCTCAGAGGCTAATGGGGTCATTTGGAAGGACTGACAAAATCAAACACTGGTCTAGTAGTTCCCCAGATGCTGCGGATCTTAACTCTAGGCTGTGTTTCAATAGGCATTTCCCAAGCGAGCACAAAAGTTAGGATCAATTTAGAAGCAAACACAAGCTGACCAAAAATGAAAACTGAGAGGATGGCTGGTTTTGTTTAACTGGAGTTTCTGTGCCTCTATTTGATTGCTCACTAAATGAAGGAAAGACCAAGTTTTTCATGTTTAAAGATTTAATGATCCAGTATTTTCTCTCCATTATGTAACAGCAATCAGTAGCACCACGTGTGTATGGTTTATATGGAAAAGCCCTGAGGTATTTATTAAAATTAGTCCAACCAATTTCTATAGTAATCAGTAAGGATTTTTAACAATAACATTAACTGTAATACAATCTTACAGGTAAAGTTACAATTCTTTCCAATTTATGGGCCTGTTCATGTGGGCCTAATATGGAATTCCTGGACTTTACAGAAACATTCTTAGATGATTTTTTGCTCTCTTACCTATAGAATTCCATTCACCAATAGGAAACCATTCCAGAAACCTATTTGTATTGACAGAACTCTGTGTCATTTCTAAAAGCACTCAAATAAAGTCCAGGATGTCTGGACCAATGGGCAAAAAAAAGCAGCAGTTTATTTTGTAATCCCATATTTATCTTCAGGGGGTGTCTGAATGGGCAAACCACAAACAAGATAATAACTGCTGTTATACAGTAGGATCATACATTTTTAGTCATACTAAGAGTAGTGATACGCTGTAGGGCACATCTTCCTTCTAGTTCTATATAAGTTTATCTGCAAGGTAAATAATCAAAGCATTCACTAGGATGGGAAGTTTCAGGGTTAAAGATTATAATTTTTTCCTACAGATTTTTCTTTACACGTGTTTTTCAGGATTAATATATGCAGCTGTTTCATACTGTTCTGAAGAGGAGGTACATGACTCTTTGAGAGTGCTTCAGTGTCTTCTCCTAAAGTCCTCTTTAAATCCAGAAGTCTTGGGCTATCCCAGTTGTCTCCACTTGAGAAGTAACCTACTCAAGAAGTAACCTTCCTACCAAATAGGAAACACATCAGGTAGTTTCAGGGGGAGGAGAGAGGAGCTGCTAACCCAAGCTATTCCAGATAAAGATTGGAGTAGGTTAATTTCAAGACTGCTATTATAGGAAAACAATGAACTTGTATTTGACTTCTCATGTATGTGACAGGACCAAATTAGATATTTTTTTATCTCCCCAATCAATAGTGTAATGAGCTGTACTTTTTGGAGATAATCAGGTTTTATGCTTAAAATAATCATTATGATCATTATGATTGTAATTATTAAACATAATATTGCTACTTGATGATTATATTATTAGATATTAACTATAATACCCTTGATAGCTAACTATAATATTATTAATAACTCTGATTATTAGTTGTTAATTGTAGACCCAAAGAGAGAGACTGCATACATATCTATGTCAAATACTTTCCAAAAGTGCTCATTTTGGTAATGTAAATAAAGAGTGGCTGAATAGATAACAAATCAAGAAAGGACTTGCAGTCACTGAGGGTTGTTCCATGTGCATGACACTGATGTTAGACTGAAGGAGCTTATAGGAAGGATTTTCTTGCATATCTGATAAAAGAGAAATGCTAAGAATCAAAAATATGTAAAAGCTGATGTGACCACATAGGTAGCATATTAAAAATGTGCTAGACATATCTGGATTGATTCAGCAAAGGATTTAGGGTTAAAAAAATCACCAAAACTTTTAACTGTAACTATCAGTTTAAAGAAATGAGCCAGGAAGATTACCTTGTCTACATCTCACAAAAGACTGATTCTAACTCTGTCAAGGCCAGACTGGAAAATAATTGCATAGTTGAGATTTGTAATAGTAAATAATCTAAATTACTATTTTAACTATGAACAGGCCAGATCAAAGTGACATTCAACAGGATAAAAACACATGAATTAGGTACTTTGCTTTGTATTTAACTTGCCCTAAGGATAACATAGTAAGTAGTTTTCTGAACTGCTCTATAACTATGCTTGTTTCTCTTTCTCCAGACTTTAAAGGAGACGTAGCTGACTGACAGTGATGTAGATACCTAAAAATGATTCCAAGCAATCCCACCTCTATCAGTTTGGATCTAACTTCTGAAATGAGAGCTAGCTGATAAGCGCGTGCACCAGAGAATATAACGTAATCTTTTCTGATCACCAAAGGAAGGCAGGGGAATGGAAGATGCAAGTAGCAATTCAGGTCTTTGTGAAGTTTAGGCTGTGGAGATGTCAGACAAAGGCTGTTGTTTGGACAGTTATTTTAGACTGGAAAGAAACTGTTAACTTACCCATCATTATTTTTTCATTAATGTCTTTCGGGTAAGTACAGCGACAAACAGAAAAGGATGGGAAGCAAGGGAAAAGATCTAGAAGAGTTCTCACTGTATATGAGGGGAGAAATACAGAAAATCATTGAAATCAGATACTGGAGGAACTCAGGAGATGGAGAATTTTGAAAACAAAAAAAACAACACACCACCACCACCCCCCCCCAAAAAAAAAAAAAAAAAAGCCAAAACCTCATAGAAGGAAAGGTCTTAGATGAAGTCAGGATTTCCAAGAGAAAAGCCTGTGGTTAGTGGTCAAATGGAGCAGACGATAGATTGTGTCTGAGGAGCTTTGAGAGCCACAGCGCTGCAGCAGGGAGTGAAGAAACCTAAGGAAGCGCATATGCTAAAAACTGTCTTGACTAAAACCATTAAATCTACTTTTTTATTTAATATTTACCCTCTAGAACAGATTTTCGAGAAAAGGATAAAGTAATTAATATCTCCATATCAGATTTCTCATGTGGTTTGCTGGCCTGATTAGTGAAGTCACCATTCACACTTAGCTCACTTAGCCTTCTTTTTACCTCCCCAGGATAGTACAAGGGTAGTAAGCACCAAGTATGAGCCTCAGTTCTTTTCTGCATAATCAATGGCTGCAGAGTAATCTCTAAGATTGCATTATTCTGTGCCGTTGAAGTGTGTGCATGCATTATATTCCAGGAAGTAGCACATTTCCTGTTAAATCAACTGTGACATAAATATTGGGGATCATTTAACAGATCATAGAGTATCACTTGTGTCACAGAGATCAGAATGATGGCTTGTAAAATTAGCACTAAATAGTCAAATGTTTGCAGACAAGGATCACCACTCTTCATTAAGTAGATTCATGGCTTTTTAAACCAATTTTTCCACATAAACTTTTCTATTCACGGTCTTCTCGAAAGACTTTTGCAGTATGCAACGAAGTCCCATGGTTCCCACATGTGACTGAAAGTTAGACTTGGATTTTCCCCCCCCCCGATTTTAATAATGAAAACATAGAATCATAGAATGGTTTATGTTGGAAAGGACCTTAAGATCATTAGTTCTAACCCCAATGCCATGGACAGGGATGCCTCACACTAGACCATGTCGCCTAAGGCTCTGTCCAACCTGGCCTTGAAAATATGTGGTAGTGTTATTTTGTATGACAATGGATCCCATCTCTTTCACATTCCATTTCTTTTTTACTACTATGTTGTTATGTGATCAGGAGAATTGTAGTGGATCACCTTTTGTCTCATGTCAAATAAGACAGATTGCCCTTGGTGAGCCCTTCAGGAAATGAAGGGGAAATCTCTTTTGATTTTGTGGCAATTTCTAAGATGTTTTTTCTTCTATTCCAGTAATTTTACATAGGTTACCCTATGTATTATAAAGTGGAAGTTCTAAAAACACATTCAAGAAGTATTCTAAGACTTCTTTTACATCAAAGGTGGAAATCTAGAGTAATAATTATCCTGTGAGAAATGGAGTACTTTTCAGCCATTTTTTTTCTAACACATTAGTAGAAGTAGTAAATATGCATATAGGTTTTGTGTCTGAGAGGAGAAAAAGCTATGATATGCAACACAATGACACATAAGAATGTTTTAAAGAAATGGTTGCTATTTGATTTGAAATTCCTTCTAAATTATCATCTTTAAGGATTAGAAAGAATGAGTGATACTGGGGGAAAAATCACGTGAAACAAAAGCAGAATTTCTCTAATGGAATGCAAAAAGACATATGTTGTAGAGCTAGGGTATTTTGGGCTGGGAGGAGGCTGTCATTTCAGATGTGAAGCAGGTAGGTAGCAATGTCTGAAAAAAACAAAGATTTTGTTTCTGTTTGAGTATTCCAAGTAAGCTATTGGCATGGCTCATATTGCAGAGTTCATCACGGCCACAACTTTGAAGGGAAAAACAAATGCTTGTTCGCACTGCAGAACCAATAGATATCTAACAGAGCTCAATGAATTGCTAGATTAGATAGCAGCAACATTAATTGCAGTTACAGAGTCCTTATTTTTAGTAGTTACACACAGTAGATTTCTTGACTTTCACATCTCAGGATATGTAAAAGCCTAGCTTTTAAGACCTTTTTCATAGTCTTCCTCTGTTTTTAAAACTTGCCAACTGAGCAAGTGTGCTCTTGAGTCACTGGGACAATGAGCACAGAGCCCTGTGACACCAGTTTTACAAAGTTACTTCTTAGAGTACATCTGCATTCTAAATCCAGGAACAGATGGGTACTGTTATGCTTGTTTAAAAAAGAAGAAAGAAAGAAGGAAAGAATCCCCTGCTCTTGTCTATCAGCAATCTCTGTTTGCCATGTCAATCTAAGCTGCCAGAAAGGTCCTTTCAGTTTTGTGCTTCTTTTTGCAAGCATTCGTCTGCAACAAATACTGAGGATTCTTTTTAATTTGTATCAAAATATAAATGTAAATATAACATGAATCAATAGAATTGCCTGTCAACAATAGCGATATTCAGGCAATAATAATTAAAACACACAGGAGCAATATTGGAGCACAGAGACACCCACTTACATAAATCTTTCACTGCTAGTTTTTATGAAGAAGTTTATAGAAAATCTCCTCCAGTTATTGTGTTATAATTCAAGGCAAAGCTTTGATTAAAACAAAAAGCAATAGCAACATACCATGTTTCTCAACCAGTTATTGAGTTTCTGGTAGCCCTCAGACCAACTTAAGATGACACCACCCCCACTGTCCCCTATCCCTCTTCACACTCCATCAAAAAAAGGAGGAGTGGGGGCAAAACATTTTGTGACGCATTTGTCCAACAGTGACATTAGTAGCAGTCAGTATAACCAAGATACTGGGGATTGCTCTAAACAACCACATCTCAGGAAAAGGAATTGGAGCTGGAGAAGGTGCAGGAAAGGCCTATTAAAACAATCAGAGAATGGAAAATCTATTTTGACAGAGGCCTTAATGAAAGGGGGATGTGATTGGCATATGTTACCAGCCTTACGTTCTTAGAGAATGCATGGGGAAAAAAAAATCAGCTACAGAGCGTGTTGACTATTCAACTTAAAGAAATCCAGCTATTGGTAAATAGCCTATATTCAAACGGAGCTTAGAATGTGTGCTCTTATAATGGGTGATTCTAAGCTTTTACTGATGCATTACTACTTGACTAAAGAATGAGCGGGCGTAAGATGGGCCCTAGTTAATTTAGGATAGCAATTTAGGGTATTTTACAGAAGCAGACTCTAGAGCTGTTTTCAGACAGGAATCTGAAATGTCCTTTCTGAAGGTTTAAATTTGTGATAGGCCATGATAGGCTGCTAGATTGGATTCCCCAGGATGAGCACTTTAATCTTGAGTTTGCATGTTCCTAATTAATCATGAAACAAGTAAAATCAAAACAAAAGGCATTCACAGCATATTATACTTTCTCTTTTCCATTTGGACTGTCACAGACTGGAACCCCTGGAGTTGATGAGAGGCTTCTTTGCTGAGGGGCCTCCAAGCAAGAGTAAAGACAGAGCAAATTACCCTCAGACACTGATGTCAGTTCAGTGAATTAAGTATGCAAAGCAATTTGTGAAGATGTTAAGAAGTGCAAATTTCTGCCAGTAGGTCAAAAGAGTATGAATTATCACAGGATGAGAGAGGTAAGAGGAGATCACTCCCCATCCTCATCAAGGCCTTTTATACAAGTTAGTCTTTTTCTAGCCAGGCAATTTGTTTTATTTAAAGATGTAGGAAATCAGTAGCAAACATGGTTTCATGACATGTATAGGAGTGACATTCACTGTAAAATAAACACTTATTGTGTCTGAAATAATGCACTTTGAGTATTATACAAAAAGAAGAATGTTGAAAGGTAATTTCTTATAAGTCAGATAGTAACATTGTTGTTCATTTTTTCACAATAATTACTATAGAGGATCATGGATTTACAGGGTAATTCAGGTCAGAAGCAACCATTGGAGGTGTCTAGTCCAACCTCCTGCGCCAAGCAGTGTCAGCTATGGGGTCAGATTGGGCTGCTCAGAACTTGGTCCTGAAAACTTCCAAGGACAGAGCTGGCACAGGCTGTATGGGCAACCCGCTCCACTGCCTGCATGGGGAAAAAAGCTTCTCCTTATATTCAGTCTGAACCTCTTTGTTTTGACTTGTGCCTGGTGTCTCTTACCCTGCCATGCACCACTGTGAAGAGTGCATCTCCATCTCCTCTGTGACCTCTGTGTCAGTGTGGCAAGGTGGCTGTTTGATCCCCCTTATAGCTGCATCTTCCCTAGGCTGAAAAAGCCCTGGCTCCTCAGACACCCAGCAAGTGATCCTGATGATCCTCTGTTGAGCTTGTCCCAGTTTATCAATGTCTGTCTCGTACCAGGAGGCCCAAAACAGGATGCAGTACTCCAGGTGAACACTGAGTAGATAGGGATAAGCCCTTTCGTTGACCTACCACCTTTGCACTCATGCAGCCATCCTGCTTCTGGCCATCTCTGCTGCCAGGGCAGGCTGCTGGCTTTCTCTTAGTCTGCTGCTGGCCCAGAGCCCCAGGGCCTTCCCCAGCCATACAGCAGCCAAAGCTGCTCCCTAGCCTGTATGGATGCAGACAGTTCTTCCTTCCTTCCCAAAGCAGGACTCTGTATTTGTCCTTGTTAAATTTCATGAGGTCTCTGTTGGCCCATTCCTCCAGCCAGTCTGGTTCTCTTGTGGCCTGGTTCCCCAGTTTGGCTTTGCCAGCAGTCATGAGAAGCGTGCTCTCCCTCATCTTCTTCAGGACACTGATAAAGATGTTAAGCCAGTCAGGTCCCGGGACAGTCCCTGTACTGTCCTCCAGGTAGGCTGCAGAGCATTAACCATTACCTTCTGAGACGATGAAGCATCAAGTTTTTACTCATCTGGGGTTCACACATCCAGATCATAATGCCCCTGCTTGGATACAGGCATGTCTTGAGAGATGATGTTGAACCCAATACATGAGAGTCCAAAAAAGCCCCCCAACAAATCTATTCAATTACGGTTTCCCATCAAAACTGATCTCTCCTTTTAGCGCTGTTGATAATCACAACTCTTCTCCCAGCATCCCAGCTCCATACATCAGCACTGAATAAGAAAATAAAAATCAGCAGAAGATCCAGAGTTAATTTTGGCAAATCAAATATCAGACTTCTGTCAAATGTTTGGAAATATTACCATTTATTTCAGTGCTTTATATGCGTGTGTGTGTGATTCTTGTATGTTATTTATCCATAAACCGTAACAAGTTGAACCATCACCTACAAGTGTTAAAACATTGTAGAGAGCTCTTTAGAAGGAGCTGTATTGATTTTCAGTGACCCTTGTATAAGAAAAGAGATAGTTTTCTATGGTACAATTTACTGGACAACATATTATTTTTAGGGTTTCTGCCTGAAACTTCCTAAAGCACAGTGAAAAATTACTACTAAAGCTCACTGCTGCTTTGAATATTGCAGAAAATCCCGAATTCTTTTGCACTCCTAAATATAATCAAAACCCTATCTTTTTTTTTATTCAAGCTATGAATATTATGAAGTAATCTCTTCCAAATCTGCACTAGCTTTTTGATTAGATTCTGTACCTTAGACTCTTCTTTTTATTCCCATCAGTTCTTGTAAGGTACTAAACTCCAGTTGCTTCATTCTGCTGTTTTCATTGCTTACTCAGTCAAAGTGCGCTGAAAAACTACGTTCTGTATTAATTCCTGTCTAATCTTTAGCAGAGTAAATTTCTCTGTCTTGTTTCTGGATTAGTGCAAAGCCAAATGCAAGATTTTGCTCTTTCTATTAGGAATAAGTATTGTCCAAGGCAACCAAATTGCTTTTAAGTAGATTTAAACTTTTGGATATCAAAGTATAATTTGCTTCATTTTCAGTAAGATTATTTACTTGTACTCTGGTGTGTAATGAGGCCTTTCATCATTCAAATGCAATTATTTTCTTCAATTTTTTGCTAAAATACAAATGGATAATATAGCAGTCTTCACATCAATGGAAAAAACTTTGACAAGGAAACACAACGAAAAGGAAAAGAAAGTTGGAAGGATAATAAACTTACTGATCACCTCATTACAAAGTCAGTGTTCTGGATTTCTTACAAATCTTCAAATGACAAATTTAGCATAAATGGTGGAGGAGGAAGATGCCTGTTTCTCTGGTAAAAGCTACTGTGCAATGTTCAAGTATTGCGTAGAGTTTAGTGACCATTCTTACTGCAGAGTAAGTACATGACAGGAGGCTGAAAATGGACTGGGGGGTATTTTTTTCTCCAGATTGTAGTTGTTTAATTATACCTTTCAGATCATTATCAAATATATAAAATAGAAAGAAAGCTTATCTGGAAAAAGATACTGCAGGAATTTGTGGTAATAGTGTGACTGTTGTTGCACCATATGCACACAAATTGTTGTCAACATGATTTTCAGTTCTTATTGAGCATACCATATCATCCATGGCATAACAGAATTTTTGTGCAAAATTTATATGCATAAATATAAATACTTCTGGGTTTATTAAAAATAATTTGAATGAAATTATATCCATTACATCACCAAAATAATCAGTATACAATGAGAAATTAAATAAACCCTCTCTACATAAACAAAGATAAAGCTGATATAGATATCATATTCAACAATTAATTATCTCTTTTTTTTCCCCACATTCTGGGAGCTTTGCAAGAATGCATTGAAGATATGAAGGAAAAAAAGAGATTCTCTATAATAATAGTGCTTTGATTATAGACAGCCCCTTATGGGAACTCTTCAGAACTCAAGATCTTGTAAGGGTATAGAAACCAGGTAAACAGTATAATCATCCCAAAGGGAAGGCTTTATGATGAAGAACTTCCAGAGGAAATGTTTGTTTATGTAATGGAGGTGTGCATTTTCCTTACCAAGTGAGATTACTTGTAGCACTTTTCTGACAGATGAACAGTCAATCTGAGCTTCACTTGAGAAGATCAGCATAGGGAGCCATTTTTTAGCTTATTAAGAATTGAGCTAAAAGTTCACTAAAGTTTGTAATTACATCATCTCCTTAATGTATATAAATACCTAAAGGGAAGGTGAAAAGAGGATGGAACCAGGCTCTTTTCAGGAGTGCACATTGGCAATAGAAAATAAACACAGGCAGTTGTTTCCTTCCCTCTGAGCATCAGGAAACACATTTTCATTGTGAGGGTGACAGAACACCGGCACAAGTTGTCCTGAGAGGTTGTGGTCTCCATCCTTGGAGATACTCCAAAGCCATCCTGACATGGTTCTAGGCAACCTGCCTAGGTGGCCCTGCTTAAACAGGGAGGTTGGACAAAATGCCCTCCAGAGGTCCCTGCCAACCTCAAACAGTCTGTGATTCTGTAATGCAAGAACTTTAACAAACAAAAAAAGCAAGCTTTGTTGACCTTAAGCTAGCCTGAAGCTTACCTGAAGCTATTTTCTTAACCAGAAATGTTCCTTGAAAAACTAATAGCATGTGAGAAACACCAAGATTATTTGGCTTCTCTTAAACTCCAGAATACAGAGGCTTTACCTTTTCAGATAAAGACAAAAAACAACTACTGAGATTAGGAGCTGTTTGCTCTTTCTTCCAGGAGCACAACCTAGAATTGTAAAGTCCTCTTGTTATTGTCAAGAATAGGCTTTTGCCATACAAATGTGTTTGAATATACTTGTGTTGTTTAAGTGATGTATGAAATAATTAATTGATATATCGATGTAAGTTAATTACAAGCTTATTCACATGCACGCAAACAAGTGTGTCAGGCTAGCTTGCCTTTGTGTTTCTGTGCTTGCCAACGTGCTGAATGTTGATCTAAAAAAAAGAGAACAGGGACTCAGAGGAAAACAGAATAGAGAGGATATAGATGTGAGGTGTCCCTGCCCATGGCAAGGGGGTTGGAACTTGGTGATCTTAGGGTCCTTTCCAAACTTAACTATTCTATGATTCTATGATAAGTAATTTTATTTTTTAAAACCCACGTGACTGTAAATACAATACCTAGAATGAATATACATTGATCTCTTTCTTAATAGGTCTATAAATTTACCTGAAGAGTGGATGCAGCTAGTTTTAAAACCTAATAAGAATTAACTTCTTTGTAAAACCCAGGTTGTATCTTTATGAGTTTTTTACGTATTCAGTTAGAAAATGTCCTTGTATTAAGGTTAAATTCTTTTTGTAGCTGCAGATGCTTTTAAAATTTGCTGTGCAGAAGCTGAACTGAGATAAAGAAAAAGCATCATGACACATTTATTTTGGCATCCTGATCAAAGAGGGGCCGCTGTATTTAGGCAGACAAGTGTATCAAAGTGATGCAGTTTGCAATGGCTTCATTAGCATTCCTAAAACTGTGTCCTTGTGATAGGCTCTGCACTGGCACTTGCAGGTTACCACAATTTTAGAAAGTGGTGTACATCTGTCAGGACACAGCTTGCACTGAATACACTGAGAAATTACGATTCACTACAACCTTTTGCTGCTTGTATTAATTTCCCTCTAGACATAACACATCTGTTCATGGTAAGATTGATCCAATGCTCATCCAACTACAGTCCATTTACTTCAGCAAGCAATGGATCCAATAAATACTGTGCATGGGAAGATTTCAAAACACGACTGAAAACTGGGTTAAGGTTATGAGGCCAAGCAGAGCAACATAGGATCCTAAATCCTCTAGCAGCTTTTGAAATGTAGTTTCCTTCTTTTTTTCTACCAAGACAGTACAGAGTCCATTCCTGATAGGAATGGAGCAATGAGGTTTTGCTTGTTTATTTGTTTGGGATTTTTTTTTTTTTTTAGATTAGTGGTAAAGAACACACTTTCAGGACTATGTTAGAGCACTTAAATAATAGAAAGAAGTAGATTTTAAATCTATAATTCAGCAGTATAGTTAAAGTAAGATTTGAAGTCTTTCTCTTACAAGTTTTTAAAATAAATAGATAAAAGCCTCTTCTGAATTTGCTGTTCTGTATCTCAGAATCAGTGGGTTTTTTTTTCCTTTTATTAGAGGAGATCAATGGAATAAAAAGTTATTCTGGATTCTTCTGAAGCCATCTGATTCCAACATATGCACACGGAATGCAGTCAGGTCTGGGACTTGGATTATAATGAGCCTCTTGTGAAATAACCTGTAGTTTGGAATTAAGGGCAATATTCCATAGAAGTGGAATATTATTAGATAACTTACATAGAAGTCAGCAGTTGAAGAGCTGCAAATACCCACTGGCCACTCATCTCTTCTACAGTAATGGAACAACATTGAAGAGTTATGAGAGCCTAAGTGGTTGGCCTGCCTTTTCACTGCAACAGAGCTCTTTATAAGTGATTTAGTCTGTATTTCCTGCTAGGTCAGTGAGCTTGGCTTCTTGGTGCCACTGCAAACAGGCAGGGAAGAAAACAGTATGGATAAAAGAAAAATGGGTCTGGGGATGAAAATGAGAATGACTGGAATAGTCTGGATGTGTTCTGTACTTTTCTGTATACAAGTAGAAGTCCAAAAGAAAGGTGGTTATAAGCTACTGAGAGCCATTAAAGGACACATATTTTATGCAGTCTTCTGCTTTACAAGTATCGATCTGTGTTTCTTTAAAAATAACACTGCAGATTTCTTTGTTAAAGAAATTCTTAACCAGTAGGCTTATCCTGAGGCATAAGGGACATAATCAATTTCCATACTCTCCTGTGCCCCCTTACTGTGTGTACTACTCTGGTCATAGAAAAGGTCTTCTCTACATGTCCCCAGGTCCATAGAGCAGAAGAGGTGAGAGGGAATGATGAGTTGATAAAGCATTGGAGTTGTTTCCTTCTCCTCCTCGAGCAGCTGCTAATGGGTCTAAGCTGAGAAATTCTCTATTATAGGTGTGTAAGTCCTGGGCCTGTACTCTTGCTCTCAATCAAGCGTCTTTGTCCAGTGGACGGCTGGCACACTTCAGAGTTATGCTCTTGCTTTTCCTGCTGTTGGGCCGTGTGGCACCAACTATCGGCCTTCCCCTAAGGTCCCCACCAGCCCTTATCTTTCCTCTCCTGGCAGTGTTCATCCAACCCAGATGCAGAAGCAGTTCTCTTGTAAGCAGATACAACAGAGAGAAAGTGACATGTAGAAAATATACTACAGCAGACAAAGGGTCTCAGCTGGTCTCAGCTGAACTGAGAACTTCCAGACACTAACTGCTGCTGAGTCACTACTCAGCTTCCTGGGCTCTTAGGTCAGTGTGAAGAACACACTGCCCTAAAATGAACAGGGTGCCCAGAGAAGCTGTGGCTGCCCCATCTCTGACAGTGTTCAAGGCCAGGTTGGACAGGGCTTGGAGCAACCTGCTCTAGTGGAAGGTGTCCCTGCCCATGGCAGGGGGTTAGAACTAAATGATCATTAAGGTCCCTTCCAACCCAAACAATATAAATCAGACTGATGGACAAGCTACATTGTGACCCGCACAATTCATAATGTTCAATGCATGCTGCTTAAAGCCCAGAAGAACTTTCTTCTTATTTAGTCAGAGATGACTACTTCTTTGCAGGAAAACCTACCAAGCCTCAGATATTTTAATACTATGCAAGCATTTTCTATTCCTGACAGACTTAAACAACAATTTTTTTGTAAATGTACTGACAATTACAACCTCTAATGTCCTTTCTTCAGATCATTATTAACATCCAGTTCTGTGCCCATTCTTGTCTTCACAATTTCTTTTACTGATAAACTTCAGTATTTTTAAGCAGAGTTAAATACGAAAGTAGTCTTATAAGGTATATTAAAGGCTCCTAGGCTTGCACTGATGATTGTTGTTTCCTTTTGAAGAGACACCAGGCATGTTTTTCCATATGAATGGTTTCTTGCCTTTTCAAGCTTTAAATAGCTTAAGGCTCACTAATTATACTGGTTCTGGGACTATCTTAACAACAGTATGCATCAGAACATGTTTTAGATGGTCAGCACAGAAGAACTAGGTCAGGGACCTCTGGGGATTTAATCAAAAGGTTAGCAAACTTAGCAGCACACCTTGAGCACCAACCACTGAGGCTAATGAGACCTAATTTAAGTAGTTTTTCAGAGAAGTAGAAACTATTACCTTCTTTAGGGAAATGAAATCTTACTCTGATGTTTTTATCATACATTTAGTGGAAGACCCTTTCCTCTATTTTATTTTCTTTAGAAATTTTCTTTTTTATTCTGGCAAGTATATTAGATTACTAGATTTAACTAAAATATGCTGCCATTAGCATAACAAACACAACTTTCCTGGGATACTAATGAAAAAAGTTCTCCATAGCTGATACTTTTTATTTAAAATGGAATGTATTAATCTATAAAATTAAAATTAGCTACTAAATGAAATATATTTAATATTCTTTTCCAAAACAATGAATTCCTTCATAAAAAGCATTCAGAGAAGAATCTCAGTAAAGACTAAGGTATATTATCTATGCTGTTGAGATAATAACAGTTTATGCATTTCATCGTCAAGATCATTATGAGAAAGACTAAATACAATTTATCAAAGTATAAAATATACATGGAACAACATTAAATATATTAAATTAATAACATTTAGTAAATAAATATCAACATATTAAGTCTTTATTTGCCTTCATTTTTAATACCATAAACAACTTACTATATAAATGTTTTTTAAAATAGTCCCACTGAAGCTAATCATTCAGTGCTTTTGCACTGCAAGGTCTTTCCGCAAAGTTTAAGGATGAAAAACGTTAGGCCAGCATGCATTTGATACTTACACAATCTGAGAATGATTTCCTACATGCATTCTTTCCAATTTTTAAAGTACCTGTGTTCAACTCAAGTGCCAGTTTGAAATGCACCTTATTTCAAGCTCGTCTGGCATAGGAAAGAAATGACAGAGAAACTAAACAGTTAAACTCTGTGTCATTCTGAAATTGTTCTTATTTGCAGTATGTCTTTTCATGTACAGGCAAGAATCAGAAAGGATTTGAAACAATTAAATTTCCTTTAAAGAATTATCATCTAATGAAAGACTGGGAATATATTGCTAAAATAGTAGAAATTAAGTATACCACTATAACAATATTTCAGAGCTTTATGTTCCCCAAAGGTACCTGGTATATGTGTCGTATTCAGTCCATTTCTGATTTATAGATAGAAATTTCTCTTTAACTACCAAATCAAACACAATACTTTTTTGTTCCACATTGTATGGCTCTCCGTGTGATATGATGGAAAATTCTAATTCACTAAAGAGATTTTACTGTAATACCTGATATATATCAAAAAGCTCTTTCAGAAAGCCCATTCAGCATACTCTGAATTGCATGTGGTAGCTCTGTATCATTCATTTTCTTAAATGATCTCTCTAGAGATTTGCATTGTATTCAAGTGAGTGGAGTACTGAAGGGATTGTGTTATTAACTGCCACTTAAAAATAAGAATAAAAGGATTTCTCAAGAAAATTCTCAGGGCTTTCTTTACTTTTCCAAGTAGTTGAAAAACCAGAATGCTGAATATGGGGCTATAATATTTTATATCTTTGGGAAATCATTGTGATTTGTATGAAATGCCAGTAGATGAAGCATAATTTTGGCAAAAGTTAATTACACAGGATCCAAATCTCATTAAAGACCCCATTTTGAGTGGGTAAATTTAGTTAGATCAGTCTTGTTGATCTTTGCCAAGTGCTGTCTTGAATTATTCCATACTAAAATGTTGCATGCATGTTACTAAATGTCATAGTCCAATTCATATTGATTATTTTAACCTATAGAGTTACAAATGAATTCACAATTGTTTATGAAGATGTGGTTCGGTTCACAGTGGCCAGCAATTTATGGGGCATTGCTTTTGATTATCAGTCCTTTACTCAGTACTGCTCAAAGCAAGGATTAAGCCTTATAAAGATTTATATGGATCCATGGCAAGTATTCCATCTAGCTGTGGATCTGACCCCTGCTTAACTCCACCCCTCTTCTTCAAATGTATTCCATAGGGAAACTAGTGGAAACAGGCCTAGTTTAAATCAGTAGGAATTCTGCTTTGATGGGCAAATATAAAACTAATTGTCTGGTTTAAGCTGTGAACATCTCAGTTACTCTGAAGCTACCTGTTCTCCATGCCTTTAACAACCGCTAAGAGTATAGAGGAAAGAATGCCCAGCAATCTCTTTAACTGGTATAGTAAACTGCAACATTTTTGTCTTAGACTAAATAAGTTTTCTCCCTCCTAAAATACAGGATTTTGTTAAGAAAATAATAAATATATGGAAGGCAAATTATAAATACCTAGATAAATAACCTCTATTTAAAATGAGTACAGTTTTAGAGTAGTTAATTTTCACACATCCTCTTTATTACAAGACAGGTACAACCATTATTTGTCCAAAACACTAAACAGATGAAGTTGTGGATTAAAACATGTTGAATTTCACAGATGAGTGCATTACAGAAATACATTTCCATTGATGAACTGTAAACATAAACAAAAATCAATGATGAAACAAAGCTTGTTTCTTCATATGTCAGAATGAATGGATTTACATTTTGTTTCAGCATTGAAACTGTTGGATGGAAAATGCCTGGCTATTTATATTAAAAACATAAGACTTGCTTTTCATAGGTAGTCACATAAAATGGTAAGACAAATATATGAAGTTTCCCAAATAACCTTTGCTCAGACTCGGAGACTAGAACGTTTCATGGTATTGCTATCATACATCAGAATGAATCAATACAACCCAAGAATAAGTTTCTCAAGTGAAACAAACATCAGAAAACAGCTTCTGTCCTTATTGACTTCAACAAGCTACCAGTAATCTAATGATGTTAGAAGTTTTATACAATATCGTGTTCCACAACAAGGTATACAGTAAGGAGCTTTTCAGTCTGAATCTAGAATACTGTCTCTTGGGTTTCAGTTAAATAAGGCTGCGCTCGTCAAGCAATGAATAATAAGGGTTCATAGGAAGGTTGCGTTTCACAACTCAATTTGATCACAGTTGTTTCCATTTTTTTCTTGAATTTATGATCTATATCATTTCAGCTGAACAGGAGAAAGCCTCTCATGTTCACACTCCTGAAGGAAAGCCCTATTTTAAATGATGGTTGCAAATATTGCATATTGGAGTAAATATCGTAAAAATGAAAGGATATTTATTAGAGGTACTTTACATTTGGATCAATGACAGTTATTTTAGAAAGCACAATTAAGTAATAAAACCAGAAGAAATGCTCAAAGCATGATATACTGGAAATCATGAGGCCTCCCTAACATTGTTATGCACTTCAGCCTTGAGTAGTAAATCTCTGTTGAAAAGAGGGTGAATGGGTGCTTCTGTACACAGCATAAACCATAATAATCAGACATTTTGAAGGCAATAAAATGTTAACATGGTATGTTAAGTAGCAAAGAAAAAAAGTGAGTTGCAGTAGTTGCTTCAAAGGTAGGATAATACATTAAAATGTGTATTTTAGATTAAAGCGCAAAAGCAATTGCTATTTGTCTGCTCTTCTGTGTGAACAAACGATCTGTGATCACAATCCTGCTTTTAGCATTTGAATGTCAAGTAAATTTCTCAGAGGAGGAATATCCTATTTTTACTCCAGAAGGCAAGTCCCTTTCTGTTTGGACTGCTTGACAAATAAACAGTTATGTAGCTGGAGACTGCCCACAAGCATGAGCGAACTCCTAGCGAACCAGCATCTCCACAATGGCAAATGGAAGACACAGGAGAAAGCTTAAATATTTCAGTGTACAATGAAAACCGTGGGAGAACTGATGATAGTGCATTACAGTGCAGACAATGTAGAGATCATGAGAAGCACAAGCACTGAACTGTGGCAATGTGACTGCTGGGAGAGGAGGCAAGAAACAAATCCTTAGGAAACCAGACTTTATTGATCTGGCTGATCAGGAAACCATTTGTTCTTATTCCATGTGCTGTACTAGTCATGCATTATTCATCACTGATGACACTGCACAGTTATTGTATAATTTGAAAGAAAGCTAAAATTGTCATTGTTCTAAGGAAAATAACTTTCCCAGATAAATATGAAGCAGATAAATAGACAAAATGTCAGTTACCAACCTCATGATAAAACAGTTGGTTTGCTGTCATTTAAGAAATTATTTCAGTAAAGTTCCGTTTCTTACTGGTACATCTACCTAAAATGCCCCCAGTATATAATCCTACTTTGCCACAGTAGAGCAGAAAGCTCTCTCACTTGAAAGCACTAGAGATTCACTTGTCCACAAGTGCTTTTCATTCAGGTACAAGGACTAGCACAGTTTCCTCCCCTTAATCACATGTTTACAAACCTGGCAGGCCTAACAAAAAGGTTTTGACTCATACCATTGGATTCTTCCAGCTGAAGGATGAAAGGTGGGGATGGGATTGTCATTACTGTTACCTTTCTTGCCTCTCAAGCTCTCTGCAAAGTCCAGGAATCCTAAAAATCTCTGTATGAGCAAGTTTTCTAAAATGCATTGGCTTCAGAACTGAGTCAGTAATGGCAGTATGAAAAATCAAGGCAAGGGACACACTTCACTTGTCCTAAGTGGGCATCACTGCCCTAACATATTGCATACAACACTTATGCTCTACCCACAGCAGAAGCCATCTGTTGGGATGGCTTAGTGCCTGCACACAGCCAGTAAGATCTTTGTCCCAACAGCATGGGTGCCAACAACAATAGGCTTGCTTTGGGAACCGGTGCAAACCTGTGAATAACCTCTCATCATGTTGGAAGGCCTCCTCTCTGTTGGCATTCAAGCATTGGTACCATGTATCTTTTCATTTCTTAACAGTTGCTAATTAGCAGTAGTCATATTCTGAACCTCATTTGTCAAATCGCATCTTGGCTAAGCACTCAGCACACTCAGAAATAGAACTGTTAGAAATAATATAAAACTCTAAGGCCTCTGGAGCTGAAACAGTTTTTTTAAAAGCATCATATTGCAGTTGGCTCAAAGCAAGCTTTGGGGTGTTACTGTAATATAAACTAAACATGTGATTTTCTTTTCCTGTGAGAAGAAGCCTTTGAATATGAAGTTCAAAAACGATGAAAAAATATATTAGTAATGAAAAAATGTCAGTTTCAATTTTTGTATTGCCTTAGCCTGAGAGGGAGCAAAAGCCAATAAAGGAAATAAGCCCTGACAGCAGGACCCTGGACTTCAAAGCTTCAGTTTCAGATAAAAGTCCAATGTAAAAAAAAAAAAAGCCAGTTGCGCAGTGAAGAAGCTGCATCCCTTATATGAGGACAGCAAATCCTATTATTGAGCACCCTTCTTCAAATGGATGTGGAGAATTGTCAATTAACTACCTCTGCTAAGCAGCAGACAACCTACTTGATTGCCTTGAGTGCATGCCTGTCTTGATGAGTAGCAGTAATGCTGGATTTCTGTGGTAGATTTGCTTTTAGAGCCTCTTTGAAGATCCCAGCATCACATGCACATAAGCGATCCTCATTTGTAGCCCTATTTGCATTTCAGCACCTTGCTTCACACTTCATACATCACAGTTGAGGACTAGATGAGCAAGGTCAAAGAAGAGGCAGACAGTCTGTAACTTGACTTAAGTAAAAGGGCTTGTTTTAAACAAGTACATGAAGGAAATTTTCTGTCATCTTTCAGCATAAGCACAGTGCTCAGACATGCTCCCTGTTGTTCAGTGTTCATGGTTTTTTCCATGTCTTTTTTAAGGGTCATGCTTGGCTCCTACTCTCTTCTCTATTGGGGTAAAGCTTATATTATGAGGGTCTAAAATTCGTCAAATTCTTCCCCAAACTCCCTCTTACAAGACAATGTATTTCTCTTTTTGATTTATTTATCAGTACTGTAGTGATGGCTTCAAAACTATTTCATGGCATTTTAAAAAACAGTTTTGATCACTAAAATGTCACAGTGAAATATATTTTGCTTGCCATTTAGGTAAAAAAATCCACTCCAACTGCCCAATTAGTCCATGCAATACTAGAGACCTAACTTGAAGAATGTATCTGAAAAATGTAAGAGGCTCTAGGTCATGTCACTAGCTCTTCCTTACTTGTAAAACATTAGAGGCAGTAATGAAATAAGATTTTAGCTGGTCGAACAACCTTGTTCCCAGATGCAGCAGTAGGTAGAAATTGAGTATCGCTTCTCAAAAGAGTTCTATATATTCTTCACAGAAACAGGTATGACAGTGTCTCTTTGTCTATCTGATTTTTCTACTTTGTACAAGAGACCAAAGGAAACGGTGAAAAGTAACAGCTGCTAAAGAGACAGTGAGCAAGACGGTGCTAGGATGAAGACCTTGAACAAGTCCTTTCCTATGCTGACATCTGGCAACTCTACTCCCAGCTGAGAGAGCCGGCACACTTTTGGGCCAGGAGCATTTTTGAGTTTATGATGAAACAGATAACCATGAGGAGAAGTATGTTATGAATTATGTGATAAAGTACCTTTTCAAGTCTGATTCCCATAGGATAAAGGAACGGAGTCTGGCTTTAACAGAAAATACATTAAACAGTGTTATCCCCAATGTGTGGGGGGGAATAGAGCTTACATAGGTGTTTAGTAAAACCAGGAATCTGCGTATCAAAATCTGGTTTTCCATACACATGTATCAATTTTATCAAAGTGGCTAATCATCCCTTGCCACCTTAATTCCCCTTCTGTTCATTATTCTAGATGATATGAATCAAATAGAAACTTCCTAGTTCATGTCTGGCACATGGAGAGACTTTCATTCTTACAATTATATCAGCTGTATATTCATCACAATCTTTTACTGCAAAATAGATATGGACTTGAAGAGTGGAACTAGGATCCTAGCATACTTGAGAAGCTTGAGCTTTTGGATATGCAGTATAGGTTGAAGTGAAACATTCCATTTACTACATAGAAGGTAAGAACTGCATAATAAACACATTTAGAGGCGGAAAGAAAAGACAGAATGAAATCAGATTCCTATTTAACAGGAGGCTTTCCCAAGAGCTCTGAGCAGTACTCCATCACTCATTTACAAAAGCAGTGAAAACATTAATTGACCTCTTGATTAGTATTTAAATAATAAATACCACAGTGGATTAATGCACTGGCCTTTTACCTCAAAGACATAGTTTAGAACTGACTTGACAAAAAAAGATCAATTTAATTACATGATACTAAAATTGCAAGTGCCAATAGGTGAGCGTTTCCATGCACACAAGGCCACACATCACATCATCATGCCAAATTGGAATTTATTCAGTGCTTTTTGTTCTTCTTCTTCCTCTTTTTTAATGAATGCATCCATGGTGTGTGTTGAAAGAAAGCAGGCAGCCACCTGCCACAGAAATATCCCACAGAGCAGCTCCCATCCTTGTGAACTAAAATATTTGGTTTAAATGCTACAAACCTGCAAACTGACACAGTTTCATTATCACATTCAGCTAATTAAAACAGATGCAGTCTGCAAAGAAATTCAAAATGTTTTCTGTACAGCGTATACTTTGTAGAATCTTTGTACACAGATTTGTGGAAAAATAAACTCAGGTTTTTGGGTTTTGGAAGATTTTTAAATGCAAATTTGGTATTGGCCAAGTCAATGGAGCCTGGAGGTACTTGTTTATATTATAATAAATTAGTTAATGTAAGGCTTTCCTTATGACTTTGACTGCTGGGAAATACCATAACCTGCTCTGAGGGTTCCACCCTAAGGAGAGAAAATCTCATGAGGTCATGTATTCCTTTGAGTTTTCTTTTATCTTAGACTGAAACTCTGTACAAACACCTGGGCCAAAACAGATCAGGAAAAGAGTCTGCATCCACATTTGGGTGGAAGAAAAATCCTTAGGGCAAGTTCTGACATTTAACATTTCTGACGAATAGATGCACATTATGGTTTAGGATAATTATACCTGAACCCCCATCCTGTGACTGTGATCCTATTTTTGGCTTATAAAAGTTAATAAAAAATAGTTTCCCCCAAACCGTTCATTAAACGTGTGGGATAAATAATTCTGGTTGTACTGAGCCTAGAATTTCAGTATGAGTGAGCTTGCTGTAGAATTTAATAGATAATCCTAGTTACAAGAGCTTGAATTTAGAATCACAGATTTATAGAATGGTTTGGGTTGGAAAGAGGCTTAAGATCATTCAGTTCCAACCCTCCTGCCATAGGCAGGGACACCTCACACTAGACCATGTCACCCAAAGCTCTGTCCAACCAGGCCTTGAATTTGTAACATACTTCTTAGAAATGGCTATACTCCATTATTACTTTTTGAGTATCTTCACGATTAGGAATCCTGAGGGATCAGTCAGAATTAAAGTGAAATGGCAGGTTGCAGGAAGCCTGAGATACATACAAAAAGCGCACGCAAAAAGTTGTTTTGATTTTTTTCCCCCCATTTATAACTGGAGACTCAATGCTGCCTAGTAAAGGTCACTCCCATTGACAAAATCTGTGTAGGAGAACAAACATTTTATGAAAAAAAAAAAAAACAAACCATTCAAATGGCTGACTTGTTTCTTTTTCAAACCAATTGTGCAAAGTTTGCATTTGCAGGAGTTTCCTTAGCACATATTTTGGTGTGGTTTTTGTTCATCTCTTCATATGCTCTGGACTTTTGTTTCATATAAAAATGGTCGTAAGATTCTGCTAAAATTCAAGAGCTGCCTAACTGGAATGAGCAAAACTGAGATTACTTCAATTCGATTAGTGTTTGATAAGTTGCTTGGCTTTACCAGCTTTGTGTGATGAATGTAAAAGTTTTGGTTCTTATTAAAAAACCTGTTGGAAAATATAAGCATTAGAGTTTTTCACATATTACAACAATGTGGTTCAGGCAGCTGGAAACATTTTGTGGCAAAGAGATCCCATGGTAATACTCTTTGTAGTCTTAATTTTCTCTTCCCCCATTGCTTAGTTGTCTCAAAGATTAGAAACTCTGCAGGGCAATAATCATAACTTTGTTCATTTCATAAAACACCTAAGACAGCTTTTCATGGCACAATTTTACTACACTTATGGCACCATTTTATAATGTCTTCTTCACAATTTGAAGGTCTTGCTAAGAAATTTGGACTTGTGAGAAACGATGTGGCTTTCCTATCCTGTTTCGTACTATAAAAGGTGCATTCAGAAAAAGCTTCCATAAGTCCATGCATATAATTCATTTTTGTAAATAGGTGTTTGTTGTTTGTTTTGGTTTAATTTAAAAGTAAGCAAAAGAAGGTCTGCTTTGAAAATACAGATCGCATTGTTTCACATTGTTGCCCGTTTTTTTTTGCATAAAGTGCTTTTAAGATTGAAAACCTTGGTTACTGAATTATTTATTAAATTTTATAACTGGACCTATTTGATGCTTTATCACAAATCCTTCCTGGTGCTCTGTATGTCACAGCAATTTGTTCACTTTGACCTGCAAGACGTAATCTAGCCATGAAAGCTACACCTGCTTTATAATAAGATTCACTTGATTTTA
Organism: Pezoporus occidentalis; assembly: GCF_034315485.1. Classification (NCBI taxonomy): domain Eukaryota; kingdom Metazoa; phylum Chordata; class Aves; order Psittaciformes; family Psittacidae; genus Pezoporus; species Pezoporus occidentalis. The sequence continues at coordinate 2,352,408 of NW_026916093.1, read as the reverse complement.
CTCATGAAAATGACGTACAGCTACAGTGTATAAATTAGTGTTGAAATGCTGTATTTTAATTCTATTCAATTGCCACTCCTTAACATTATCCTTTAGTCAAGAGGCAGATGCCCTGTAATTTGGGAGGGTGAGGGCAGATTCCACCCTAACAAGGTCAAAAAAATCATGGGCATACTATAATTACAAGTCACGTAGGTGCAAGGCTGTGAATGTCTGAATAATCCTAATTTACGTATAGGTAAATGGATTTTGTGATGAAGTTCTGAATATGTGACTTGTCAGAAAAATTTGACAGCTGAAGGCCCAGCTCGCCAAAAGACCAGTTCCCATGCACAATGAATCCATTCACATGCATAAGTATCTCACTTGTTTAGAAAGAGTTTTCTAGGTTGACTGAAGATGCACTGATAAATCCTCTGTTCACGCCAGACACAGTTGTCTCAGTCCCACAGTCTTTTAGAAAGCTAGACGACTGCATCATCAACACCTGCCTAGGTGCTATTTAGGTTAGTCTTACTAGATTTTATATCAGCAAAAAATATCACTTAAATAATTTTAGTCAGATTTTTTATAAACTTTGTAAGCCCCTTTATGTGTTTCAGAACCTATGAGAGAGAATATGAATAGTGCAAGTGTTTGTTTTTGACAGAGGCAATGAAGCAGAGCTCGTGACCTATAGAAATACAGTCTTCTTTGGAAGTGGTAATCAGCACAACTCTTTAAAAGCAGTACAATGTGTTTTGGCAGCACATAAATGAATAGTAATCGGAAACAATACTGTTCTGTTTGATCTCCTGCCAAATGATTCAGTGTTGTGGCTTAAAAGTCATACAGGTGTCCTTTTTCTTGTTGTTTTTGTGGGAACAAGAGACACATCATCTTATTAGAGGTCTAGAATTTTCATAGCTTCATATGGAATCTTGCATGCAGTTAAGAGATTAAAAAAGGACTACACCTTTATTAAAGGAATAGAAAATACTTTGGTCAGTTGGTTTATAGGATAAAAATTGACTTACTGGAGAAAAATCTGCTGTTTTTCTGGAGCTTGGTTCAGAATCAATTGGCAACAACTTAATTATAAACAGCCTTTATGGCTCAGCTAATTCATTTTGGTAATCGGTACATATTATCAAATCACTTTATGTGGGATAATCTGGTAGGAATGACAGTCTCTAGTTTAAAGAGCTAAGAAGAGAAATGCTATGCTGAATTAAATTTGCTACAAATAAAAGCAGAGGTTATAATAGGATAAATTACACAAAATTCCCAGTGCTGCAGCCTGCAATAGCACCTCTATGGCAAAACCAGTTTTCTCTATTAGCAATGCCCATAATTTCAGATTGTCTGTGAGAGGTCTGCAGGTAAAATTATAATGTTTTATATGTGTGTCATGGGTTTCCTTCATCAGTATTCAATGTTCATCTTTTTTGGCAAATCTGTGAACATTCTGGCATTTTTATATAGTGCAATAAGAACAAAAAAGCACTGAAAAAATAATTATTTTGCTGTTAACCCTTCTCTGGGAAGCTCTAAGTATTCAGTCCACTGAAATCAACACGATTTTTCCATTTATTTCAATGAGCCTAGGATCCCAGTCTTCATTCTAAATGGCACTTCTGTGTTCAAACTGCAGAATGATCCATCCCATGTGCTTGAATATTATAGTTTTGTATTAGACAATATAATTATACACCCATAAAAGGCTTATCACTATATCTTATACACGACCCGGTACCCCAGTTGTAGCTTTAGAAGATAGATGAGTGGAAAAATTGTCTCCAATTTAAAAGCTTATTTCAGGATCCGATAGAGATAGAAAGGCTGATAAGCTGTCCTTTAGTGGCCATTCACTCTGCCCCTTATATATTTGGGGATTTTAGAAGCTAACCTTCAGGATGGGAGGAGTCCTATATTTTGCCTTTTTAATGTTTGTTATGTCAGAGCATATGGAAAAAATGGATGGAAGAGAGTATCAAACAGGCTGTTCTGTGTTTCTAACTGGAAGACTAATAGTAACCTTAGTTTTTTTAGGTTAATTACTAAAATTAAGATCAAGGAGAAATTAGATGACAGTGTGTTACCATCCTCACTAAATGGCTTTTGATGTGGAAGGTGGCAGTGTATAGCAGAACAGGCAAACCAGACATTTGATTGAGAAAGAAGCAACACATTTGAACATAATGGCCAAATAAGCACTGACTTCTTCATTGTTCCATGTCTTCAAATGCTTGAAACATAATGTCATGACAATGCAGTTCAGTCAGTGTTGCAGGTTGTTAAGCACAAGTTGCAGTAAAAGGCATAAAATTATACGGCTGTTTTAAGTAACTGAGGTGATTTCATGGTCTTTAGGCTTAAAATCCAGTCAGTGTTCTTGTGCTCATGTTAGGTTTTAGTGGCCTAGATTGTGCCAGTATGTTCCACAGCCAGCCTACACCTGGCCTATACTTCCCTGCAGAATGCCGTGCAGATGTACTTCTGAGGAGGCAGGGATATTCACTGAGGTGCCTATTCTTAAGCCTTTATGTTGGTCTCATAGTCTGCCAATGGTGACGACTGAATCTACCTGAACTGGTCAGACTTGCTCTTACATCATCTTCAGCTTCCATCTTTGACATTCCCACCTCTTTTCCTTGCTTCACCTTGCTGTATGAGTATGGAGGGTATGGCACCAGCAAGCTGCTGGCTCAGCTACTCCTGCAAATGCTCCCAATGAGTGACAGAGGTGTGCAAGTCACTTCTGCTCACATCATTAATTTTCACTGAATGGGTTACAGAGCACCTGCATTGGAACCTGACTTCCAGCAGGGAGGTGTTAGGCAGTGATTCGTGGATGAATCTTCTTCAGTTGAATACCTTCGGCTGAAAGAAAATTTGTGAATAAGCACCTAATGCAAGCTGGATGCAAACCAGTAATGTCAATACACCATATTTATAAATACATACATTCAGGAATCAATCGAGTGGAAAACATGCGTGTTTCATGCTTCTAAAGACAGCAGTTCCCAAGGAGCAGAAAAAACTATCTGAGCACAATCATAGCCAGGTAGCACAAATCCTACACCTTTTTTCAGCTATAGGTTATTTTCATCCCAGCTTTCCCAATATACTTGGCAGAATGGAAATGCTTGATGAATCATCTCCCCGAATGTAAATGCACGTGAATGTAAATACATGTAAAAATGAATTTGCATTATATATATGCATGCTAATTTTTCCCAGGCTACAACTGTCACCTTTTATATGAATAAATGACTTAATTTCTGTCCTTGGTATTCTTTTTAAAGCTTGCCATTTGTACCCTGGAAAGCAGTATTTCATATGATATAACAAACTGTCTTTAAGATATTTGTTTAAATTTCCAGCCAGCTTAGTATTTTTGAATTTTAAGGAAATTTTAAGTTTCTAATTCTGAACCCATCAAATAAAATTTCCAACTGAGAATACAAAAACTGTTTCAAACCAGATTATTTAAGTAAGCGCTATTCAGAAGCAAGAGCTTATATTTTTAGAAATCAACCTCTGGGGTACCCCATGAATATCAACTTTCTCAAATCTAAATAGCATAAACATTAGAAAAATCTACTGCTCACCAAACGTTTGTTAGTGCTTGACTAAGACAAGAAAAGACAGCCAGCCAGAGATGTCAGCTTTGGAAAAATACATCTGTTTATCAGTAAGTGAACTTAATTGATATCACATAGCTTTGTTTAGTGAAACTTCAGCCATTTGAAATACAGAATGTATTGCCCCTGGTGATGAAACTCCAGTATGCTTCAATATTGATAGTGAATTTTCTCTAGTTAACTCACTTGCTGTACTGTTCTGAAGTAAAGTACATTAACCTTCACGCTGTTATAGCAGCTCTGAGGCTCAGGAGGTGGATTAACCCTCTGAATGTGGCATCTTTGGTACCCTAATGTTATTAGTGGCATTAATGTTTGATGCCTAGGACAGGCTGGAGTCACTGTGTGGCACAGGAGCAAGTCAGACTCTTGTATCTCTGAGGGAGAAGGGCAGCAACTGGTTTCCAGTGTCATTTTGAGGGGAAAGCCAGTATCACCACTGACACAAAGTGCCTGATGGACAGTACTTTAAGGTAGTATGCCTGCCAAGTTTGGAATTTTACACCCTCACATAACAAACTCCTTTTTCTCTGTACTATATTAGTTATTAGAAAAAGAATGGCTCCTCTACTAAACATCTTGGGAGGAGGGTAAAAAGGATTTGGAGATGTTGGGAGAGGTGTAGTCTACCATGCAGGGAAGTGAGCTCCTCATCTCTACTATAACCTGTAGAAGCATGAGGAACAAACCATTTTGATGATGAGACGAAGTTGGGAGGTGATGTTGTCTCTCTTGAGGCACAAGAAACCTTGCAGAGGGATCTACATATATTGGAGCACAGGGCAATGATTAATGGCATGAAATTTAACAAGTCCAAACGCTGATTCTTCACCCGTGATTGAATAACACCAGGCACAATATAAACTGGGAGAGGAGTGGCTGGAGAGAAGCCCTACAGAAAGGGACCTGGGGGTTCTGGTTGACAGCAGGCTCAGCGGGAGTCAGCAGTGTGCCCTGGCAGCCAAGAGGTCAAACTGCATCCTGGGGTGTATCATGGACAGTATAACCAGCCTTTATTCAGTGCTAGTGTGCCTTCACCTCAATACACTAGGATTAACATACTAGAACTTAAAAATGAAAACCATGTAATTTCAGTTCTGGTAAAACAACTCAGGTTGGATGAAATAAAGATTAAACTAGCATAAGAAATGTTTATTTTAAGATGGAATGTAAAAATGCACAAATACCTTTAAATAATAGATTTAGAAGCAGCAGTTGCCTGAAAATATTAGACCATGGTTCCCAAGCTGGACTAACTGCGCATATTTTCTTCTTTAGCATTGAATAAAAGGAGCTAGTAGATTTAAATTAAAAAGTTTTGTCTAATAGAAAGTTACTAGCTTATTTTTTGATCTCTGTTACTGATCAATCCCTGAAGTCAGATCCAGGTCTAGATAGGCTGTGTTTGATAAGAATACAGAAACCCTTACAGTTCTGAAATGTCAGAAATTATTTCCTGCTGGGCAAAGGGACTAGCTTGAAAATGGCCAAGAAAAGAATTATTGCTTATTCCAGTTATGGAATTTTACCTTAAAAAATGATAGCTGCTCTGGGTGCAAATTGGGAAAGATTCAGACTATCACCTAAAGTATTCAGATGTGAAAGGCAAATTATGATTGAAAATAGACTTTTTAAACCCCATGTTTGTAAAATCTATGAAATAGAAAGAACTCATATAACTGCCACTGAGTAAACTGCTTTTGTCATGACTCATTTGGAGCATTTGCAAAAGAAGCATCCACTCAGAGGTAGAAAAATCTTGCATACTACATGCATGTTACCATGAAATCTATTTGAATCATATGTATTAAAAGAAGTCTGTGTGCTTGTATACAGATATATTCTGTGTGTTACATATGCTGTGTTCTTGTCCATTTTGCCTAGGTTAGCTAAATATCCCTTTTCTCTGCCGTTAGTGTTTCACTCTCAGTTTTCAGTTCCTAGGCATAGAATAACCTAGGCATAGAATAACCAGTTATATGAACAAACAGAGTCATTATAGTGAGGCCTGCACCACTGCTTTTAAGAGTGAGGATTATTCTTGCATGGGCATTAGAAAAACATGTAAATACTCAAGGAGTCTAGGGAGACATTCTGCTCCTAAAAGACAGTGTACCAACAACACGGTTATAACTGAATGGTAACAAGGAGCAAAAATTGTGAATTCCAGGATGACATTGCAGGGCATTCTCTGGTTTCTTACACTGTGTGTGTTGGTTTCTTTTTATCAGTTGTAAAATATGAAGTTATTAAGGCATAATTTCAAATTCTTACCAGTTTTTCTAAATGCTAAAATGATTGAAATGCTTTTTCTCCTTCAGAGAATTATCTTCTTTTCATGAAGGAGGTAATCTAAAATCCATAAAACCAGAGTATTTTAATTGCTTAAATATTTCCTGAAATATCAAATTACAGCATATGCTATCAATGTAGGGAAGTCAGACAAACGCAAAATGTCAGTGTGATCCTGTAGCTGCATTTATTGGGTATTTATGTATATTTTTTAATTATAAGACTGTCGTGGTTTAAACTCAGTCAGGTAATTCGTTCGCTCACTTCCCCCCCTTTTCTTGCCCTCCCCCTGCTCCCGGAGGGACGGAGAGGAGAATCGAAAAGAATGCAACTCCCACGGGTTGAGATAAGAACAGTTTAGTAACTAAGGTATAACACAAATCACTGCTGCTACCACCAATGATAACGATGATAAAGGAAATAACAAGGGAAGAGAATACATCATCTCACCACCAGCCGACCGATAACTCGCCCCCCCAGCCCGACCAAGCTCTGACCGATACCTCCTCCAACCCTGCAGTCTCCCAGCCCTTCCGGCTCACTCCCAGTTACATCCTGGGCATGACGTGCTGTGGTATGGAATACCTCTTTGGTCAGTTTGGGTCAGGTGTCCTGTCTCTGCTTCCTCCTGGCCTCCCCTCCTCCCTGGCAGAGCATGAGGCTCACAAAGTCCTTGGCCAAACCAAAACATCGCTTGTTATCAGCTCTGTTCCCGAGCTGAAAGTCAAAACACTGCACTACACCAGCTACCAAGGAGGAGAAAAATGACTGCTACTGCTGAACCCAGGACAAAGACACATAAACCAAAACTGCAAAATGCAAAGCTAAACATGAAATCTTCATAAAATCATCAACTCCAATGTAGAAATTTCATGTTTCATATAGAAAACAATTTTGAAGTAACTGAAATTCATAAATTCTAACATAAATATGTAAACAACTTGAATAGTACATTTAGGTGCTTTTCTGATAGGTTTCTCACTACTTAAGAATGCCTAACAGCAATACACCTAAAAAAGTCAGTTTAGGGAAAAATAGGATCATGCTGCTAGCATTCTTTCTGGATACAGAATCGGTTTTTTCTGCTTTCTACTGATCTCCCTCTAGTGGAGACCTGTAAGTCTGCATGTGATGAAACTAACTGTCTCCACAATTTTTCATCCAACATAGCTATAACACATGATGCATATGCTACAAACATCTGTTTTGAGTAATGTAATATACACAGAGACTGGAGTTACAAAGCCTTGAAACTCAAAGGCCCATTAGAGAATGGCTCGGAATGTAATTTGTTTGCTTGCTAAACCCATTCCTTATGGATTGCAATTTTATTTTTTTAAAGAAATTGGATTAATATGCAGGCTCAATTCTTCCTAGATATGACAACAGTGCAGAAGGGGAGAGGAAAAATGGAGAAACAGGTGTTTACAGAGACTTCTTTATTCCTTGTTCTTATGGGGTGAGCAAGCTCTCAAGGGGATAAGAAATAAAGTATGGTCTCACCTCTCCTAATCTCCACACCAGCCTGCGCTCTGTGTTTGGTATGCAGAAGGGATACATTGCACCCCATAAATCAATGTCATGCCAAATATGTTCTTTCTCTCACACCCATGTTTTGTGCCTTCAGATGAGTGGAGTTCTCTAATGCAAAATGTCTTCCAGTTCCTGCTGCAGACTGCTGTTTCTCTGCTGTCCCAGGCTTTACTTGGGTGGCAGCGAATGGTGTGATGAGCTGCTCTGAAAGCTTGCACTGGTGATTCACATATGTAAATAACAAAACTACTTGTGCACATAGCACATGGGGCAGCCTTACACATAGAGCAGCAAATCTGTATTACGGATATTGTGGGTAAATACATAAAAGCCAGGAACACATGTATGCATTCATTCACTCATGTATACCCTCAAATGCAAAGTGCCAATCATTTTAAAGAAGACAGAATATCCAAGATAACAGAAGGTTGTTTTTCTGATATCAATAGCATTAATCATATAGTTCACTGTGAATCTACCATTAAAAAATAACTTTGATTAATGATAGTGTCAGTCTATTTAATCAAGTGAAAGCAACACAGCACTGGTTGGTTGTGATTGTTTCTCCCCTTGACCTCATCTAGCCGAGGAGAAATGTGAGTTAAATCAGGGCATTCCACTGATGTGAACCTGGCATGCAGGGGGACTAAAGGGCCCATGTTGCCCAGATGACTTCTCAAAACTCAAGAGAAGGAAAAAGAGAAGCAAGTCTGATTGCTTGAACCCACATTAATCATTGCAGTGATTAACTATAGGCAATGAAATCATGTCTATGGATCCCAAGTGAAAGCAGCGCCTTCTTGTCCAAAACCTTGCACTCACATGCACTGAGGAGCCATTCCAAAGAGCTGCCAGTTACTGCAGACAAAGGTTAGGGAATACTTACAGGTGCAAACCCAGTTACCGATCAATCTGGACACAGACTTCTGATAGACGGCCCTCTGGTATGCAATCCTGTGCTAGATCTGTAGGGTTGGACTGTAGCTCTCAATCTGGCAGGGGCTTGAGCCTCTCTTACACAGTTGCCTTTTTTGTCAGTACAATGGAGCCTCACAGTTCTCAGAGGGTGTGTTACAACTAGCTGCATGTAACCCCTAGTGAACTGACACTAGCATTAGAACAAAAACAAATGGAATGGCTATGCAAGTGAAAAAGACTAAACTCTAAGTAGCAAATCTCACAAAGGGGTAAAGGGAGAAGAAACATCAGAAAGAATTGATGGGAAGAAGGAAAATAGATGGAGAAGGACAGGTCAGCTGCAGCACTCATTGCGGCATATAAAGGAAACAGAGATGAAAATAATTCACAGATCTGTCTGGAAGAAGGGAGAGAGGTCTTTACTTAAACATCCTGCAAAACACTGCAGTTAGCCTCCTAACCACCTTTCCTTCCACTGTGCTCTATTTCATCTTGCTGCTGTATTGACTTTCATGTTACTTTAATAGTTACTTTTTGGCAATTGCAATGGGAAATGTTCTAGAGAGTTGGGGCCATGGCATTATGTCAGAAAGCAGGAAGGAACTGGAAGGATTTTACCTGCCTGTGGCAAAGATAACTAAAATGCTTCCTATGGCATTTTGCCAGCGCCCTTCAAAAGCACCACTTTGACTGCACCTTGAAACTGGGCAGCTTGTGCTGTTCACTGTGCCAAATAAGAATTCTCTTGGTTTCTTTTTAGACAGCTTTTCAATGATGGTGAAGCCAAAAAAAAAAAGTCTCTAATAAGTGCTATTTTTTTTCCACTCACCACTAACACAAAAATGCTGAACAGATTGAAGGCAGGGGGATGGGAAGGGAAGAGGGATGAGTGAGGAGGAGCTCCATTGTGCTGAGACCAATTATAGAGGTCTCTGCCCCAAAAAAGACTCTTTCAGAAAGTCACAAACAAATGAAAACAGAAGACTGTGATAAATTGTGGCACAGCTTTAACAGCCATGCATCTCTTATTCCCCCAAAAGCTATAATAATAAGCAAATTGTAATGGGTCATATTCCTCTGAGGACTGTAAATTCAATCAGTATTTGAATACTTTGTATCTTTGTTAGATTGGTTTACTAGTAATGAATTATATATTTTTTTTTCATTTAAAAAACCTGCAAAAACATGCTACTTTTAAAAATGTATTTGTCTTTCTGATACCCTAATATAGTATTGACAAAACATGCTTACAGCTTGGGGTTGGAAAAAACCCAAAGCAGCAGCTGGAAACAGAACTTGTTATGTTGAATATGAATTCATCCACCTCCTTCAGTTTTGAATTCTTAACAACCTCTCACCACATTCAGGTTGTACCCTTGTATTTCTCTGCATATTCATGCATCCTTAGGCTAACAGAGCATTACCTGTCTTTTGCCCCCTTGAACATGTTTGTTCAACGTGTTTTTCACATGGCATATCCTTCCCAAGTGTGTTTTCAGAAACAAGCACATGGGAAACACTGTAGGACCTCCACTTTTTCAAGCACAAGAGGGAAAATAACCAGCTGATAATCATTAGGATGTGGGAGCTGAAGGCATATATGACATAAGCATGTAAGCATAGCTTTCATTAAAAAATGTTTAGATGGCTAACCAAAGTGGATAAATCTGTCCTGAAAATTGTTTGGTGATACCTATCAGAGGCAATCACAACATACAAGTTACAGTGTGGTGTTTTCTTGACTATATCTCAAGGCAGTTTTTAAGACAGATTATGTCACCACTCCATTTCTGATTGCCATTATTCATGCTTTTATTGAATTCCATCTATTTCTGTTCTCATCATTGTTCAGAAATACTGGATTGCGCCACCACAGTTGGGAATCAGTAAGGAGGAGCATGCCAGTTCTAAAAAAGGAAAGCTTTTTGCTTTCACAAAAAGGCTTTGTTAATTAGTGGTACATAAGGAGGGAAATGACAAAACTCCATACTTTTCCATTTAAATGTTTGTAAAAGTGATTTTGTTTAAATTTCACTGAGTGTAGCAGGAAGTGTTAAAGCTGAGAGACCAGACAGAACATACTAACGTCCTTTGGGGTGGGAAAGGGAAAGGACCTGAGGATTATATTTTCTTAATATGTACTCTTTCCTTACCAGTTGAAAACTGTGAACTTCTAAAGCTTGTAAGCAAATGTATAGATTTGACAGCCCTCGTTTTATATAGAGAGCCAGTACAACATAAGCAGCCACAGTACCAAACCCCGTTCACAGCTGATCTGGGGATAAAGGGACCAGTTACAGAGCCAGGCCAACCCCTATGCAAGATGCTTCCTTGCATACATTTGTCTTGCTATTTCAGAGCACCCTTACACCAGAATATATATCACCTAACTTCCTTTTTGTATTTAATTTCAGGCAACCTATTTATTTATTGCAGGTAACAGCAAAAGAGATATTTTTCTAGAGCATAAGTGAAGTCTCAAATTGATTCTTCATTGGCAGTAGAAAAACTGCTTCCACTCCTAACTTGGATTCTTCAGTTATATGCCCAAAATTAGGTGGATAAATCTAGATCCTAGCATCTCCATACAAGGAGCTGGTGCTGAGTAGCAAGTATACGTTTAATTCACACACTAGTTCACAGTGCATTCATTTCCTCATATAGACAAGATATAACTCACAAATTGGGCTGTTGTTTATTAGGATGAATTAGTAAGATTCAGCTGCAGCTATAGAAGATAATTTCTGGAAACTGTGTTACTCCACTATCAAATAACTCATGCTCTGTATACAAAAAATAATATGCCTAAAGTACAAGGCCTTAGCTTTTTTTATATAGAAGCAGGGCTGTCTGTGGCAGTAAAATTAAGTTTGTATTTGACTAGTCCTAAGAATACTATTTATTTATTATTGGAAATGATAATACTTATTTTGGCAACCGATATTGACTTAATAAAACACAGATGTGTGAATGTAGCTGAATTCGCTATATATTGCATTCATGCAGGGATCTACAATTTATAGTAACCTTGGGGCTCCCCATATCCACAGTGAGCCACAGGCACTGGCTCCATGCTCAGTAAAGCCACGGAAGCTTTTCCGTTTGGACTTCAGCTTCAGGGAGGGAAATGTGGATGTAGCTTTCATATAATTAATTTTCCTTTCTCTCTCTTCACTTTTTCGCTTGATTCATAAGAATCCAAAACCAATCTCTTGTGGCCAACTAACTTAAACTGCACTTAAACTTGTGGCCAAAAATTAAACTGCAAATACAAGATGTTGATGCCAGAAAAACAGATTTTTCTTTTAGCCTCCAAAGCGGTCTCTCCTTTACATGGTAACCCAACATTATGTCATCTATCAATCCACCAACTTTCTGTTCTGGCAGCCAGTGAACATGACCTTGCTCCAGCCTCATTCACCCTCCCTTCACCAAATATTTACTTCTGCTCCACTGCACCAGGGCCTGCAAGTATGAGTGACATAAAACCTGCCTTCAGAAACGCCCTGCCACTTGATCTACACCTATCACATCTTTTGGTGTTTGTTTGCTCCAGATAGATAGAAGCCCATGTGGTGCCATAAGAGTCCTTCAAGTCAAACTCAACTGGGTTTATAGTTCTTCAGGACTTTTTGTCCCACATGGCAGCTAAACAATAGATGTTTCTTACCTGCTCTGCAGGTTCATCCTACAGCTTTTGCATGGATTAGATAACCTTCACTTGCCTGCAAGATTTTAGAATAAATGGCTTTTTTTTTATTAGTAGATTATTGCTTTAGAGCATGTTTGCCCATTTCCTCCTGTCTTCAAAACCTAATGTACTCCATCTCTCTGTTTTGTTTTGTTCTGTTCTATTTCATTTTGTTTTGCTTTGTTTTGTTCTGTTTTGTTTGAGGTTGTGGCTAATTAAATGCTGGCATCGCTAACACCATTGTTATCTTAGTATTTTGGACTCACCCTCGGAAGTTAGTTACATTCCATAAGAAGAGGTTTGGTTCAAACTACCATTGGGAAAAAGTAAATGAGAGCAATTGGTTTGGGCTTGAATTGTGGCCACACTTTTTAGGGAAAACTAATCTAGAAATCTAGAAACCTAGTTACATGAAGAAATCTTTGAATATTGACCCTGCAGAGCTCAGTTTAATTGCCTAGAAATTCTTCAGCAAAATTTTTTACCTGATTTTCTAGAGCAGGACTGAGTTACCGGTTTTATGTGAACTTCTGGGTCTCAGCAAATGCTTGTTGCCAAGCAAAACTCCATTGCCCATAAAATGCCATGTATAGTTTATCTTTTTGCTAAATACCTAAAGCTGTATCCCAAGATTCTAGTATAATTTAGAATGAAACCTACTACAGCTGTTTATTCCTCTCTTTTTTTTTTCTCCTTAAACCATGTTATTTAATTGACTTCATTGACCACCTTGTGCCATCATGTGCAAAGTGTGTAATGATTACTAAAATAGGTCATGAATTTGGCTCATGACATATAGGTGTAAAGCTAGCATCTCAGCAAGAGTTCTCACCTTGCTGGCTGATCTCAGGAGGCATCAGGATATGCTAAAGCAGGTTTGCCTCGCAGTAGAGCTTTCCACATAAAAAGTTAGTGGTGCACAAAGGATTCTAGATAGAGAAAGCCCAAAAGTACTAAAAGTCAAGTTAATTCAATGATTCCAGATTAACTACCATGTGCATTTCTTATGGACTCAGTCTGATCAGCCTGGTTTTGATTTGGTTATATGAGTAAATATCTATGATTTCCCATGACACCAGAAAGCCTGTTCATTCACAAAGAGATAACAGCATGCTAGTGTGCTTCGAAACATGCAGCTGCATTTTGGGCGTCTGTTATTTATGGTCAATTTCTTACTCGATAGGAAGTATTAATATACATATAAAGAAAAAACTGTGCTGCTTTGTCTTATGCTGCCATAGAAAGCAACTAACTGCAGCTTTTGAACCTGCCCTTTGTGCCCAGTATCTCATAATCACTTCAACTTCAGTTGTGCTCTTTTTAATTTTTAATGCAAAAATTCATAGTGAAGTACAAAGCAAAAGGAAATTGAAGAAGGATAAAAAGGAAACAAAAATATAGCCAGATACCAATATGGATATATACACATGCAGATTTTATATGTTATAGAGATACCTAGAGGGAAGGAGACAACAGTCAAATACAAATGTTCACGTAGCTGTTGTGAGTGCATTAACAAGTGCAGTCATTAAATTGACGCAGAGACAAATATTCACAAAACCTAAACTGAAAATGGTTTACATGTCCACATACAGTTAGTGTTGTATGTAGGTAACAAAGAAAAGATTTTTGGTTGGACAATGGACAGCTCTTGTATTCGTGTAGGACAACCTTTAATTGCTTCAAGTCATTCATTCCTCTAAAAGGTATTTCTGATATTGTTCTATTGTTTTAGGATCTACGTCTTTGCACTTGCACCATGCACCTATTTTAATGTATAGCATAATTTTTTCAACTTTTTTTTTCTCAGTTATAGCACACTTTAATTCATAATATATAATAAACAGCCAAAGACCCCAAGATACATCAAATAGAACATTAACATTTTCTAGAAATACAAAAACTAGAACATTCCTGAAGGAAAGATTATTGGTTTATTTTCCTCTCACTTCATAAATTTCACTGATTTCAGGAGTTTATCCCTGCATATTAAACCATGTCAACAATTTTGATTTGCATTTGCCACTCATCCTTAAATAAATCAATAATAACTTAAATACTTTTTAATCAGTCAGTACATGCGCACTGCATATCTACACCATATAGTAAGAAGGGGGGAAAGCCCTGACAGCCCCACAGTTCATTAAAGATGCATCAGGCTTTATTATTATTCAAAAAAGAGGGGGACAAAAAAAAAAAAGAAAAATAGGTGAAGAGGCCATCCTCTGCAGTGTGATAGAAGCTAGGCTCATATAAAACAAGCCAAAGAATTAGTTCCTTCACCAAGGAATGGCATGAAACCCTAGCCATGTAGCTGTAAAAACAGTTAAAGGTCTTCTTTGTGCTCATTAGCACCGCTGTGCTGGTATTCTGTGTTGGCAGCTTTTGGTTCTGCTGAGGCAGTCCTAAAGAAAGTTGTTACCAGCCTATATTCTACAGTTCACAGGCTCTCAAAAAGGACACATTAAAACAGCAAGAATCTCCAGGGCAAGTGGGGAGATTAAGTAGCCCTCTCCCTCAACAGAAGCCCCTGCAGACAAAGCTTGGCATTGTGCATTCAGTACACTATCTCTTTCCAGTACTGAACTTTACTATTGTCCTCCCGGATCCTAGTTTACAAAGTGTTTGGGGGACTTTGCGTAACGGTTCACTGGCACCACCGTTGACAGCCATCTGAGTGTGGGAACTTTTGTAAAGGACGTGATGCCCCCAGAATCACTGGCCTGTTCTATCAGTCCTTAAGGAGACACCAGTGGCAGTGTTTTAGTGTGTGTGTGTGTGTGTGTGTGTGTCTAAGGGGTGGGAGGGCTTACTCTGGAGTGTTCTTGGGAGTCTCATCTTTCACAAGAATACAAATTCAGGCAGGCAAAGCAAACATGGATTATTTGTTTCCCAAGGGATCAGCCTTTTTTCGAAGTTTTAACTTGTTGCACTGTGCTACAGAAGCTACCATCGCAAAGACCACAAGGTGCCTTGGGATACTTCTAGAGTTTTTGGAGGGTGTATTAAAAACAAACTGTTGAGGGGAAAAAATCAGTGCCATATTTAAAGTGCTGCTGTTCGAGCTATAGCAGCCATGAGAAGGATTCATTATCTACCCTGAGTATTTCCATTTGCTGCTGTAACAAAATTTTCCAAGATTATTTTTATGTAATTTGAATAAAGAATAATAAAAAGATCTAATCTGATACTGCAGCCCATTCCTTTTGATATGCTGGTTTTGACCAAAGACTTAAAGAGGGCCTGGAGTAAGAAAAGCAGCCTTCCAGGAAATACCAGATTTGGAAAGAATACTTCAGTTGAATCTTATATTTCACGTTCAGTTTGTTTTATATTCCAGACAGACTCACCAGATATTTTTTTTTCCCAGGCTCTACAAATGTTACCATTGATGCCTGGAAAATGGAAGAGGTTCCTTCTGGGCAAAAGCATTGTTAGAAGCAGAACAAGTTCTGGTGAAGGGCACGAGCTTCCCCCTTCCCACAACTGCTTTCCTGTTTGCCCCTCAGCCAATCTGAGGAGCTCCACCAGGAGCTGAGGGTGCAGAAAGAGACGCCGAGGTAGTAAAATGCAGAAGTCGTGGAGCATGTTTCCTGTGAGGAGAGGTGTGGAGTAGAAGTGCTGATGGAGCAGGAGGAATGGACATTGGATTGGGGTTCTCTGAGGGAGGTAGAAAATACAGTAGATAAGAGATGGTGGCAGCAGATCAGAGTTAGTGTGGAAGGGTTTCATAGGAAGCTGAAAGTCAACATGAAAAAGCCAGGGTGTGAGATGTCCTGCTTTTCAGTTACCCACACATACCTGATACATTCACAGTATTAGGTCTAAACTGGAGAAAAACTGTGGTTTTGCATGGTTTACGTTTAGAGTATGGTGGATGGAAAAAGACTGTGTTGACAGGCACGTTGATTTTTACTGTGAAGAACACTGATCACAGTGGTGTTAAATGAGATTTCATATTTATGGCTGAGAAAGAGAGGGGAAGGTAGGAAAGTGGAATAAGACTCTGTACTTGATGACTCTGAAGACAAATGGTGAGATCTCTTTTTTTGTTTTTGATAACTGATTCCTTGAGATGAAAGAAAAGCAGATATTTGATATACATGGACTTGGGTACGTATTTTTTCTATTCTTTGTAAAAAAATATTAAAGTACACTGCAGCAATTGAAACTAGTATAAGATTGGTAAATTGAGTAAGCAGCTTAAAGGGTGATGCCGAATAGAGAAGTACAGAAATATTGAAGCTGATTCCACTATCAGAGTGATAGTGGAATCCTTCAAATATTTGTCTTTGCTCTGCCTTAGATTACTGGTTTTCATAACCATCCTTGTATGAGCACATGATAAGATTTGGAGATACTCTAAATACAGAAGAATATCAGAGCATCATTTAGGGAAAGCTGTATTGACCATAAAGACTAGCAAAACTGAAGTGGGACTTAGTATGTAAAGAACAAGGTCATAGACTAAGGGTCTTATATTATCTACCACAAATTTGACTGTGAAATGATAAAGGAGAAACACCTGAGTGTACATATCAATCACAAGATGTCAACTGGTAAACAGTGATACAGAAACAAAGTTTGCCCCAGAAGCATTCAGCAGGAGATATTCATCAGGGAAAAAGAAAGTAATGATCAAACATAAAGATGATGTTGGCACAGTGCTAAGAAGGCATAAAGTGGCTATAAATAAACTTAGGAATTAGAAAAAGGCATCTACGCATCATGGAAGTGAAATTCTGGCACAGCTTTCCAATAGGGATTGCTGGTGCATTACATTTAAATGTAATTCCCTTTTAAGAAGGTTAATGCGTGAAGAGAGAGTTAATATTTGGCAAGACATGGTTTTTCACCTGAAATGGTGATTTATCAAAATCAAAACATTTCAGATGAATAAAAAAAATTGTTAAAAAGTTAAAGGAAAAAATAAAGTGCTTTAATAAGATAAAGATTGAGTTGGACATTTAAATTTTCCTTTTTTAAATGCTTCTTATAGAACTCATTAGTAGTAAAGACAAAATTAGAGAATGCTGTCTTTAGCAATGAAATACTTCATGCTTTGAATATTATTCTTATCTGGCTCCTGAACAGGAAGTTGCACAGTTCCTTATGAAGCCATGAATACAATTTCCATGCACCCCTAGTAATTCTGCTAGAAGCAACAGGTTTGTGGATGGCCGTTCTGCCAGAAGTAGTCAGAGTAGGAGAAATACTCTCTGGCCTTGCTCCAGCTTGCCAATGATTCCCAAATGAATAGATGCTGTGGTATTTGGGAAAAAATAGTACATTGCTATTAAGAGCATGCAATGCACTGGAGAGCACTAGCCAACTGCACTGGGGGAGAGCTGACTCAAAGCAGCCGTTTTAGGGCAGGTGGTGTTATTGTGAACACACGGAAAACCACCAAATAAATGCTTACTCCAGTATATTCTGAATCAAAGGGTCTGTTATAAGAATTCCCAGGCATGTAGCCATTATGTCCGTGGTCTTAGCAAGTTTTTAGTTTGTAAATCCTGTGTAAACTCATGACTACAGGACCATAATAGGAACTCTTTAATTTATAAATTGTTCTTCAGAGGTTACTGTTTATTAATATGACATCTTAGTGGTAGGGAAAATTAGGTCCTCTTCTGTAGGTACTCTGTCCTCTTTTGTACATGTTCCTGTAAGGGTATATTTATTCATAGGCTCATCAGTAAAACCTTAAACTGGTATTAGTTAGAAAATATGTCACCTCTGATCTTGAAACTAATTGGTTTGTATGAACTCTGTTTAATTTGCATAATACCCTCAGCATGTCTTTACTCTTCTTTCATTTTAAATGGAAAAAACTCTTTATTTCAATACCAAATGGAGAGTTTTAAAAAGTAAGCCTTCCAGTGATTATAGGTTAGGTGTAACGTTTCATCTTGTAGGAAATGGATATATTTCTTGTCACGTACTTTGAGACTTGGAACTCAGTCAGAGGCTGAAAACATTATTCATAGGCATGGATCCTTGTTAACTAAGCGTTACCTTTGCTCTACCCGTTCTGCACTGGGGATGTACAGCAAAATGTACATTCTAGTGAGTCCTTACTTCCCCGTGGCAATTACTGGATTAAACTTGACTGGAGAGCCTGTTTCAGCCCATACTAACTCCCTGGTTGGGTTCCTTCCCCCACCAGATGAGAGGTAGTCTTAGCTCCGTCCTTATAGCTGCCTAAATCTGTCATACACAGCATCTATGAAAATAACTCCAACCAAACTCTAATGAAATAAGCCATTTGTTCCATTTGCACTGTTTCTCAGAAGCCTGTAACTGGTGCCAAATCAGTTCTTTTAAGTAATCAATAAGTTCAGACCTCCTTCTTTTGGCTAGCAGAAAGACTTAGCAGTTCTGCTTAGCAGTGGCACTTCTCATTAGTTTTAGAAGAACACTCTAAACAGTGAGGTTTAGGAAGCAAAGTGTACGTAGCCCAAAATTCTCTGTTGCTTTTTATCACTTTCAAGTGCATGGACATATTCTAGATGTGAGGAAGAAATTTTTTACAGTGAGGATGGTAAAACACTGGCACAGGTTGGCCAGAGAGGTGGTGGATGCTCCAACCCTGGGCATATTCAAGGCCAGGCTGGATGTGGTTCTGGGCAACTTGATCTAGTTGAAGATGTTCCTGCTCACTGGAGGGTGCTTGGACTCATGACCTCTGAAGGCCACTTCCAACCCAAACTATTTTATGATTCTAGCACTAGTAAAAGGGTGTATATCTCCATTCCAGGACTCACCACAAAAATGGTTGTACAAATAATGAGTCAATGTAATTCTGTTCCATGCGGAAGTAGAGAGAAGTTATTCAATAGCACACCCATGTCTTTTACAAGGAAGTAGAGTTAAAAGAGTGGCATTGCTTGTTAACTAAGTGGAACTTTGGGTTTAGCTATGTTCTTAATATTAGCTACCATTAAGTCTGTGATGACCACAGTGTGTATACACGAGAGGCTGAGAACTGTTGAATAGCTCTCCTGTGTTTTGTTAGCTCAAATGCGAAACATTGCTCTTGTTCATTGTTGGAATATAAGCCAGATGAACTGTTGTCATGTGGTCCTAATATGAACATGCCTTGGTCTACCTGAAGGAATAAAGCATGTATTAAACATATAGTTTTGTAAGCAGACTATTAGGCTTCTATGCAAATTGCAGTTCAACTTGATATGTATATGATGATGTATAATTCTATTGGAGGTAAAGATAAGAAGGAAAACTGTGATCTGTTAAATCTAATCCCAGCCCTGAAATTATGCTTTTTGTTTTACTGCATAACATAATGTACTAAGCCACTGGACAAAAATATTTCTATTTATACAACCTACTTGCTTCACTCAGATTGCTGGAAAAGCAGATTAAGAAACTGCAGAAAAGAATGAAGTAAATAGGAAGTATTACCACTGTAATTTTGGAATATGAATAGAAAGTATAAAAAATCAGTATACCAGAAGAGACAAAAATGACAGGGTGCTCCTTTAGTATCAACTCTTTCTAGGAGTGGGGGGAAAAAAAGCAAACTTACACTATAGGCCCCTTTGAAAGGGCTAGGTTAAAAATGGCCAATATGCCACGGATTTTGGATTAAGTTACATTGATAGCAAATGAAATCTGCACACTTAAAAGTGAGAATATTATGCAGAAATACAGTTGAACAGAAATTGGATGGACATACATTGAAAAACACATGCTTTGAATGGCTGGTGTCAGCTAATAGGTAAATGGTACTGCTCATAATGTAGGGATTTATGGCAGGTCCTGACTTCATGACAGTTTTTACAAATCTGTTTTGCAATTTGGTATAAAGACAGTTCCATTTGCCAAGTTTCATGTAATCTGACCAGCATGTGGAAATTCAACAAAGCAGAAGCAAAATTCAGCAGGAAGAAACTGAGAGTGAACAAATTAAATACTCATTTTGCTCACACATCTCCTCATGTTGCAGTCCTTTTAGAAGTTAGGTTGGGCACTAATTTCTGAGGTTTTGTCCTAGAATGGGGACAATAAATCCAATTATCTTGATTTTTGTTTTGCTATTGCAATAATAAACCATGTGACATATATTAATACCAAAGTAGTATTGCACAAGCTACCATGCAATAGCTGAAAGTAGCTCTGTGACATACTTGTCACTGTGCTAGAACACATGCCTGATGCTGTGGCTGTGATAAACACTCTACAAAGCACTTGTTAAGACAGCCCCTAGCCCTAAGGAATTTACAGCCGGGGAGACAGAAAGAGATAAGATAAGATGCACCTGGTAACCAAGAAGTGATGCTATTTACATTTTTCTTTTTTGTTTGCTTTTTTTTTTCCCAGTGTTTCACCCCCTGTTTTGTAATGAGGTGCTGGATTGGTTGATGTGACACTTGTGAGTCTCTAGGAAGAATCTGATTGAAGAAGAGTGGTGGCTGGCACTGAGTTTGGGAAATCATATTTACAAGATAGGCAGCAGAAAGGAAAATATAAAACCAGTGATGTTTGGAGATGATACTTAAAGTCCAGTCCCTGTCAAACACTGAGCATTTTGACTCCTGACAAAGAAAATGAGGGGAGTATTATTCAGAAAGGGATAAGAACGTCTGTATGCTCAGAGGGTGATTATTTTTTCTATTCAGATATTTAATGCATAACCCAGTCCTCCTCTCAACAGCACAGCCTTTTGATGAACAGCGAGTAACTGTCACAACACTGGAATAAGAACTCAAGTGCTGCTGCTGTTAAAGATTTTCATTTGCCTTGGTAGCATCCAGACTAGATACGAGACCTTATTTAAGTTCCCAAATGTCATTAGGTTTCTCAGGGTTATTGCTATACTACCGGACTTGCTGAAGCTGTTCCAATCCTTTCCACTTCTCATTAGAGCACTGCTATCACTTTGTGCATCTACCTGTTCCCTGGTTTCCTTCAATACACTCCATCCAAACTGTCTTCAGTATTGCTTCCCCTGTTTCCCCTCCCTCACTTTTCCCCTTATCTCCTCCTGGAAGCATAATATCATCATGGGAAATTCATGGCAAAGTTTTCTGATTCTTTTTACCCACTCCTACTCCTTCTCTCAGTAAGCTCTTTATATGACTGTACCTTGCAACATCAGCCAAGTCACACCACATCTTTTCCAAAGGGTTCTTTGCCACTTGCAAAGGTTTTTAGTAGTCTCAAGTTGATCATCTTATATTAATTTAATTGGTGATACTGAAAAATAACAGACTTGCAACTCACTGGAAGTGTGCCTCACCTGAACCTCTATGTTTTGAGTCAAAAAAGGTTTGATTTTGTTATTTGAATCAACTTGGTTCCTATCATCCTCTCCCAGTTTAAAACTGTCTTTCCCAATGAGAAACGAAAGTAGTATCAGAGAATCAGAGAATCGTAGAATAGTTAGGGTTGGAAAGGACTGGTTCTTCTGTCTCTCCTGCTAACAGCCTACTCCCATAAGAAAGTGGAATAGGTTTAAATATATAGCACACGCTACAATCTTGCAATAAATTCTTAACAATTGTCATATGCAAATATACAGTGATAGACAAGCAGGTAAGGCTGTGATATCTACCTCAGTATTTACTGTGTATTTCCAGTTTAGTTGGCACAGACTAATTACAACATGCTTTTATGGTTTCCTACTGTAGCACAGTAGGTGGCAATGATTATGAATTAGGTTGAATGTTATTGAAATGCACTATAGCTGTTAGAGTACAATATTTATGATAGTTTTGAAATAGTATATCTATAAGCAGTCTAAAAACTCTTAAGCATGCCCTCAAACATGATTAGCAGTAATTTATCTGGACAGAACATGAACAGATAAGCACCTAAATTGACATACTCAAAGCAAAAAAGAATTTGATTAATATAAAGCACCTGTACTCTTTAAATCATTTTAAAGATGGCATCTGTTTTCTTCTGAGTTTAAATCTATGTAGTATCGGTATTTTACCTCTAGCTTGTGTCTAATAATCTCAGAAGTAGCATAAAAGAAGCGTGAAAAAGGAATGGATTTGAAAGAGGAAATAGAAAGACAGCAACACATATGTTTTCACATAAATGTTTTCTCCATTTATCTGAAGAGCTTTGGAAGAATTTATCCATGGCTTTGAAAACAAAGAATAAGGATCAGACACTTGCTTGGACATTAAAAGAGATGTGAAAACAGTAAAGCAAGAGGCTACTTTCTGTCATTGTCCTCACACATGGAGTACAGAACATGGGGAATTCTACTGGTTTCTTTTCTCAATTGATAGCCATAGATATTTATTCTTTATTATTTATTTATTCTTCACCTGCTTCGTGCCTAATGTGTAGCTTGTTTGGAGAAATAAGATTTGAGTTTGATGCTAATATTTTACATAGATCCACTACAATTTCTCTGTCATCTTCCCAAATTTCAAAGGAAAACGTGTCTTCCAAAACTGGGCACAAGAAGCAGCAACGTTGTCCCTGAAGAAGGATCTCTTGCAATTCCAGGGTTATGGAAATAAAAAATAAAATAAGAAATTTTACTGGAAGAATGAATAGTACCATCATGTGCCCTGTGTACTTTATTAGACTGTTGATGTGACTTTTGCACATTTACGATATAATGTCTATAAGCCAAGAAGTGATGTGGGTTTATAGAAAAAGCTGAAAAGATTTTTTTCTGCTGATGGACTATTGTGATATTCAACATCAGGGAGCCAGTCACCTTACAGCAAGTTTAATTAAGCATTTTGTTCAAAGGTAATTTGGGAGGGAGTCAGGACCTCTAATACAGACATTAGGAGAACATCTTAATTGCACAGAGAGTTCATTATGGTTTCTTTCTGAAATACAAGAATGACAAAGGGGGGCAAAGAGAGAAGCCCACACATTGTGTACATGTAACACTCAATACAAATCCTTTGCTATGGCTTGAGTAATTTCCTCTTGTACCGCAGAACTGCCAGCCAGGAAAATACAGTTGCATTTGTCTGTTTGTCCTTGCATAATGGTACGAAAAATGTAGTGGTGGTAAAGGAAACTGGAGAGTAATTAGTCTATCCTTTCTTACAGACACTTCAGTTTTTAATTAATTTATGGACAAAAATGCTGATTTAGAATTTTCTGTGAAACTAATCAAGGAAACTGCTTGATTCAATCAGATGACAGCCAAACCACTCAGATTCAAAGCTCTTAGTTAGAAGTTTCACTGCTTCTTCACAGACTGTCTACTAACTCAAAGACCTGTGTTAAATATATCTAAAGATAGATACTGAAATTACCTTTGTGTGAACATCTTTTCCAAACAGAACAAGGCCAACTCAAGTGGATCTTATTACATGTAAAAACCGGATTTGCCTTGCCTAACTTCAGGTGTATGAAAAGTCATTAGGCCAAGTCTAAACCAATCATACAATAGAGGGCAGAAACAGGCACTTCCAGAAGATGATTCATCAGTTCCCAGATAGGTGTGAAGATCCATCCCTTAAAAAGCCTCTGGAGTTGCCAATTTCCCTGTGTTGTTGTAGATGGAATTGGGACAGAACTTGCTTTTAGACAGCTGACCTGTGAAACACTATTCCCAATCAGGTACACAGAAGTCATTAGTGCAGAAAAGAAAATGTTCTACAAATTTTTCACTTTGGATGTAAGACAAACTTTTGAAAAACACAGGACTAAAACAAACGCTCTTGGAATTTTCTGGTGGAGGTAATGACTGATATTTATGTTCATGGAAAGGAAATCTGAGTTCAACAGAACATGCTCTTCTTTGAGCCCTAGGTTCTGCAGAGCTGTACTGTATGTGATGTTGCAAATACATCAATAAACTCAGGTTGGGACCCAGTGCTGTACTTTCACACACTGGGTAAGAGTATAGACAATACTGTCTCCACGGTATTTTTCTTAATTCAGTTTCCTCCACTTGATTCTGTATTATCTGCAGAGCCATTAAATACAGCATTTCTACCTGCCTGTTTCCATTGAATGGAATAGGAAAAGAATCATGGATAATTCTCTATTATTTTTTCTATTTTAGGAAGTAAAAGTACGTTCTTATTTTGAGAATATAATCCACTTAAAGGAAGTTATCACTCAATTTGAGTAGAAGCTGTGCTATAAACCTAATACCACTGCAATTTTTGGTAATGTTAAATTTAGGTAATATGGTATAATTTCATTTCAGACAAACTTTTTCCTACTCAATGTCCTGATTCAACAAGAACATATTCTATCCTGGTTTTATTCTTTTCCCCCCAGCCACCAAGTCTCACATCAAAGCATTCCAACTTTACTGCAAATTAGCAACTTGAAATAAATGGAATCGCTCATTCTAAAATGGGTGAAGATGAGAAACATTCTCTGGCATATGCCTGCTGCCTAGATTTAGCTTGAAAATTCATACCCTCCTGACAAACACTTCTTTGTCTGATAGTGTGGGTGTAAGTTGTTTAGTAAGAGGGAAAGCATACGAAATTTTACATACAATGTTTGTTATCAACACTGCTTGACAGCATAAAACTAGGAAAATGGCATAGAAATCTTTGTTAATGTTATACTTTCCAAGAAAATTACTCTTTGCATCCAAGTCTTAAAAATGCTGCAGCAGAAAGATCATACAATCTGACCATCATCAAACATTATCTGATGTTGTTTTATAGTTCAAATAGTTCAACTTGACACCCTGTTTGGTTTACCCTTTGCTGAGATGGAGGTTTTACCCTGAAATGACCTCTTTGGCTTTGCAGTGAATTGTTTTAGTAAACAGATGGATCATTTGACTCAAAGAAAAAACCTTAAAATATTCATTTAGATCTGCAAATCATTTCTCTGAATGAGAACAGTAAATTCTAAGTGCCTTCAGGCTTCAAACCTTTCAGGAGTTGGAATTCTGCATGAAATTGGGTTGTTAGTGTCTTGCCTTTATTTTATGCGATTCATTCTTTGTACTCCATGAAACTATATACTAGAAAACCTTTAATTACTTGCTTCATCAAAACATTTGAGGAGTTGTATTTATTTCACTTTACTGGCATCTTTGTTGAGCAATCTGTGATTGCATTTAGTACAACTGTGTCATATATTTCATTATAGGATTTGCTTTCCAATCTTACTTGTAATCAACTGAAGACATTGCTTCATTGAAAGATATGAAAATTCCCTTAACTTTTATAATTAGAAACATGAGCGTAATCATCTTGTGTTGTAGTCTATAAACCACAAAACAAAGAGGTGTTAAAGGAGTAATTCAGTCCCATTTTGTGGGTACAGACTATCGTGTTTTGGATCTATGTTCATTTTTGTCAGTAGAATAAGAAAATAATCTTCTGCAAGCTGTGGCATGGTTATAGTTGCAGACACAAACAAAACCTTTTAAATTAGTTGTAGTATATAAAATCTTTGAAATAGTGATATTCATCTCCTAGATAATATATTATTTAGTATCAGTTGCATGATCTGTAGGATTTAAGATAGAAAAGACAACTTAATTAACCAGTTTAATCTTATAAAGTCCATTTAAATTTCACCCATTTAGCCCATGTACTGGGCTTCATAAGACAAACTTGTATTTGCTTAAGGTTTTCAGAAAAACACCTTATTTTACAGAGAATGGGAAATGAAGACTCCACTTTTCCCCTGACTCTTCACTACCATTTTATTATAGGTGGTTTGTAATAATAAGAATAATAATTTGACACCGAAGCTGGTGTCTGAATTCAAAATTAGAGATCTATTTCATGTGTCTTACTAAACTTATTAACAGTTTGGCATAAATGCACCCAGAAAGCTTTTTATCTGTTGTTACTTTTTTTCTGTGGGTAGAAATACAATGTTCCTAGTTTTTCCAGGATATGACCAAAATTAGACTTTCATATTACTCTAGGAGTCATGACCACAGAAGTCATGAGGTAGAATTGTTGTGCTCTGATTTGGACACAGCAATGTTTCAAATGGCAAATTTCTGAAGAATGAGTGGACATGTTACTTTGCATATGGACTCGGATATAAATTTATGGTTATGGAAACTCAATCAGACTCACAGGACTGTCACCTGCACAGTAATAGAATATTAAAGAGACAAAGCCTTTCAGTTTTCCTTTCTGCCTGTTGCTGTTAGTATGTGCTTGATTGTGAAACCCAGAGAAGATTGCTATGCTACAGAAAAGGTTACCATCCCTGGATTAACTTAAATTTATTCTATACCGGGACAGTTTTCCATCCCCTTCACCACCCTGCCAAGAACTGAGACCTGTGCTCTACATAAAGTGTTATGTCAAGCATGGGAGCACTGGGGCAAGGAAATCACATGACTGCTATATTTCATTACTCTGTTAAAGTCCTACAGCAATCCATATGTTTGTGTACCAAGACGCTAGAAATATGTCCCCTTCTTTCATTAAGATGGCACTTCCATTGTGTTCTTTTCTTCAGTTTCCCCACTATTCAAGTGTGAAATCAATGTTAAATCAGTAGGTTGTCCTGAATTCAGTGGGTAACAAAAGAATATGCTATTTCTTCCAGATGTCTTGTTTCAGCCATTGGACACAATATTAACCTTTTTATTAAGAAATGGTTGCATATAATTGTGACTAACATTACCTGTAATACATTGTTTAATAAATAGAGATGAGCAGTGATAAGAGACAATTTGAGACAACATCTTCCAAGAAAGTAATAAAACAAATTTCACAAAGTCTTGTCATCACCTTATTTCACTGATAGGAACTCTGATCACTGAGCAAACTGTTTCCTGTAGCTCACATGCTAAGTTTAAAACCTAAACCCAAACAAACAGAATAAACCCAACTACAGTCCTCGTCAGAGCAAAGCATATTTCAAAGTGAGCTACGTTATGCTATTTGAAATTTGTCTTCACTGTGGCTTAAATGACATGGTTAATCAGAGATATGGCAAATCATTAAAATGTTGGGGAAGAAAACAGATGGACTCCAGCTTTTCATATGTATCTGTAAAGTGGCAGGCATGCCTCCCACACCTGCTCTCAGGCAGTGGGTTGTCACCTCAACCTACTGCCAGTTTATGATGTGGAAGATCCAAGAATGTCAAATCCTCTAAGGATTAGCCTAAATCTACACAATAGTATTGAGTGCTAATGTTTGCCTTTAACATGTTTATTACCACATCTACACACATTCATTTGGATCTGATGCCATTGTGTCACACAGAAGCAGGACGTTTCTGCCACCTAAAATGATGTTGTGTCAAAACAATAAGACGTCACCTATTGTATAACAATTTGTCTCAGGAAAAGATCTTAGACTATTCAAACCATATGTCTAGTGCACTAAAATTGTCCAATTTTTGACTGTGAAACATACTGTGTGCTCGAGCATGGAGGAGACAGGCTGGTTTTGAACAAAAGCAGCTCTCCAGAGAAATACATGTCCAAACTGTAATCAAGAAAATCCTTCATATCTCCTGTTAATTGGTGATTTGCCCTGCATATTTGATGGGAAGATTTATAGCTTGAAGCAAAAATCTCTTTCAAGAGATTCACAATAAAGGTTTAAGGGTGTGATTTTCAAGAATACCAAGGGCAGTTCAGTGGCAGTTGAACATCCCCCTCTGCAAAGCAGTTTTGATACTCTCAGTCACATTTCCAAGATGCCAAATTCAGGCCAGGTTTATGATTTTTACTCTGTGCTCATGAGAGAATTGAAAGACAAAACCAAGAACATTCTAGACCTTCTTTTTATCAGTAGCATGTCTAATCAAGGCAATTTTAACCAAGGCACTATGAAATACATACTTCAAATGATAATGGCACTTAAAAAAAATCACGTGATTAATCATGCTGCACAGATGTTTTTGTGTTTGATATTTATCCACAGAGAGTATTAATTAATCCCTTGGTAGCATCTCACTAAGCTTTCTTTAAGACAGTAGCAAGTTGGGAAGGAAAAAAGCTGATTTTCAGTATTTACTTATTTCCATGTATTCATGCCATGAAAGTATTTAAGCAGGATTCTTTTCTACATGTACTGTCTAAATTGTTATTCCCATTTTCTTTAAAGGTATCCCAAATATTGACCAAAACTATCACGTGCTTCAGTTCCTTGCTTGAATAGTGGCTTCAGTATGTGTTGACTGGGTAAAATGCAAGCCAAAATCTTTGAAATTCCATTTGAAATACTGATATTTAACATGACCATTCTGGTAAGACTTTCACAGTCCTGATTTGCTAATGCAGAATTAACTTCCCCAAGTTAAATGGGTGTCAGTTTATGTTAAAGTTAGTATTGTTTAAGATCAATTTGTCTGGATTTACTTAAAAGCCTCTTACAGAGTCTTACCCACCTAAGATACTGGTGGGTATCTAAAAGATCATAGTGGTTTGAGCCACTCAGTCTTTAAACCATTTTTATACCTCTTTAAAAATCACCTAAAATGGAAATCTACAGTGTTTTTA
This sequence comes from Pezoporus occidentalis, assembly GCF_034315485.1. NCBI lineage: Eukaryota > Metazoa > Chordata > Aves > Psittaciformes > Psittacidae > Pezoporus > Pezoporus occidentalis. The sequence continues at coordinate 2,323,940 of NW_026916093.1, read as the reverse complement.
CCATCTTAATACCAGCAGAGGGCGTTAGAGCATAGTTCACTAAAAGCTGGAAGCGTTACTTTTGGGAAGCAATGCAGAGAAGAACAGACAAAGTACATCGGGGTTTTGACAAGTATTTTGCTGAAAGACATGTAGACTCTTTAATGATCGCATTGAATTGGCTGGGAGGATTTCCCCATTATAAGTATAAAAATCAGGTTTTACCAACCTCCTGTGCTTCTTTAAATCAAAATGCCAATGTTGCAACACAAGTAGTTTTGCATACCAAAATTTGTCGCAAAAAGTCAGGAAGCGAATTTGAAATGTTACAATTAAAAATTAAGTTGTTCACAATGAGAACCAACTGAATATGTTTTAACAAAATCTCTCCAACTTCTACTCGGCTGAGTAGCTTCTCCTTCCAGCTAAGAAAAGGTCCCTTGGAAGTGCTACATTTTCATGGCAAAGATTCAGTATTGCAGTCTTCCCTGGCCTGAGGTCATCAGCTCTATGTGAGACTATCAATTTGAATACACAAAAGTGACAGTTTCCCAGGTCCATCATTAGGAAGCAACATTTTAAAATGTCAGCTAAAGCTAAAACCAAAATTAATTTATTAAATGAATAATGCAAAACAATTGGGAATACTTGTCTGAGTGTGTGCATAGGTGGAGGTTTAGAATTAGGTTTCTGCCACATAATGTTTTGAGTCTTGCTGCTGCTTTTCCACTTACGTACCTAAGAATTACAGCTACAGGGATCATATGTGAAAGGGGCAGATTCCAGGTAATGTTCTCCACCGTTGTGGTCTGTAAGAGCTTTGTGTGAGACTATTTGGTCTGAGTATTTATTTAGTCTGATACTACTATCTGAACTACCATGCTGGTGCTGTCCCCTTCCAGCATTAAGTTTTAAAGAACAATTTTTCCATTCTTGTTGCATTCTTTGAGGCTGGCTGTGGGTCCATGCAGCTCTGACTGTGTTTTCCAGATAAAAGTAGGAAGTTTGTCCCGCAGTAGAATTGAGGCATAATGCAGATAAACTGTGTCTACTCAGTAACAACCGGGGAATTACAAACCTGGTGTAATTTACTCTTGCATCGTGTCTGTTAAGACATGATAGGAGACTGGCTGTGTATACCTGTGATCTTTGCTTAAGGTCATGCTTTCTACTTAGGGAAGTGCCATTATGGTGTAACAGAGGTGATCCTCTGACCTGCTAGAGGCAGTCAACACTTCACAACCTTTCACAAACATACTATTTTTGAAAAGCTCTCCTTTTATGCCAGTACATTCTTCTGAGAGGAGCAGCTGCTGGCTTCAAATTAAATGACAAAATCTCCAGGAAGAAGAGGAGGAACACGCTGACGGCATGTCTACACAGTCAGCAGCAAACTTAAGTGCCTGCTCCCGCAACACGGCAAGCCAGGCGCACAGAGCCAGCTGCAGTTCAGCAGCCATATAGCCATGTTATTACAGTAATGAGCCTGAGCTAATAAGGCCTGTTGAGACACAACCTGTGTTAGCTCAGGCTTGGCACTATGATAGCATATTTACTCAGTTTCTGGAGTGGAGCTGGCTCGTGTCAGGCCGTCTCAGAGAGTGGGAGGAATAGTTGTGTTACTGGATGCTCCTAACTATGTAGACATACCCTGACAGATTTGTCCTTTGGGAGGTTTTAAGGAGAACACATGCAAGACCAGTTTTCTTCTTAATGAAATATTTAGCTGGGGCCCAAGGCCTTCCCTCTAGTTTGTTTCTTGGTTAATTTATGTATTTATTTATTCTGTAGCCAGCATGACCTCCTGTGAGAAACGAGATGTATGCAGTACGGGAGCCTGGTACTGCTGCTTCCTGCACAAAGCTGGAAGGAGCTATTTTAAAACATAATAGCCTGCTGTATAAATGGAGATACGAGGCTCATTGACAGCATCCTATCCTTCAACAGCAATCCTTACTTGCCCTGCAATTTCTGTACTTTATCAGTGTCTTCTGCTGAACTTCACAGTATGTATCACCTGAGCACTTCTCATCAGAATCCATTATAACCTACAACAACAGTTTTGTGGGATTAAAGAAAAAAAAGTAAAAGAAAACCCCAAAATAACTCTGTGTCCCAAACAGGAGAAAAATCCTCCTAAGGGTCAGAAAACATTTAATATCTAGCAGAATGGGATGCCTCCGATCAACAGAACTCTGTTCACTGTTTTGAGGATAAGGGATTTAACTAATCTTTTTTTCCTTCATTTCCTATCTCAAAAAGTAGGAGCAGTTTGGTTTTACTCAAGCACCTGACACACATTTATACAAATTTTTGGTCTGGTAATTAAAGTAAGTAATATACATATTCACAGTTCTCTTGAAGTGTGGCTTTGAGAGCTTTTAATATGGATGAGGATTGCTGGGGTCTTTATACCTCTTCACTTCGGGTATTTCGCCAGGAATTTCAGATTGCCTGTATGTATTCTGTATGTACAGGAAAGGTTAAAGCTGGGCTACCTCTTGTACACAGAGGAAGGCAGTTTCACTTGTTCATTAAAAGAGACATATTACCACTTCAAGCAGGTTACTAACAGCAAGGCCAGCAAAGCATACTGCTAGCGTAAAATTTTTGCCACTGCTTCCAGTAGCATACTGTGTCTGCTGACATGTAGTACATACTTCTGATAGCAGCAAATAAGCATAGCATCATGGGGCAAAACTTTCTCCTTTTCCCATGCTGGTCACACAGCACACACTGAAAGATTCAGGGGGTGTAATAAAATATATGCTGTAGGCACTAAACAGGATGTCTCTGTCATTTGTAGTTCCATCCTTACTTTCTTCCCTTCCTCCACTCAAGGGCAGAATGTAATATTAAAACTATAGTAAGCATTTTTTTAATTAAAAGAGGTTAAATATATGGGATCAGATAGGCTTTCATCATGCAATTATAAATTGTATGCTGGTTATTTTAAATTTCAACATGCAATTGAAATTGTACTGGGTGAGCTGGCTTGGGTATCTGCTTTGCATTTGACTGAGTTAATTCACTGCAGGTATTCAGTTCTTAAGTGGCATCTGCTTTAAATATGTGCAGTAATTCAATCAAAGAAATAAGATGGATAGTTTATGTAATCCTTTTCATCTCCAGATTGCTAAGGTTAACCTTAACTATTCATGAATTATAAATGCATACAGCAATCTCAAACTAATACATGTAAAACCCCCCTATTTTTGGTGTCTTTTTTTTTTTTTTTTTTTGATGGCCTGTTGAAAACCATAGAAGAGTTCCTTCTTTTAAAATATAATTGATGAAACCTACAGGCACTGGATATAATTTCTTCCACTTATTTGTAATCTTGAAATTTTTGAGGAACTCGTTTTAAATGCTTGTCTGTGGTAATATTAAACCTTTCCTCTGAGCCAGAAACATAGGTAATTTTCTCTTCAGAATTTTGGATGCAGCCCTTTTCAGTGCCAATAGATTCTGTGACATGAATGGGAAGCCAAAGGCAGATATTACAGAACAATAACACTCTGTTGAAGCCTTCACAGTTCCTGGAGTAATTAAATAAAGAAAAAAAGAATCCTTTCTCTTTCATTTTGTCAGTTCATTCAATGCCAGTTGGATGTTTTCGCTTGTTAGCTCTCTTAGAGGTAGTCCGAACAATCCACTAGGTGACACCCTCATACTCTTCCTATACTCTATAGAAACGAGGAGATAGTGAGCACTGAATGGTTCATTTGTTAAATACTTAAAGCAAATACTGAGATTTCAGGGACAGGTCTCTTTTTGTTTAGTAATATCAGAGATAACACTGTTTTTGTAATAAATACTGTAGTGTTTGTATATAAATTACATATTAAGCAGATTAGCATTTTGTCATTAACAAGAACAAAACCACAGAGCAGAAGTCATACGCAATATTTCCTATAATTATAACGATTTTTAAGGAGCATTTCAGCTAGTCTGCTAAGTTGATTGAATAGAAAATATGCCCTTAGCAGTTTTTACTTGGGGGACCAGAGGAATATAGCTTCAGTGATTCTTTTTTTTCCAGTGGGGATGTGCAATAGCATCTTTGAAACAGAAATGAAAAGCCGCATTCACCCCTAATATAAAGGAGTATTAAAGGATAAACTTCAATGGAATTTCACATGTTTATGCCAGTGGTGAATTTTTCTTGTAGTTCTTTATGTTGTTAATGATGCATTATAAATCCTTTGAAGAAAGGATCTTTTGTCATGTTGTTTTTATACACCTAGCATAATGAGGTTTGAGCTTGTTTAGGGTCTCTAGCTACACATTCAACATAGTAAATAAAATCTTTTATTTTATTGCTACTATTCCTTACTCTGCAATGACTATGAGTACTACTATGCGTATGTAGTCAAAGATACTGGAAGTCTGAATTCACTATTGGTGTAATTAAGAGTAACATCAAAGAAGTAAGAGTTATATCCCTAAATTAATATAAATAAAAGTAAAATCATGTTAAGGCCCTAGCAATCAAACACAAGAAAATAATTTCTTTGAATAGCATGTTTAAACAGTAACCAGCCAGGTCAAGAAAGAGACAGAAACTGATTTGGGCACGGAAATCATAACTGTTTTTGTTTAGTCATAACAGTTATCCCAATTAATTCCATGTCAACTCTAGATTTTCAAGCTTTTGCTACGCTCACAGTTTTTATATTCTGCTACACTTTATAGTGCTCCTTTTTCTAACAACTTAACTTCCTGTTTAGTTCTAATGTAGAAAATTCAGGGGGTTTACTACAGAAACCTGCAAAAAAGTAATGAAATTATATGCTATTCTGCTGTCATGTATGTTTACTGACTTCAGTTAGGATTCCTACCATGTACGTAATACACTTAGTGACAAATATACAGAGGTGTGTAATTCCTTGTATTTTTCCATTTCATTTCAGCATATTAATGTTTATACTTAGAAAAAAGATTTGTAAAAGTTTTTGAAGGCAGTTTACTAAATAATCCAACAGATCACTTCTGTGGTGTCCTACAGAGTCTGGAAAGAAACAGTTTCTGAAGCTCATCTGTATCTGATAGAACAATGGCAGGAATATGGTGGACTATTTAAGTGGCTGCCTTTTTTAAATGAGCATTACATTCTGAGGATAACATAATGTGATACAGCAATTTAAACAACTTTTAGACTATAACAAGTAAATAATTAACATTAAAGTGATTAAGAGATTAACTGAAAAGAAAAAAAAAAAAAAAAAACAAACCAAAACCAAAAACATGAAGGACGGGACACACGGCATCACGTGAGTTATTATGGGTGAATATGCAAGCCCATTGGCTAATTTTTGTGAGATTCTTAAATCTATATGGTTGATTGCATGAAAGCAGAACCCAAGGCTGGGAGAGGCCTCATCTTGACAAAAATCTATGAAAACAGTTCTTTGAATAAATTGTACAGACATCTTAGCAATGAGTCTAAGTGGTAACACTAAAAGTGCACTGAACTTGTTCTCTGTGATGTCAAAGAAAGCTTAATTGTAGCATATAGAATAATGTCACCAATTTAGTCATCCTCACCGCCAGCCTCAGAATGCTCAGAATGATGAACTCCGTGTACATATGCAGACGTGCACGTGCAATCATGTAATATACACACGCAGGCACATAGGTATTTCTGGCAGCCAGCTCCCGCAGATAACCGGGAGGCTACACAGTAGTTTTAAGATCAGGAAGAGCCATTTGAAGTTCAGAAAGATTTGTGGAGAGAGAGTGCTGTTGCCCCCCTAACACATGCAAGATATCACGCACATCTCTGCCTTTAAAGAAAAGTACCTTAGGATCTTCAGTACATACAGAAATCCAGGTTCTTCTGGATAACATGAAATAATATAGTCTGTACAAGCACATTGCTCTGTGCATCCGAGGCAGCACTGATTTCAGTCACTTCGAGGGAAGAGTGCCATCTGCTGAATCACAACTATTAGTTCTGTAGAACCTTTTCTTTTTCTTGGAGGTCTCCCAACCAGAGTCTGGTGCCCCAAACACAGGCAGCATGTGTAATTTTGTGCATAGAATAGAATTTTTCTATTCTCTCTGAAATTATGTGGCTGTTTAAGACTTAAAAATGGTGGGGAATGGGAGGGTGACATTCAGAAGATAAATACCATATTAAAAATTTAGTCCTTCAATTGTTATGCATTCAGTACGGGATGAAATCTAAATTAAAAGATAAATGCTGGTGACTAGAGCTAATATTTCACTTTGATGAATGTAGCAGATGTGTGTTATTGTAAAGTCAAGTGCATATATTACTCTATTTTTCTGTAGGTTTAAATTCACTTAAAAACATGACTTCATGTCACTGGAAGTGGGTAATTTTTTTATGCTTTTTGGAGTCAAAATTACCCACTGATATAATTTAGAGTGGAACATAATTTTACAACATTTTTGCCTTCCCATTTTCAAATGCCACCAAATTTACCTTATCTTAGCTGATTACTTTTCAGGCATTCACATTTCTCATATTGCAGAATTAACACAGTGAGCACATCTGCATTTTAATAACCATGTTCTCCAGATCTTAAGCGGTTAAACCCATGTTTCTTTACCTACACATATCTTCCTACAGATATATATATGTGTGTGTGTGCGTGTGTCTCATATATATGTATGTATGTCTCAGTATCAAGGACAATAAGGATGCCTGAATAGGCCCCATTTTGTAAGAACATCTGCAGGATTAAAGATTATGTCAATTACTTATATTCTGATGAATTTCTGTAGGCTTACAATTCAAAGAGATTCACTCAGCTGTGCAGCTGTTATATATTATTACAATCTAAATGATTTTTTTAAAGATAATTAGAGCAGTATATATCCACTCCCATAAATTTTTCTGAAGTAAGAAAACACTGACAGCTAAACACTGTGTTACAAAGCATCTGAGACAGTACAAATTGAACAAGACTTTGAAGCTCCAGCATACTTTAAGTACCTGAAGTAGAATGAATACATACTCCTTACAGGAAAAAGATTTCTTCATAGTGATACAAACAGTCCTAGATGTCTGTTAAAGATGGGGTAACTGTTTTGCTTACACTCACCTCATGATCATGTGGCAAGGTCATTCAAACTTCAGAGCTTTAATCCACTGCCATATATAGAATATCTCTGTCTCTGAAATGTGACATTAGAAAATCAACATCCCGCATATGTAAGACTTCAATACAGCATAAAATTTTACCAACCTTTTTGTTTTTGAATTACCCAAGCAAAAACAGTGCATGAATCAAGAAACCTACTACCTCGCTCATGTACAGGAAACAGATTTATCTTGAGAATCAGATTTATCCAGGAATTTGCTAAATGCTCTCTTTACCTTCTATGTTGTACGTATTTGTTGCCAGCTACAAAGTAAATGGATCAATTTATGTGCTGGATAATACATATGTCATAGAATTGCATTTAAAATTATGTTTTTATAATTAAAGATTACAGAGAATTACATATAAAACCAGGAATACATAAAAATGACAAGTAGATAAATACATGTATATATAAAATATATGTGTGTTTTACTTTCACAGAATATATAAACCCATTTATTCCCTATGGAGTGACCTACTTGTGGATTTGTGGTTTTGCTTTTTAAACAAAAGCAATTAAAATACATAATTTGGTACAATGTGAGTCTGTCAAGTATTGATACTACAGGAGTAATAAAAAACACATTCAAAATGCCATGAGTGATAGGTGGTATGTCTTATTCCTACAGACTATTTAGTCTAGGCTTAAAAAACATCTCACCATATAGTAACTGGACCAGGTTACCTAAAGAGAATGTGGCATGCCAGTCGTTAGAAATGTATAGCGATGGGATTAAGAAATACTTGCTGATCGGAGTTTATTTGTATATGACCCTCCCTTAGAGTAGGGAGGTGAAATAAATGAACTCTTGAAGCTCATTTTCAGTCCTGCATGTGACTCCTGTTTGTTTAATCAAAAAAGAACAACCCCAAAGCCTAACTTAATGGAATCTCAAACTTCTCACTAGGGTTCAAGGATTATCTAGGACCTCTTCAATGGCTTTGTGGCATGTTTTAATTCTACAGGTGCTAATACATTTTTTTTCATAAATTACAGAACAATGCATGAGGTTACTGGGCAGAAGGGGCAATAGGCTAGGTAAAACTTGAAGAAATCTGGTCATATCCAGAAGTATTCACTGATCCCACAGTTGTTATCTCTTTCTAAATGTGTTTGAAGCAGCACACTAATTACTTTTTCTCTCTGAAAATTAGTGTTCAGTTGGTGCTAAACCACTGGAGTATTTTTCTGACTTTTGAGTGTTCTAATGTTTGGTCTATTCTCACCAGTTATAGTGGAAAATCCTGCCACTTTGGTTGCTGCTGATACACACACTGATATAAGGAGCTTCCTTTTCAAATGTAAACCAGTTATGGTTTATGTTATTGAAAATTTGTCTTTATAGATTGCAAATAAAAATGGACTGAAATTGATACACTGCAACCCGCAGGACATTTCTGTTTCTGGACTTTAAGCCAGAGTTTGCCCAGTGCCACCCCAAGGGAGGCAAAATGGGCTAAACACAATGGCATAGCAGTGTGAGTGCAGTGCAATCGATCGTGGCAACCAAAGCAACCAAACCTGTCTGGCTGATAACAATGTGGGGTGTACATAAATCCTGAGACAGGGAGCAAAGGAAGGTTCTTTCTCTGTAGTTTTATTATTCCCACTGCAAGAAAAGGCTCCCTTGCAACGGGGTTAATATATTCAACACGCTTCTTGGAAATTACATTTCTTTTTACATTTCATTCAATCCTCATAACTTAATGAATGAAACCCAGGAATAGGTGGAGCGTTGTTGTGAGGTGGTAGTGCAGGTCTATATCCGATTTACGGGGTAGCGGTCTTTCTTCAGCTTCTATCCCAGCCAAAACCAGGACAATGTTCACCTTCCCTTTCCACCTAGTGTTAAGCCTTTTTGTCCTACCAATACCTCTCCTGGTAGGAGATAAGGCTGGCACGACCATATGGAGCTGTCAGAGCGGCGAGTGGTTCCACACAATGTTTGTCCGTGCACCCAGCTGTAGGAGTGAGGGCTTGGGGCCACTTTTCCCAGAGGCTGGGTCCATGCCTGGCACATGGGATAATCGTGCGAACCACCGTCCCCTCGCTCCACTGGGAACGCTGGACAGTGCCGTGCCTGCACACAGTGCCGCTTGCTAGTGCCACTGACCCTTATGGTACAGGAAAGAAAAACACTCGGGTAAACCATGCAGAAAAGGCGAGCTGGGGCGCGGCCTAATGTGGCCCCCACCGCGATGGTGAGCGGGTACCCAACAGTGCAGAATCGCTTGGACAGAGGGTCCGTAACCTCGAGGACGGCCTCAACACATGTCCTGCCATTTTCCACCTGGGGCCTGGGGTTCCGTTGACCCGAGCTGGGACTGTTCGTTTGCTTGTTCGCTTGCTTTCAGCGGAGGAAGCTCAACTTCTCCTATGACTGATGCTACCCCGGCTCACCCCGGGCTCTCTTCCCCAAGCCCCGCAGCTCAGCCCGTGTAGGTGCGGCTCCTTTAAGGTGTCCCGAGGCAGCACAAGACCTGCCGCGGCGGCGGTAGCGCGGGGAGGAGGCGGCCGGGAGGGGGAAGGGGAAACCCGCGGGCGGCTCGACGTGACACCAGAAAGTTCAGGCGCGGCGGGCTCGGCCCCGCCTGACTCGTGCACCCCTGCCCCAGCGGGGGAAGGCAAGAGCAGCCGCTCCTCCTCCTCCGCCCGCTGCCGCCACACCGAGGGCGGGCGGGGTGGCTGAGTGGCTGGGGGCGTTGGCCCGGGGAAGTTTCGCTCGCTCGCTCTCGCTTTCTTCCCTTTCTTCCTTTCTTTCCTCCGTCACCCCCCTTCCTTGTGCCCTCCTCCCGGGGCTGGGGATTGGGATTCCCGCGTGCAGGGGGCGGCGGCGATGCTGGGCAGGGCGAGGGGCTGCCGCCGGGGCTCCCCTGCCCGCCGCCCCGCCTGACTGCGGCCGGGCTCCGCTGCGGCCCCCGACGCGCCCGCCTCCTTCCCCCGTCATGGGAGCGGGGGCTGCCGCCGCTCCGCCGCCCGGTGCCCAGTGACTTGGCGGGGCACTTTGCCGGGAGCGCTTCCCTGCCCGCCTCTCGCGTTCGTGGAGGGCGGCGGTGGCCGGTCCGTACCCGTCCCGGCTGCGTTCCGCTACTGGCGCATCCCCGGCACCGAGAGCAACGTCCCGGGCTGGAGCAGCAACTTGTGATCGGGAGGCGGCGGAGCAAGGCTGCGGGAACTCGAGGATCTTTTGTTTTCTCCTGTCGCTTTGGATGGTCCTGGGAAGTGTCAAGGCGCCACTAAGGGAAGCCCGGGCCAGGAGAGGGGAAGCCGGCCGGAGCTGGCGCGCTGCTGGAGCCCCGCGGAGCTGACAGCGCCCTCCCCCGAGGGGGCTCGCCCGGGGAGTCCGGCGGGATTAGGAAACCTCGCTGGCGCTAAGATTCTGTGGAATTACAACTGGGGGCTCTCCGTTTCTCCCCCCGCTCTTCTGGCATGAGACTGCTTGCAGGCGCCACCCGAGGACAATGATCGCGGAGTTTGCTCACTTTTACCTCTTTGGATTCATATGTCTCACCTCAGGTAACCACCACGCTTAGGGCAGTCGGAGGCGAGGCCGCTCGCCCCGGTGTGGCGAGGGGGGCGATGCAGTAGCCGGCCTCTCCGCGCCCCCGTGCTCCTCTTCATTCCTGGGGAAGAAAGCTGGATTTCCACCCAGCGAATGCCGGCACCGTGTTTGCCCCGGGCGCGGTGCCGGGAACTGCCGCCGGCCGTAGCCCCTCTGCGGTGCCTGGGGCTGGTTGCGCGGCCCCAGGGCTGAGACTGTCGCGGCTCGCCCCCTCCCTAGGTCGCTTGCTTTAAGCGTCCCGGCATTGAGGGCACGGCGGGAAGCGACCCCATCCTCCTGCGGGAGATGGGTTGCGCCTTCTGCTCAGCGGGGACTCTTCACGGGTACCGTGCCGGGGGGAGGCCGCAGGTACTGCGCACCCTCCTACAGGCGGTCTGTTAATGGCCGGTCTCCCAGCCGCGCGTAAAGGGGTTAAGCCCGCCACGGGTGGGGAGAGCGGAGTGGTTGGAGACAGGTTTTGCTTCACCTTGGCGGTTAAAGTGAACCCACGTGTGTGGAGAGTGAAGCGCTAGCGTGATAAGTGGGAGTGAGCGCCGAGGAGGCGGTGGGGATGGGTGGATATCGGTGGATATCGGTCAGTGTTGGTGCGGGGCTTGTGCCTGCTGGGGCATCCTGTAGGTTCGAGATAGGGCCGCGCTAACGGGGTGCTGCTGCTCCTGGTCTTGCTTATGTGAGCAGCCCCTGTCTCGCTGCCGAGGGTGGAGGGCTGCGGGCCGGGGTGTCGTGTCTGTGCGGACCGGGGTACGCCTGGAGGTGCTGCGGGTGTTCGGGCTTGTTCCTGCATAAGCTTCCTGTTGCTCTCAGGCCGAATCTGTGTGCTTGCAGTATTCCTTCCCTTTGCCAACAAGGACTTTCGTCGAACGTTAAGCTAGGGGTAAATGTAGTAAAACTGTGTGTTATAGTAAGGGTTAGCTTGGGTGTTAACTTTTCTGCCTTAATTGATTGTTACGGGTTTGCTGAGGACCCCTTTGAGTCATTAAAGTTGTGGTAGCTGAGACACCTGGTCAGTAAATGAATGAATGAATGAAGTTTTTGAAAGAGTTAAGTACAGTGCCTGAAGTCTTAATTATGTTACCGAATGCAATAGCTTAGGACTGTTTCTAGATTATATAATAAATTTAACTATTAAGTTTCTGCTGTTAGGTCATAGGTTTGCAACTTGTGGCTTTGAGTATGCAAAGCTTTGCATCTCTCATTTAAAAGACAGTAAGTCTAACCCTGTTTACTTTTGATTGTGTTAGGCATGCCATTTTTCATTTGTTTTTCTCTGTATTGCCTGCTTTATCTAATGGATGAAACAACTGGAACGGGAGAGAGCCATTTCACTGATTTGCTCTTTGTAAAACCAGTCGTCCCCAACTTGGAAAAGTTGACTCCACAGACAGTGTACTCTGTAATTCAGTGCTGTACTGGGGTATCCTAAAATATAAGTTAAGAAGCAGTTTGGTTGTGGGGCTTTCTTTTTTTAATTCTGTCATCTATTTCTCGCATAAATGCTCAATAGAGTAAGATTGCTGTAAGTTGTTTGTTTGCTTCTCTTTCCCCCTCAGAATGGGGATATTCTCTTTTAATAATGTTGATTCCAGCTGAGTTGGACAAAAAAACCCAACAATGCCATGATATTTTTCATGGAGGTTTTTATTTTTGCCATGTAAGCAAAGCCAGTAACAAACAAAGAGACAGACACCAGAGAATAACTTTTTCCAGCTCCTTCACCAGAGGGGTTTCTTTTTTGCCACAGCTAGAGTGTGATCAAGTAGTCAGTCTCCTGTCCAGAACAATGGAGATGCCAGAAACCTTTGGCAGGATGAAGTCTGAGGGCAGATGGCTGCAGTGCAGGAGGAAGGACAGGAGTCATCTACAGCAGTTTCTACACTGAAATCCTTTGAGTTCTGCTGACAGCTGATCTGCTTGCAAGTTGATTGATCCTTTCCTCCCTTTTCCACTAAAGGTTTTCACTTCCCTCACTCGCACCCAATACTGAATCAAGGGTTTGTGTGGCCACACTCTAAATGGGGTGTTAGAAACTTCTGATGAGAGGTGGGAAATAATTGGGGGATGGGGAGGAGGGAAATCTTAATAATAGAAAGGTAAGTGTGTTAGTGTTTGTTAAAACAGTAATTGGTAAACCACTTAGAATTTAAACCCCCTAATTTTTACCTTGGTGTTGCCTCTGTGCAATCCTCTGAAGTACCTTCTTTCATGTAAGACTGTGGTTAATAAGTGTTGAATAAATTTAAATTTGAATTATTTTGAGTGTTGGAATATAGCAGCTTTCTTCCCTTATTTTCCCAGTGTAATTTGAATGCTTCTTTGCATAAAGATAAGAATAAAAATTGCTTTAAGGGGTACTTCTCTGGTATCCTGTTTTCTTGAGTATTTACGTGTGTTCTGCCCCTTTTCCTTCATTTTCAGGCAGTCTTTCCTTCAGAATCCATAGTTTTCACTTTTCCACCCCTAAGAAACAGCAGTATCAAATTAGTATGTTTGGAAAATATTTTTTTTTTTCAGTTATCTGGACAGTAATATGAAGAATGCTTTTGCTGAGAATAGGAATGTCAAGGTTCTGGTTTTCCATACACATATTCACTGCTCTAGTGATTCTCAAGGCTAAATATGTTACTGTTTGATTTTTCTGATCCCTCCACAGGAGTCTTTATATTTCTACAAGGTATTTCAGTGCCTTGCTGATTCCCACCTGCTCAAAGCGTTTCTCCCCCTTTCCTCTTCGTGATACCCTGCACTAATTACTGTGCTTCAAATGGGATTGTTGCATTTGCTCAAGAGGGCTTTTCATGCAGTGTGAAATAGGCAGTTCTGACAGCAGCAAGGCAGGCATGGTTTCTAGTGATAGCTCTAGCCAGTGGAGGGCAAAATTGTCTCTTGTATTCCTTCTTCATGGGAGAGTTATCTTCTGGCGGTTAATAGTTTAAGGGTGTCCGTGGAGCGTCCCCAGAGTCCTTTCCAGCTGGCTTGCCTACCTATTGGAGTAAATAAATTAGCCATTTCTTTGAGATGTTTGGTTTGTCTCATAAGTTTGTACTGAAGGAGGGAAACTTCCCTGCATGCAGCATTTGAGTGTATCAGGAAATGGTTTTGCTCTTTTTCTGTATTTTCTAAAAGTAAATAAAATGAGAGATCTGATAAAATATTGTGCACTAATTCAAAGGATTATGGATGACTAAGTGCATAATCTATAAAGCAAATAAGCCACCCAAGAAAACATAAAACTCAGCTGGTTTTCACCTATCCTAATGCATTGTGTACTGTTGTAATTCTATTGTAAGTGTTTAAGAAAGATTGAGTCAGCTGCTGAAGAAGCTGGACACACACTGTGTTTGAGAACTCCATGATGGGAAAGATATAACCACGTGCTATGAAATTGGTAATACCTTACTACTAATGGAGTATTCTCCAGCTATCCAGGTGTTTGATTCAGAACCACTTTATACTTGTGAGTGCTGATAGTATCTGTGGAGATAAAACTTTTTTTTTTCAACTTGCATTTGTGATGGGTTTTGTTACCTTTCCACTAGAGACACTTCTTAATAAAGCTTAGTGATTAATTTGGATACATGTTTAAACAGAAGAAGACTTAAGATGACTCTTCATCTGCTGCAGTCAGCATTGGTTGTCAAATGTTTTCTTGCTTCTATTTTGTGTAGTGCCATGTCATTGCCCTGAAGCAACCCAGTATTTTCATTAGCAGGGATCAGCTGTAGTGTTCAGAGTATTGAACTTTGGAGGATCACTGTGTACGGTCTGTAAGATTTTATCAGAAAACATGAATTATGTGAAGGACACTCCTGAATCTCATGCCCAAAGTCTGCAGGTTAAAGACTCTGATTGGGTCTACAAAGATAGATGGACCTTCAAAAACATTTATTAGAAGCTAGTGATAGATAGGTGGCAGCTTTGTTTATCATGTTAATATTTGACATTATTCATAGCAAAATGATGTTTTCATGTAAAATGATTTCAAAGTGATGCCCAAAGACTTCCAATGCGGGATCAAAGCTAATCTTACTTTCATGAGAAAGAGAAAATATTCAGACATTCAAGACAGAGAAATCTGCTGTACTTAAGCATCTGAGAACCTATTCTCTCTCTCAGTTAATACTGGTTTTGGTCCTGAATAACTGGAGGAGTTTTGTTTCACAATCCTAAACAAGTGTAACATTATGTCTCATATGGGGATGGCTTTGTCTAATTAATAATATGCTGGAGCTTGCAAGTGCACTCACTTGCTCAACTTCTACAGTTCATTATTTTTGCGGTCATTAAATGTGTCATGTGAATAACGGTCACTTGCCTTGGTGTCATGGTAGCTGGTTTAGATTCTTCTTCAAAAGACTTCTCTTTCACAGCTAAAACCAGTCAATGTACAAGTTATTGTTGTGAATTTGTTGGGATTTTTTTGTGTACTTGAATGGTGAGGAACGAGGCTTTTGTTGTCAATACCTGTTAATATTCTGAGGTTATTTTGCGGTCAGGAAGTTAGTAGGAGCCTTGCTTTTTCCAAGCAGACTAAAGGACACTTAAGAACTTTATGTGCTGAGGTCCTGACACATTTTATTTGTGTATTCTGCTATATAATCTTGTTTGGTGGTGATAACCTGCCTTAACTTTTCACCCAAGTGCCTCTTCATAAAATTGTAAAGTAAATAGTGAAATAACTGAAGTAGCAACTGAGGTGTATTTGAAGTCCAATAAATTGTGTAAACAGGGAAAATAAGAGTATTTCCCTGTTTGTGACTAGAAACTTGACCAAAAGGTGAGAGTACAGCTACAAAGAAATACTCTTCTTAAGTATCTTGAAAGTCAGAGGTGCTTTTAAGGGCAGATATTTACTAGTTTATACCTTATCTTCATACCTTTTTTAGGATTGCCTACAAAGGTCCTAATGCTGTTTGACTATAATTGCATGTTTCACACATATGCAGATGCCTCTTGGCCATTGATTGTGTCAGCTTTAAATCAGCACTAAAGTGCTGTGGGAGAAGGACATTTTATATGAAGAAAGAAGATGTCTTATGAGAACCAGTGTTTTGTTCTGCAGATATTTAAGGTGAAAGAGGGTAGATTTAGATTAGGTATTAGGAAAAAATTCTTTACTATGAGGGTGCTGAGGCGCTGGTGCAGGTTGCCCAGAGAAGCTGTGGCTGCCCCATCTCTGGCAGTGTTCAAGGCTAGGTTGGACAGGGCTTGGAGCAGCCTGCTCTAGTAGAAGGTGCCCGTGCCCACGGCAGGGATTTGGAACTGGATGAGCTTTAAGGTCCCTTCCAACCCAAACCATTCTATGGTTTTGGCTATTGAAGGCAGCCAGCTACACTGAACTTGTTCAGTTGAGAATTAGTACTGTGGAAAGTCTCTATAGGTGAAAAAGAGGAGCAGTTAGGAAGCTGATAATGATCAGTTCTCAGTCAGATGTGCAGAATCCTGTTTTTCTGTTGCTCTGTTGTGTTTCTGAGGTTTGATTTTTAAATAGCTAATAATCAGAATACTGAAAGGACTTAGGCCAGGTACTGAAATTTACCTTTCCCTGAAGATGTTGGTAAGCTTTTTTGAAATAAGATGGTTTTGAATTTAATTTTGGATGTCATAATTTCTTTGTTAGTTGACATAGTGATGTCATTAGGAAAACTCTGCATCTACCCAGATTTACCCACAAAAATGATAAGATATGGTTTTGGAAGAGGTCCAAGCGTAGGCCTTTCAGACCAGAAATACACGTTTTAATTGATGTTAAAACAACAGCACGAAGTTAGCCAGAGGAATTGGTAAGCAAGGATTTGTTACCATTATTTAACTTTCCTGAAGTATCTGTTTCAAGTACGAGTAGCAGGGCAGATGTCCTACACTTCAGTATAACAATGAATAGAGGCTTAAGGAAAGTATTTTCACGAGATATGTCAAGAAATAGACTGTAAAGTGAGAAAACTATTTTTAGTGGGAAAGTGAAGGAGTATATGAGCAATTAAGGAATTGTAAATGCTGTCAAACATTGAGAACTATTCTAGGGTTCTCTGAGATTTGTGGATATTTTCCATGCTCCTTTTGTTCTAAAGCTTAGGAAGGTTTCTGACCAAGGCTGGCAGGTGTTTGTGTGTGCCAGAGTATGACTGATGAAACCAAAATAGATAAATTAACAATAATGTGATTTGTGAATGGTGGCAGGCCAGTCTTTTCATTTACAGCTTACTTGTCATATGAGCAGCTGCAGTTAAGGGGAACATACGGAATACTCCACTCACACCTGTGGACAAAGAAAAGTTGATTTTCTGAAGACAGAATAGTTTATTGAATGGTACGTCCTCAAGGTGGCCTTACCGAAAGCAGGCAAACTCTGTGCTGAGAAGGGGAGTAGGAAACCTTTTTTAGTGGGAAGTAATTTTAATGTTAATTGGTTTTCCAGAAACTTGGAAAATTAGGAAGTAGGGTCTACCATCAAACAGCAGAAAATGTATTTGCTGATCTTTCATTTAAATCTGCACGTTTCAAAAGTTTAAAAAGCAGCTTTGCTTCACTGTGAGAAGTGCATTTCAGGTCCTCAAGCTTACTCATGGTTGCTCCAAGTGCACTATCTGAAGAACTACCCAGAACTTGAGCACTTTTCCATCTAGCTTTCAGTGAAATTATGCCAGTGTGTTGCTGCAGGAGGAATGAAGGCCTTGGTAGTATAACTTGGGCATGCACTTCACCATCTACTTTGTGTAGATGTTCAATATATAGATTTTGGTAACAGCAATAGCATTTTTTTGTTATCTTCCAACTTGTTTTTAACATGTTTGGCTTTTATCTTTAGGGATATATATTTGTTAATATAAACTTTATACAGCTAGTGTGTAAAACCATGTTTTCTATAAAGACATCCAAGGTATTTATCTTCTCAGTCAGATTGTTGACATATGTAGAATGCTTGTATAGGCATATATACTTTCACCAAAGAGTAAATATGTTGCTGGAGACTTCTTTCTTACTTTGCTTTCAAAGAAATTCCATAACAAACAATTGGATTCCATATCTAAACAAGAGAAGAGTACCTCTGTGGGTTTGCTGAATGGTGCTAGATATAAATTCCACAATGTATTCCCATTTGCCTCTTGTTTTCTGCCACCAAACTTCAGGTGTTTAGAGGGCCATAGGGCTTTCTGTACAGTGTTAAATGTTTATTTACATTCAAGTAAATCACTGTAAATGAAATACAGCATTTAAACATAGCTTATTATAAATTCAGCTTAGACCAGAATGGCTCCTTGAGTATGATATTATTGAAATGGTATGAATATTTTTTTTAAACCAGAAAGCAAGCATGTTTGCTGCTGTGGTCATGAAATACATATACTTTCTTTGAAGAAATGCATAGGTAGATATGCAGAATTATTCAAGCTGCCCTTTTCTGTTGGCATGTCTTTGCTCAATATGGTGTTGCATTACCTTAAGTCTAATGCTAATATAGCGAATGATTAAAATAATATGAACACCCCTTAGTGTAGATTAAAGATGTGTAAAGCTGACAAGCCTGTGCTTAGCTCTGGATTTAAAATCTTAGTATTTTATTTTCTTCCTCGTGCATAGTGAATTAGCAGTTGGATAAACTCAGTTTTGGAAAAACTACCTTCTCAGGTGTGCACTGCAAGGTATAGTGGGGGTTGGTTTCCAACCAGTGAAACCTGAAGTCATCTGTCACAGCCATGCAAGATAACTGTATAGCCTGTGTACTTCTGAAGTTACTCAATTTTGTAGTCTTTTTCTTCTTTTACTGTCTTATACATAAATCAGAATTGTGATTTCTTTAGTACTGTTCAAGTATTTCATGCCAGCATTGCAATAAAACTTGCCTGGCTGGCATTTTTGTGTGCTCTGAAATTTGCATATCCTCAGGCAAGATATTTATTTTACATTCTGGGTTAGTTATATTGCCTCTTATCTAATTGCTTAACTGCCTTTACATTGAAGATTAGGCACATTATAAAGCATTTTGAATTCCTGTATAGGACTTCAGTGTTACTGTTTGCTTCTACAGTAGCATTAACGGTACATTAAGGTTTTATCATCTTAGAAATTCGGATACAATATATGTCCAAGCATGTAAGTAGGCCTAAAGATGTGCATGTCATAAACGTTCCTGTCTTGGAAGCAGGGGAAGAAGGGGAAAGAAACGGGAGTTTGACGGTGACCAGGTGGGCATGCTTTAAAGAGGGGCTTGATTTTCATTAAATACTAAAACTCAGATTTTTGTACTCCAGGGTGTTGTGAGTTGTTGAATTTGGGAACTACAGCCTCAATTTGAAGCCACTTAAGATCAGTAGTGCCTTTTGATACTCTTGATTCTAGTGCTTATGTTACATTGCACAAAGCGTTTGACTTCATCTTCAGTTGTGAATGGTTATGGATTGTTGTGAGTACATAGCCCATCTGAAAATTGAGATTGTGGTGAACATTTCCTTACGAGCCAATCAACTGAAGAAAAAAAGCTGTATAGCCTTGGGTTTTCATGTACTTCCATAGCCCTGTGTAGGGTGGGAAGCCAACCAAATAAGTAGAATCTTCTTGTCACTTTTTTGTAGTTGTCGTGGTTTAAACCCAGCCAGACAGCTTGTTCACTCACTTTCCCCCGTTCTTGCCCTCCCCCTACTCCCAGAGGGATGGAGAAGAGAATCGAAAAGAATGCAACTCCCAAGGGTTGAGGTAAGAACAGTTTAGTAACCAAGGTATAACACAAATCACTACTGCTACCACCAATAATAACAATGATAAAGGAAATAATAAGGGAAGAGAATACATCACCTCACCACCAGCCAACCGATAACTCGCCCCCTCAGCCCGACCAAGCACCGACCCATACCTCCTCCAAGCCTGCAGTCTCCCAGCCCTTCCGGCTAACTCCCAGTAACCTCTTGGGCATGACGTGCTGTGGTATGGAATACCTCTTTGGTCAGTTTGGGTCAGGTGTCCTGTCTCTGCTTCCTCCCGGCTTCCCCTCCTCCCTGGCAGAGCATGAGGCTCACAAAGTCCTTGGCCAAACCAAACCATCATTGTTATCAGCTCTGTTCCCGAGCGGAAAGTCAAAACACTGCACTGCACCAGCTACCAAGAAGGAGAAAAATGACTGCTACTGCTGAACCCAGGACAGTAGTGTGCTTTACTAACATGTGCACTAACATCAGTCAAAACCAGACCTTTCAACCTAGACATCTGATGGGTCAAAAAAGTGCAATCATGTAAGCCCAAGATAAGGGTAGCAGCCCCAAAGACAAAAATAGGATGTGCCTGTAATTGTGTTGTATGCATTATACAGAGTCATAGAATATGGGGTTTGGGTCAAATGTTCAGCAGTGTCACTATTTTTATTCTTCTGTCAAAACCTCTTAGCGCCTGGTGTTAAATTCAGTGCTTGCTCTAGCTTTGTACTGGGAGATCTCTTGGATGCTGAGCAGGTGCAGAACTGGGATTTGCACATTCTGAATGATTCCCCCCCTCACCTCCCACTCGCAAAACAATTCTGTCAGTGCAACGTTCTGGTTTTGGGATATAACTGATGCCCTAGGTACAGCAGTTGACAGATACTTCACAATTGAAGTGTTTAATGGTAGGAGGTGATAAAGGGAAAAAGTAGCGTGAGGAAGCAAGGAGAAGAGGCAAGAGTAGTAACAAATTATTTTACTTCTTCTTACCCGAACCAGTTGTCATCACTGGAGAGGGTAGAGTTTGGGACTACGGTGCTGTAGCAGCAGGATGTAGGACAGAGGATGTGTATAATGAACGGGTTTAATGAAAAGGTGTCTGATGTAACTGTGGAATTCAACTTGCACTGTGCCACTGCTCAGACATAAAAGTGATTGGCAGGAGGCCACATGCAAGGAGTGAAATCCTGTCTCCACCAACGTGGAAAATTATGGTTTCAGCTGCAAAAGGAGGTGAAGCTTGGAAGGAATTAGCATATCTCTAGCACTGAGTGGCATCTGGAACTGAATGGCTGGGTTAAATCATTCAGTGGTGATTAATGGGACTCATTGCTTAAGTTATACAGCCCTTAAATATTAAAGGGAATAGTGTAAACCTAGATGCAAAGCAGAAGACAGGAACCATTCCTACTATTTACCTCCACAGAAAGTGGAAGATAACCTTTTGATGTAAGGAAAATCTGTTAAGTGCGGTTAAGTTTAGAAACTAAGAAATTAACTTGAACAGTTGTTCTGAGGAACATTTTGTGACTTCTAAAATACACATGCAGCGATTGGAGCTTTGAAAGGGGAAGGAGCGTGCAGGGTAGAATTTTGCTGCTCAGGAGGACTTTGCTGCTTAGAAAACTTCAGAAAATAGTTACTCCTATTTTCTCTGTCACTCCTGAGTGTTTATCTGTGTTGCCTCTAGAGAAAGCAAAATCCTGAAACATATAAAACGAAACGAGATCAGAGGCATACAGAGTACTTATTCTGACTGTTCTCGAGCGTGATTCTGGCAGTTACTGACCTGAATGGTAATGTAGCTTGGTATCATATCAGGAGTAATGTTCGAAATGTTCAAAGGCTGTCATTCCGTAGGAGGATTATAGTACTGATATAAATACACTTCTGTTTACTTCCAAGATTTAGCGGAGGGAATAGAGAATCCAGTGAAGTCTGAGTGCAAGTGTTAATATTTTTTAAACTGTAAAAAGAAACAAACAGTGGCATAATTTATGATGTTATTGCTGAAAGCAGTTGACCTTTCTGCAGCAAATTCATAGGGGTAGGAAATAAAAGGGAGCTAGGCCCTTCTAGAGTAAGATATTATCCCACTGGGGCTTATCGCAGATACTAAAATAGAATTCAGCTTTAATCTCTTCCAGCTAGGGCCTGAAGTTTTCTAAACTGCATTGCTGAAAAATCTCTGCTCACAACATTTTTGGCTTCTGGATTGCTTCTTTTCCCACTTGTTCCAGTCTGTCTTGGTTTTTTTTCTGTTTTGGTGTGTGGGGTGTCCAGCATAAGGGAAAGACTTTTTAAAGCTAAATGATTGCTTGTTTCCCTTCTGTATATTTATGTGGTAGCCATTGCCATAATGTGGAATGAGACTATTTAATTCCCTCCCACTGACATTCCCTCCCACCCCCTATCCCTAAATGCTCCATATCAGGTGGGGACTTTCTTCCTTTGCTGGGACAGCCAAGCTAGGCGGCTTGGTAGATTTAGGTCGTCCCAGTGCTTTAATGTTGTGACCAGAGAATTAAATGTTACTTCTACAGGCAGCTTTTTTTTTTTGTTTTTCTCTGACTGTAAGGATGATAGATTCTGTGGATGTTTGATTTTGACTGATAACCGTGATTTCTTTGGTTTTGGAAGTTACTATTTAAATGTCAATGAAGTCAGTTGTTTTTCCAGAAAGACTGGCTTAATGACTGCACTCGGATTATCCTGTCTTGATTGATTGATACTTCTGTCTTTGAAACAGGAATTTACATTTGATTTTCTGTCAATTTACAGAAAGACATTTACATCTTGTTTGCCTGTTACCTTATTGCAGGAGGAAAGCAACAACCTCACAGCTAAAACTTGATGGGGACCTACACTCCAGTAATAATTAGAATGAAGCAGCATTAGTCATTTAACTTGGTCATTTCATCACAATTCCTGGAGGCTTGTAGCTGACAATTTGAAATCTCATAAAATGAAATTTTATTTTACTCACCTTACACAGGTCAAATAAAAAGCCACATCAAGTTAATGAATCATTTTCTTTGCAACGAACTGAACGTGGCATTTGTTTTTGCTCTGGCAGTCATGAAATCACAGGGTGTTGGCGACAAGTCCATTATTGGCTCTGTGCACTGTGTTTCTGAGGGCTTTTACTCCACCCAGCGCATTATGTCTGCAGACTGTAACATACTTGTTAAAACTTGTTTTAAAATGAAGATTCCTTTTTTTTTTAAAGCAGTAATAAAGAGAAAATAAAAATAGATCCCTGTTCTTTATTAATGCAAATGAAACAGCAACTCATTCCTTTTGTGGCCCGAGGAAGAAAAACAAAACCTGGATGAATTCTCAGCCTCTTAAAGTCAAAGGAAGTATACTGATTTCAGTTTTTAGTTTGTCTTGTGAAGGCTTATTATGTGGCACTTTTCCACTGTGTGATAGAAATCTTATTAGTGGGGGGAAAGAGACATGCTTAATAATGTCACTTCAAAACTGAAAACGTGGGGAAGTTTCAAGACTAATAAAATTCTACAAGGTTGGATTTGTTGTGTGTTGTGTTGGTGTCTTTCCTGTGGTAGTCAGTCATTCGCCTGCTTCTTCAGCACCCAAACTCAGTTTAGCTTAGCTTCTCATGTTTGTTTGCCTGGTTTGATTTTTGTTTGTTTCTTTACATATCTGATAGTTTTTTCAAGGCGTTTTTTCTTGGCTTTGAATTTTCATGTGCTGGACAATATCCTTTTCTATTCCTGTGACATTTAGTTGGGATTTTGAGAGAAGTCTTAATACAGAAATCTAAGAGTTTGTTTTAAATAGTTCTGGTATTTTTTTAGGTAGCAAAAATACTCAACTATTGCTCAGGTTTGCAAATTAATACAGTCTGGTTCCTACAGGCACAGTATTTGAAGGGAGCCTTAATATGTTATAAACAAAGTCTTAAGCTCAGATCGCTTGTTTAAAGAAAGAATGGTGCCAGCCATTTAGAATGATAAGCTCATCAGCCTTTAGAACATGCAATTTCTAACTCTCTACTTACTTTCATTCTTCCTCCCTCCCCTCCAAGTTTTAAATTACAGAAAAAATAAATCTAGGCTTTCCTCTGTGCCTAGGCTTTTTTCCTAACAGTACCAGGTGTCTGATCAATAGCATGTGCTGAGAAGCATGAATTTCATCTCTGAGGAGATGTTAAATGCCCTTATTTTCAACTTTCGTGAGCTACAAGTTGTATGTCTTGTTTTGTTTTCCTTTTCAGCTGGGCAGTGCTAGTTAGATTTTGTTATTTCGCTCCTGATTTAAGACACAGATAGGTGCATATTTTTCTTCAGGCTTTTAAGGGCTCAGGTTTAAGTGGTAGATCATTATTCTATGCATCAAAAGTGAAGGGTGATTAACTGTGTCTGGGTGCATGCAGTGTAATTTTAGAGGCTACAGATGTTGTTACAAGTCAGGTTAAGGTTTAAAGGTGAAAGTTTGGCTGAGTGATTTTTACAGCTTTAAGTTAACGTATGCAAACAAAGAAACTCTTGTTTTCTACCCATTTATGCCTGGTGAGCAAGTAGCTTGTGGTACAGAAAAGAAAATGTGAAGATTGTGCAGTTTGCCATAAAGTTCAAACTGCCTACTTTTTATTTCAATTTAGAAGTCTCATTAAATAAACTCATTCTAATACAACTTTTATTTAGGTTGTTCATCTTCTACATGTAAAATGAAAGGATAATGGCTTTAAACTAGGTGATAATGATAAACTAAATGATAATGGCTTTAAACTATTAGAGGTCAAATTTTAGCATGCATTTTTGTAGATTTTCTCATATGCCATGAAATAATTTGAAGAACCTGTTGAGATAAAACCCCTAATAAAGCTTCCCTACTGTATTAAAGCTTTTCTTCTGTGTAATTCTAAAGTTGCATCAGTTAACTTGGCTTTTCATGAAAATCACTGACTTGGCGTATTCCTGAAAATTTAAGTTCAGTGATATGTGGGAAGAGAATGGGTGTTTTTTGAGTGACAGGGAAGTTACACAGAAAGGCTGGAATTTCTTTTAAAGGTATCAGCCTGATTCATGATGTTAAAATTGTAAGCAATGAGACAGGTAGGACGTGTCCCTGTCTCCTGTCCGTGTGTGCTCCCCTGGCCCCTGAAAGATTTCTTGAGAGACAAGCAATTTGGAAGCTTTTTTGAGTTTCTGTGATTGATTCCATTTGCATCAGATAAAGCTCTAAATGATGTAGATTTTTATAGGGTTGTGTACTAGTGTAAGAAGCCATTCAGCTGCATCTGAAGAAGTGATCCGGTCTGATAGCATTTCTGGTTGCAGAAGTATAAACGGAATAAAAATGGAAGTGTTTAACGGCAGTAAAAATAAACAGCTTTTGGTCTCAGTAAATGATACCTTTAAAGTTTGGCAGCCTTGTCGAACATAATTGAAGTTGTAGGAATTGGGTAGGGTGTGTGGGCTCTATTCTCTGAGGTCATGATGGAAATACAAAGGTCAGGGTTTTGCACTTAGTCTTATGCTAACAACGTCATGCCCTGATAAGTATAAGAATTTATTTAACAAGGATAAGCTAATTAAAAAAAAAAAAGCCACCCCAGAACAAGCAAAAGCAAAACAAGGGAACACTTAGATATCAAAATCTTAAGTGCAGCCTTTATATCCTCATTTAACCAATTAACGGGGAAAAGCAAAGAGAGGAAGGTGAGAAGGACAGGCTTCTATTTGCCCTTGCTTGGGGATGCCCATTGCTATTGAGTGATCATGTGGTATGAGACTTTGCCCAGTAACATCTCTCTAGCTTTCTCAGAGCCTCTTCCTTAAAATTTGTAGGCAGGCAGTTGTTCAGTTTTGCCTGCAGCTCAAAATGAGTCATTGTCTTAGGACTTTTATTTCTAGTTGCATATAGTGAATATTATTTTCTCTTGCTCACATGCTTATCCTTCTTTCCGTCTTTGAATGGAGTTGTATATCTCCCCAAGTGTAGTAAGTCTTTATTTAGTTCTAGTGGTTGTAGGGTTTGGTTGTTGTTTTTTTTTTCCCCTTCATTAGTGGTTTGGATTACGTGTTCAGAACTACATTTATGCATTGTGGAAAAGCAATTTGAGGGTGTGGAGGTATCCTGACAGTTCTCTCTTACGAATGACATGAACTTTCTTTCTTTCTCCTGCTTCATGTCTGACCCTCTTTGTGTTGAGCCTCCTTTCATGATGGTACATCGCCAGTCAGAAGGAGCTGCCAGCTCCAGATAGAACACATCTCTGAGAGTTAAAAGAAGAATGGCTGGCAAAAGCCCTAAGAATTCAGTTGAAAATGGGGTTCTTTAACTTAATCTGGCAGGCCCAGGTACCACTCCCTCCCAGAAGTTTCAAGGGCAGTTGCTCTGGCTTTCACACGCTTTGTCTAGTCATCCACTGTGAGCTGACTGGGGCTGACCAGTTAGAAATGGCTAGTTGTATAAGCTGTCACTTTATCACTGCTGTGTAAGGAGGGCTGCAGACCCTCAGAGGAGAAGTAAGATGGGTGCTCAGCCTAATAAAGTTGCACTGAAGAAACACACTGCAGTTCCTGTCTCCAGCTGTCATTAGGCAACTCTTCCTCGGTGTGAAATGCTTTCATGTAGATCAGCTTTAACTGTTGTAAATGAGTGTAGTTCCAGTGAAGTCAATGAGCCGGTGTTAATTTACTTCACTTGAGAATCTGCCCAAGTAGATGAGCAACTGGCAAATGCAAAGGCGAGTGTTTATCCCACAAGAGGAGTTCAGATCAGTTAGGTGTTCTGTATTTGTTTTCATCTCACTGTCTTCTGAGGGAGAAATTAACATTCCTACATCTTCCTTGTGTTTATTGCAAGTAGGATTTTACACACAAACAATAAGTTTGTAAACTGTTGCTGTTTTGGAAGTAAAGGCATAGTAGGAACTTCAGCTTCTCATTTCAGATCCTCTCTTTACTGATAAAATGAGGGGGTTATCTGAGCTCAGTTGAAGAATAGGTGACAAAACTGTCAGTCATCATTCAGCATGAATTCTTGGATTGGAGGAGGCTGAAGATTGTTTTTACTGGAGACTGCTAATGCTTGCCCTGCACCATGCACAGAATAGAGACATCATGTGTCCCAGATGCCCTGGTATGTCTAGTGAAAATGTAATAAACAGTGTGTTTTGCCCCAGAACAGCTTACTTTGCTATCTTATAGTTGGTGTTTGTTTAGCTGAAACTCTTACATAGCAGAAGGAACATGATACAGAGTAGTTAAACCTTTGGTGATGTTTCTGAGGACACATGCTCTGTCTATTCAGAACTACTTCATCAAAGAGAGTTGAATCATCATGGGCCTGTAGATGCAGATATATGTAACGGAGAATTGCAATACTGGTAAAACCAAAAATTTTATGTCATTCAAAAAGTAATAGCCTGAGAGGTCAAATGAAAATTGTGGTTCTTTTAGCAAGCTAGATGACAAAGCTGGTGGCTTCAAAAAAGCATGTCAGAGAAACTAAGCCATTAGAGTTTCTTAATCTAATGTTCTTAAGTGATACTGTGTCTAAGTCTCAGAAAGGAGAGCTTTTAGTACTGTACTGTGCATTGCTTAAAAAATATGTGCAAATAAGAGGAAGAAAACACCCTTATTTCTGTCTAGTGCTACATATATAGCTATTGGAAGAGTATGCAGTAAATGAGGAAAGAAAATGCCAGTTGATTCTCTCAACAACTTTTATTGTTGTCCTTGATGTTTCAGCACTACCCAGGGAGTCTAAGACTATACCCTTCCAAATGATGGCATGAGTTAGTTACCTAGATTTAATACTGTTCTAAGTGTTTGCAGGACTGAAGAAATTGATTTTTTTCAGTTTGAATTCTAACTCTTTACTGACCAATACTTTGGTAGTATTGAAGTTTCTTACACGAAGCGCTTTGCATACTGTCCTGATTTCAGCTGTAACAGTTAATTTCCTGCCTAGTAGCTGGTACAGTGCTGTGCTTTGGCTTTAGTCTGAGAGCAGTGCTGATAACACACTGATGTTGTAGTTGTTGCTCAGTAGCACTTACCCTGATCAAGGACTTTTCAGTCTCATGATGTGCCAGTGAGGAGGGGCACAAGAAGCTGGGAGGAAGAAAAGACAGGACGCCTGACCCAAACTAGCCAAAGGGGTATTCAATACCACAGCACATCGTGCCCAGTATAGAAACTAGGGGGAGTCACCCAGAAGGGACCAGTCGTTGTTTGGGTCGGGCTGGGTATTGGTCAGTGGGGGGTGAACAATTATATTGTGCAATACCTGTTTTTTCTGAGCTTTCATTTCTTCTCTTGTTGTTTCGTATTGTCATTACTGTTGGTATTTTTTCTGTTATCACTGTATTTTGTTTTAGTTATTAAACTGTTCTTATCTCAACCCGTAGGGTTTACATTATTTCAGTTCTCCTCCCCATCGCACCTAGGAGAGGCAAGAGGTGGGTGAGTGAGCGGCTGTGTGGTGCTGGGTGCTGAGTTACCAGATGGGTTTAAACCACTACACATGCCAATTGCTCTGCATTTACACTAGGTGCAACCTTATAAAATGCTTACTCTTTGATGTGTGTTTCTTATTTTTGTGATCAAATAGCTCCAGGAATAAGGGAATAGTTTACTTTTTAAACGTTTATAAACACATAATTATGGAAGGTACGCAATAAGTAAAAGAATTACTGTATGGAGAATGCTACCTCTTGACCAAGAGCTTGTGCAGTTCTGCTCCTTTCCCCCATCCATGGGCACTTGAAATGAAAAGTTTAGCCTGGACTGTGTTCTAGATATTTCCAGATGGTATCAAGTATCATCACATTAGGGTTTATTTTTCTGCGAACAGTTGATAGTCCCACGCAGAAGTCTTGGTTGCAGCCTGGTTGAGTGTGTAAGACTAGGTGCCATTTGTAGCTGGGAATTTTCATCTTCCAACAGTATGACTTCAGAGAATGTAAAGGAAGACATAGCCAAATGCAAAGAACGATTCCTCCATCTTTTTACAAGATCTGTAATGTGCTTTGTATAAATAAGGAAACTCAGGATCTATGTGGTTTTGTGTTTAGGGTAACCTAAGCATGGTCTCTCCTCTTAAATTCTCAGGGGTTGCAAACAGAGATAAGTCAGGTCTCCGTTGAGCATGCATGCTCCAGCACAGGTATCTATTTTATTTAGCATCATCTTCACAGCATAGGAATTCTCTTGCCATGTGTATGTGAGCTGGACAGCAGCCACGGTGGTCCAAAGGTCTGCCCCCAGGTGCATGCCTGCCCATTAGGAAGTAATTTTTTAGGTCCAGGTCAGTGGGGATTTGAAGGCACATTTATGTCAACAGTTTGAGAAGTAGTGTAATGCAGCAAGCGTGATGTTCAGGGTGATGGAGACAGAGGGCTAGAGCTCTATAGGTCCTCAGCGATATGTCATTTCTGCTAGTTATTCAGAAACAAGCCTTGCATGCAGGACTGCCTCAGCAGTCCCTTCCTTCCTGATGTAGAATCATAGGATGATTTGGGTTGGAAAGGACACTAAGACCATCCAGTTCCATCCCTCTGTGATGGGCAGGGTCACCTCACACTAGTCCATGCCACCCAAGGCTCTGTCCAGCCTGGCCTTGAACCCCGCCAGGGACGGAGCATTCACAGCTTCCTTGGGCAACCTGTGCTAGTGCTTCACCACCCTCACAGTAAAGAACTTCTTATATCTAACCTGACCTTCCCCTTTTTAAACCCATTACCCCTTGTCCTATTGCTGCAATCCCTGATGAAGAGTCCCTCAGCAATTGCAACAGAAAACTTCTCGGTTTGACTTGGTTAGCTGTGTGTTTGCTCTGTCATTTAATGCTTAAATTTTTCTTTTTTAAACAGTCTGTCCAGACATCTTGCTTGCCCTGCCCTGCTTATAGGGATTTATTTTAATTACACCTTGAGTTAACTTTTCTTTGAACATGTTAAGGTATGTCTCTAAAATACACATGTGCTTTTTAAAGTCAGATATTATGTATCTGGTATGTTTTGGAACGTGCATGGTTCCCTGGCAGCTGTTAGCCGAAATTATGCCTTTACATATGTTGTAGTGTAGGAAATTACAATTTTACTCTGAAGTTGCATACTGAGTTAGTTATTTTTGTTTTCTTTTTTTATATGAAGTGATGCCCTTGGGGATGAAGTAGAATCAAAAACCATTTCTAGTTAAGAAGTTATTAAATATTGTCAGTATTAATACTGCAATTTGGCTAATACTTGTTCTCAGTGAAATGACTTGGCAGTCTTGAGGGCTGATACCCAGTGTTGAGGCAGGTGTCAGACAGGACTGTCTGCCTTCTAAACTTTGTTTTTGGTGTCACTGCAGACCAAGGCAGGATAGCAGAGACATATTTGTATCTGGGGGTGAATTAAACTAAAGGCAACAAAAGCGTCAGAAGGTGTGCTGTTGTGTGCGCACACCTGAAAGACTGCATGTAAAGCTTCTCAGTTTTCATGGATATGGCTCAGTTCCAGAGATTAATATGTCTGGCTTGTAAATACATCTAGACTTAAAAATATGTAATAAGTGAGCAAAAACTCTGGGCAAATATGGAAACAAAATTGGAGTTTCTTTCTGAATTGGATCCTGAGTAGGGGATCAAAATTTTTAACTAGTTCTCTTAGAAACTGTACGTTTCAATAGCCATTCACTTCATGTATTCATCGCTTCTTGCTAGTGTGTTAATGTGCAGGGTATCAGCAGATCTGTAATGTAAGAACTCTGTACATTTTAGTTAGCTAGAATCTAGAAGGATTAATCAAACAGGATTTTTCTTAACTTTTGTTTCGCATTGACTAAGCAAAGATGCTTTTATGAGGCTCTTTTGGTTTGACCTAGTGTAAATGGCAACCTGTTTACGCAATGGCAAAGTCTAACTTTAAGGTTTGGTTGGTTTTGTGTTGGCTTTAGTGGTTATGTTGTGTTGTTTTCTGTGTTAATGGGATTAAGAAGTCACTAATTAGTAGCCCATGAAAGCCATGGAAGAGGATCACAGCACCCAACTGTCAGAAGCAATAGCAGTCTGGGAAGTAGTGAGCAGTTGAACTAATTAGTGCCTCTGCGTTAGGCTGTTGATCCGTTGGCCAGCTCTCATTATGTGCATTCAATAAAAAGTAGATGCTGCTGAAGCTGTATTTATTTCTTAAGAAAATGTTTCCTGCGTGTAGAAAATAGCGAGTCTGAAGAACAGGTTTTATCCAAATAGCTACATATTGCCTTTTGAAATCATATTTTACCTTTTGGGGTGTAGCCTTGGAACAAGAGTGCATTCAGCAACCAGAAGGGAAGAAGATTAGAGAGTTGTGTCTAGTGTTATCTTGCCATCATAAGGAAGTGGTTTTAGTCTCATGGTTGAGGAATGTTGTGTTGGTGATAAATATTTTATGTATACTTTAACAGTGAAGCACTAGCTCCATTTCTTGGTTTTGTGTGTATGTATGTACATTTGATTTTGTGACTCATTAGTGGTGGGGAGGAATTTGATAGAATTCTTTATCTGCCCACAACACATTTATCTCCTATCATAGATTGTTGAGAAGTATTGGATGTTCGCGTAAATCTTCCCTGCTGAAATGTAGTATATGGAACTGTACTGACATTCAGTTGTTAAGATGTTGTAAGTACTCTTCCCATGGTAAGGTATAGTTGGGAATATGAGTCAGATTGTTTGTCTGATAGGAGTGCTACCATGACATTAGGTTTACAATAGGCAGAACTAATGCTAACAGACTCTATTGCTTGTTTTGTAAATATTGTTTTTTGTTACTATGTTATTATTTTGGAATTCTACAGGAAGTGTCACACCTGTTTGAAATGTGTTAATATTAATTGTATAGCTTCTAGTATAATTGTGATTGAAGTCAACACCATCACAGATTTTTTTAACATCAAAAAGGGACATTTTTCAACTTTAGGAATAGCAGGAAGAGAAAAATTCTCTAGTAATAGTTTTCCTCTCACTGGATTCGGGTATCATCACTACAGTGGTAAAATCTTAACCATTTTGCTTATATTTTTTTCATCTTTTTTTCCACTTTGAACAGTCTTCAGGAGTAAACCTTGTAAGCAGAGAATGTTAATTTCCAAAGACAAGCTCTTTCTCTCCTTCCTTACTTTCTAGGAATTGAAAACAGTTTGTCATGGGAATAGACTTCAAAGTTAAGTCAGTGAATTTGATAAAATCACACAAAAAAATCACTAAGTACTTGTTAGAACAATCATGTCAGAGGCTCCATAGGGCAAATGGTTTTGGTGCACTCATTTCAGGGAGTGTCAGAATTGAGAGAGAACTGGATTTGGGAACAGTTAACATCACTAATCTAGTATAACAGGAGTTTTCAATGCCAACAAAATTCAGGGTAGATAGCTGAAGTTTTGTATCATTTTTTGAACAGGTACATAAATAGCCAATTATTGGTTGATTGTCAGCTTTGAATCCTTCATAAGTTCTAGCTTGCTCTGTATTGCTTTTTTTACCTTTCTGGGGTTTTTTGATAGTTGAATACAGATGCTCATCTATGTGTCTTGAACAGTTTTCTTCAGTTGCGTTGCCTTTTCCTTTCTCCAAAGGCTTTTTGTACAAAGGATATAAATCCTACTGAGTTATTTTCATGTATCCTGAACATAGACATATATTCCTCTTAACACATTTAAGTAGTAGAGTTTGCTAGATAATAAGGTATGTTTCTTAAAGATAGTATGTAACTACTACTGTGGTGTAGTTCTGTTCCAGCTGTAGAGAGCATTATTATTTATTGGGTCATTAAATCCCAAACTCAAAGAAGATTCATTGTCCAAAGCCAGTGAAGTGTCTATTTCTTCCTTCCAAAATCTTTGTCTTGCTTCACATTCCTTCTCTGAGATAATGTGAGAGGTTTAATGTGTTCTAGATCACAAACTGCCATATTTTACATGCAGGATACCTGGTTACTTACTTTGGAATAAATTAATCTTTGCATAGCATACAGATATTAGTCTGTTGTGATTTTTTTTTTTCTCTTAGCACATTCATTCATCTCATAAATAGGCAATAGTTTTGACAATTTTCAGCAACTTGTTTTAGACAAACCTTTAATCCTTCGCTACTGCCTGTCTCTGTTATTACAAGTTCAGACATGCTAGAGAAGGGGGAATGTTTTTCTCTTATAAAATATTCATCCTTAAACAAAAAATATGAAGACTCTTAGGGTGTTATTAAAATAAGGAGGCTTATATATAATTAGGGAAAAAAGGCATATTTTTTTTCTGTGTGTATTTAAACAGCTTGTTGTAATTTGGGAAGGCTCAGAGAGGTGAACGTTGCTTGTAAAATGTGTTTTCTGTTCCATTAGAATAGAAAATGCCATTTAAAAAAACAAAGCATAATGACAAGCAACTCGTTGCTCCTCCTCATTTCTAAGTATTTTTGTTTGATTCCTTCTGTTCTTTGAGACACCGGCACATCACTATTGTAATGGTACAGTTTCCTTAGGAAATACCACTCTACCGTCTGCATCTACACACTTATGTCTTACCTCTTTACCTTGCTTGAGTGTGCTGTGGGAGCACACTGGTTTCCACCTTTTTTGGATTTAAAGTAATGTGTAAATGCAAACAACATTCTTGTACATTATTATGTGTACACCATTACACTTAATGGAAAATACTGTAAAAGTGATGATGGTTCCACATTATCTGTATGGTTCCATCATATCAAATTGTGAATCTCTTAAACAGCCTTGTGCAGAGTGATAGTGGTTTACAGCTTACAGTTTAGGATCCATCTGCAAGGAAAGACCAAAGATGGGATTTTTTTTCCAATGACAGATAGTAGCAGAAAGAACTTTTGGAGCTTCGTGTCACTGGTATTTCGCAAATTGTATTTTCTCTGTGCATGTGTTATTTGCTCAGGTTTAGAACTTACAAGCAGGCTAAGGTCTTGGTGACTTCCTTAATCTGAACATGACTGCGTACTTGCATCCAGGAGCTGTTATCTTCAAGTGTATCCTGTGGATTCTTTCAGAAATGCTTTCTCTTGTAGCACAGTAACAGAGAGAAAAAGTTCTTGAAGATACATGTACCATGCCAGTGGAGGCATAGTTATAACCAATGAATCTTTTATAATTAAACCAGCAACTGTATGACTCAGAGTTTGTGCTGGGCAGGTGGAATGCTTTGTTGTGGGTAATTAAATTACAGTACTTCTGCTCTTAGATCTTGACCATTTTCCAAGGAGTTTCCCAGCATATGCATTACCTGTGATAAGAACAACCTGGGCTTTGTTTGGCTTATGCATTCCTTTTTATATGGGTAATAACCACGATTATTAGAACTAAATATCTGTTCTCTCTGAGGATAGATGTTGTGTTAAGCATCTGCCTCCACCTTACAAGAACAAGATTCAACTATTGCTTATTTCAGTTGAATTCCTTATTGAAGAAATGAAGTTGGGCAATGGGATAGACTTTCTGAATGTTCCAAGTATTTCTGAGAATTAGAAGTGAATCTTTGAGCTCCTTGCCACTGAAAGTGCTGTTTAATATTACTGCTACAGATAATTTTAATCAGCGAACCAACAGTGAGGCAGAGAGTAATTCTGGAAATTTATTTTTAAAATATTTTTAAAATTTATAATAGAGTGATATTATTTTATAAGTACTTGTTGAACTTAGCCAGATGGATGCCATTTAATAACTAATACATAATTCTGCAAAAATACAAAGGTGACTTTGTTCCTAATATGTTTAGCTGTTCTATCAGATTCCAGGTATCTTTAATCTATCAGATTCCAGGTATCTTTAATCTATCAGGTCCTATGATAGCACAGTATCATAGTGTTACACTGTTACATAGTGGTAGTATTTTAATTTCCAAATCTGTTTTTTTATGTTTGGTTCTGTTTTTATCCCTGCAGGACTTGCTCTCAGTAGAAGCTGACCAAGTGCGTTTCAGAGTTTGTGAAGGATTCCAAATCCATTCACTTAAGAATGGCTTATTTATATCTGTTGGCATCAAACTTTTCTGGAATGTAAATTCAGAGAATTAAACCAGATAGATTTTAAAGTGTTTAAGAATTAAGAGTCAATTACTTAAATTATAATCAGTTATGAATATAAGCCAGTTTGTGCCCAGGCAGCCAAGAAGGCTTATAGCATCCTAGCCTGTATCAGCAGCAGTGTGGCAGCAGGGCCAGGGCAGAGATCATCCCCCTGTGCTGGGCACTGGTGAGGCTGCACCTCGAATAATGTGTTTGGTTCTGGGCCCCTCACTTCAAGAGAGACATTGAGGTGCAGGAGCAGGGACAGAGAAGGGCAATGGAGCTGGCGAAGGGCCTGGAGAATAAGTCTTATGATGAACTGGGGTTTAGTCTGGAGGAAAGAAGGCTCAGGGGGAACCTTATTGCTCTGTACAACTACTCGTAAGGAGGTTGTGGCAATGTGGGTGTCAGTCTTTTCTTCCAAGTAACAAGGGATAGGAGTAGAGGAAATGACCTCAAGTTGTGCCAGGGGAGGCTTAGATTGTAGACTAGGAAAAAAAATTCTTCACTGAAAGGGTTGTCAAGCATTGGAATAGGCTGTCCAGAGAAGTGGTGGAGTCACCAATCCCTGGAGGTATTTAAAAGATGTGTAGATGTGGCAGTTGGGGATGGGACTTCGTGATCTTAAGGGTCTTTCCCAACCTAAACAATTCTGTGATCACGTTAGTAGGAAGTAGACACGTTGCAGTAGCGGAGGGAGGAGCATGAACAATTGTGACCTCCAATGTTAAATGTTGTATTAGTGGGAAAACAGGACTAAGTGTCATCAGTTCCTGCAAGAAAACAAAAGCAAAGATGAGAAGGACTTTGACAGGAAAGCCATCATGATGGAGCTTTTCACCTGTTAAGGCCAGCTGTCCCATGTGGGGTTTTGCTTTTGGTTTAAGTCCATGTCTGCTACAAGTCTAAAACTGCAACAGAAACTGCAAACTCTCAGACATGAACAGGAGCCCGTTTTATCTGATACACAGGAAAAAGTGTCATGTATTGGGAAGTTGAATTAACTGTTCATGTATTTCTCTTGTGTTTATATTGAGTTTTGAAGTGGTGTTCTAGGAACCCCGTGCCATACTGCTGCTGCCAGAGTGACTAATAGACAGATCTATTGACACCATCTGTCTAAGGAATTCACAGCCGTTCTTCCAAAGTCTGGTTTAGTTTTCAATAGAACCGCATTCTTTATACGAGGAATTATTCCTGAGTTTCTCTCTTCTTTCCCTTCTGCTCTCTTTCTCCTCCCAGGGATCCTCAGTGGTGATTCATACTGGAATTTCCCACAACTTTCCCTGCCGCAACTTCCTTTTGCATATCCAGTAAATTTCTCTGTTGATTCTCCAGTATTATATGATATGTTGGCATGCTTTATCACAGTATAGAAGCTGTAGGGCAATCTGGACAGAAATAAAACATGAGTAGCTCATTTTGCAGATAATTCTCTTAAATTGTCTTGTTCTTTTGGAAACTATTTGATGTATATAGATAATGTTTTTAGAATTGAACTGCTGGTGCATTAACCAGATTAAATAGCGTGTCTTCTGAAATCCTTTTCTTTGGTGGTAGAAATACCTATTTCTGCCAGGAGGACTTGTGTTTAATACTTAGAATATGCATTTCTTTAAAACTTGCTCTAGTTGAGTAGTATGAGTGCGTTTGGGAGGAGAAAAGCATACATGGGTTGATACGCAGTGCTATAGTAGTAACTAACACTGCTCAGTCTTGCCGTTTGTGGTTGGCAGAAGCAGCCTGATGCTCTAAGCAATTGTCTGTTTCTGCAATTACATTGCTACTGGTGATGATTTAGAGGGACAATTATATACATTTATATTAAAATGTAGACTTCTGTAAAGAAGTTCTGAAGCTTGGTGGGATTTTCACCAAGTCAGTCTCCAGAGCAATAGTGATTGCTTGTGCTTGCTGAAAGTTCTGGGAAGTCAAAGTGAAATCTGTAGTTTGTAAATGAGGACCTAATCAAAATAGGAGAACAGCTTTATCATTAGTTGATCCCAGGAGCTAAGAGTTAAAAGGGAGTGGGGGGTAATGCTAGGTAAAAATCCAGGTTGGGCCAATTGTGAGCAATGGCAGTGGGCTGATGATGCCATTGCAAGTGCTAGAGATTCTAGGAAGGGGAGCTAACATCTCTCAGGTAATGACTGAAGGTTTAATTGTTCATAATGAACAAGCTTCTTCTGTTTCACTGGTGTGTATTTCTTACTTTTGTAGTATTTAACTTGGGTTAGTATTAAACAATCAGAGTCTTTAAATTATAAAGGCAATACTAATGTTGTAAGTGCTTTCTTGAGTGAACTGAGCCACCTGAGCCATGTAATTTAACGGTATTTAGAAATTGAAGTTCATTACTTACAAGTTCATTGCTTACAAGTTCTGCAAGACTATACGATGTTAACAAAAAAGATGCAAGTGTAACAAGACTTCAGCAGTACTGCATTCAGCTCCATTCAACAAGTGTGTTCTAGCCATATGAATGTCATTTGCAGTAAATTGTTTGAAAATGTCTGTGTTCATTGAGTTTCAGTGATGCTGTAATATCCCAAGGATCTTGTCCTCCTGTCACAAAGAATTGGTTGACCTATTTCTGTAGGAGTTTGTGGGATTTCTTCTTGCTAGGTTTGAAGGACGGGGGAAAGGAAGTACTCTGCTAAATATACTTGTGTATGGCACTAAAATTAGCTACTGATCATGGTGGTGGGAGCAATATGAAGACATCATAGATGTCTTTACAGTTTAATCTTTCATCTTTTCCACTGTTTGAACAAGCAGACATTTTATTTCTGACATCTGTTATGAAAAACGTATGGATCACACCTCTCAGGTATTGCATTTAGTTCTGCAGAGCTGGGCAAGTCCTAGAACAGTCGCGTTAAGGCCATTTTGGGCAGGAAGAGAAAAATTGGGGTTTTTGGAAACAAAAAGATTTGGTATGATGACTAAAAATCTATTTATCAGGTAATGTACAAATCTGTAGCATAAAAATGCTTTGTGGGGAAAAAAACTGATTGTTGTTTACAGTAGGGTGTTAGTTTTAATACTGGTGTCCCATGGAGCTGTTTAGAAGTAGTTTCAAGAGCACTACAACTTCTTAAAAATGGCTTTGTGGTGTTAGGTTATGTCCTGGGTTCAGCAGTAGCAGTCATTTTTCTCCTTCTTGGTAGCTGGTGCAGTGCAGTGTTTTGACTTTCGGCTCGGGAACAGAGCTGATAACAGGGATGTTTTGGTTTGGCCAAGGACTTTGTGAGCCTCATGCTCTGCCAGGGAGGAGGGGAAGCCAGGAGGAAGCAGAGACAGGACACCTGACCCAAACTGACCAAAGAGGTATTCCATACCACAGCAGTCATGCCCAGGATGTAACTGGGAGTTAGCCGGAAGGGCTGGGAGACTGCAGGGTTGGAGGAGGTATCGGTCAGAGCTTGGTCGGGCTGGGGGGGCGAGTTATCGGTCGGCTGGTGGTGAGATGATGTATTCTCTTCCCTTGTTATTTCCTGTATCATTGTTATTATTGGTGGTAGCAGTAGTGATCCGTGTTATACCTTAGTTACTAAACTGTTCTTATCTCAACCCGTGGGAGTTGCATTCTTTTCGATTCTCCTCTCCGTCCCTCCGGGAGCAGGGGGAGGGCAAGAAAAGGGGGGGAAGTGAGCGAACGAGTTACCTGACTGGGTTTAAACCACGACAGGTTATCACCTTTGCTGAGACTTGGTCACAAGCAAAAGTGAGCCAACAGTGGGTGCATCAAGGATACTAAAAAGCCTACATCATCAAACTTGTACTGAGAAAGGAAAGGAATATTTGACAATTTAATAAAAGTGTAATAATAAATATCTTCAACATCACACCGTATTTCTTTGGATGCAGTATAACTTTGCACTTCATGTTTAAAGTATAACTAATTCAGACTTTTGTCAGTATTATATAGGTTTTTATAAAGTATGCATAGTAATTTCTCAAGTTCAGCCGTGTTTTCTCTCTGACTACTGATCTTCATTTATTTCTCCATCATGAAATGGTGTCTTGAACATCTCTTCATATGCAGGACAGAAAAATCTGTCATGTGTATGCAGCAACTCATTGACCTTAAAAACAGAAGAGTGTACAAATATCACGTTAGGGTGTTTTAGAGGGTTCTGCGTTGTGGATATGTATCTATTCCTTTTTAGCTGTGTGAAGAAATCTTTCTTCTCAAGAATAGTACCTTGTTCTGTAAAATTACAGTGCCATCCTATCATACTTGGGTTGAAAGCTCAAAACCATATTTACTTGGAGGAAGTGGGCAAGCTAGCCTTACTGTTTTAACTAAGTTATGTTTTATTTTAATGATGTTTAATGATAGACTTCTTACTTCTTACTTTGTATGGATTAATATTTGAATCAGAGTAGTTCTGGTGCACATGTACAGTCATATTGTCTGCGGAATTTCTTAAGGAAGTTTTTCTTACAAATCAGTTCAGGAGGGATACAAATTTACTTCAAATGTTTATTCCTATTTCCAATTGCTGGAATTTGACATTTTCCTTCTTCCCCTCATCCTTCCCTTGATGAAATAAACCTTAGGAGTAGGTTCCTTTTTCCAGAACTGAAAATTCATTTCTTCTGTGTTACTGTCTCCAGCGGAGTATCATCTTACCTACACTGGAAGCAATGTGCTGTTAGCAATGCAGTATTTACCGCTACAGTTTTGTGTACTGCTGCAGATTTTTTTCACCTGGAGTTATTAATAGAGTTGTGTCTCAGTGGAGAACCAGCATGCTGTAGAGTGAGTGACAGGCATTCGTAAGGAAAGGAGTGTTCTTGAGAGGGGGGTAAAGATTGTATGTTAGTGAAGGAGAGCAGGAAAATTGTTGCATAGAGAGGGGACTACAGTGAGTAATACTAATAAACATGCTAGGCTTAGGCACTTGTATTCACAAGTGTTTTGTGGAGATGGCCTCTTTAGCGTTATTTGTCTTTTTACTTTCTATCCCCTGCTAATTCATTCTTGTCATCATGAGAGCTTTTAACATAAAAGTAACCATTTTTAGTAATTCATTCTGGGCTTTATGACAGCATTAACAGGAAAATGAGGATTTTTTGTTCCTCATGTATCCCAAGAATGGCTTTTTTCAAGGTCACAGGTGTTCTCTGCTGTGG
This sequence comes from Pezoporus occidentalis, assembly GCF_034315485.1. Lineage (NCBI taxonomy): Eukaryota > Metazoa > Chordata > Aves > Psittaciformes > Psittacidae > Pezoporus > Pezoporus occidentalis. The sequence continues at coordinate 2,284,430 of NW_026916093.1, read as the reverse complement.
CTTCTACATGTTTTTAGGATTATTCATTTTGAAATTAATCATTGAGGATATTTACTTAAACTAGAATGAAAGATTTTGGCAGAATCTCTTGTTCTGCTTCAGAACAATGCTTAAGTTTGTGTTTTGTTTTAGAGTTGGATTAGTGGGGATAAGAGAGAGACTATAGCCTGTGTTGTCCCACCAAACTCCTGCCATTTCTCATGGAAGGGAGAAGTCTAGATAAGGAGTATCATTAAATGAAACTGAAGAACTGCAATCCTGTATTTGCATTTTGTTACATGTGGAGTTTCAAAGAATTGTAAGCTGATATTTTAGCAAGGAAAGATATTGTTGTTTTTAAAAGTGGTATGGTGCCTTGCTGTTTTTGGAAAGCCTGTTAATTATGCAATATATCTTTGCACAGGGAATAAAGCCATGTAATAAAGCAGTTGTGGAATTGTAATGTTGACTTGCAAGAAAAGTTGATTGCATAGATTACAGCTATGTTGGTTGTTTTTTGCTGATAATTAAATACCAATATTAAAATAAAAAGTTTCCTGTTGAGCAGTTAAGCTTTGTGAACCCATGTTGTCATCTCAGCTGTTTCTGCTAGGGCTTGTGATTTCTGGGTATGCTGAAAAGTGCTTCTCTATTGTTTTAGTGTAATAGCATTGACTAAATAGCAGTAAAACCAGCAAGGAACCACCATTTGATGGGAAGGGAAGAAGAGAACAATGTTCTGATCATTTTGTTTAGATTCAGCACCTAAGATGATGTTTTTAGTTTCTGTTTTAATTCTCCATTATTTATAGTAGTAATTAGTGCTACACAGATGTTAGTAGGTTGAGCTGCTAGCCATTTCAGTGAATGGGTGGATAAATATCTACCTCTCTTCTGGAGATTAAATAAGCACACTTGTTAAAGCTAGGATCCAAAAAAGACTTACATACCTGAAGGAGAACAGTATCCGAAACTGCCGCTCTGAAACCTCCATCTATTTCCCGATCACAGGGAAGCCTAAATGCTTCCAGACACATTCCCTCCTCACAACTTTCTGTGCCTTTCTTCATGTCTTCTACTCTTCTTATGATCTGTAGGGCATTCAGTCCACTAACATGTTGTGTAACTGCCTGCCTCAGACCTGACAGGTCAGGCTGCATGAACAAGTCACAATTGCTTTCTTCTAAAATTGGTGTTTTTAACTGCTTTATTAATTGATTAATTAATAGTGCTTGGAGTGGAGACTTCTCTGTTTGCTGGACTTCTCTAATTGCTGATACAAATGGGACTCCTCATCACCCTCCTCAGCTTCTTTTTTGGAAGAAATATTCTCGTATGGTTTTGAAAGAAGGGGCATAAACACCCTGAAGACACCTGAAGCTTGTGGACTGCTCATTCCAGGTTGGAAGGAGGTGACTCACTTCTCGTTACTGAAGTGGCAAGACATGAAGAAATGGGGAGGTTTGACTTTGGCCTGGCTAGGCAGTTTCACACCATGAAGGCAAATTCTCTGTCATTTTCTGCTTGGAATGTTAAAAAATAATATTATTTTACACTGAGTCATTTTGTCTTTCTCTGCACTCTGTAGGGGTTATATGTACCTAATAGAAAAGACCTTTTTTTCTTCAAAGTCCAAGCGCTTGGTGTTTACATATAGAGGTTTCACTTAGGGGTACAGCCAGAGAGGATCTTGAGTGGCTTCTCACCACGTCGCTTAAGCTGAAAGAGCATATGGTTGAGTGGCACGTAATCTTTGCTGAGAGCTTTGAGCTCTCCTTGAAGCCCAGTTCATTTTTTTTCCTGATGATAAAACATGGGATTTGGGCTGAAATGTTTTAGAGGAAAAGAGACCTTTTTCTTCCTTTCTGTCAAGTTTCTTCTTAATTTATTTTTCATTAGATTACAGTTTTCAGAGTTGATGAATGAGCTCAATGGCTCTTTTGATGGTAACATTTCTCAATAGTGGTGGCGTGTTCTGAAAGCTTTAAGCAGTTGATGCAAATAAAGACTTCAGAGTCTTTCCCCAGTATTTCCTTCCTAGTAGGCCTGGGAGCTGTTTACCGCTGTCCTTACAAAGAAACAGAGTGTTGAATCTGTCTTGTGCATCTTGACTACATACAAATAAGTTTCATTTATGACGTCCTGTAGCTATTCCAGAGTGGTGTTCCTAACGCAGATATGCCAGCGTATAAGTACTTGCAGCAATCACAAAATGATAGAACAAATTAAGAGCAGGATTCCTGTGTGAGACATGGGGGACTGACAGTTTGCAGTACAATCTCTCCAAAAGACCCATTTTAATAGACCTTTTTTAAAGCTGCTTAGCTTTTGGTTTTAATCAAAACACTGAGGGAGAATTTCCTGTTTATTTAAAGTAAGAATTTAAAATAGGGACAGATGAGTTATTATCAAGAATTCATTTAACCTGATATAAGTGCCATAATGCCTACTAATTAGTCATATAATGGTCTATTAGAGAATAAAAAGATTGAGATTAGGGCTCTACCTCTAGAGAAAGGACAACTGATACCCGTTAATCAATTTAGACCCCTAACCATGCATTTCAGTCTCAGCCTTTGCAGAGGGTACTGATGAGCAGCTGTGAGCCTCAAGGCCTAGTGGTTCTCTCTAATTAGTCCCACTGAAGGCTTTCAGCCTCTTCAGGAAGCCTTAATTTAGGTTGGGGGGTTTTGTTTCAAATACCTGTTTACATGAAGTGGAGAAGGCCGTACACTGGTTGCCTTTTAGCGTTTAGAAGCTATGCTGTGCTTACAGTCATGGTACAAAAGAGAAGTTCAGCTTTCAAAACCCCATTGCAAGAAAGATTGCTTAAAACTTTGCATAGTCTTTTGAGAGGATGAAAGTGAACAAAACCTCTAGTCCCTTGTATCCGCCTCTCAAGTCATTTTTGATAGTCTACCTGTGTTGTAATGGAGATGGATGTAGCTTCCTGGACAGTGTAAGTTTCTGGTGAGATTAATGTTATGTGTTGGCAGTAAAGATCCCAGCCTACTTTCATCTCTCAGGATGGATTGAGCAAGTTCTGCATGGAGTAGTTGTGGGATGAGGAGAGCAGAAGGCAGGGTGTGGATGTGCGTGTGTGGAGGTGGTAATTAAAAGTAGACCACTTGGTAATAAATTACAGACAAACATGCAAACTTAACTCAGTGAAAAGGTAGATTCCATATATAATAGAAGTATTATTATAATCCTCTGTAGTAGATGATGAGATACTTGTATTTCAGATTAAATTTATTTCTTTATATAAGTAGATTTATTTTCTCAGGCTTTCTACATCCTTATAAAATGCAGTTTAATTTCTTGCAAGGGTAAATCTAGTAACAGAATCATACCTTAGAGTCTTACCAAATGGAGAAAAAAAGCTTTACTTTGCTGAAGGAACATACTTGAATTCCTTGAAACTACCTGCCCGTTTTTTATGTGGTTGTTTCTTATGCTGTTGTTTTTCCACTTGCATCTCTCTACAGGACTATCTTAACTTGTAGAACAAGCCTCGTGTGAAGAAGTAGTCTGTTTTATTAGATATTATGATAAAGTTTCAGAAAGATAATATTTTCAGGCACACAGACACCTTACTAAGGCTTATTAATTCCTGGCATAACTATATTTCTTTGCTCCCTGTCACATGGTGATTGTTGCTACAAGTAATAATGATAATTTCTTTCCCTTTGTTTCAAACTGCTGTTCTCTCTCACAATTTTGAGGCTTTGCCATCATTTGCATTTATATGTGTAGACCACTCAAATCTCTGTTTGCCTGCTGTGGTGTTATGCACAGGCTTTTTACAGGCCTGTAGTGATAAGGTGAAGGGGAATGTCTTCAGGCTGAAAGAGGATAGATTGAGACTAGGCATTAGGCAGAAGCTCTTCCCTGTGAGGGTGGTGAGATGCTGGTGCAGGTTACCCAGAGAAGCTGTGGCTGCCCCATCCCTGGCAGTGCTCAAGGCCATGTTGGATAGGGCTTGGAGCAACCTGGTCTAATGGAAGGTGTCCCTGCTCATGGCAGGGGGTTGGAACTGAATGAGCTTTAACCTCCCAACCCAAACCATTCTGTGACTCTGTGATAATCTTCTCAAATCATAAAACTCTATTCCTCTCCTTTTTCACTTAACTGTTCTTTGTATTTCTTGCATAGCTCCGTGGAACTCTGGAGATCTGTTTCTCTTCCCTTGTTTGTTTCTTATATTGATCGCTACTTCTTTTGACTCTGCCTCATGGTTGTGTAGCACTGTGTCTTTCTCTTGCCTTCCTTCTCATTCCTTTTTCCATTTTTGACATCTGAATACTGACCTCTGGTTTTCTGTCAGCACTCTAATCCCTTCACCAGAACCCCTTATAATACAGATTCAAAAGCTAGTTGTTAAACTAGCTACTAAAAATAGTTATAAATTAAAATAACTAAAAAATCAAAATTAAAAACACACTCCTGACTTTATTTTGATCAAATAATTACATTTTCCTATTTTTCCCTAATAATTTTAACAATGTCTTTCACTGTCTTAAATCTCATCCTCAACAAGTATAAGCTACAGCCTTTCTTGAACCTTCTTTTCATGCCGTTATAAGCTTCAGTAGGCAGAGTAGACAGCCCTTTTGTTTATCTCTCAAGCTCTAGCATTTAGCATGCTATGTAAGTTATAAACATTGTCTTCATTAATGTTCTGGGTATGTCAGAATTTGCTTTTAAGGTTGAAAATTGACTGAGGTGGGCTGCATTCCTCTAGGGATTTGTTACTAATCCTTTAAAAGGCCATTTGAAATATTTTGGTTTTTTTAAAGTATAAATAACCCCAGACAATTATCTTTAAAATGGTGGTTCAGTACTTTTTCTTGAAGAAGTTAATAACTCACCCAAGATTATAAAGATATTTAAATATCTTCCTTGAGTGTGCCTATTGTATAGGACATCTCAAAAGCTTTCTTTCAAATGGTTAAATGCATTTCAGGCTGCTGAACACGTAGGCTATTAGCCACAGGTTTTCTGAAGAATTCACTATGAATATTCAAGAAAATAGTCTGTTAACATTTCTTTTTGCCATTTCTTTTGTCAGTAGCAACTTGATAAAATAGGCTTTTTCTTTTCTTCTGTTAATTTTATAGTGTTGAATATGATATTCATGCTTAAAAACTGCAGTTGGTGTCTACAGAGTACTTTGAAACTTAGACTAGTTCTGAAACTCTTTCCTTTTTATTCACAGGTTGTTTTGTAGTGTAAAATAAGACAGAAACACTAAAAGCCACATTGTGAACTGTATTTTTTTAATATATAAGTAGCTGTGTATATACTGTAGCATCTTTTATCAAAAAGAATATTGAGAAAATTTAGAGGGTAGTTCAGTAATCTTGACTTAGAGATTGTAAAGAGAAAATGAAAGCCCTTTGTACTTTCCTCAGTTCCATTTATACCCACATGTTTTGTTTGGCAGGGTGTCAAAACTGCTAGCTGGGTGAGTGCCTCTCATAGCAGGTACCATTCCCTTCACTCTTCCTATGGGTAACATTCAGCTTGTTGGCTGAAACATCTCCCCATGCTCAGCTATGAGATCATGGAGAAATTTCACTAGGCTGCTTGTTTTTGCTTCTTCACTGTGTAAAAGGGTGATGTTTTGTACCACAGTCACTTTAACATAGCTCTTAGTGAACCAATTTTTCTTCTGTACTGGTCTTCAGTATTTGGATAACTGAGAGATTTTGCAATGTGCGCTGGTGGAGGAGTATATGGAGGTGAGCAATTCCTTGTGCGTCTTTGTTTCTTGGCATCTTCCAGAGAGCTTCCCATGTAACATGATTCAGAGCTCAAAGCGTGAGAACTCTGAATGCAGAAGTGTAGGTGATCAGGGTGGTTTATTTAAGAGTGAATGGACAAGTCTGATTAATGCAACTTCTCCAGCTCATGTTTTATGAAACCGTGCTAGCCACTGAAGTCTTCGCTCTGGTTGTGTTCAATTTGTTGTACCATGTTCAGAACTAAAAAAGCAGTTAGTAAGGTATAGGAGTGTCAGAGATGGTGGTTGAAACTTTTCACTGTATTTTTATCTGTCATGCTCTGGGATGGAAAACAGGACCACAGATGATAATGGCAGCATTAATTCTTCATCCCTCAGAGAAGAAAACTCAGCGAGTTACAGTCTTTTGAGCCTGTACTATTGTAGATTTAAGGCAGTCCCAGGATGTGGCTCTCTGCGTGTAATGGCATTCATCTGCAGTTAGATTCAGTGTTCGTGCTGTGGAGTTTTGCTTTATGCAAAGGAGTAAGTAGAGTTTGGAGGCAAAGAAACCTTTGAAGGAACAAAACCCAAACCCAGTGGGCTTCCTAGTCTGTAGAGGGACGAGAAATTCAAACACAGTCAAAGGGAAGACATGGCACAGTTGCTCAGAAAAAGATGATTTTGTTGGCACGGATAGGTGGAAGTTTACTTTAGGTGAAAGTTTGTTTGCTTTTTTGATATATCTTTATATTGGTGAAAAATTCCAATAGGAATATATCTTCACTCATCAGTGACTGTCACACTGATTGTTATAGCAAGTAATTCAAGGCTTTTCGGTATACAAATGGGCCAAAATATGCTTTGAGGAGTATGTGATTAAACTGTGTATTTCACAAGTTCTCTGCAAATACTTCATTGGTTCTAGCTTATTGCTGCAAACAGGATCATCTCATGGAGTCACTGAGATGTCGGTGTCCAGCAGGACACACTGATTTGATTTGCAGTGCTCTTACAAGTTTAACAGATGTTTCGTTTCTAAAACAGTGGGAGCATAGTTCCTTTTTCTCCTCCTCTCATAAGGAGATAGTTATTGCTTTCCTCTGCGAGCATGCTATCTTTTGTGCTTTTCATACCAATTTACTTAGCTTGATACCTGAATAAAAGTATGTTTTGGAAAGAGGTTAGAGATGGCTTTGAAATAAGTGATTATTTGATTTTATTTCTTTATTATAAAATATTTTAATTGATACAGATCTGTACATTTGATGTAATTGTAAACAACTTGCTGAAAATAGTTGTGGGGCTTATTTGTTTTATTTTGATTTGGATTTGAATTCCCGTTCTTCATTATGCAACTGAAACATGACAAGTGTTGTGTCAATCCAGTAACAACTTGTAATTGAAAATGCCTGAAAATTTTCTAATTCTCCAAACTTGTACAAAAAGCCAAATTTGTTTAAATAGAGTGAAAGAAAGATGTTTTAATCTCAATTTGTAATACATTAAAATAACAATCTAAGTAAGGAAACTGAACTATTTAATGGTGATTCTTTTTGTTTCATTGTTAATCTTCACTAGATTATGAGCACTGAGTAATTCAGACTTTCTTTCTAGCTGAAATAACCCTCCTGTAAATACCTGATGTTCAAATTCAGGAGGGCATTTTTGATATTTCATTCAGCTCTGCATCTAAAATAACATTTTAATAATCTTAAAAAGCAGGATTTTGGATAGTTGTTTTGAAACTTCACATTTCTAGTTAAAATATATTTTGGAAACAGTAGTAAATGACAGTAGCAGTTGTATGAGGTGTACCCAAACTGGCAGAGGCATAAGTATGGGAACTATTGACTCTAGTGTTGCAATACTGGGATTCTGTTGGCACAAAGTTGAGGAATGTTGCCTGATTGAGAATTGCTGTTCCTCTGGCTTCCCGATAGCCCTACTGAAATGAGGATCCTTTTTCCCTTCTCCCAGCATCTCTCAGATATTTGAATGTGAACTTGAATCAATATCAGATTCAATTTCACAGTGCATCTCGAATTGGAAATGAATTAGAAGTCAGTATTCCTATGCGTGGTAGGAGTTGGCTTTGAGGAGTCTGGAAGAATGTGGGGGCAAGCCATCTGAAATAATAGGAAGGGAATTTGTTACATTGTTTCCATGACTAAATGAGTTTTAAAAATAACAACTGAAAATACATATATATTTTTTTTTTATGAGTAAGTGTGATTCTCCAGAAGCATATTTTGTGTTTTGTTTGTGCACATAGATGAAACCCTAAAGTAAAAATAGCCTAATGTGTTGTGATCGTGCCACAAGTAGGCGAAATCTTTCACACAGATAACAGGCAAACCTCAAGTACAATTTTTCTGTATTGGCATGCCTGACATCTAAATTATCAGCATAGAATATATATTAATATATATAACATAGATAAAAGATGTTAGCATATTAATCTCATAGTATTTTATTTATCTATATAATTTTGAGTCCTAGGCATTTCCACTAAATTGGCAGTTCGTTTGATTCCTTCAGTACAGCTAAGGGTCCTGCTTTAGTTTTGGTGCACTGTCACTGTTTTTCTCCAAGTTCTGTTTTCCTGTTCCAAATGGCAATGGTTCACAGCCAAAAAGATAATCTTCCTGTTTGGTATAAAACATGGCTGAGAACAAGGATTGAAGATAGAGAGGAGGGGATCCTGACTGTCTCTTTTTTGTTTCCTAATGTCTCTTCCTTGCTGCTGAATAGAAAAGCAAGCCCTGGAAATGGTGATTCTCATATGACTCACAGCAGCCTCTGTCCCCAGACTTTCCCATTTACTGTGTCCTTTGTTTTTTCTCAGGTGTGGCAGTGAAGCTGCTAACAGCAGATCAGAGATTTCAGGCCTTCCTTTGCAGGGAAAATGACCAGTTATGGAAGAAAAGGGCAGCAGTGATTGCTCCAAGCTTCCAGATCTTCCTACCCTGTCCCAACTCCTATGCTTAACTAGGAAAGATAGTTCCAATATCTTTCAGCTCTGTTACCCACAGAATTACCCTATCACTTTAATATAGTTCAGGTATATTTTTTCCAAGTGGTTTTCCAAGTCACTCTTTACTTCAGCTCTACCTAATATTTACAGCCTTGCAGTAATCCTCTGCAGCCTTTTTCCTCAGCCATCCTTTTTGCTGTCTTGACTTCCATTCCAGGGTCTGTGCAACTCTCACAACATCATGGTGCTTTCTGTGTTCCTGTGTACATGCCCAATCCCAGTGCTTCACTCTGCCTGCAGTTTAGTGGCTTTGTCCAAGCAGTTTGTTACTGCCAGGTTGTTATATGCAAACCTCCAAAGAGAAGCTTGCTGTCAGATGCGTCTCAGCCATTCTCAGTGTTGTTGTTGTGCACTACTTCTCAATATCATCCCAGTGTAAAAAATACCTCCCAGCATTACTCCAGCCATTTCAAAGACAAAATGAGTAATGAACTAGGCTTTATTACCACCGTGTTTGGTTTTGAATAGTGTGGTTGCTCACTGGGTCGTAGCTGATTTTATGTTACTAATGAAAACGCTCCTGTAATTTCATTAATGTTTTCTTTGAGGAAAATAGTATTCTCAACTTACCAGTTTGGTGTGGGATATTGCAATTTTTATTGAGTGAGGTTTAGTTTCCAAAGTCAGCGCTATCTCACATTATTCCAGTATTGGCTGAAGTCAGATGAGATAAATACCTTACCGGAGAGCAGAATTGAGGGAAAGAAAAACTCGAACTGACCAGTTTCTTGCTACTGCCTGAGGTTTGTTGTAACAGTCAGCCTCCTACATAGCTCAATATAAATATTATTATTTGAAATTCATATTATAGCTAATTTAATGAATAACCAGGTCTGGACTTATTTATGCTAACTGTTGGACAATCCAGTAGCGTATGTTCATGTAACAAAGATGGACTGCAAAGCTGTGTCTCTTGAAAATAAATGTTCTGTTGAAGAGCAGTTTGGAAGAGCTATATTTAATTTTGGCTTAAGAAACTAAAGCATGACTGCCTGTTGCTGCTTTCAGTTTCTTTGTTAGAATTGATTATTTCAGAGAGCTGGTCTCTCTTAGCATTTCCTGGGAAATGTGTCTTTAGGTATTAAAACAGAGACTCAGTGTTAATAACTGGCAGTATACCTGCCAATGTTTCTTTTCATTCCCACCAGGCAGAGTATGTAGCTAACTATAAGATACTCTACAACTTTCCAAAAGGCTTTTTGCTTAAAAATTTATGGCTTTTTCTGACCTAACCATGTGTGTCCAGAATTACTGTAGAATAAGGAACAGAAGCCATTTAAACCAATGTGATGTAGAAATGATTTTTATTTTTCTCTCTTCTTTATTTAGCTTATTGCTGTAATACTTCAGCTAACTCCTGTTCAGTTGACCAGGACATAGGTATTGTATAAAATGAACACCTATATCTTCCAGTGTTTGGATTCCATCTTCTATCAGTGTATGAGCCACTCGAGATCGGTCTGGACTTGAGGCATTTTTTAGTACAGCTCCCATTTAATCTCTTGTTAAAGGGACACAGACAGATGTGGCTTAAAACACCAGACCTTTGTTGTTATTCTAGGGTTTTTTTCCGGCTGTAAGTATACAGTAAATTACTCATTTCTGACATCTCCTGGTAGTGTTGTAGCCATGACAGAAATATAATTGAAATTTGTGGTGTCTTAGCAACAACAGATACTGTAAGGTTATCTTTCTAGGTGAGAAAAATGTTTTGTGGGTGCCTACGTCTTAAGTTGAAACCCCATGGCCCACAAAATTTGGATTTTATAATCAGACTTTGTATTTAAAGTGCAGTTTGCTTCACCCAAAAATATCCCTTAGTAACAGAAGTAAGGAAATAGGACACTTAATAATTTCATCTCTCATTAGGAACAGCAACTCCAATAGCAATTAAAAGTGGGAAACAAAAGGATTCATGACATAACAGGGTAAACTGAAGAAACAACCACCTTTTTAGGGATCAGAGCAGCGGTAGGAATGTTAAATGGTTTTCTTTAGTTTCATCTTGCCCACCTGTACTTAGAAAAAGAAATTGAGATGTTACTTTTCAGTGGGAACACACAGAAGAATTGCAAGTTTTAGTGATCCAGAGTGAGAGCCTTGCTTGTCATGTTTTACCATATCTATTGGAAAGAACTGGACCTATTCCCAGATCAGTGTTTGGAACCATTAAATGCACCTTAAAATGCATTGCACTAAACCCTGTGGTCCTGGGTGAGCATTAATCAGCTGATGAAACAGTGTTGTTATGTTCCAGCTGTTCATTTGCTCTCCTTAGTGTACAAACACTGGCTCACATGCAGGATTGTAGCACCTCCATTGCCTTACATTTTTGTTCATAAAGGTGGTGCTTTTATCAAGTAGTTAGGGAAATGTTCACAGTTACGACTGTGAGAAGTAAGCGCAGGGTTTAACTAAAAATCATAACTTCACTTTAGACCAGACTCTATGTTCGTTCAGTACTCAGTTACGAGAGATGAGCAGACGTAAATAAAACTGTTACAAAGACTTTCTTTCTGAGACCATAGAATGACCCATGCTATTCTCAAATCAGTATTTCAGAAATACCAGCTAAATGCAGTTTTGGCTTTTGTGCTTCATGCCAAAGTAGAATTAAGAATGAAAGTCCTGTTGTGATTTTTGGGAGATCCAAATACGCGCAGCATTAGTGGCTTCATTACTTCAAGTCTTTGGTTATAGAGGGAAGACTGCAACACCTCTGCTTTTTTAATATGCACTATTTGTGCAAGCTACAAAGCTCAGAAAATCAAGTATTTTATTTGGGCTGAACAAGGGTAGGATACGAAGAGTAAGAATATTAGCAAATTTGAGAAGTTGAGAGAAACATGAATGGAACATGGTCTCTGTGGATCTTCCTTGTTCTGTTGTTTTCCTTTGGAAATGGTTTATTACCTGTGAGAACAGGTAAACCCCATAGGTTAGGTTAGCTGCATGTCTTGTGGCAGAAAAGCCACTTTCAGAAAAATACTTTGATTTTTCCTTCAGTTATTTTTTCTCCTGCAACCTGACGTGACATTGCTTTGCAGTGCGTGCTCGACGTACATTCAAAGTCTGCTAACCTCATAAGTGTGTATGGTTTGGATCTTTCATGTTTAGGAAGGAGGAACTCAAGAATTTGAGGCAAGGAAAAGGTGAGTGGGTCTTATGAGGGGAAAACCAGATGAGATTAGTTTGTTGACTTCTAACAGCAACAAGAACGCAAAATCTGAGAGGATGGTAAAAAAGGAAAAGGTTGCAATCTGCATGTCAAAGGGATAAAATCCCAATAAGTGTGTGGAGAGATCAGAATTAAAGGGCAGCTCAAGCCTGAGGTATTTACTAACCTGAGGATTAGAGAAAGTTTTCTAACCACTAAAGCAAAAGAGTTATGGAACATCTTTCCAGTCAGTGTGAACAAAACCATAAAAAGATTTCCCCACTTCCTGAAAAGAGTCTGAAGGAGGTTAAGATGTGCGTATTGAGGAATTGGAAACACTCTGATGTTCTGATGAAGTACAGTTGTTTGCAGGAATTGCCTAACACTGATTTGAAACCTGTGGTTTTGTTTTTTAGTATTTTACTAATAACTTTGATAGCTGAGTAACAGGCCTAATTGCTCTTGCATCACAATATAAAGCATTTCAATCAAACAGTGGAGATTCTGTGCTCTGAAAATTAGTGTTGTTATACTTGTGAAATGGAAAAGAAATGGGGCCAAGAGCATACTGGCTTTTTGGCACTTGGCTGATGACAGTCTGTCATGCAGCATTTTATGAGACAAAGGATAAGGTACTGTTTAGATATATAGATATTGGGAGATCAGGTTTTCTCTACCCATCTGAGCTGAAGTTTAGATCACCTCTAGTCATGGTCTTAATTTCTTTAACTTCTTAGGTTCAAATTCAAGGCGCTTTATTTCAGTAGCACATAACTTTTTTGTTTTCCCTGGAAGGAGAACAGCACAGTGTTTGTATCCCTCACATCAGCAGTTTTCCCATTTAAACGCATTCCCTGCAATTTTTCAATACGTTATGTTTGTGTATGCTACCAACAGGGAGTTTTAAGGTGGGAATGAAGGCAGATCTTGCCTCTATGAGTTCAGCATTCATCTGATGGCAGCTTACTTTGAAGCTTCACATCTGTTTATTTCAGTATTTGAAGCTTGTAAAAATAGTTGCAGCGCAGTCCAAGACACTGGAAACATGATTTCATACAATTGTTCTTTTAAGCAGCAGCATGAAATAATTAGTGTAGCATGCTTTAGCTGGTGGCATCCTTTCTATGAAAGACTTGACTTATAATAAAAGCAGGGAAAACAAGTTCCAATAACCCAGTGCTGGCATCTTTGAGGGGAAAGAAAAAGCACCTCTGTTGTGTTTTTGATGGCAGATCCAGCATGTAATAGGTGTGCTGCTTTTTGACAGCAAAATTACAGGATTGGTGCCCACTGCAAGATTTATGTTGGTAATTGAAGCTGCTCCTTCTCAATAAAACATAAATGCAGCTTAAATAACTGGGCTAAAAGGAAAGAAAGATTTTGAGGGGAAAAAAAAAAAGAATGTGTAGATATGTAGAGAGATTATAAACTGATTGTCAAGGCCATTATACCCCTCAGGCAGTTGTCACTAACCCTATGGTTAATGCTATGTGCCAGTTAACAGCTATTACAGCTATTGTCCCTTTCTGCTTTAAGTAGTTTTATGCAATTTTCTACAGAAATGTTACTTTATAAAATGCTGGGATTAAAAAAATATGTACATATTTTAATGGTCATTTCTGCCATCTTAACTCGTCTAATGTTACCCAGCAAAGAAATGTCAAACATATATGAGCATTCCTGGTGTTTCCGGGGGATCTTTTCCCCCTTAAGAGTTTCGAGTCTCAGTTTTCAAGCAGGTTTAGAGGTCAGTCTTTAAACTTTCATCCTGTACAGTACTTGAAGTTTAGTGTACAGTCACTTAAATGTCAGTATGGGAAGTGTGGATGCGATAGATCTGAAAATGGTATTTCATTTCTTTGTGGTCTGGGCCAGACTGAGAGTAACAACAGGAGGCTTGTGTTAGACAGCGTGCTGGTTGGCTAGCATTATCTGTGACAATAGAAATGGGATTCATACTAGCATAAGTGCTCACTTTGTTTTTAAATAAATAGTTTTTTAACTATCTTTAAACATTTTACATTGAACTTATATACTTACGAGTTATATCAGAAGTGAGCAGAGGTATAAAAAAGTAAGATTTTTATCCCTGTGTAGGCACTTCTACCTTGGAAAGAGAGCTGTAAAATTGATCATCCCAGTTGTGAGGGCAGCAGTGTTGGCTGAGGTGCTTTTCACAAGGGCTGTGTAGAAGTTCATTGTGAGTAGACACAAATGCACTTTGCAGTGGCTGAGGTGTGCGCTTAAGGCAAACGGAAGTATATTAAAGGCTTTTTTAGCTACTGTAAAGGACCAGTGCTGGTTGGCGCAATTTTCTTCTCCGTACTTCTAGCTCTCTCACTGTATTTGGCCTGTACCCTTCTTTTAGGTGACACAGAGCTGGGCTGCACAGTGGGGTGCAGCCAGAAGAAGGATTTAGGAGTTTTCTGGCTTGTGTTTGAGCTGCCGATGCTTTTCCATACTGCTCATAACAGTTTTCATGTCTCAGGCAGTTGTTACAGTTAAAGGTGAATGTAAAATATTATTACTTGTTTGCTTTAGATACTACAAAATCTTGCATTATTGTGACTATTTGAGCAGAAATTGGCTAATGAGGTAGATGAGGAAAGATTTATTCTAATTTAGGAATAAAGTCCTAGATACAATACTACATATATTATCTTTTCATAAAGGACTGCATAGTAGGATTATTGGTGTTGGAGTTATTTTGTATTTAATGGTCAGTAATGTTCTTATGAAACTATTCTCTTTTACTGCATACAGCATGCAAATATATTTCAAGTAGAGAAGTCATACTACCAGAGATTTGGGAGCGTGTGGTTAGTGCTAGCTGCTTAGTGTGCCATTTATTTGCATTGATTGTCTTGAGGTGAAGGAAATGTGAAATGAATTTTACATGACAGTTCTACATTTTATATTATTTATATATATAAAAATATATAATATGCACATATATAGTGTAAGTATGCATGAAAACAGAGCTCTCTGGGATTCCTCTCCTTTTTCCATACTAATTTACGGTTTGTTAACCTGCAGGGAATAGATCTTTTATTTCCTTCTGGTGCTTCACAGCTTTTTAAACCTCATGTTATTAATAAAGAATCTTGGCAACTAAAATTTTAATAATCAGGAGTTAGCGACCCAAGAGATTAATTTTATCAATGGCAGAGTTGGGTATCAAGGAAAAAAATAACAGCAATTTGAGATTGAGTCAACAATTTAAAACCCTGAAAGTTTTAGTAGCTGCTTCGTCCTAATTTGGAGTTCTTTGACGCCCAGTTGTTTGTTGTATTCTGCTGTGGTATATATCTATCCAGACTATTACAGTTTTCCTTCATGCCAGTTATCAGCCTGCAGAAACTGAATTATTTTCTACAAGAATCATCTTGTTTGTTTGCAACTTTTCTGTTATCCCTGATAGCGTTGTCTCACATTATATCAGAGTTCTAGATTTTATAATGTAAAAAGTTGCTCTAATTTTGCCTAAGAAACACTCAGTCATCAGCCTAACAAGTGACTTAAAAAAGAGCTGATAGCACAAGTGAAATAATGCTACTTTGTAGGTGCTGGAGATACTAGACTTACTCTGTGGACATTGCATGAATTCATGGGCTTTCCAAATGGTTGAATGAGTTTGGCTTTAGCTTTTTGTGATGGATTAGAGAAGAACCAGTTTTGCGGGTCTGATGTCTGTAGAGTATCTGTAAGACTAGTTTTTCATAATTATGCATATATGTCTAAATTTTTATATGTGAGTATAGATCAATATAAAAATGGATGTGATTTAGGACTGTGGCAGTTCAGTTCACTAATACAGATCACCTGTTGAAAAAAATGCTTTGGAATGTATTTACCCAGGAGAACCCTGCACACAATGAAGAGCAAGCATTAAGGTTTGGGGGTATTTTTTTCCACTTTCAGGTGTTAATAGCTGTTCTTTATTAGATCCTCTACTACAAGGTAATGGTTAAGTAGTTGTTTCACAAAACACAGTGATTGTACCTGACAAAGACCTCCTACTAAAACTTTGTGTTTGTATCTTGCAGGCTCCCGTCTTCGGCAAGAAGATTTCCCACCTCGAATTGTCGAACACCCTTCCGATCTAATCGTTTCCAAAGGAGAACCAGCAACTTTAAACTGCAAAGCAGAAGGAAGGCCGACCCCTACCATTGAGTGGTACAAGGGAGGGGAGAGGGTGGAAACGGACAAGGATGATCCACGCTCCCACCGCATGCTACTGCCCAGTGGATCTTTATTTTTCTTACGCATTGTCCATGGGCGCAAGAGTAGGCCTGATGAAGGGGTCTATGTCTGTGTGGCAAGGAATTACCTTGGGGAAGCTGTAAGTCATAATGCATCGCTGGAGGTGGCAAGTAAGTACATTTATTTCTTTTCCGCTCTTTGGTAGCAGCTGCTTGCTTTGATGTCGTTTGAAGATAAAGTGTGAGCTGCCTCTGGGGCATTGACTTAAAAGCAGTGAAGGAATTATGCAGTTAATTATTATTAATAGAGAGTCAAATAGGGAAATAGACAAGGTATTGTATCACTCTGAAATGTAAACATTTTTATGGGTTCTTGCTACTTTTATGCCTCCATGCAATTATGATTACTTAAAAGTTTATCTTTGTGTACTTGGTTTCAGTTTATAGATGTTTTTTCTTGCCAGATAACCATGCAAAATGCAATGTGTACTGGGAGACAGAATAGCCAGGATTTGATGTAATAGGTTTGACCTTGCTGTTGCACAAATAAACCCTAGGAAAAATGCTAGCAGATTTAGAAACATAAATGAGCCGGGTTTTGTTTTTTCTCTAAAAGAAGTAGCCCACAAATCGTCTCTCCAGTTCTAAGTATTTGGCCAACGGAAGGAACAGTCAAGTATGTTCACGTCACTTTGTAATGCTTATCTCATCCTGTATACCCTTTAAACCCTGCTTGTTTTGGAGGCAGAGAGTGTACATGAAAGTGTTCTAAGCTTTCATATGGAGGGCCAAGTGTAGGTCATAAAATAGCAGTTTTGGGGTACTGAAGTATACACAGAAACCTTGCCATTCAAAAGTTAGGTATTTGTTTTAAGTTGCTTGTATAGGCTTCCCCTGTAATCTGTGGCAATTCATCTGGTGTCATGTTTAAGAGCTAGCACACAACTATGTGAGTCACTCTCTGAAAACACTGATCTCTCTGTGGGCTATACGATTTATGTTAACTAGCTCTGATGAGGTTTATAACTGTTAGATAAGTTAAAGGCTGTCTTGGTGTATAACTGTAGAAGCATTAGATTTTCATAACCCATAGAAGGCAAAGGAAATAGACTATAAATTTCTGCATTTACGTGAGCCCTTTGCCTTCCTTTGTTCACATTCACAGACCAAGGATTTTCATAATCCTTATACAAGAAGGATCTTGATCATCACATATAATACAGAAAATGCACATGATTAAGACCTATAGCCATGCTGTTTCCTTGTTACTACTTCTAGTCATGAAAGTAATCAGTGTCTGGGTAGATGGAAGTATGCTTATCCAGTAAATCTATATAACCTGTTTAAATCATCTGTTGCTTGGTTACTCCCAAATGTTATATCCAGTATCTTGTAGGTGTAATTTTGAGTGGGCTTTAATGTTTAAAAGATTTGATTTGTATCTAATTGCTGCTGTTTGCTTTATAGCACTGCTTATAGGTTCTTAAAATGAGTTCTAATGTTGTGTCCATGCAGCAAAGCAACATGGACAGTTTATTCTTATTTTGCGTTCTTTTAGTTCATGATGTACCTTGGAGTAATGTTTGCAATGCATGTAGTGTTTCTGTGTCTTCACAAGTTTTCATCAGAACCCAGAAACAATGAGATAGGCTTTAGTGGCTATTACATTATGGCATGCGTAATTTCAACCGGTATATAGTTGCTAGATGTGTTTGTCACCCCTGCCTCAAGTCATCCTTATGTGACTGCAGTAGAGAGTCTGACTGACGTGTTCTGAAAATAAAATCTTGATATCACCACAAATGTTTAAGATCCTCTGGCAGTACTCAAGATAACTAAATAAAAGACTAATGCCTTATTAAAAATGATCAAAGGTACACCACCTAACAATAGTAATCCAGCTCAAAAGTGCCTTCATACCAAGGGATAATGTCCGAAAATAAATACCTGCAGTACACAGAGGGGTAAAAAAATCACAATATGCATTTGGAAATAAGATTTGTAGGTAAAATGGTATGTAATTTTAATTTAATAATTGGAAGTTATAGGCAAACCATTTTAACAGAACAGGCTATGATTTTAATAGAAAAGGTAGTGATGTGACAGTGCAAAAGCACCCAAACACTTTAAATAGCACAGAAGAGGTGAGGAACAATGAAAGGGTTGAAGACTGATGGAATAAATTTACATTAAATTAAAAATCTGTGCATTGTAGATGCAGTGCTATTGTATTTATAAGCTGTAGCTATATTCACAGTGGATTGGACTGTTTTGATTAGCTTCTCAGTATACCTGTTTAGAGCACCACAGCATTTACATTTCTGTATGTGTAGTCATATACAGTTGCTAGTTTAGAAATCCTTATGTTATAGTTTAATTTTCTGAGTGTTTACAGATTGTCCTGGGTTCAACTGTAGCTTTTATTTGTGCCTTTATTCGATTGTGACAAAGTACGGAAGATCACTTAAAGTACTCATTTGGTTATATGCTTTGATACTGCTTTTTTAACCAAATGACTTTTGTGAAATTCATAACAAGCATGTTTTGCAATGTACCTGATAGCTCTTGCTGGAAAAAGCATCCCCTTTCTACACCAATTTGTTTCACAATGTGTTAGGGAATCTATCATATTTTCTTCCATCACCTCTTATAGTTGCAACCTTAATCAGATGATGTTCCTTCACTGTTCAATGTATGTGTATATTTGACTTCAGTTTTAGGTTAAGACTTAAAACTAAACTGGATGTCTGCTACTACTTCATCCAGATCAATTTTAAGCACTTCCAGTGCTCATCATTAATAAGGTAGTTTGTTGCCTGTGTAACAAGGTGAACATCTTCCTTAAGTACTCTCTGCATAGATTCTGTAGTTGCAAAGAAGGAAATGCAGAGGGATTTCAGATCTTCAAAAATATCAGAAGTGCACTGTATTAAAAGCTGTCATACCTTCTCAAATACCTTTGTTTGTTAGAAACTTTAAAACCAGCTTTAGATGTGACTGCCATCATGGGGGTCAGACTAAAATCACAAATGATAAAATTGTAGGGGGAATTTTCCCTCTGCTTTGTCCCTTTCTGTTCATCAGACTTTCCTAGTGACTTGACTGAGGGGTGTGTGTCATTTAATCCGGAAGATGCTGCATTTTATTCCGCTGACTTCTCAATTAATACATGATCTAAATACCATTTATTGTCGTCAAATTGAATTAAGTCTCTTATGCAATCTCTGCTTCTTGCGGCTTTTCCAAAACGTCTGAAGGTCCCATGTGTCTACGCATAGCATTGGGGATTTGTTATATCTTCTCTATAATGCTATTTTATGTGTACGTATATATATATAAAATACTCTTTGCAGCTGTATTTACTGTAGTTTCTGTAATTATTTCCTTGAAACCATGCTCCTAAAAAGACTGAAAACCAAGATGATTCTTCTGGCTGGTAAAGAGCTGTGTCTTTCTTTAAGTCTACGAAACGAGTATTTGAACCCCCACTGCCTATATTCTGTTTGATTATGTTGCAGGGACTGTGACTTTCCTTAATCAAATAAGTAGCCACTAGATATTTCAAGAACTCAAATCTCTTACGCACTTTAGAGACCAGTAAAACTATTCCAGGCTACACAGGCCTGTAAAGTAGCTTTGTTATTTAATATTACATGACATTTTCTGTTTAATTTAGATCTGTAAGATATTAATAAATGGGAAGGATATAAATTTGCATAAGTAGCCGCTCAGCAGAAAGCTGAATTACAAGGCAATTAAACGAGAGATGTACTCCTGTTTAATTGGGGGATTTGTATTTTTTTGTAGTTGACTGGTTTCATCTATATTTGCAGTGTTATTTGCACAGAACTGAAATGGAGCCTCGCTGTATGTGTTCCAATTTAATCTGCAGTAGAATGAAGTTTCAGTAGGGTAGTGCACAAAGGGTGCAAGATGGGATAAGGAGATAGCAGTCTGTAGTCATCCTTCAGACTTAGGCTGCTACAAGTCCATTTGCTTCCCTGTTCTTGACTTCCTGAACTCAGCCTTTTGATCACTGGAGACTTACTTAAATTAGCTCCTTGTTTTGTTTTTGAGGAATGTGACTGGTTTTGGATTACTGCCTACTGGTGACACATTTTGCAGTGGTGAAAGGTCCTAAAGAATGTGACAAAGGCATGTCCCTGTCAAAATGAAACTGTGTAATTCTCTCTACAAGTGTTGGCTTTTACAGGTGGGAGTACAAAGTGGGACTGTGCTTGATCCTCAGAGTGAGGGCTGGAGGCTGTTTTATCTATTGCACAATCGGTTGGGAAACAAAAGTCATTGTTCACAGTAGAGAAATCAAAGTTACTCTTCAGCAGACTGGAAAGTGGCTGGAGCTGCTTCATGTGCTTGAATCTCTCGGGATTGTCTGGTGAATGGATGCACCTAATCAAAACCAAATTCTGGTTAGGAAGTTACCAAGACCAAGTTGCTGGTGCATGGTAGTTTGATTCAGTGTTTTCCTTCTGTTAACTCTTTCTAGAGGAAAACTGTATTTCTGAAAGTTGTATGTGTCTGTGAAGTAGTGTTGTATAGAAACCTACCCATGTCAAGAGTGGTAATGATAGCTGTAAGGACTGTATTAATCTTTCTCTTCACTTGCTCTAAAGCTTTTGAGGATGTTAAGAAAAATCAAATGCAAATGTAGTTGGTTATGGTTGTTGGTCAGTGGCTTTGTGAGCCTTCATTTCAAAGAATATTTTCTCTTAGAAAATCTTACTTCACTTTTGCCATGAGAATTCTAGAGTAACTTTCATCACAATGCTTCTGTTTTCCATTGGTACATGGATTTGTTGCTCAAGAGCAGTACTTTTACAAAAGGATTTGTAAAGTATGTACACATGCATGTTACTTGTAACCTTAATAACAGGGTATTTTACACTAAGTAAACCGCTTTGTGTAAAAGTTTGTTTTCAGTTTTCAGTGGATAATTCTCCAAATATTTCCCAGGAACATCCCACTTACAGACTTGCTAGGTTGTGACTTTAAAAACAAATGAACAAAACCCCTTACCTAGCATAGGATTATGAAAGATGAGTTAACAGCACTGTATGCTCAATGGTTCTGCAGCAGTAATACGCTTCTCACAATGAAGTCATACTTCTTTGTGTGTGGTTTTCATCAGCTGTTCAGTCTATATGGTGCTAGGGCACATTAGCAAGCTTGCCCTCCTTACTGCTGCTGTACAGCATCAATGTTTGAAGCCAAGCTGAAATCAATGGACGAATTTGCAGATCTTGTTACTTGAGCTATTAATTCCTTGCTGATAAACAACTGGCTGATCTTGAGTGCTCAGGTGCGTGTATGACAAAGATGAATCTCAGTTTTACAGGAATCTCTTTAAGCTCCTATGCGCACACACAAAAAACTTAGTAAAGCTGTACCATTGCTTACTACAAGCAATGGCATTAACAGAAGTTCCTTGAGGCATAGAAGATTTCAATAGCAATGATGTTGCTAATGCATCTTAAAACTTAGTATTTATCAATGGTAGGTTTAGCTTGAACTTGACTCTGTTTCAGCTGCACAGTAAACCAGGATTACTGCTAACTGCCTCCTAAGCATGTGTTACCAAAATCTAACATCATTTAAGAGAAACTTTTTTGCAGGTGTGTTTTATAATGGAGTTACCTCCATTCGAGGAAAGCAGGAACAGCTACTTTTACAGGTTGGTGTGTATTACTTTCGTCTGCCATTAGTCAGCTGAAGAACATTTGAGAGTTTGAATGTCAGTATAGTCCTTTAAGTCCTCTGCCTAGTTTTTGAAGATGTGTTATTTTTTATTCTATAGGTGGTCTGTTTTGTTTACTGACCAGCTGTGGTACTGCAGTAACTTATTAGTACTACCGGGAAATCCCACTTAAGCTACTGGCAGGAAAACTAGTTGTCCTAATGAGATTTCAGGGTGAAGAGGAAAACGTGGAAGAACTAAAAATAGCTTTTGAAACTTACTGTCATATTTCTCAATGCTCATGTGCGTGTGTATGCTTGCATGCATGCCTTTTGTCTTAAGCGTAGTAGTACCGCATCCTGAAAAGTTTGAGCAGTGAACCTTGTACTTCTTCCTTTCTTTTTTTGCATTAGATGAAAACGATGTTGTCACATATTGAGTTAGATCTAGTAAGAATAGCAGATTTCTTTACACCTCCCATAGTTTAACAAAGTCTTTCCCAGTTGTGATTACTGTCACAGGGTGAAAGATAAGGAATTTCCTTGTCCCATTAAACCTGTGCAACAAAATAGAGTGGTTTTATGTTTGTATTTTGTATATTTTTTTCTGCTCTGTATACCGTCTTTAAATCCTAATATGAATCAAGCAGACACAACAGGAGATAGGGAAGTGAGGCAGCACAGAAATCCAGCAGTGCAGCAAATTGATACATTTAAATATTACAGCTCTTCTGGTACTTAAGTTTAATCATATTATTATGATTATATTCCTAGTGCAGGGTTAGAAAAAATGGTCTTCAGTGAGCCTTTGATGGTTGTTCTGATAGGCCTCCTTGACTGTCCTATAACATGGTTGAAAAATGGAATACTAACACATTCAAAGGATTTCAGTCTGAACTCACAGCATTCAGATTTCAGTCTGAATCTCCAGCAAATTGCTGGAGATACCAAATGACAACAACTATTTTGAGGGTAGTTTCCTCTGCTGGGTGGAAATACACCATAATTTTAGCTTGTCTTTGAGTTGGACTGTCACAACATGTGATGACAACACGTTGAGTGTCTACGTTCTTTATGAAAAGAACTTACCTTCATTCAAGCAGTCCACACACGGCCCGTGTCACGTTTCAGACAAAGTGGCTGGTTTTACTGGGAGAAAATAAGATACAATGTCTAATGTTCCCCACTGAATTGGACTATATGCTTTTTTTTTCCACTCTCCCCTTGCCGTGTCATAATGAATTTTTAGAGAAGAGGTACATTTATGACTAGGAAATTTGGTGTAGTTTTTTTCCTGCGTAGCTTTGTCATTGTGACATAATCTTCAGTACATAAACTAATGATTGTTCTAGTTCTAAAAACGCTTTGTTGCAGTTTTAAGATTTTTTTTAAAAGGACTAAAAATTGCATACAGTCAGTGTAAAAACACTTCAGTTGTCTTTGATTGACAAGAAACAGTATTTACCATCCTGTGCAGAGGATGTTTTATTATCAGCCTTGTTGATTCTTGTTGGTAAAACAAAATTATCCTGTTACTCTGAAATTCCTTTGGCAAGTGAGAAAAAGTTGCTACAGAATCCAAACTCTACAGACTTTGCTGTACTTCATTTCCCTGAGTTATGCAGAATATGAGCTGTTCAATTAGCTGCAAAATTATTTCTCACTTTCCATTAGTTTTAGGCAAGATAGGGTCTCCCTGAATTATTGTTTGCGCTGTTAGCTGAAAGTTAAGCAATACTGTCAAAATTCAAACCACTTAATTTTTATAAGTGTTCTGTGTTTTAAATTATACCTCAAGTCCAACCACTGGTGTGTTGAAAGAAACAGGCAAACAGCCGATTAACACCCTTCCTTGGTTGCATGACAGTGAATAAAACATTTTGGATATGTGTCAGAATTTCCTTCATTTGAGGCACCCACTGCCTCAGACGAAAATATACCCTTTTTAACCAGGCTGTTTGTTCTTTTCCTCATTGAAGAGAAGAATTAAATATATTGTTGGTAGCATATAATCCTACCAAATCATATCGTTTTAGCATTGGGTGAACCTCAGAATAACAGTTCTGTTTATTTGCTGTTTGACCCACAGATCTATGTAAGTCCCTATTCTCAACAGTGGTACATATTGGATAATGCTGTTTACATTTTCTGTGCTTTCAACAGCTACCTCATTTACTATATTTTCACATTTTGTACTAACGAAACATTAAGAGTTTTGTTCTTAGAAGCTGTGCTAAAATGATTTTAATGACGTGAATCATTTGCCTGCTGTTTTACTGTTCATACCTCTTCAGACCAGAGGAAAAAAGCCATTAACTTTTGTTAGCTACCTTTCAGTATTTCTTTTGGTATTTACTGTTAGTTTTAGGATGTTCTTTTCTCAGTTTGTCCTGGGGAGAGCAGCCCCCTTCGCTTTGGTGGAACGTTGCTACTAGAGCCATGATCCCTACCACTGCTTTGCTAAGAGGTTTATTCACTAGGTTTCTTCAGGCAAATGTCCACCCTTGCAGGGGAGGTGGGGGAGACAAGAAGTTGTTACTTGTTTTGGTATTGTTTGATGAAGTCTTGATGATTCAGTCTTGCCTGTACTAAGGAAATAAATGAATCAAATGAGGAGTGTGCCTTAATAGAGTTACTGGATATTCATGCTGTAAAGAGGGTTGCGAGGTTAATTTATGCATTGATGTAAAGATTTAACATAACATAAAAGGAAAGCACCAAAGCTTCCTGGAAATGCCATAACTTAAATATGTTTCCTAACTGACACAGTTTGGTATGGTAGAACTTCATTTTGTAGTTAAGTATAGGTCTGTTCTTAAAGGAATATTGTTTGTCTGTTATATAAAATACACTTGTATGTATTTGGGAATATGTGAGAGGAGTTTGTAAAGAACTGAAGATTGTATGGCCTGCAGTTGTAGGCTAGTGCTTTAAGGCTTTTGTTGTTCCATGGAAATGTTTGGAAGTCCATACCATTCATGTATTTCATACTAGATCTAAAGTGCTAAGATTAAATATATTTTGGAAGCAGACTAAGAGGGCATTTATTGAGGATGTGTGTCTACATATTGGAGCATTGTAGCTAATTCTGTACTTAGAGTGGTTCACAGGTCAGTGGTATTATTGATGGGTAACGATACAAATGAAAGCTTTTTCTAGATGCTGGTACATATGAAACAAATACAACTCCTGTGGAAACAGAGCATGTAAAGAAAAGATTCCTATTCAGTGCAATTATGTACTTCTGCCAGGGTCAGTGCAAAGTAATAGGCTGCATGAGCAGTTTGTCTGGCCTAAGGAAGCCGTTCTTACGTATTTATCTTCCCAGAAATTATGCAGAATGGAGGAATTTAGGTCCCCTTTAGCAAACAGAGTTCTTTGCTTATGCTCCTGTGACTGTACAGATTATTCTGGTGATGATGAGTAATTTGGGATGTTGGGGTGACCATGCTGGGATGGGTGATCAAGCAAATTATGCATTTTCTACTCTTGCCAGAGATTGCTGTGCAGCTCAGCATTCATAAATCAGAGAATGTGGTGGCAGTCTTTTTGTAGAATGCTGATTCTGATGGGTAAAAGATGATCTGAAACCTTGAACCAGAACTGGAGAAGCTGGTTTTTAAAATGAAGTGGAAGCTATGCCTCGAAGATTTAGACTCATTTGTCATTAGTTTCAGAGGAAAAAAGAAAAAAAAAAGAATCGTTCAGGTTTAAAGGCTTTAAATCTACTCTCTGAGTGTGAGCCTGAGTTGGATGTGTAAGTAATTTTCCTGAATCCAGCCAACATAGTGCATTGATATCAAAGCTCTGCGTAGTTTTGCTGTTGCTATTCAGAAGCCTGTGGAATGCAATTCCAGTTGTTAACACCAAGTGTAAGTATCAATAAAGGCAGGCATCCTACTTGTATGAAGAAGGAAATGGAGGTTTTGTTACTACAGTCTGTTTTCATTCTTTGCTGCATACTGCCCTTCCTATGGTGGTAGGCGACATGCTGTCTGATAGGCTTCGAGCCTGTATGTCCTGTGGACAGGGCCTCAAGCAAAGTTTGGAGGGTGGAAGTTATCAAATGAATTGGGAGCATTGGCTGTCTCCTGTTTTTTTTCTAGTTGGTGAGTTCCTCTGGTCCAAGGGAGTTTTTGTATGCTGTTTTCCACTAAGAGATGGCTTTAAACTCTGGATCTTTCTTTTTCCCTCTCCACCCCTGCTGCAAGACATCTTAGTAGAGCTAAATGGAGATCATTCCTATTTTTGTAAGTGTTCACATCTCCTAGATGATGCTGTAAGACATAGGCCTGTGGGCAAAAGACTAAAGTTAGACAACCAAAATGCTGACTAGTAATCCTCATGCACTGGTTGTTCATATGTTCTTCTCCCCCCCCCCCCTTAAATTTTAAACCGTGTTTTGCTGAAGTACTGAAAGACTCGCTCCTGAGCTAAATTTGGAGATAAATTTGCATTGTGCCAATGCTGTTTTGAATTTTAATTTGGAACATTTGGCAAATACTTCATATTGATGAGATGATTATTATTTTGAATCGTCAATCCCCAGAAAAACAATATCAGCTGTGTTTAAATTGTGAAGAAATTGGTTTTCTTTTTCTTTCTACTGTCATTACGTTAAAACGTTTCTTAAAATACATCTTGCTGCCAAAGACAGATTCCCGGCTTTGTGAGTGTGAGCTGTTCTGATGAGAGCGGCCTGACTGCACTTGCATCCTGTATGTAAATTGATTTCAGCCGATTGCTTTGAATTTGAAAGAAATTTAATTTGAAAACTGCCCTGTTCCACTCCCTGCGGTAGTAGATGCTTCTCTACGTCATCTGTTAAGCAGTGCAGAGTCAGCATATGTCTGTTCCTCTCCTATTTAAACTGTTTTCTCCAGAGGAAGAGAAAATTCCCTTTAGACCAGCCCGACATCTGCTGACTCTCCTACCAGCGGAGCAACTGAAAAGATATCTTGCCCGTGATTAAAAGAAGTATGTCTGGAGGCGCTTAGGTTTTGTTCAATTAATCAAAGATTAAACACATGTGGACTCTCTAAACTGGGCTTCTTTGTGCTTCTGAGCTATCAAAAGTGATTGGAAGGGAGCTGTGCACTAGAGCTGGCTTGAGTGAAATTTAATATTTTACCTGTACGCATGCTGTAATCCAGTTCCAAAAGTTCATCATAAAATGAAAAAAAAAACCCACTAAAAATGAGATTTTTTTATTATTATTTTATAACTTTAAAAAAAAAATCCAGTTAAAAAGAAAAAGACGAGAGTGTCAAATACTTTTGTAACTCCTGGTTTTGTTTCTTTCTTTTTTTAAATTCCTAAGGTTATGTGACTGCTACTTTATGCACAGTTACCATTTGGGTTTCTGTAACCATTTCCAGATGCAAAGGCATTCTTGGTTGCTTTTGTTCCTCAATTCCTATTAGTAAATGCTTTGCTGGCAGAAACTGTTAGTGTTATAAAAGTCCGGTATTCAGCACAATGCCTTATCCTCACTCAAGAATTATACTACAGATAGACTTTAGTAAAAACCTGCAAGTTTTTCTCTGATGTTAAAGAAATGAATAGGTTGTTTCACCCTAAAGTATACAGAATCTGTAGACTAAAAATGAAAAGAGTAAGATGGCAATAATTAAGCAGATTCTTTAAATACCATGCTGTTCTTCAATTTTTCATCAGACACTAGCAAGTCTCTCTTGTAGACATCTTTATCTGCAGATAATTTGTTTGGCTCCAGTTTTATTAGGGGAATTAGTTCTTTGGTGTAGTCTGTGGTAAGGTTTTAAAACAGGAATGACTCCACTGATAACGTGACTTTACTAAAATACTTTATAAAACTATGTCTTCTTCTGGACTGCTGTTATAGCTGTGAGTTTGGTTTGTTAACTTATTAAATTTTCTTCAAAATATATGAAATCTTACCTGTGTACTGCCTTCTGAATTAATTAAAATACAGTGGAAAGGTCTGTCCTGTCATAAACAGGAATCAAGCAGCATTTTGAGCAGGATACTTGATAGAAAAGTTTCCTTATAAAGTAAGATGTACTAGAGTTCTATTAATAATTATTGAAGAAAATAATGAAATATTCAAAACTACCATCATGGAATTAGCTATTAAAATAAAAACAATAATCTCAACTTGTAGCTTTTTCATTATGAATAGACTAAAGCAGTCTTTTGATGTTAATGAAATGTGTAATGGTTCGCATTGCAAATTATTTCTTTTTCAAATGCTGACAATTAGGTTTTAAACCAAAACCAGGCACAATGTTTTCAAAAAATGTAAATAGAATAACCATAAAGGACAGCTAATTTTACTCTAGTATTGTACAGAAATAAGATAATTGATGCATATACTTGGATTCCAGATTCTTGGCATTAGTTTGTGATTCTTCCTTTTGCAGGAGCACCCTGCAAATTCCACACTCCTCTGTTTAAAAGCATTTTGTAAGTGTTCAAATGTGCCTGTAGTTGGGAAACAAGGCGGTCTTACTATGGCTGCTCTCTAGCCAGAAGAACTGAGGCAGGAAGAAATTAAATCTTGGTCTCAAAGGGTCACAAAGGCATCTGTCAGCCATGGAGAAACTGGGAACTTGCTCACTGTTGTATGTGTTCCTCACAAGGCTGCTCTTCATCACTCTGTTTTAAAGGACTATTTGAAAGGTTTTGTAGCTTATTTTAGCAGTAATTGCCAAATAACTTTGGAAGTCCTTTGGAATGCTGCAAAAATTATCCCTTTTGGGTGGTGCTGTGCTGGGATATAAATTGAGTTCTCTAACTTGTAATTTTTGATTTTCCTTCTATGGATTTATTCATCTAGACCCTGGATGACTGATTCCCTATGGTTATGGGTTGCTTTTGTTTTTCTCTTTCTCTCTGCCAGCTGCTCATGGATCAGATGAATATATCATGATGATTGTATATTTAACCGTCTATTGTCCAGAGAAAGAAGGCTACAAAAAAGAAATCCTAATAATATACCAGTGTATAGAAGGTGCTGGAGAGCCTGATGCAGAGACACTTGTTTTTTTGTCTTCAACTTAGTGTGTTTCTGGTAGACTTGGGACTGCCCCTGCAGAAGCAGACAAGTTTCATTGATTTTAATTTCACCCATGCTCAGGGAAGTGCTATAAAGTCAAACTCATCCCATTTGCTTTAATACATAGTGGATGTGAAGAAGAGGGCTATGTCCACACCAGGAACATCTAGACTATCTCTCTGCTCCAGCAGCATGACCCCCTTTTGGAGAGATTGTGGGTCTCATGCAGGAATGGTGCTGCCTTCCTCCCCTCTGTAGGGATTCTTGGGGCACTGGTTTGCTCCTGGTCTACCCTAATAATATCACAGATGTAGCAGAGCTATCTCTTTTTAAAGCCTGTTACAAAAGGCATGTCGGCTTGAGAGTCTGAATGACTGCAGCAGAAGTGATCCTTCCTGTGGCTTACCCCAGTCTGGGACAAACCCTGTGAAAGAGCCAGCCTGCTCCAACTCTGCTCCATGCTAGGTGCTCTCCATACAGGCAGTTCAGGAAGGTGGGAAAGTGCTGGAATGGTTACACTTCCATTTTTAGCCTGTTAGCCATCACCCACGCTCTTTTGTTCCTCCCACCTCCTGCTTCTCCTTACTCCTTTTCTTTCCTTTCTGCACTCCTGTGAGCTAAGCAAATTGCTTAGCACGTTGCATGATGTGCAGTCTTGCTCTAGGCCATCGTGGGAGCCAAGTAAAAACATCTTGAGGAGCTGGATTCAGCCTGCAGGCTGTCAATTAGTTTTCCCTGTTCTAGAGGGAGAATCGCAGCTCATGCATATTTCTGCTCTATGTCATGAAATAGATGCAGAGCTTCAAAGTGAAAAGGGTAGAAAATGGGAGCAGTAATTAGCAGCCACAGTCCCTGGTTTTGCTCCTTCAGTATGCTGTCATCATTTAAATATTTTGTTGCTGCAAAGAAGAAAGTAAGTTTAACCTTTCCTGACTTGAATTATGACAAAAAAGAAATCTGATTTAAACCAATCTTCATAGAGGAATAGATGAGCATAAGAAGAATTTGTCCAGAGAAGAGCAGTGTGAACTAGTGGTGAAAACTGATTTACTTTTCTTCAAATTATCTGGCTACTTTATATAAAGAATTGAGGAGTGACCATTTCCTCTAAAGACTCACGCAAACCCACTGAATTTATAAATATATATAGAGTTACTGAAGTAAAAATACATAGCTCAAAATGAATTTACCCCAAAATCATTAGCCACAACTTGCAGGTTTTGCTCATAAGACAAATGTTACCAGATAAACAAGTAGTGGTATAACTGTGTCCACTGTCTGTATTTGAACTGAATGGCTTGGCAGGTATATATGCTTGCATTCAAATGCTTCATTACATGTGTAAACCACAAAGGTGTATGTTTAGCGTTACGAGACCACTGTCTATAAGACAGCGATGCTGAAAAGGACCTGGAATAACATTAGATAGTCTTACCAAGGCTTTTCCAACTTGTGCTGGGAAATACTACTATATTTACATGAAAATACATGCAGATATCCTGTCTCTACGAAGCTATATGTGTGTGTACTACTCTGACCACTTCGAAGGAAGTGTAAACAGTTTTGTGCCTATGAAGTAAGCCAGTTGGTAAAGCATTGCTTATTCTGCTGCACTTTGCCTTTCATACTGCTCTGTGAACTTAAATTAGCACTGGAGTTTATCTCATTACTGTCAGTTGTTATTCAGCTCAGAACACAGGGAAGTTTGAGGGTTAAAAGTGCTATTCAGACTGTTTTGGCTTCCAAAAATTGTGTCTTGAAGAAATATGTAGTCAATTCATATGTGGTCATTTATATAGTACACAAATAAGTAAATCCAAGACAAGTAGAAAGGACATAGGATCAAGTAGGTTGTAAAGGACCTTAAAGATGATCAAGTCCAACCTCTACCCCAGCACTGCCAAGGCCACCACTAAACCGTATCGCTAAAAGCCTCATCTACACGGTGAGTGAACACTTCCAGGGACAGTGATTTCACCACTGCCATGGGCAGTCTGTTCCAAGGCCTGAGCAGCTTTTTGGTGGAGAAATGGTTCCTAATATCTGGTCTGAACTTCCCCTGTCCCAGCTTGAGGCCGTTTCCTCTTCTCCTATCCCTTGTTCATTGGGAGCAGTGACCAGACCCGACCTGGCTCCATCCTCCTGTCAGGCAGTTGTAGGGAGCAATAAGGTCCCCCGTGAGCCTTCTCTTCTCCAGACTAAACTCCCTAGGGCCCTCAGCCGTTCCCCATCCCATTTGTGCTCCAGTCCCTTCACCAGCTCCGTTGCCCTTCTCTGGCCCTGCTCCAGCGCCTCAATGTCTCTCTTGTAGTGAGAGGCCCAGAGCTGGACACAGGATTCCAGGTGCAGCCTCACCAGTGCCCAGCACAGGGGCACAATTATTGCCTCTGGCCCTGCTGCCACACTGGTGCTGGGACAGGGCAGGATGCTGGTGCCTTCTTGGCTGCCTGGGCTCAAGCTGCTTGTGCTCAGTTCTGTCAGTCAGCACCCCCAGCTCCTTTCCCATGAGCAGTTTCCAGCTGCTCTTCGCCAAGCCTCTAGCATTGCATGGGATTGTTGTGGCCCAAGGGGCCATGTCCTGGCTTTGGCTGGGATGGTGTTAGTAATCTCAGTGGATAATACAGTGAATGTTGGATTTAGTTGAGGAGAATTGCAGTTGAAAGTTCAGAAGCACAACTTGTCAGAAAACAGTGGTAGCTTTTGATACTGCTTTCTTCTGTGGAAATGTAGGCTACTTGGGTCATATTTTTCTGAAATGAGGTGTGTGTTTTTAGGTTTTTGATGTGTTTGGGGTTTTGTGGTTTTGTTTTTTTTTCTGTTTTGTGTTTGTTTGCTTGTTTGTTTTGTTTTTTTCTTTCACATTTACTTGAAATACTCCTTTATTGAAGCGAGCTGATGATAAGCAAGGCTGTATGAGGCTCAGTGCAGTATATTTATACTTAAAAAGCAGAGTAGAAAGTGTGAGTTGATCTGTGGTCTACATCTGAACACGTTTACTATTCACCAGACTTCGTTTGCTGTCTCTGCCTGTCATTAATCGTGATGGCATCTTGTAAATCCATAGGCCACCAAAAGAGCAAGAAACAGTCAAAAGTAGCTGGTTACACAGTAGCCTTGCTCAGCAGATTGCATTTAGAAGCACCTTGATGCGTGCACAGTACAGAGAAAATACGGGTTTTATTCCTTAGACACCTCTGCCTGGGGGCACTCATCTGCCTCAGATGTGCTGGCTGGGATTGTGTAAGCAAATGAAGCGCACTGCTCAGTGCCTCCTTTCTTTCCTACCCTTACCCATCTTTAATGTGTATCTGTTTTCTGATAATGCTGCTTGTTGTACACTGCAGTTTTAGTCCTTAATGAGCTGTCCTTAGTCTTCTCTTCTGGATTTCGGGCTTTTGATTCTCTTCAGAGTGGAAAAATGGGCCTTTGGCAGCCCTGCAGCCTCAGAAGCTTATATGTGGTCCTTGGGCAGGGTTCCAGGAGGGAAGGCCTCTCCCAGGGTCGGATGGGAAAGGCAGCTGTGGCCTTGGCCTAGAGATAGGGTCTTGTTAATGCATCTGTCCATGCTATGTAAAACTGCCCATCATTTCAAAATGATTTTATTTTTAAACTGTGCTAGCAGCCTCCCTGGAATTTGGTAACTTCTTCCTCTATGAGAGGAAACGAGGCATTGTTCCTGCTAGTATGTGGTAGTGGCCTCAAGTTTAGCATCATATTGTGGCCAAGACCTGAAGCATGGGAAGGTGAATTAAGAGTAATGATCTCTTTATTCCTGACCTTAATCATTTGAGGGTTTGTCTTTCTCTTTAAATGGTTTTGAGAAATAAAAATGACTTCCCTTGAAGGGTATTACTTTGGCTAAGATGATTTATTGGGACATATGGCTTAGTATTGTCTAATGCCTGGTGATTATTTGTATCTGATTGGAGACTTCTGGTTGATGAATAGAAATCATATCTAAAATCCGTATGCATAGTGGGAATAAATAATCACATGTAGGCTCTTCTGTAAGTGTAGCAGAGTGTCAAGCTTTGGAACAAATGACATTGCTTTTTTTAATGGCAAAGGAAAGAAATCAGTTGAACAGAACATTAAGGCGTATCCGTGTTAA
Source organism: Pezoporus occidentalis (assembly GCF_034315485.1). Taxonomy (NCBI): domain Eukaryota; kingdom Metazoa; phylum Chordata; class Aves; order Psittaciformes; family Psittacidae; genus Pezoporus; species Pezoporus occidentalis. Next base: position 2,251,489 of record NW_026916093.1, on the reverse strand, counting down.
TATGGTTCAGTTGGTTTAAGTAACAAACATTTTAACTGTAAATATCATACCCTACATTTCTTGTGCTGATCTTCTAAGTAAAATGTATAGTATAATTTGGTTTAAAAAATGTTTGTTTAAACTTACACGTGAGTATTATGTAGTTTCATATATACCTCACGTGGAATATAAATTTGCACAAATTTATTCATGCATCTTGTTCAAAGCTCTGTGAATTAATTACACTGAGAAGCTCTACCTTAAAAAATAAACCACAAAATATAATTTCAGTTATCACATGCAGTAAAAGCCTTTTATGAGCCTGTGCCTTTTATTTTTGTATCTTAGATTTAATGTATCATCTATAAAGGAAGTAATATGGCTGCTATAAAAAGTTATGGCAGGCTTTGCAGCTGTATTTTTGAAGGCACTGATTGGGAAATGGTACAGATTCCACCTTCTGAGGGGAAGTTCAGGGTGTGCTTGGAAATGAGAGAGCTTCTGCAACAAGAACCAGGAGGGAGTAGTGATGCACTAGGGCTAATTAGAGGGAAAGGAATACTCTTTATGAAAGAGGATTTTATCTAAAATACATTGAAAATACTGCCTGAAAGCCCTCATCCTTTTATGGACAGAAATAAAGTTAATGCTGGCAGATGTTGTGTTTTGTTATGGTGGGGAGAAGTAACCTTTATGGTGATGGGAAAGCAATTGTTTCTTTGTGACAGCAATAAAATGTAAGGTAGGATGATTAGTACGTTAGTAAAGCACTAAGCTTTCTTCTAAATACTGTTATGCAATTTCAGTGATGATTGTTGAGATGGTCAAAATACACCAATAAAAGTCTCTGCAATAGAGTTTATAATTAAAATTGGTAGATAACTATGATAGTAGCATGTAGAGATTGTAAGCATCTTTCATTTTTGTGAAGGTTAAAGAGATTTTGTCTAAAGATAAAAAAAGGGATTTTTAATGAATTTTTTTTCATATTTATTTGATGTCTTGTATCTGGGACATCTTTTTCAGGCTTCTGTTCTCTTCTAGGATTTGCACATTATTTTGGGAATATTCAATTTTCTATTTGTCAGTGAAACATTGTTATCACTCTAGAAATTTATGTACCGATACCAGCATCTGTGTATGTCCTGGGGAAAGTCAGCTTTATGGCTTGATTGTAGCACCTGAACTTTTTTGTGAGTGAAGCAGAGGCCAAATCCCTGGTGTTCTGCACAGATTGTGTGTAATGAATAGGAAGGTTTTGGAGGAAAGGTAATATGAAGAGTCTCCTTTGGCTGTCATTTAACCACTTAAATTTATGACAATTTTACGGAGGCAGGGAATCTTGCTGATGAATATACCTGGATTCTAGTTCAAGATGAAGTACAAAAAGGCTGTAGCTGAGGACAAAACTGATTTGTGTGCAGTCTTTTGGTGATACAGACATGCTCTTCTGTTAGTGAGTGGAGAGGAAGTTCTTTTTAAATCCAGTGACTTTTCAATTATTTGCTTACTTTCTGGTAGGCAGGAACCAGAAATCATCTGATTTTTCCTTTTTTTTTTCTTTAGTTAAGAATGGGAAACCCTAATGTGAAAGATTTTAATGTATTTTAATGATGGGGAGAATATTTACCTTTTGTCTATGGAATCCCTTCAGCCTTGGTCATGCTTCCAGTACAAGAGCTGCTAATCTCTGTTACTGCTATTTTGTTTGTCTTCTGAAGGCCTAGTTATTTTGAGAAACTTGTCTGTCTTTAAAGTTGCTTTCATTTGTTATTCTTCTTTCTTCCCCAGACTGGGGTTTATCTCTACATGAAGTGATCTGTATTATATTAGTCTGTATAAATAGACCTGTACGAAGGCTACAGACTAGGTCTTAGCTTGAGCTGGAATATTTGCAAAAGAAATAAATGAACTGTGAATGAAGGCTGTGTCTGCACCAAAGGTCAATCAAACTGCTGCATTTGTTCGTATCATACATCATTAGAATAATACTAGTTGCAGAGTTAGTACTGTATCGGATCAATGGGCTGTTTGTTAATCTGGGTGGGACATAGCCATCTCTCTTAGGTGGCATGCTGACAGATAGTTTCAGCAGCAGATATACCTGCTAAACCAAATTACATGGTTTACTTGGTTTGCTTTCTTGACTTTGTCAAGTTCAGTGTAATTTTTGATAGCATCAGTCAGTGTTTAGCAAGCTAAGGAATGGAGATAAATTTCATTTTAGATGGTTAGCAACAAGATCCTTGTTTTTTTCCATTCTGTGTTTTCAGAGTGGTCAGCACTGACATGTTCTTTGATTTGTGAACCACTGGTACAAATGCGAATTTGTATAAATAAATTCATACACCCAATATTTACACTAAATATCACACATCTTCAAAGTGTTGTTTCTCCTTCTTTGAAGAAGATTTATATGTGTATGTACAACCTTAACGTTCAGTATGCCAAAAATTTGCACATCCACAGAAGTGATGGTGTTTAAAACCTCAGACATCTTCTTTTAAGGTTTTTCTATACAGCAGATAACACCACAAAATAATACCCATTTGTCCTTGCTGTCTTAAAGAAGTGATAAACCCATTAGTATTAAAAAATAATATGAAAGACACATCAGAGAGTATTATTACCTGTTTAAAAATAGGTAATATTTTTTAACAACTTGCTTTTAGCTTTCAGGACTGTCTACATCATGTATTCAGGTTTTATAATAGACAATACTGCAAGGGTAGAACTGGACTAAAAATAAACAAAGAAAAAGTTTATAAAAGAGTTATGTCAGAGAGTACTGAGGCCAGGGAGCCACACTGTATTCGAAACTTGAATTAATGTGCTTTGTGGCTCTGATAGCTTTTCTACCCTGGCCTCGGTAGAATATGTATCTAAAGAGACCAGTGGCCATACAGAAACACTTTTGTATAGGGGTTCTGTACAACAAAGGCGGTGCTTTATTGACTACGTGGAGGAAAAAGTGCCAGCTGAGTCTTTATTGACAAGTATTTGAGGCAGGTTGGCCATTCTGCTAGGAGAGCACTACTGGGATTTGCAGATTAACATCATAATATTGCTTATTGTAGGACTTAAGGATTTTTCAGGCTTCATTCCAAGTAAAATCTTTTCAAAACTTAGTAGAAACAAGAGATAAGTTTCAGCACTAAAGAATAGTAGGTGTCTGTGTGATTCATATGTATACTGTGTGTCTTTTTTAAGGGATCTGCTGTGTTTTCCACACTGGAATTGATAAATGTAGAAGATAACAAAACATTTTAGTTTACAGAGTGATTCCCATTGTAGGTAAGCTGTACTGAAACCCAGGGGTCTAGAAAAGTTCAAAAAAGCCTTTGATATGCTTGTGGGTACAGTTAAGGTTTGCCTTCTGAGCGTTTCCCTCTGTCATTTATTGTTTACTGTTACCTGTTAAGTCAAAAGGTGTAGTTCCAGTAACTGAAGTAGCAACACAAAAATGAGCCTGAAGTAGGAAATGGATTTAATTTGGAAATGTTTGGGTTGGGAGGTTGTAAAAATCAATGGAAACAATTTGTTCTTTGTCTGCAAAAGTACAGCATGTCTGATCAATGTGCGAGACCACAGTAGCTGGTTAGAAGTGAAGAAAAGCACTAATTTCATGTAGATAATTTTTAAGCATCTTTCTGACATCTTCTGGATACAAAATACCAGGATGTTATTTAGTTATGTATACTTATTAAAAGAAATAAAAATTGTCCATAGTTGTAAATATTGTAATTGCCCTTTAAATTAAAAAAGTTTATTTGAATTGTAACCCAGTACAGTGTTGATTTAGCAGATATCTAGAAATGGTGCATTTTAATAATGTTTTACTCCCTTGTCATCTGGATACTTGCAATTTGGAAGGTAACTGGAAAAGTTTCGTGAACTACAAAGATAATCATTGTGTTGGTTGCCTTTATTTCCTCACTTGAAAGACACAGAATCATATTAAAATACACAGTATTTCTTGTAAGTGAAATTATACTGATACTACATATTAGGATCTTAAACTTGAAAGATCCAATAGAATTTGACATTAATTTCTTTCAGATGCTGTGATTTTAGGCTGTTTGAATTTGAGCAGGGATTTCAAGTTCGGAACTTTAAATGAACAAAAAAACCCAGTGAGACCTAACTTCTTCAGTGTTTTTGAGATGTCTGATGTTATCAGAAGGAAATTACGGCCTCTTGTGGAAAGTGGTCTTCCTTGATTATACCATTTCAGACTTTCCAAGTTTATAGACATTCATTGAGGGCATGTCATATTATGTGTACACAGCCAGCAATGTTTTAATGCCTTTAAAAAAAAACAACACAGAATCATAGAATGGTTTGGGTTGGAGAGGACCTTAAGATCACCTAACTCCAACACCCCCTGCTGTGGGCAGGGCAGCCTTGTCCAACCTGATGACTTTACAATAGAAGTGAAATTAATAATAAATTTAAAGCGTATTTCAGTTTTGTTCTCTATTTGAAATAAGCAAATGTTCTTGCTGAGGCTTTTACAGAGCTTGGTTGTGCAACTCACTGCAGAAGATGATTTATTAGTCTGTATGAAGTGGCCTTGCATGTTTATTGCCTTTGTGAACATCGCTGAATATTCTGTTGTCTAGTGTGAAGGTCTTCTGCCGCAAGGTTCACTTAATAAGAATAGTAATTGAGCTATTAAAGTCTTAATAGAAAGTAAAGCTACAAATACTTCTATGAGTATTTAAAGATGTACATTCAATGGAGTGTTGTTTCTAAAAGGGCCTCAGAATCACTGTAGTTGGAAGGTTTCTCTGGAGAACAGGTAGTCCAACCCCCCTAAAAGCTTGTCAGCTTTTAATCGTATGGAAAGAGTTCAAACTAATGTCAGTGCTAAACTATGGCTGAGTTTTAAGGGAATGTAATAGATTTCAGGTTGTCGTAAATTTGATGCAATAAAGCATCTGTCTTAGTTGTTACTTGTAGCTTATTTTGCTGCTATTTTACTTGGGAGGGAAAGCAAGTGGTGCATTGAGAAAAGTCGATATCGATCCAGCATAGGTCACTTTAAAGTTGTGTGCTCTCAGACTTTCCTTAGTGTTTTTTTCTGTGCACACAATTGTGTGGTAGAAAATGAAAATTCTGGTAAATTCAGTGTGAGATTACTTTTTTTTTCTTTTTATAAAAATATTAATTTTTAATCAGTAACTTACAGTGAATATTTCAAAGAAATAAAAGTATCAACCACTTACAAATGTATTTTTGTTCTGTCTATGTTATTGTAGGCAACAGGGAAAGAATCTTAATTTCCTATATAAAGTTTTGCAAAAAAATATTTATAATCTTGCCTAGAGTTCCCAAAATCACATATTGCAAGAAGTAAAATAATCTCCTTTTATCTTGGTTACAATATCTTTGATTGGCTGATTTGTATTTACTTTGTTTTCATAGAATATCTGAGATAACTGTTCTTTCTCTTCTTGTCTGTAAAGAAATTCTTCAGTATGAAAATGTGTGGCTAACTTTCATGTCATGTATTTTTAATTTTTTTTTTTCTAGAATAGTGTGTTATTACCATGTCCTTCTAGTAAATTCAGAATTCATAGGCATAGACATTGAGAAAAAGTCAGGAAGGCATTAAGAAAACTTGCTTGTTTTTCACCATTTCTCATACTGACCATAGAATGAAATCCAGTGTTCACAGGATCAAAAGAGTTTACAAGCTAGCCTAGAAGTAAACAGATAGAGATGACTAAGCTGCAGGGAGCAGATGCGTTGTACTTTAAAGAAGCACTGTTGTAGGTAGATCCTTTCCCAGGCAGAGGTAGCAAGTGGCAGTAGCCGAGTCACTTTGGATATTGAACTTGGCCTTGCCTGTAAACCTTTTCCAACAATTCTGCTATGAGCAGTGCTTGGCACCTGAGCTGACAGCCTGAATGAGTCACAGGCACTGCCCAGAGCTGTTTTCTGCTTGATTTGAGTTGCCTGGGTTTTTAACTTCAGATGCAGACTAAACCACCCCACTGTTTGCAGGGACTGTGGTGCTGTGCTGTGTTTCGTTTTATGCATAGTGAGATAAGTGATTCTCTGTGTAGTTTCATGTGGAGCCCCATGGCCACACAGTTTACTCCTTTACTAAACATATTGCTGGACACTTACGAATGAGAAGTCACAGTGGATGTTACTATGAATGAGTTTGTTTCTACCTAAATTAACCGGAATATAGTGTGGAAGTGAGCAGACATCCAAGATGAGCTAAGACCCCAGAGAAAGCCTACCCGTAAGGGACTGGTTGTAGTCTGCTGCTGCTCTGGGTTGCTGTATCTCAATGCCGACACTGTAGGAACTCAAACCTGGTGTAATCTATATAACAGTTGCATAAGACAATAGGTAATTAAATGCTTAAGGGTTTATATAGTCTCAAAAAAGAATCACAGCAAAAAGAAGCTATTCCTTTTCAGATGCTTGCTCTTCCTTGGTAAGTATTCTGGAAAAAACTTATTTCTTGCATTTAGAAATGCAAAAGAGCAGCAAGCACAGGCTATTTAGGATGCATGGGGAAAGAAATTCCAGCACTGTGGAGTTTTTTTCTCCAGATGGCAGCTGCTGAAGTACTAGACTGCGTTATCCTCAGCAGACAACTGCTCTCTTTAGTGTGTGGCTCAGGAAGCAGGGACTAGGAGGAGAACCTCATCCCTTACTTCAGTACATGTGACCCCACAGAGGTGGCGACACTAACCCCTTTTCTGTCAAATTGGGTCAGATATGTTCTGCTGCCTACACCTAAGCCAAGTTAAGAGGTTTTGGTCCCAGCCAGTTCTCTCCTCTCCTACTGTTACTACAGCCCCACTCAGATACAGTGTAACTGCATGTGTAGCCACTGTGAAGGCAGTCCGCATTGAGAAAAGCTGAATTAAATTATGCTATTTAAGATGTGCATCCTTATTTTGACAAAACTAAATTAAGGAAAGGGTGATATGATAGCTGTTACTGAGCCTATGTTTAGGCTACTGTAGTTAACCAGATCATTATCACAGAGGTTAGCTTTGGTAAAGGAGTGTGAATAAGCAGCTGAAGGTGGTTATCTCATTTTACCATCAGGGTAGCATTCAGGGCAGTGACATATTGCTGCCAGACTATAATTGTGTATTTGCTAAAGGTATGAAAATATCCTATTCCTCCAGATTCTGTCATCTTGTTCTGTCTTCCTAAACAGTTTGTGCCTATGATTATTTTTTCTTGCTTGACTTTAACCTAATGAATAACTGAACTTTTAAAATTCCACTACTTGATGTTGCTTATTTTCACCTAGTCTTAAGTAATGACGTGAAGTGTGTGAGGTGGGCTGATGCCCACCTTATGTGTGGGGTGTGCTGATGCCCATGTTTATGAGGTGGGCTGATGCCAACATCATGAAGTTTAACCACGACAAATGCAAGGTCCTACACCTGGCTCGGAGCAATCCCAAGCACAGCTACAGGTTGGGCAGAGAAGAGATTCAGAGCAGCCCTGCGGAGAAGGACTTCGGGGTGTTGGTCGATGAGAAAATGAACATGAGCCAGCTTCACTGTGCGCTTGCAGCCCAGAGAGCCAACCGTATCCTGGGCTGCATCAAAAGGAGCGTGACCAGCAGGTCGAAGGAGGTGATCCTGCCCCTCTACTCTGCTCTCGTGAGACCTCACCTGGAGTATTGTGTGCAGTTCTGGTGTCCTCAACATAAAAAGGACATGGAACTGTTGGAACAAGTCCAGAGGAGGCCACGAGGATGATCAGGGGACTGGAGCACCTCCCATATGAAGATAGGCTGAGAAAGTTGGGGCTGTTCAGCCTGGAGAAGAGAAGGCTGCGTGGAGACCTCATAGCAGCCTTCCAGTATCTGAAGGGGGTCTATAAGGGTGCTGGGAAGGGACTCTTCATTAGGGACTGTAGTGACAGGACAAGGGGTAACAGTGTCAAACTTAAACAGGGGAAGTTTAGATTGGATATAAGGAAGAAGTTCTTTACTGTGAGGGTGGTGAGGCACTGGAATGGGTTGCCCAAGGAAGCTGTGAGTGCTCCATCCCTGTCGGTGTTCAGTGCCAGGTTAGACAAAGCCTCGGGTGGCATGGTTTAGTGTGAGGTATCCCTGCCCATGGCAGGGAGGTTGGAGCTAGATGATCTAAAGGTCCTTTCCAACCCTAACCTGTCTATGATTCTATGTGGTAGAAACCACTGTTTCTTGCCTGGATTATACAACTGTGTTCAGTTACTTGAAATAAAGGTCTAATCAGACTGAAGCAATAAAAAATTGACTGCCTCACAGATTTATTCTTTCTATGTGCCTAAAGTAAAAATTGTTTCTTTATAAGGCCATGTTCTAGAAAGAGAGTTTGAACTGACTGTTAAAAGGCTTATGCATTTAATATAGTAGCTAAGAGAATAAAATTGTGTTTACAGCATTTCCTGTTTAGTGTAATACAGTCACATCCTACTGCTGGGTTTTCGGTCAAATATTAGACTACTCTATAGGGAATAAACTCTTATGTATGAAGCCTGTGAAATCACATATGCTTTTTTAATGGTCAACATAATCTTTCTGCTCTTGAAATAAATTTCTTGGTGTAAAAGAGCTTGAGGCATTATTTAATTTCTGTTAAAGCTGTTGTATAAAGTAATGTATTTTTATCTTTGTTGTTAGTTGTGCATTTATGATAATCACAGAGTGATTGCTGAGTGCAGTTAAGTATAACCACTGTTTAAGAGGCTTTTATGTTATGATTCTGTGACTTAGTTGGGGTTGCAAACACTACCATTTTGAGGTTGAAGCAGAGCTGTATCTTTGAGACTCAAGTATTAACCGTGGGACAGGAGGTGGGTGACAACTGCCAGGGCTGAGAAGTTAGCAGCTGGGCAGACTTAGGGCACTGATAGCTATGTGGTTAACTTATATATGATCCTTTTTATATGCAGTTGAATATGCTTAGAGCAAACATGGTAATCAAAGCTTGTAATTTTGTGTATACCTGGAGATAGAATATGAGTGAATAATGCATCTGAAATTCAGACATATAAACTGTTTTGTATTTCATTAGGTTTGACTTTAAAATCTTGTTTAAGGCATGTATGTTTCCCTTACAAAAAAGGGAAACAATTTTAAGAAGGTAAATTCATTTGTATTTAAATAAATGTATTTTCAGAGCATTTGAAGCTTTATTAAAAACAACATGTGGATCTCAGTTGCTGTATAGATCAGCACTAGAAAAGTCTTGACTTGCTTCAGCTGAGAATGAAATGAATTTCATCAGCTTCAATGGAGTGGAAGCTAATAAACTACTAAATATTTTAATGCAATTTGTCAATAAATTGTGCATTTCTTGCACGTTGAACTACATTAAAACACGCTTTAAACCTTCTCCTGGTTTAAATTTATGTCAATTTGATGTTTAATACCAAGTAAATGCAGACAAGGAAGGAATTAAAATATGTATTATGAATAAACATGTGGTGAAAAATTGAGAATCTCAAAATACTGAAAAGGCCCATGATAGATTTGTGATTATTTTGTCCAAGACTGTAGGACTGGATATGATGTTAAGTTTCTGTTTAGCTATCACAAATTTCACACCTGGTTGAATAGAGTAAGTTGTGTGAGTGACCAGGGCTTTTGCAGGGAATCTGTGATCCTTCCTTTGTGAATCTTTCACAGCTCTGGGTCTTTAAACTTTTCTAAAGCTGAAAGCAGCATAAGTGAATACTTGATTCTGGATCAAAACCACAGGGCATTGTCTCAGAGCCCCGCAGTAACCAGCAGTTCAGACCATGATGCAACAGCTTCATACAAAAGAATTATTCCAACATCTTCTGCAAACATTTGTTCAGACAAACATCTGAGCAGCTGTTAGGGCAAAGTGTTTGCACGGAGATTGAGCAAGGCTGGAGAGCACCCCAAATCTTGGAAGTTTCAGAGACAGTCACTGATGTGTTCCTGCCTCCCATTCAGATATCCTTGCTATTCCTTGCAAATCATGCAGCTTTTAGCCACTAACATCTGGCTGACAGCATTCAGCCTTATTCCATGCCAGCAGTTTTGTGGCTGTGGTCTTCGACACAGGAAAGAATAGTAAAAAGCAGAATGTTCTGATAAAGTTTACAGTTCCTACAGAACCTGAGGATTCAGGTTGAGTCGGCTTTCTTGGCAGACCTGTGGTTGTGAAGGTGGCAGAGTTCCACTGTAGATGATTCTCTTGCTTATTTCTTGACAAAACTTGGATTGTGTTATAAAGCTAATTATTCAGAGCCACATTTCAAACATAAAAACCTTCAGTTGGCTTTCAAGAATCAGTGTCCAAATGAACAGGAAGCTGTTGCTGAGATTCCAGTTATTTACTTTTTAAAAAGAAGAAAAAGTGGTGATCGTGTATGAGTAACATACTAATGTACTACTAATGTAGCATGTACTACTAGCATTATAAAACTTACTGGAATAGCTTTACTTGATTTTAGTTTCTTTTTCCCAGTTGTATAGGTTGTGTGAAGATGTTTTTCCCCTCCTTTTTCCCCTGTTAGGTTGAAAGGTACAGAACTATTTATCATCTTGTAACGCCACTATTCAGTGTGTTGCTCAAAATGTAAGCAGGACTTCTCACAGTATATGAAACAAAGCTTTTTTGCCAGACTGTGACTTCAAACAATTCTTCGCTAAAATATTTTCTAAATTTTAGTATTTTTACACATTCTTTTCCTCCCTTTGTGTGTGTGTATGTGTACGTGGGTGCCTATGCCTTTGCTTTCTGTTGTTTGTCTAAAGTAGCAATGCTAACATAGCATACTGTAGATTAAGGCTTCAGGGAGCTAAAATAAGTGTGAAGTTCAGCCTCTAGCTAAACATCACTGGGCTAATCTGTAGTTTAGAATGGTCCATCACAAATATTTATTAGCAGGCAGAGTGCAGCACAAAATTAAACGGCATATGGGTAGAGTTATCCCTGTTAAAATGACCAATGTGCCTTGTATTGTATATGGAAGATAACAGGACAGGTGGTAATCTGTCTTCTCTGAGCAGAGACAGCTGGTATTTTCCTTGGACTTCAGTGGTGCTTTTCTGAATGGTCTCACCTACCAGCTGATATCTTGCTTGTTAGAACAATACCAAGTATGTATTAACCCTTTTATCTATTCCTAGGTGATGTCCAAAGGGGGAAGTAAACCATATAGCATGGTTTTTAGTTTTCTAGTCATATAAAATGCATGCAGCTTGTCTTACTGACCTCTTTACATGCATTACTGTGGTGATATTTATCAGGGCATAGTAGATGAACATACTAGAGTTTAAAATTTATATAGTGTTTTTTTTTTAATGTCTGATGAAGTTCCACACTGAGGGAACATTTGAGAACCAAATTCCTTTCATTTAATTCAGGAGAACTGGAAAGGTCGCACCGAAAAGAAATAAAATGGTTTTGTAACTTCACTTGTATTTACTTCTGGCCATGTTGCTTAATATTCATGCATTTTCCTTTCTGAGCACACTGATTTGGTTCTGCAATGGGTTGGCTTCCCTTTTATGTTTGTTTTTTTCCCTCTAAGGAGTAATTAGGAGCAAATATTGTATTACAGATGGTTTTTCTCTTAAATATTTAATAATTGTCTAGACTGGGGGGGAACCGGGTACTAATGTTCCAGGAAGCAGGCACTGCTGCTGTGGGACTCCGCCTTCTACTTCTGTGCCCTGGCAAGTGGGAGCCAAACTCATCCATCTCTACATGTGGCTGTGTTCAGTTAATTGATGAAATTAATCATCAGTTAAGTTCTTCCATCTCATCTGATGTTGTGGTTGACCCCCAGACAAGCTCTGGTAGCGTTGAGCTCTATGCAAGGGACAGTGGTGTAACAGGACACAGCATGGATGTGTCAGGAGTGGGATGGAGCTCTAGGAATTATTAGTACAGAAGTGGTCTTTAAAGCTGTATCAGTGAGATCTGCTAACACCAGTCCTGGAGGAAGGAGGGGAAAGAGGAACATCTGCTGAGGGAGGGGTGGGGTGAGAGGGAGGTCAGTGTTCACTTTATTTTTAGTTGGGGATAGCAAAGAATTGCATGTATAGACTGGTTAGTAATGGTGGTTCTTGCTTTAGAAACCACATTTAGGCTTGGACTTTCCTCTCTTTTTAGTTGCTTAGTAATAAAAATGAATGTAGTAATTTGTAGGAGAAAACCTACCCTACATTTGAAGCTACAGTAGCTACGTTGGAAGGGTTCTGTCCCGAAGAGGATCATGAGTTCAAGCAGAGTGCTTGTCTTAAATTTCTGTTGAAGATCAGACCGATAAAACAAGAAGTTTTTCAGCAATTTTGGTGAATTAACATTGGAACTAGAAATTTTCATATTAGTCAAAATAGTGTCCTCAACTTTGAAGTCTTTGTTAAAAGCTAGAGGTAGTATCTTACAAAAGAATTGAAAAAGGTGGTTTAATGCCTTACTAGAATGAAATATTTACCTAGAGTCTGTAACACAGGAGGTGAAAGAAATGCTTGGGAAAAATAACAGTTTTGCCAAAAATAACAGTTTTGCTTGGTTACTTTCTATTTGGTAGTATTTCTTCTTTTAAATCAAAGGTAGAAGAAACATCAGGTAAAAGCACTGTTGAAACAAACCCTCATTGTGGAAAACTATTGTAGAGATGATTTTCTCCTAAGCAAGTTAAGTTAGAAAATATCAGCATTGTTTTCAAGTTTAGGTATGGATCCCAGATTTTTCAAGTTAACCTTTTAGAGATATTACCAAGGAAATGTTTTTGGTTTGTATATGTGTCAGGCTGGAATAAAAGGAATATAAACAAATCTTATTTGATGAAATAGGTAAAAATACAGGGCTTTGGGGTTTTATTGTTTTTATATCACAAAAGAGAGATTTTTGAGTTCTAAGCATCCTCAAAGTTCCAGCATAAAGTATTGTTTGGAGTTGGTTTATAGCAGTACTTTTCAGATGACCAGTTGCTTGCAACCTGAAGAAATTTGATGGTGAAAGAAATATTTTTGGCTTAACTAGTAAAAATAATTTTAGTGATACACTGCATTAAGTATTGTATTAAAGCTTACAGAATCTCTTCTCCACTGTGCCAGTGCAGAAGTGTCTCTTCATTCCTAATTGTCCTGTCCTGTGTTGCACATTGCATATTTAGGCAGCCCATAACCACCCAGAGAGGCATGAACAGAACTTTGAGGATCTTCTGTTCTGATGGATTTCACTTGACTTGAATTGGTTCCAGCTTGTTAATCATATTGTCCTTGGAGAATGGCACTTTTTTCTTCCCTGTCTGTGGATTGCTGCTCACAGATCCACATTTAGCAGGTATTTCCTAAGCAGGAAAATGTCTGTGCTGTTCTGTCCGCATGTTTTTCACCCACACGCTAATGATCAGCTACAATAATGAATATTATTCTCCTTTTTATGTCTAAAAATTACATTAGAAGCATCTCACTTTCTGTCTAGGCTCCCAGGATAAACTGTGATTGATTTAATGCCCAATATTTCATGAGCCAATACACTCAGATGCTGATTATGTTCAGTGCTGCTTGAAAAGCTGGCATTTGGCCTTAAAAGGGAGAGCATAAGGGAAGCAGCGGTTCAAAGATTTAGTCTTTTATGCTTTTTTATTTGCAGAAAGTCAAGCTTGGAACTTATCAAATGACTCACAGCAAACTAGTGAAAAGAAATAATAAATTAAAAATGCAGTTTTAAGGCCTCCAGACCCATAAACTTCAGTGTGATGAGTTGCGAGACATGAGCAAGAGAAAAATTCTGAACTTGGTTTGATGTACTGCTTTATTTCCTACCTCTGATTTAAAATGTGTCCAGTTTTCTTGATGTCTTCATTTGCCATTTAAACTGGCAGCTTCCTAAGAAGCCTGAGCCTTGGACCACTGTAGCTTTATTTCCATTATATAAAATTCACTGCAATTTACAATTCAAGTGGCACGTAAAGTTGTAATTGGAAGAAAATATTGAAATCTGCAGCCTGGTGTTCTGGGCTTTTCTCCACAGATTTTTGTTGTTATAGTATTGGTTGGCATGCATGGTTGGAAATGTTGCTGTAAGACATGCAAAGGCATTGCTGTTTTAATTTGGATTCGTATACTTCAGTTGGTCAGTATATATAAACATGTATCTGCTTAAAGCACAGTCAGTGAAAACTTCCTTTGTTACCAGTCACAAAGGAACAGGGCTGTAGATGGAATGACAGTCACATTCATTTAGGGAGTCACAGAAATATTGATGTTTAGTTTCATAAACAGACAATCTAAACAACTGTATCCTAGAAATGAATTAGAATGGAGAGTTCGTATGTGGCAAAAGCCCTCCTTCAGAACAGACCAGGATGGTCCCCGAGGATGTGATGAACAGGGACAAGAACTATGGCAACTAAACTACCGAATGGAAAGAAATTACACTTCCAAATGCTGCTATGCTTGGAAAAAAAATCTCTCACTTTTTCTTCTATTTAATCTTTAAGACCTAAGTCTAGAGGGTTACGTTTATGAATTCAGTGATGAAACATATGCCCAGGTCCCTGAAAGGATGAAATTTCATGTGTTTCCTGTCAGCATTTACTAGTTTCAGCAGAATTTTTCTGCCCTGGAAGTTTTAGTAAATAGGTAGTTTAGATTCACAAAACGATGTCAATGTTTAAAGGAACATTGTATGCAGCACATTGTATGCTAAGTCCAGCAGTGCAATTATCACAACCCTTTGTGTGAATCTGGTTCTGAGCTGTCTTTTCCCCTTCTGCAGTGAAATGGGAGCTAAGGCACAGGGCATTGAATGTGCAATTCAGATATTCTGGAAAAAATGAGAAGTCCTTTTGTAAATCTTTAATTTTGTATGAGTGAACTGGCTGTATGGTAATTCTTCTGCATCATTTAGCTGTTCTTCTGTCTGGGCATCCTGATGAAAGAGGTTTATATTCCCTAGTAAATAAAATTTGTGATTTGCCTGCAGTACAACAAAAGCTATCGACTATTCCAAGTAAGTTTTATACATGGACTCATCATCTGTGATACCTGCCAAATCATTAAGGCTTTCATGAAGTGTCTGCATCAGGGAAATGAAGCCCCAGTCAGTGACAAGCTTTATGCTTCCCCTATCCATTATGAGTTACTTAATGTATTCCATTTTAATTGTTATCTTGGAGTCAGTCGTGATCTCACACTACAGCTACTGACAGGAATCATCAGTTATGTGCATGGTGTTTTGCAAAACTACAAGTTCAGAATTCATCTCTCCTCTATGGCAGCAATGTTTAGCAGCTCATTAGCTTTTGGGCTGTACCTTCTGGTCAGTAGACACTGGGTGAGACAGCCTAGCTGATTTGCAGACATATATTAGTCGAGATGAGCACTGCAGTATAACTGAAGGGAAACAGTAGAATAAAATAGCATTTAGAGTAGACTTCCATTAGCTGAGAGATTAAAAACATAATTAGAATGGGATTAAAAAAAGAACTAAAGGTGAGTTGGAGCTCTCTCACAAAATATCCTTTACTTTCAAGTTCGATGGTTTTGATTAAACATTTCATCAGTTTAAGAAAAAAGAAACCTACAGCTAGAAACTGTGCTGTATGCTTTCCTGTAAATGGTGGAGTTCTTGAAGTAAGATGCAATATCAGAAATAGGCCCCACGTGTAACACACTGGAGATATTGAGTAATATGTTGTCCATGGTTTCAGAGTTTTTGTTCGGATTTGATGACTTAATATTACTTTGGTAAAGACGGTGGACTGAAATAGGATTGTATAGTACTGCAGAGCCACTGTAGATGTTTTTTTTTCAGTATTTGACAGAGCATGAATGAGTTCATATTCAGTACAGCTCTTCAGTGAAAAAGCTGAGTTTACTTAACAAAGTGCGGTAATTCTAGTAGAATGTTTTTCTGAACCAAACCGTATTTTTTTGTCTGTATTCACTAAAGATTGCCTGTCATGAGTCTGGACCTATAGCTGCCATTACTACTGCTGTTGCTAGCTAAGGCCTAGGCTTGGCACTTCATCATTAGAGCATTTGTATATCTTACTATACCTATGGTATATATCAAAGATACCATATGTCTTTTATACCTAAAGATAAATGAGCCTGTATTAAATAGTTCTTCTTGAAATGTGACTTTTTTTCATAGGATCAGAGAATCCCGGGTTGGAAGGGACCTCAGGGATCATCTAGTCCAACCTTTCTTGGTGAAGCGTGATTTTGACTAGATGCCCTAGCACCCTATTCAGCCAAACCTTAAAAGTGTCCAGTGTTGGGGAATTCACCACTTCCCTGGGGAGATTATTCCAATGGCTGATTATTCTCATTGTGAGCAAGTTTCTTTCTCTGTGTGTCTTTGCATTGGGAATCAGGGTAAAAATGTTAGCCTAGTTTATTGAAAACAGAATCCTACAAATGTTACCAGATTCATTAACTGTGCTGGAGCTTCATGTGACACTCTGATCAAAGGGATTCCAAGGAAATATATACTATTTAAAGTAAATTCTTGATAATCTTTTTTACATGTGGTATTTAGGTTTGTATAAGATGAAAACGTGTTTTGCAGGCGATTGGCTATTCACTTACTTAGCTGAAAATAAATAAGAGGATGCTTTCCCTCTTACATCCTCTGTGACTTTCTGTGATGTTACATCATTCCCTTTGGCTGGATATTCATTGTGTATTTCTAATAGAGACTGCTAAAGCTTTGAAAGCTGGATTTATAGGCAAGTTAAATATTCTTTTGTTCTATTCAATTTGTCCATTTTAGGTAAGAAGTTGCATTCTAGCCATTAGGCGTGATTTATTGCTCAGTGGCCTATGTGGAATGAATAAGTAAATATTCACTAATTTCTGGTGCCCAGGTGTTAAAGTTCTCTATTAAGCACTGCAGTAATTTGCCATAATTGGCAATCTGTCATCAAAGAAATGCCAAATATTTAAGCAATACTTTTTCAAAATATTGAAGTTCATTCTTATGTCACTTTGAAATCACAACGTTTCAAGTATGTGAAACTTGCTACTAAGTATGTATCCGAGTCTTTTCTTAACAGGATCAAATTGCTAAACTGGAGCATGAAAACTACCACTGAAGCATTCTGCTGAGAAAACTCTTCTTTACAGTTATGTTTTAGGTGGATTTTTAATTACACAGGAAAAGAAATTTCATTCTTTGTTGGGATTGTTCTGTCTCTGTTATGGACAAATAGAACATAAGAACATTTTCTAGTGTGAAGCATCCCTGCCCATGGCAGGGAGGTTGGAACTAGATGATCTTAAGGCCCTTTCCAGCCCGAACCGTTCTATGATTCTATAAGATACATATGATTTCATTCTAATTCTCATCTCTTCATATTTACTTATAAATAATTTTCAGTGATTTTATTCACCTAGTGTAGTCAGTAAGAGTCACCGGCAAGTCTGACAAGCTTTTTAAAAATAGCTTGCAGGTATTGATAGTGTCAATGTCTTTGTGTGAAATGCAGTAAAATCTTGCAACCCTTGATTTACAAATATTATTAGGAAATTATCTCAATGACTTTCACGGCATAACAAAAAAACATTCTTTTTTTTCTTTTTTCCACAAGGACTAACTCTAGCTAACCAATTACTATATTTTATTGTTGCGTTTTTAAGGGATAATGATATAGTATTTCCAATATATAAAATGATGGCTGTAGGGACTTAACACTGGTATTAATCAAGAGCTAGACTAAACCATAATAAACCCTAGTGTGAGTCTACAGATTTCAGAGACAAAGTCACTGTTTACCATCTTATGTTTTGCTGATTTCACTCTCTGTTAAATTAATTCTTAATATCTCTGTTTACAAATCAGGAATTTCTTCCCATCTTTTGTCTTCTGTCTTCTCCCATCTTTTGTCTTCTATTATTCTCCACAGATGAGTGAAATAGTAAAACCGATTGTGTGAAAAATCAGCTTTTCATAATGTGCATCTCAGGACAGTATGAGAAAATATATGCAGATGGATCTCCCTTTAAAATACACTTTTTGTTTGGTGCAAGCTGAATTACAATTATGCAGATCTCTTAGAAAAACAGTAATGTAAAATCTTCGTGAAAATATTTTGCTCCAGACTGGGTGGAGGTTTAAGGTTATCCAACGTGTACTGAAGCCGACAGAGGATAAGGAAAAGGAAACCAATTATCTGTACTAGTTTTATAAATCTCTCTTTATTGCCTAACCTTTTCAAACAAGAAATGGATTTATCCTCTGTGGAGACAGTAGTATAAATAATGTCATTCTCCGGCTAGAAATGGTTCCAAAATCCTTTGATCTGAAATAGGGTTGCTTAATTCTAAGTACATCCTGTTCAAGTATGTGCACTCTAACTAGATTAAAAAAAAAAAAAAAAAAGTTCTCAAAATTCTTGTTACTAAATGTTTTATTTAGACCAATAATTATAACATGGTAGTTACTGATAGATGTGATTTCTGATTATTCCTTTTGATGTTTTGGACTTTTTCTGAAAACTAGGTTTACTTTTTCTTCCTGAA
The DNA here is from genome assembly GCF_034315485.1 of Pezoporus occidentalis. Taxonomy (NCBI): domain Eukaryota; kingdom Metazoa; phylum Chordata; class Aves; order Psittaciformes; family Psittacidae; genus Pezoporus; species Pezoporus occidentalis. The sequence continues at coordinate 2,233,017 of NW_026916093.1, read as the reverse complement.
CTTGATAAAAATATGACGGGAGATATTTAAGTGCAAGGCTAATTCATAGGAAAAAACATTTAGTTTCTAAAGGTTGGACTCTAATGACTCTTGACAAAAGTAATTTATTTTCTTTTTCTGTTTTCTGTTTTAAATTGTGAATAAAGAAATCAAAAGAACATATTCAACTTCCCTTGGACGTAGCCATCAACTATTGGGCTTTCTTTGTTTGCTTTTTAAACCAGTATTGGGGGAAGAGGATGCAGACAAGGGAAATACTGAAATAATGAGAGAGGGAAAACAAGAACAGAAATGGCCATTGCAGAAGGGAAAATTGGGCTATCATGGAAGTTAGTAGAGCAGTGACTCCTGATGTGATCTAATTTACCAAAGGTACAGGTGTGAAGAAATGAGAGCTAATGTGTCTTCTAAAGATTGCCTGACAGAACCCAGTTCATGCCTGTCAGGCTAATACTTCATAGATTTAAGTAGTTTCTATGCAAGATTGTTTTCCCTCACCTTAACAAGAATCTTTGTTCACTGTGGATTTTACAGTATTTTGCTGACCCACCCACTTTAAAAAACATAAGATTGATTTGAACTGGCAAATTTTGTTGCAGTACTGCGTTAAAATTGCCAGTATTGTGCTACCCTGCTGAATGTTGACAAGTTCAAGATGCTGCTGTTTCATAGTTTCAAAAAACTTTCACATTTCAGTCCTTCAACAGCAGTGGTTTTGTCTTTACTGTGATCTTCTCAAAATTTCTTCTTCTTCAAAATATTATGTTTAACATGAAATCATAGAATGGTTTGGGTTGGAAAGGACCTTAAGGTCATCCAGTTCCACCCGCCCTGCATGGGCAGAGACACCTCACACTAGACCAAGTCGCCCAAGACTACATACAGCTTGGCCTTGAACAGTGCCAGGGATGGAGCATTCACAACTTCCTTGGGCAACTTGTGCCAGTGCCTCACCACCTTCACAGTGAAGAACTTCTTCCTTATATCTAATCTAAACTTCCCTGTTTAAGTTTGAACCCATTATCCCTTTACCCTATCACTACAGTCCATAATGAAGAGTCCATGAGTCACAACTTCTTCTGTGTTGGGATACTCATGCCACTGCAAGGTTATACTTTAATGAAATGGAGCTGGTTGACCAACTCTTCATGAAATGCAGAGGTGACTCTCATTTCTTATTTCTCCTGGCCCTCAAGTCATCATGAAACTCTGGCTATGAGCCCTTGTCAGAAGGAACTTCTGAATTTCCATGCTGACTTCTACAGACATGATGGCCGCTGGGTCCTGGAGATCTTGTTGCAGTATGCCCACTGTATGTTAGATTTTTCTAGCCAGGATAAACCTAAAGCACATCTATGAAATTAGAGTTTATTAAATATTGATTCATAAAGCAATTTCCTCTCTAATTATATAACAATAATTGGAGGGGTAATATTGCCAGAGAAAGAGAAAATGTTAAGACAATAAAGCAAATATTTATGAAGGTTCCTGATTTTATGTTTTCTTTTTTTGTTAGATTACATAGAAAATGGAAACATTTGTTCTTAGTTTTCAGAGAACAGATTTGTACCTTCATTTTTCACAGACTTGCATGATTTAAAAATATCCTCTGCAAATGTGAAAATGGTTTTTATGCATTATGTTAGGTGAATAGAATTCTCCTTTGTCCAGTCAGTCCTAGGTTTTGGGTTTGGTTGGGCTTGCAAGTCACATCTTTAGCACAGGGAGCATATATATAGATCAAGAAAATATTAAGAATTGGTGTCATCTTCTCTCAATGTATTTTGTTTTATTATTTTTTTTTTATAAAAAGCGAGGCAAAAAGAGGAGGAAACATTGTCCATCTTCCTGGTTCAAAGGAATGAATAATTATATGTAAAGTTGGGAGATACTTGACAAAATGGTTAAGGGTAGATAAGGATGATAAGGTAGAGAGCAGTGTGCAGGAGATGCAGGATCCTAATGCTAATATCACTTTCTCGTGATTGTTTTGTGTGTGTTTTAAGACGCTTTGCCAATGGGTTGTTAAAGCAATTCTTTTGAAGGTAAAATTGAACTTGATATTATGTCTGTAGTCTTCCAACAGCAAATTAGAGAAACAGGGATGCCGCATTTCTGTGTCTTGTCTTGCTGTTTTAAGTTAATTTGAAACACACTTAAACAAAACCAGAAGTCCCTTCTCACTTCTTTTGTAAAGGCTGTACCCTAGCTGGACTTCGGCACACTTAGGACTTGGAGTCATGGGGGGTTTATAAGTGTTATACATTCGTGCATATGCACTTGCTATGTTTTGTTTACATTTTAAAGTAGGTTTTGAAGCTGACTTAAGTAAATAAGTTTAGTTTCCCAACTGAACACTTGTACTGGTTTCAAACTGCTTATGTCAACTTGGCTTATTTCTGTGTATTTACTGACAAGTGTTAAAATATACAAGTCAGTGGTAGAGCCATTAAAGTGTGTCAGCATGTGGACTTGAACTGATTTATTAAAACAGTCCAGCTCTGTATGTGGACCAGATTTCTGTTTCTTTAAGGGTATTCTTTGGACAACTTCCCCTGTGCAGTTTGTCTCACTCCCCACCCCTTAAAGCTGGTGGTACCAGAACTGAGAATGGAATGATGAGTTCAGATGCATACCTGTCAAGGTATTTTAGTACTGAACCGAAGTTCAGTTAGGAAAATAAAAAAGATTCATTCATTAACCAGCAAATGATTATTCCCCCCCCCCCCTTTTTTTTTTTTTTAATTCAGGATGCATATGTCAGTTCACTTTGTGCATGCCAGAGAATTGGTTACCTTGTCAAAAGGACCTTGCTTGGAATGAAATGAAATATTAACTTCACTGTTTTCTGCAGGCTTATGTGGTAATACTCATATAATTTCAAGAGTCACAGCTAGGCATAACTGCACTTTCAGAGTTCTTGTGGTTGAAATTGAAATTGCCATGTCTTCTGGTTTCTGTGTTTTCTTGGAGCTCTGATCACATTTCTGTCTATGAAGGCCCAGAAATAATAGCCTTACACTTTTCAAATTCCCACAGGCCTCTCTGTTTGCTTTCAACATGGACTGTTTTTCTTGCAAGCAGGAATTCTTTGCACTGGCAGGATATGAGGCAAGGCCAGTAGCTACTTTTGTTCTGTTTTTGAAAGATTATTTTTTACGACTTAATTTATTTCTGTGTTCCTTACGTTATGGTAGTCTTGATTTACAGGCAGGGTTAGCAGTCTTCCTATAACTCTTACTCCTCTGAGTAGTATCAGTAAAATCATCTGAATTGTTCTGTGACCAAAGTGTATGCCTGCGGTGAGTGCTTTCGTAATGCTTCTCCCATGACAGCCCAGATAATAAAGAGGAAGTTGCAGCTTTTATGAATTACTGACATTGATCCAAGCACTAATAACAGATTGAAATTGAGAGGCTGCATCACCATTCTTTAAAGTTTTAGCATGGTGAACAGACTCCTATTTAAAAGAAAAAAGAAAACAGGAGGGGAAACAGGGAAAAAAAGAACATCATTGAGCTAAACCCATGCCTTTGTATGTAAAGTATGTGCATTATGACTAGCTGTGCTTCTCAGAGTTCAGTCACTTGACAAACAGGTGTGGCATGGGAAAAAAGAATGTCATGCCCATTTGAATGCCTCATTCACTTGTTTCTTGCTAAAGTGTTTCATCAGGTTTTATTTAAAGGTTCTGTAGTCCTGGACAGCTTCAAGGAACTGACCGATAAGCGTGTTTTCCCTTCCAGAGATGCGTTTCTTCCACAAAATTTACATCAGCCCAAATACAAAATAGCAACGCAAGTAGACATGACCAATATCTGATTTGAAAAGTGAATCTGTGCCCACTTCTTCCCCTTGACCCCTTTCCCTTCCCATTTCCCAGCCATGCTTAATAAACTGGACAAAACAGCACATACATTAAGGTGTGCCAAAGCTATTTTAAGGAAAGTTGTAGTGGTCGCTTGTCCTTGTGGTCCCTTTCACTTCTGCATCGGTAAATGAAGCATTAAGAGTGACAGCCAGTGATGAACCATCCAGATTTCACAAGAAGCAGTGATCACACTGAGCATTTAAGTTTTTAATTAAAACCATTGTTAAAGAGACCGTGGGCTGGCTGCAGGCCTGCAGCTGTATGAGCTGTGCCTCACTGCTTTGGTGCTCATTTGGGTCCGTTCAGTGAGAACAGTCTGCTTGATCCGAAGGTGAACCAGCCCAGGCTGCAAGTCACTGAGAGAATCCCTTAAAATACTGGGAAAAAATATATCAGTGTAAAATCAACTGCCTGAGACCAGTTCAGTGTGAGGTACAGGGGCAGGAACAAAGGGTTTGTGTTTGAATTGAAAGATCTTATGACATACTTGAGGTGTGATCTCACATGTAACAGCAGCGTCCTGTTTACCATCACTTCTGTGCTGGAGTCCCGAATCTTTTAGTTTGTCCACGATATACAGCCTTTAATAATGTTAGTACTTAGACTGAAGCCAGTGTGTGTGAATGCTTTGTGGACGTTTCTTCCTTTGTCACCAAAAATTAATTACGTTTGATTTTATTTGTGTAAATTTATTCTCCTGTTTTCTCATTTGCCTAAACAGAATTATCCTGCATGTGGGTTCTCATAGCTTAAATAAAATCTGGATGATGAAGAGATAACTGTTTATTTGATTTTAGCACAGGATGGTGATTAAGACAAATGAAAATTCGTTGTAAGGACATTAGCTGCCCCATGAAACACCTTATCAAGCCTTCTAAGTGTATGGGTGGTTCAGTTGCACTTTTAAAGGAGAGTTGGATATTTATAAGGTTGGGAAGAGATCTTTTGTATCATTCACTAACAATAGGTCACATGTCTTCAAAGATTCCTTTAGGGCATCAACCCTGTTAACCAGGCTACTCACAAAGGAATAGGATTTCTGGTATCAAGAGATAGGATTAAATTAAAGGAGATAAAATCGGAGTATATACTTAATCCCAGTTAGGAATTAGAACTAATTTATATTGAGAATTGTTTTGAAACTGATGTTTGTAATTAATATTTTTTATCTCAGACATTGAGGTACAAAGGTTCAGGGTTGTTAGGCTTGGGGTCTTTTTAGCAGTTCCTTAGAAAATCACGAGAAGTTTCTTTTTGCCTTTATTAATAGCTTACTCAACAGCTCTCCAATGAAGGGTATTGCAGAGTTGTTTTGTCACCTTCAAGTGTCTCTCAAACATTGATGTGTGTCTAGCTGCAAATGAGGAAGAAAATAGGAGGCATTACAATACTTCATCTCTGGATGACTGATTATATCTCAACTATTCTTTGTTATGAAAAATATTAAGTGTATGTGGTTTGCTAGTCTTTTTCCTTTTTGTGCTGGGATGATACAGCTATTCTAGTGGAAATATATGTTACAACAAGCATGGACTGTACCTCTCAGAGAAGGTCTTCAAAAACTTCATCTTGGAGGATCTCGGGTCTTTAGCCCTCAGGTTACCATTTCAAATTGGAGTCACAGTGGCTGTAATGAAACTTAGTAGTTTTACTGAAATCCTGTTGCTTGAGTGACAACAGTTCTTTGATTTGGATACTTCATCTACATTGCAGAAACATTGTCATTATAACAAATGCTTTACTCAGCGTACTCAGTGGAGGCTACAGAGCACCTTAGAGTATACTACTCTTGCAGTTCTAAACGCAGACCCTTAAGTTTAGGATTTACTTGAGTGGGCAAACACAGGGTGTATTTGCATGGGTGCATAGTGTTTCCCTATTGTGTTCTAAGTTCTGGCATACTGATTAAAAAAATTAATTTACCTGAATTTATTAATCACTGTCAAAACCCATGAGGTAACTGTGAGGCAAGCACTACCCTCTGTAGGGTTAGTAGTTGCTGTGTGGCCATTTGTATGGTGTCTAGTGAATACCTCTCTTAGACTCCTCCTATAGTAAATCGGTAGGCAGTGTGTGCATCCAAAGCCTTGAGTTGCCTGTCCTGCTCTCTGAATTTCAGCAGGGAGCTGTGTAACCAATTAAGGCTAGTAGACTAACTTAGCTAAGTTCAGTGAGGAAAACTTCCTCTTTGAAGAACTTGGATTGAATTAGCTTGATTTTCAGTGGCTGGAGCTTTGATTTCTAAGTATTGCGAGAGATTTAATAAATTTTATCCTCTGTTGTGCTATTTCATCCTGTAATCTGGTTTTGAAAAGGGCATTTCCGAAATACTGGATTCTTGGCTTTTTATAATCTTTGTCTTTCTTGCTTTCCTTTCTTTCCCTCCTGAGACTGCTGTCACTGGAGTAACTAAAACTCTGTGTGGCTAATATCAAAGTCTGTACTTCATACATGATAGGCCTCAGACTTGCTGTGGTTTTCTTCCCTTTTTCTTTGTGTTGCCATTATTTAAAAAAGTGGACTATTTAAATAAATACCATAGTGAATAACCCTGTCCAGATTTGCATCAACTGCAACTTGACCCAAATAATACTATCTGCATTTTGTCTCATTAGAATTCTAATTTGTACATTCAGCTATATCAGAGAATCTAACACTTGTGTCTTTCTCAGTTTCTCTTTGAGCCAAGTAAATCCTATTGCAGTTAATGAATCCTCATCTGCAGTACTTTATAATTTTACTAACTAATGGCTGCCTGAAGCCTGTAATCCTCCTGGAGTCACCAGTCTTTTCTTCATATGAGTTTTTCTTGTGAATATGTTGAATGTTTTCCAGACTCATTCCAGTTTTTTTTTTCCTATAGCTCCTAGTTAACGTGAATACATTTTTTAAACCAGAATATATTCCACCCACATGCCTGTTATTGTTCATGCATTTCTTCAAACATGATGCCTTTCTCTCCTGTTCTTCAGTGCTTTTACTCTTCTTGATTCCACATTATTTGCAAATATAATGCTTACATCGTGCTTTCTTCCAGGGCTTTATAAGACTTGAGTTTGCTGTTCCTCAGGGAGGTAAATTTTTCTAGTTTCTGTAACTCATGTTTATTACTGTTTTTTTAATTGATACACCTTGTTTTATGCTTCCCCTGTCAAGTAGGTTAAGCTGTTTAAAAGCATATATGTATGTGTGTGCATATATGTATGTGTGTGCATATATGAAGATTTACTAATAAATGCATAATGTAGCTATTCATAGGCAAATTCTAGGAGTACTTCTTTGCTTTTTCCTACTTAATTTGGGGAATAATAAAAAATGCTATAAACTTTAAATTGCTTTTTGTCTTTGTAATTCTGAGATACGTCCTCTCTTTGGAGAATATTTTAAGCCTTCAGGTCAATTGAAGCACAATATTACACTAACCAGCCACTGCACTGAAATCTAGTGCTCAGATTGATGTTGCAATTGCAGCAGTCTCATTTCATAGACTTGCGATGCAATGAAAAGAAATAATCTGTGTATTGTGTTTTATGTATACTTGTGTGTACTTGCAATGGTTTTGCAAGTGAAACTTAGGAATAAGAGAAGTTATTTTCTTTAATATCTTTAAAGAGAATTTTTACATGAGAATGCATGGATTAAACATGTTTCTTTAGGCTCTGAAATTTGAAGCTCTTGCTTTAGGAAAAGTTTTCAGATTTTTCTTAGCCATATTTGTTTGAAATATATAATAAAGTGTTCCTATAAAGCTTTGTGAAAATTAAAGTTATTATGAGCACCAAAGCTAGAGACTCAGAGTCCTTTACTTGGATGAAAATGTTGGCTGAGGTGATGAGGAATTTGGGAATAAATGTACTTTTTTAACTTTTAATTTTGTTTTAGGACACCCGATAGACACTGAGCAAACCTAGTTAATGTAATATTAGTGGGTTTAATGCTGTACAGCCAAATCTTACACCTGGTTTTGCAGTGTTCTTTCAACAGCCAGCGGAGGCACTGAAAACTGCGTGTGTGTGTATTGCGTTTGAAGCAGAATTATCAGTTTTATCCTGTAAAGCAAAATAACAGATTATTCAAGTAAATGTGAAGACTCGGAAGATCTCAAACCTACAAATAGCAAAATGTAATTGTCCACAGACTGTGGTTATATTTCCTTTGAGTTTTCAGACAGAACACTAAAAACGTTTACATTTGCATGCACTACACAGATGCACTTTGCAACATATGTATTTTGGGCTGTTGTCAGAGTTTATGGGGTACACTTTTAAACTTGTGACCTCTGGCTATTATCATGCTCTTTTTATTTTGAATTGCAGTGATTTCTTTTTTCTTTTTGAAACAATTTGTTATTGTTTCTTCTTTGTCCGAAGCATGTTTGTTAAGAGTTCTACCATGTAATAACTGCTCTTTTTGTTCACATTACAGTAATTTGTATTTTACGCTTTAAAAGTAATCTGTACATCTCAAGATAACATTTAAATCTTAACTGCCCTGTAGCAATAGCAGAGTGCAGTTGTCCTTTCTATTATTTGTCATGAGGAAAAGAAGAAATTATAATTTTACATTTTTTTTATTTTATTTTTTTTTGCCAGGGAGCTTTTTGTCTATCGTTTCATTTTGTGTAATATTTAAGAGAGCTGGACTTGCTGAAAAGATACTGTGTTGTCATATATGCTCTGGGACATAAGCACGTAACCAGAGAAGAGGTGATTTCAGAGAGAATTTTGGTTTAAGTTTTAAATAGAAATTCCTTAGGCATAAAACATGAAAGATGCTTTTAAAACATCCATCTCAAGGTTAAGTAAAAAGATTTACATAAGAATTCTACAACATGGAAACCTGGCTTTATTTCTCTCTATTTAGGGACACACAGCTTTAAAACTTTCATAGCCTTCTGAGGGGGAGGTGTAGATATCTTAATTTATAACCCCAGTTCCAGGCACTTCTAAATTACATTAGGACATTTTGTATGTATAATGGCACTATTCATGACTGCGTGAGCTTTAATTTTCTGGAGTCTCAGCAATTATACAATCCTGCTAATCAAAATGAGGCATTTGGTCTCCTGGGTGCTCTTGTGGACGTTTGCTGAGGTGATTGCCGACATCGCTTTTCCCTCGCGTGGCAGTTAAATGGAGCTGGTTAGACTGTGCCTCCTTACACCCACATCCTCCTCTGTCTGTTGGTGGCAGCTTCCAAAGTACCAACTTGTTTCATGTCAACTGCGTGTTGGGCCCAGTAATAAATCACCAATGAATAGCCCTCTCTGTACTTCTGTATTTAAAGTAGTCCTGAACATTGATTAATGTGGCTCTTCCATGGCAGAACAATGCTCAAGGCACATATGCACATGAAAAGCTCTTCCAGTGTGCAAGAGATAGCTTTGTCCTCTGTGCTCTCCGCCTTCCCTTTAAATGATTCCCTTCCTGGGCTAGCCTGGACCTTGGCTAATTGATTACCAGGACTTCAGGCAGGCTGGGTTTGGCCTCAGCCCCTTTGGGGGGTAATGAGGGCCTTTGGGAGGTCTGGCGCTCATCTGCGGAGAAGCCAGCAGCATGTGCCCTAGTCGTGGTCCTCTCAGCCATGAGGCCAGCTTGGGACCCTGGCTCTATTTAATACATAACCTAAGGACTTCTTTTTGTCAGAGCAGGTAACGAGCTTCAGTTGGCAGATAAATAAATGAATGACAAAGCCTAAATATAGAGCAAGATGTTCAGGTTTTGGTTTTGTTTTTTTTTTGCTTGGAAAAGGTTGTAGAGGTAAGAAATGGGGTTACATGAGCCCAGGAGTTTTCTTGGCTTCTGCCAAGTTACTGTTCCTAACTTGTGGTTGGTTGTGTGCTCCTGCTGCTTTGAAACAACCAGTGACAAGCCCTGGAGAACAGGGCCTTTCCTGCTCTTGGGAGGCACCTCGGGTCCTTAGCCTCAATTCAGCCTGTTAATGGAGCAAAGCCAACACAGAACAGGAGAGTATCCTTACTCTGTGAAAAACTTTGTCATTCTTTCCACTGCCTTATTTTTAATTGCCTTCATACAGACTTTAAATATGTGTCAAACTAGGCGTAAGATGGCAGCTCCTTACTGAATGTAAAATGATTAGTGCACAGTAGAGACTCTATAGTAAAATCAACTACCCTCAAACTTTTTTGACAGTATAATTGGGGAAAAACTGTTCTTCAGACTGCTGAGAATTCAGTAGAAAAACTTCTCGCCGTTAGCAGTTTATGTCATTCCTTTGATTGCCCACTGTGAAATAATTGTGTGATAGGACAAGAGAATAAATAAGGTAGAAGCATCTTTAAGAAACCCCCGTGTGCTAACTAGAAATAGCTATAGTTTAAAATGTAACTTTTCTACAGTTCAGTGCATGCTTGTTTGTATTGTAGGTGTACTTATAGGGTACTTCATGCTGTATTTGTATGGTGCTCAAATTGTATTTATTTTTGCATTCCCATCGCATGTATAGGCAAAAATATTACCGTTGGAATTGCTATATAATTCTAGGTGTAAGTACTGTATGTTTTTCTTACTGTTTAGTGACTCATGAGTTACATTTTTATTACTGTCTTTATTTCTATTTTTAAATCTCTTCCTCCAGAAGAATTAGCAATATCAAGGTGTTTCCATTTCGCTAGAACCCGAAGTTTCATTGGATTCCAAAGTTCTGTAGTCTTTAGTGATGATCTGCTGTATTGGTGACTTCCCCCCCCCTTTTGGAAACCTCCATGTCTGAATTTCCACTAGTGAGTAGTGTTTTGGGATTTTTTGCTTGTGATACCTTGACTATTTCTTTAAATCATCTTCAAAGCAGAGAAAAAAGAAAAGTGATATCAGACATACTAGTATTTGACTAATGTGCCTATTATAAAAATTTATCTTTTGAATTTATCTATCCAAATGTTAATGTTCTGATTATATTTTAATGTGAATTTGACATGATGGAATACTATAATTATGAAGTTTTGGAATAACCCAGTGGCTCTGTCTGAACTTGTGTCTAGTTTCTTAGTGTAAGTCCTGTTTTGTACGTACAAGTGCACTGGCAGTGGTTGATGCAAGAGGTAGCAGCATGCTGAATAGATTTTGCTTTGAGAGGCTGACACTGCAACTCACATCTCGTGGCTTATGTATTTTGTACTCTGTGTTGTTTGGAATCAACATTCCAAAGAATGTGGATACTCCTCTGGGGAACTGTTTTGAGGGGGAAACAATCAGAAAAAGGTTCACCTAATGAAATGGTCTTTTTTTTGAATGTCATAAGCTCATGGCTCTTTCTGAAGAAATACTTTGAATAGAAACTTAAGTCAGTATCAGAAGAGGCAATAGCAGTTTCCAAAAGAACTACCCCTTGTAATATTTATTCACTAAAGGAGAGAGAGAAGAGGCTGCTTTGGAATATCCCAAGCTTCCTCCCGTTAGCATCTGAACCCCTGTTACTTCATTCTCCCATGTGTCCTCTTGCATGTAGCTTATGTTGTCTCCTTGATGTCTGATAACCGTATAGGTTGCGAGACTCAACTTTCTTTGGTTAAATTCTGCCAGTATAAACCAAAATACACTTAGCAAAACTGATTATATTGATGTTGACAAATGTTAAAGTGCAATAGGAGTGAAAACGTTTGGGGTAAGGCCCCAACATAAGCTGTTTAGGGCTTCTGGTACAGATGCCTGGCCTTGAATGATGTTAGTGCCTCTCCAGAACTCTGTCTTCTCTCTTGGTTTCCTCTGAAGTTCACACAGTGCAGGACTGCTATGCAATGCAAAATAAATTACAGTAAGCGGGTATGTTTGGGAGTAATTTCAAAATTGGATTTCTCTAAATTGAAAAACTAATGTGTGCACACAGTTTGAGGCGTAGCATGGGTAACAAGCACCTTATTATTTAACTGAGCGGTCCTTTTACTGCAGAAAGGGACCTAGACAAGGAAATCCATCCTTAGTTTGCAAAGGGAAGAAAAATAAAGGAGTTTAAATTTCATCTACTACTAGATCACATTGTTTGTTCATTTGTTTAATACATCCTCTTCCTTAATAAATTCCTGATCTAATATCATATAAGGAATGAAATCTATTACTAGGGAGACCGGTAGAAAGATTTTCCTGTCTGCTTCTCTTTCATCATACTCCTCTGCTTTCATTGCAATCTTGTTAGGTAGGAAAAACAGACAGTGCCTTGATGAAATCTACTTATCCAAGGTAGTATTCTTACTTATTTTTCCCCTGTGTGGACTGTAATAATGTGGGACTCTTGTGAAACATTCAGGGAGATTCCCTTTTATGTGGATATTCTTGTAAGGTGGTTACGCATTGCACCCCAAGCTTAGTTTGGCGCCCTGTGAGTAAAATGGCCAGGTTCACTACGGTCAGAAGTGGACTGTTGGTAATGGAATCCCAAGGCTGTGTCTGAAACTGGATTTTCTGTAAATTAGTCCATTATAGTAGCGCTCCAAGCTCTACATAATTAGCTCTTTCCGTTCACATGTTCATCAATTTACATTCATTGAAGGATTTGGAAAATTGGATAAGATACAAAGTTAAAGCTTAAACTGATACTTAACAGTGAAAGCATTTAAAACCAGAAATCATGTAGACGCAGTGGCAGTTCCCGGCTGAAGCCAAAAAAAGGATCATTTTGCTCCATTGCTGATTTCTGCACCCAGCCCTAAGCTTCATGCCTCTCCTAATTAACTTCATGCTGGTGAGCAGATTGAGAACGGCTCTAGTCAGCGCTAAAACTGCCTGGAAACATGCTGCTTTATAGCCGTACACAAAGTTGCTGCCTTTTTTTTTAAATCCCTGCCAAAAGCCACAAGACATGGATGCATATGCTTCATGCTAATCACAGAATAATAACGGAACTGATATGCAACAATTTAAAACAACAGGCAGAGTATATACTTGAAATCTGCCTGGCTGGTTTTAATTAATGCTGTTGCCCACTGTTTGAGTGGAACCACAAAGGAAGTGGTGGGAACTTGGTTTTGACAGGGGGGTCTTTTCCATAATGTTGACAAAGCATTTCAATAACTCTTGATGTGTCCAGGAAGGCAGCTGACGGACTGTCTTCCTTTCTCTGTGGCTCACAATAAGTTTGAAAAGCAAAAGCAAAGTTAGAATCACAGGATGGTTTGGGTTTGAAAGGACCTTAAGATCATCTAGTTTCCATCCCCTGCCGTGGGTAGGGACACAGCACACTAAACCATGTCACCCAAAGCTCTGTCCAACCTGGCCTTGAACACTGCCAGGAATGAAGTGTTTACCACTTCTCTGGGCAACTTGTTCCAGTGCCTCACCATCACAGTAAAGAACTTCTTCCTTATATTTGATCTGATAACCTTTCTTATAGCTAACCTAAAGTTTTAGGAAGGGTAAACCCTGAGAAGGTCTGGGAAGGGGTTTGTTTCTTTCTCTCTGATCAGCTGTTGCCTTCTAAGGAACCCACTTCAGGATATATTCAGATTGCTTTAAAATTACAGTTTGAATATTTATTTTTTATATTATTTAAAATTGCGCCTTTTCTGAGGGAATATCTGTGAAGCACATGCAGTTGTTTCAGAGATGGCTATTCGCCTACTTCACAGAGAAACTGAGGATTAACAGTTGTATTGTTGATGGGAAAGTAATAAGAAAATGAATATAATTTACTAGCAAGGGACAAGAAAAGAGGTCCTGGCCTTGACAGAACAGGCATAGTTAGTATTCAGAATCAGCTGTTGAGATGAGGGGATTTTTTGTGGAGGGGCTTTAGTTGCAGTAATTCTGTCAGCTCTAGTAATCAAAATTCTAGGCTACTATGAGATGTCAGAGTTTTTTTCTAGTACTCAGCCCTTCCAGTCATACTGGCAGTTAAGCCAATAAGTGTATGAAATTTGAATGAGACATCTTCAATAAAAATTAATATTTCTATCAGATATTAAATTTTAACTTTTATTTGCTGAACAGGAGCTTGCTATAAAATTTGATTCTTTTCTCTCTTCTGGAAGAATACTGGGAATATTTTTAATGATTTTGCTGAGGTGAAGTGCTTTGTGGGTGAAGCATCGCCCTTGTTAGCTCAGCTTTCATTTAGTTACTTATCTGCTTGCTTTGTCTGTGGGAATTTCACCATTTCTCTGTATGTTTGTTTTTAAAGAAAGTGGCAGAGGACAGCCAGGGAATATGATGAAAAGCCTTTCTCTTGTCTTTGCTGTCCACCCATCCTTCACCTATGGCAGTGATTGCCTCATAAACCCTAGAGCTTTAATATATGAAATGGTTGTTGCAAATCCTTGTGAAGAATGTTACATTAAGTGGCTACTTCCAGGTAAATTGATAAGCTTCTATTTTACTGGAATGACAATCGTGATAACACTTTAAAAGATTCTGTTTAAGAATGAGCTGGGTTAGTTTTCCTCCTGTGAATGCTTTGGGAAGGATTTTGTTTGTTTGGCCAGATTAAGAAGTTATCAGCAGCAGAAGGCTTAAGGGTCCAGTATGGACATGAAAAGTACATTTTCTAGACTTTTCTTGTGTTTTGACAATGTGCATGTGGCAATCCAGAAAAATTCCAGGTCCCGTTTTCAGTTATCCTTCCTAATTAGCATGTAATCTTTGAAGGTTGCACGGTTTCTGAGATGACTGTCAGAAAATGCTTTTTGTGTCTATTCTCTCATTCCCATTAAATGGAATGGTGTGTCGTTTTGTGGTATTGAGGTACTGTTCTGGAGAAACTCTGAAAAAAATTACCAACTTACTGAATTGGAAGACATCAGCCTGGGTTTTTTTTTGCCTTCTAGCATAGTGAGGTGGCATCATAGTAGTACAAACTCTTTCCTAAAGGAAGTAAATGACTATGAAGAATAGATCTGTCAGTGGCTACTAAATATGCAAGTCCAGATGCAAACTCTTTCAAATCAGTTTCTGGCTGCCAGGAGCTGAACTCTGTTTTAGGAAAAAAATAATTCTAATAAATTTCTGACTTTAGAATCTGCAGCTCACCACTAATGAGGACAAAACAGTGGGCAGCGCAGGCTTTAAGCCTAGTCCTGCAAGGAAGTAGTTTGTGTTCTTGTGTTTATAGGTATTTTTGATGTAGAGGCTAATGGGGAAACAACAAAGAAAATTATGGTATGTGGCATTTTTTAAATATTCAAGAGAGTTCCAAAAGGGACATGAAGAATACAGCCTGGAGTATAAATAGGTCTTTGAGCTTTTCAAACCCTCTGTTGCCTTGGGCTCCCTTTCATTACTTAGATAGCCTGCTGGGTCCACTGCATGCACCACTTTTCCGAAGGGTGCGGAATCGCAGGACCCTCAACACAGCATTGTCAATTACTGAAATAGACATAACAGCTTTTAAAAAAGAAAGTTGGAAAAGAGTCTTTTAGAAACAGGATTAAGAAGAGATGGGGTACATTATTAAAATGAAGTACCTGATGGGTATAATGCTAGAGGGAATCTAGAGGGAGAAGTGCTAAGATTCTCCTATGCTTCTGTTGTTGCGCATAAATTTAATTTCCTCATCTTTTTCTATTAAAAGCTTGGTAAATTAAGACTAACTCTTCTTTCTGATACTAATTTGCCTTTGGGTGAAGGAAAAAGAAGGCAACAGTGTTTTGCTCCTGTGTCTTTCACTCTAATCCATGACTATGGTAAATAACTCAGTTCTGGTGTTTGCCATTCTGCAAAAAACTTCTTGTGTCTGTATGCTCTGGGTGCACTTCTGGATGTAGCAATAACAGAATGAAGCAAACCTTGCTCACTTCTGCAGCTCTTGCTACTGCTATGCAAGGCTCGAGTACCAACCATTAGACCCTACCAAGGCCCGCTGTGACAAAGTCATGAATGCAGGACTCTAAACAGCTTTGGTGGAGGAAGTAAATGCTAGCAGATTCATTCCAATTGTAAATAGTTCATTTCTCTAGCCTGGATGCTTTTTAAGTTCTGTATTTCTGAGAAAATGATAATGCCGAATTGTAAAACCTGGGAAACCCAAATGGACAGAGTTTGTAATGAGTAGTTGAGTCAGGATCACTGTGAAGCTGAAAGTGTCAGTTGAAAAGCATGTTTGGAAGAATCAGGAAAAAGGAATAATTAGGTTCCAGCTCAACTTTGGAATATTTTTTTGTGTATGAACTTTAGGAGTTAAAGACTTCCAACAGGTTTCTGAATCATCTGCTGGTTTGAGTTAGTGGGTATTTCCAGAAACTACTGGCTTTAATAATACCTTATTTACCAGTAAACGTGACGTTGTTTTTTGTATTTGCACCACTGAAGATTATTTGCCTTTCAGTCATGTTGCAGACAGAACTTGGATTTCCATTTCTTCCCACATGTAAGCTGAGTGTCCTTTAGTGATTTGTGATCAATGAGTTTAATTTTTATAAATGTCCATGGAAAAGCTAAAAATGCAGGTCACCACTTGATAAAATAATAAAAATAATGATAATAATGCTGAAAATTTTCTGGAGCCGGAAGTATTGTACAGGTTCTGCATTGCACTGTTCGATATTATAGAAATATATACTTAGTGTAGGAACTGTGTAACTTTGGTGTAGAAAATCTATGCCTACATAAAGAAAAAAGTTGAGTACCGAACCTGCCATATTTCCTTCTTTATTTCTCTGCTGAACCCAAAGCAGGCAAACTTCTTTAATTTGCTGAGCTTTCAGTTTAACACTTGAATACTCCCACTGGCAGTAATACTTTTATCAACGTAAGATGAAGGGATGTTGCTGGAGAGAAGTACCTTCTCACATGCAGTACTTAAAATGTGCAAGGTCAGTTTGCAGCTTCCTTTAATACATGTATTATTTTTGAGCTTAAGCACTTAGATATGTAGCATTTGTATTAAGTTCTTAATAGTGATAGGACAAGGGGTAATGGATTCAAACTTAAACAGGGCAAGTTCAGGTTAGATATAAGGAAGAGGTTTAGTCCAAGTAAAAGCATATTTAAAATAACTAAGTTGTATTAAGTTTAAAAAAAGTGTAATACAACTTAAGTGCGCTGGCTTTTGCAAGTAGCTGTTAGAATTTTGTTGTTGTGTAGTTAAGTAAGGCATTTTAACATATGTAATTTTGAGAGCAAAAGATAATGAGGGAAGCAGTGTAGCAAGTACCCAGTTTGTAGCAGTTCTTTGACTCACCAGGAAGGTAAAGGGGGGATAAATGAATTTAGAACCACTTAGGCTCTGTAGCATTGAGTTGGCTTTCAAAACAGCTAGAAAAATGTCACTTTCCTAATATAGCACAAGACATTTCTTGTAGGTGAGGTATTGAGAAGCAGAGTTGGTGTGCCTTTCTTGTTTCAGCTTTTATTTTCTCGTCATTAAAAATTAAAAGCAAGTGGAGCCTGCGGAAGTTGACTTGCTAAGCAAAGCAGTCATCTTGAAAGAATTCTGCTGAAAAAGAAAGAAAAGAAAGTGTCTTCCTTCTAGTTTAGAGCTTTGGGAAAAAAAGGTTCCACAGCTTGCACTTTATTTGGCTTTATTACCCTCACTGGCTAGCTTTGTGTCCTTGACTTTAAATGTATATATGCACTGTTACTAACAGTTTTCTCTGTGTAAACATTTGAAGAGCAAACAGCAGTATCTTGTAAAGGGTAAGTGGAGTTTCTGAGGTGAATACCCTGTAGGTAATGTGGACTTGAAAGAGCATTCCAGCAGAGCTCTGGCTTTTCCAAGGCTATCTCCAGTGGTCAGTTGTCCTTAGCCTTGCTCAGAATTGTGCCATCAGTGTTTTCTTCAAACTACTGGAGAAGCAAATAAACCTTGTCTTTACTGGGATTAATTTACGGCAGCCTGAAGCAGCAAATCTCTTCTGGCAAGCATTCATAAGCTGAGTAAGCAGCACCCTCACATCTGCTGGCAATGTGAGTTCACTGCGGAAGCCAGTATCTGAGAAGACATTAGGGTGTCCAGAATGAGAGATGGAGTATTAGTCACTTACAAGTGAGAGCTCTGAAACTGAACACTGAGTCAACTGCTCACATGGTGGAATATGAATACGGTATTTGTTGTTTTCTGTTTCTCCAGTATTTATGTAGCTCAGCTGGAAACCCAAAAATCATTATGCTAGAAGAAGCTTGGCCAGTTACTATTTACTTGATTCAAATAATATTTTAGTGAATCTACTGAAATTTTAATCAAAGCAAATCTTGTCAGGAAAGTTAAAGGAGCCCTGATTTTTCAGAGCTACTTCAAAATCTAGCTGAAGTAATTCATTATGTTTGGCAATTTACTTTTCTCCTGGATGGCCAGCTGTATCTTACCAAATCACTTTAAAACATTATTCCTTGTTATGAGTCTTTGGTCCTCCTCAGCAGTGCTAGACTAAACAAGGGATAACCCTGAAAATCAAATTTAGGTTCAATGATGTAATCATGTTGAATACCTCGACACTTACTGCCTTGAGTCATTTCCTTCTCCAGCTTAAGTATTGCACAACATTGATCATCTTTATTATTAAACAGTGCTTTTAAAAGGTACTTGCACTTTATCTGTGCACTGGTAAAGACCTGCTGCAGTCTTGGCAATGCTACTGCAAGCTCTTGGAGGCCTGGCGTTCCCTTCCTGCTTGGTTATTGTGCACAATGTTAGTCTATCACTTTGACTTTTTGTATGGCATTCTCCTAGCTATAGTTTGGAAATGCATATTGCTCCCACCAAGATATTTTGACTTAACTTCAAAGTAGAAAATGTTTTCAGACTACAAATTGTAGTCAGTGACAGATAAATTACACACATGTATTCAGTCAACAAGCAGCCTAGTTGCATAACTGTGATTCATGACCAGATTCCCATTTTGATTTTTTCTTTAGTCTAAGTGAACTATCAGCAGCCACTACAGCAATAGGGGGAAGAGAAAGAAAAAAGAAATACATAAATTTATTAAATATGTTAAACAAATGGAACCCATCTGTGAGCATTTGGTGAGCCAAAGAGGAAAAACGTTTTGAATACATATTTCTGAGTGAGTTCATTGCTTAGCTCTACAAATTTCTGTCAAATTGTGGAATACAATCTAAGCTGTTGAAACTTGTCAGATTTCATGTTCAAAATAAAAAGATGTGATTTCCCTGTAAGGGTTTGGGTTGCGTGTTGTTACTGGCATTCATAAATTATCCCATGATTAAGAAAAATGACGTGGGAAACAAACAGCTTTAAACTGATGGTGAAGCCCATAAGTTAGTGACTCTGTTGTAACAGAAGATTGCTTTGTACATTTATCACTCCTGTTTCTAAAATTAGGTGGTTCCAAATGGATCTTTGGTTTTGTGTGTAGTCAGTCTCTTTTTATATATTCAGTACAGCCTTTACTTATGTTTATACCTCATTTATTTTGTTTAAGAACTACTTATGTGCTTTTATAATTTACTTTTCTATTGTTGCTGCCAAATCCTGAAAAATTGGTCCCTGTAGTATGCTGCAGCCATTAAATACCAGTCGGTTGCAGAATATCATTTGAACTTATTAAAATGTGATTCATCTGGTGCCAAGTTTATTCATAAGCCTTGTGTCGGGCCAGGCATTATACATCAAGGGAAAAAAATGCAAACTCCCGTGGGTAGAGTTGGACAACTAAATTCTGTGAGGGTATTTAACTCCTATGTACACTGGATCCAGAAGGGTGCTGCTGTCCCTTTTCTCTTCTTCTTCACTTATGTTTTTTCTGAAGTGGCCAAGGGAGCAGGCACTTGAACATGTGAGTGAGCAGAACTTCTGTGGTCCTAATCCACTAATTAGACTATCTTGCACAGATGGTATTTAGATTCCTTTGTGTGTGTGAAGAAAGCATGTGGTAACAATATTCATGAATTTTTATAAGATCGAACATGCTACGTAGGTTTTGCTTGCATATTTCTTAACCTTGTATTTGGGCCAGACCACTGGGTGGAAACAAATGTGAAATTGAACCTAAATACACACTGAAATTCTTACCAAATCACTTTACAGCATGCAATAAATAAGTGAATGCATTGCACCACACTAGTGGTATTTGCGACAAGGCAGTGATTTTTTCATTATCTTTGTCATTGACCCCAAAAATTAAAATTCACATTATTTCACTCATTCCAGTGTTATATCCAATAGTATATTATAAAGGAGCTATGCTTTACTTTTGTTTTGAGTAGTAAACACTGACAAAGGCATACTAAATTTTCAAGTTTGAAATATATACTATGTTAATTTTATGTAGAATGATTTAAGCATTTTGGGCAAAGGGAGATGCATTAATATAAAAGCACTTGTGTTTGGAAGTCAGTTTTTAAAGAATCTCTCCCATAAATATCCCCAATGTTATATATATAAGTAAAACAGCACACTTGGTTTAAAAATTACTCCAGCGATGCATGTTTTGCATTTTCTTTTGCATCACCCATGGAACCAACAAATAAGACATAAATGAGCCATCATAAAAACTGAGACTTGCCGTGTTTAAATCTGACATTGAACTTGCCAATTACAGTGACAGTTTCTTGTACTGTCTGGCGTTTATATGGTGAAATTGGAATCAAATTGCAGCTTTTAAATTGTCCAAGGTGAACTTCCAGTAAATGAAATGTAATTTTTCCACATTGTTTTGATAAAAGCGTGACATACCATGTTTTGTACTGTTACTGAACATTTGAAGTCTTGAAGAGATTCTCATAAGAACTTCAAAGGAAGAAATGAAACAAAGAGACATGCAAGGGACTTTCAGAGTGCAGAACCAGAAGATAAGGAGAGGTAAAGAAAAGTCAAGAAACAGTGGTTACAAGGAAATGTTGTGAATGCTAACAGAATTTGAGAGAATGATGTATTTCTAAAAGTAGAGAGTGGAGATTCCAGGTGAACAGAGAAGTAATGATGCAGTTGGAGAAAAAGAGTAACAGTAAGTATCATTGTTATAGGTAAGAAAGATTAATATTATCTATAATGTTTTTTTAAGATACCTTCAGGGATGGTGGCTCTACCACTGCCCTGGGCAGCCTGTTCCATCAAAATCTCTAGCACAGTAGTCCTTTGACTCCATCCTTGACAACTTTTGTGGTGAAGAAATTGTTCCTAACATCCAGTCTAAACCTTCCCTGGTGCAGCTTGAGGCCGTTTCCTCTTGTCCCATCCCTTCTTCCTTGGGAGCAGTGACCAGCCCCGACCTGGCTCCATCCTCCTGTCAGGCAGCTGTAGGGAGCAATAAGGGCCCCCCTGAGCCTTCTCTTCTCCAGACTTAAACCGCCCCCAGTCCCTCAGCCGTTCCCCATCCCATTTCTGCTCCAGTCCCTTCACCACCTCCGTTGCCCTTCTCTGGCCCTGCTCCAGCGCCTCAATGTCTCTCTTGTAGTGAGAGGCCCAGAGCTGAACGCAGGATTCCAGGTGCAGCCTCACCAGTGCCCAGCACAGGGGCACAATTATTGCCCCTGGCCCTGCTGCCACACTGGTGCTGGGACAGGGCAGGATGCTGGTGCCTTCTTGGCTGCCTGGGCTCAAGCTGCTTGTGCTCAGTTCTGTCAGTCAGCACCCCCAGCTCCTTTCCCATGAGCAGTTTCCAGCTGCTCTTCGCCAAGCCTGTAGCCTTGCAGGATATTGTGGTCCAAGTGCAGAACCCAGCACTTTGCCTTGTTGAACCTCATACAGTTGGCCTTGGATTTGTCTAGGTCACTCTATAGAGCCTTCCTACCCTCAAGCATACCAATATTTCCACCCGGCTTGGTGTCATCTGCAAACTTACTGATGGTGCACTTGATCCCCTCATTCAGACTGTAAATAAAGGCTAAGAAATATTGTTCTATATTTGATATTTTCTCTGCACAGAAGGAATGCTATGATACCTTCTGTGCCTTCTTGAGGAGACAGGCTCCCCAAGTGTTACTTAGGTAGCTGATGGTTTCCATCCAAAAGATAAGGTACAGGTAATGAAGTTCAAATTTCAAGTCTTGATATGTGTGTTGTCCCACATTTGAGAATTTTGGATTTTGTTTCCAAGTTGCTGTTTTTCCAGTAGAAGAACAAGGCTAACATTTGTTTTGCGTAGAGAAGAATCCGTTTTTTTAAAGAAGTGACTCTATACTCTTCTCAGAAAAACTTTATTAAGTCATTTTGTATTTACTTTGATTTGTTTAGCATCACAGGCATAGAAAAAAGAGATATAGGAAGCTAAAGGAAGCTATTTCTCTTCAACATATAAACTCTGTTGTTTCATACATTTTTCTAAAATGCCTAAGAAGGTGTTGGTGGTCTATGTGCCCCTGAAGCAGAGGTGTGGAATACCTTGTTTAGTGTGGATGTTTCTCGCATGACTCCTGTGACTATATTATAAACAAAGTTATAACTGTTATTTGATAACTGGTGGCATTGCCTGTCTTTTGTTAGCTTACTTCATCCTACAATACTTTTGTACTGAATATTACTATTATTTGCATAAATCTTATTTTCATAAGTCTTGTGCAGTGATTACAATAGAAAAAGCAAGAACACATTTTCATGTTATCTTAAATAAGTAAGCTTCTGAAAGAACACCTCTGGTTTGTAATTCTGATCATCTGACAAGATGTTAGAAACAGTGAACTTTTGGTGAGGTAAAAATGGCCATGCAGCTCTGTTAGCAGCAGGGCCTTTGTTGTATGCCCTTCCCATTAGTCCAACTTTGTTACTGTCTTCATTCACCGCACTGAGAAAACAGAGTGGTTATCTCATGGTGCCCTTTCAGGGTGTACATTGCATATAAAGCATGCCCACAGTGTTAGAGCTACTGCATTAGTACCATGCCAGGGGCCTGCTGGGGTGGGAGATGGGACACATCCCGCCCGCACTCTGTTCATTCCAGCTGCTAGGAAGGGAGGTGAAAAAATGAAGAGATGAGTCAGATACCAGATGCAGTTACAAAGGGAGGTTTAGGGCAGTATGTATTCAAATAGAGATGCAAGTGTTCTCCTTAGGCTGATACTGAATGACAATGCATGCTGGTATCGAGTACCAGTGAATCAGGTATGTAATGCAGCAGAATCTTTCATAGTAGAACCATTCAATATTCCTCCAGAATATGCTTCTTCTGTGTTATACTAATAATAAAAATATTCCAGAGGGAACTATTTTGTTGAAAAGAAGTTCTCAGTATAGTGAGTTGATGAGTAGAACTGCTAAGATTTTCACAACTAACTTCCAGGAGACAGGCAAGTGTTTTCATAGCATAAATGGAAAACTAGGAAAACCTCTGCTGTAGGAAAAAAAACATGGGACTATGCCACAGTCATAGAATCACCCATTGAGGGAACAGATACTTGTTTTGTATATTGGGTGCATTGCATAAAGGTGAATTAACTCATTTGGATGTAGTCACACTGGGCAGGAAGAAGATCTCTTCACTCTGTTAGAGATCAGATTTTGCTGATTCAGAAGCTTGTTGGCAAGGCTTCCGCTGTTTAGGTATCTGATTTTTAATCTAAATAAAGAACTGTCAGGGCTGGATATAAGCATGAAAGGAACCTTGAAACTGATAAACTTTTCAAGCAATTGTTTAGTTATCCCAGTGGTATTGAAGTGTTTATATAGTAGCCTGGGAAAAGGAGACCAGGTACAGGCATACTACTGCAAGACAGAGCTTCACCTAATGGACAAAGAAATGCGGACAACCCAGAAATAAGATCTAACAGTTTAGCTAGCCCATCTATTTGTCTTTTGGCGGAAGA
Organism: Pezoporus occidentalis; assembly: GCF_034315485.1. Lineage (NCBI taxonomy): Eukaryota > Metazoa > Chordata > Aves > Psittaciformes > Psittacidae > Pezoporus > Pezoporus occidentalis. Next base: position 2,209,500 of record NW_026916093.1, on the reverse strand, counting down.
GAGACAGCAAAATCTGATCTCTCCAGAGGGAGATAATAGTGCAAATGAGACAATAAATCCTTCTGAAAGTCACAGTTACCTCAGTTCTCTTGAAAAGGTGAATAAAATAAATCAGACATGTAAGAATAACACTCTTTGTCAGGCAGTTTCTCTTTTGTAAGGGAAAGAGAATACTCAGACTGAAGGAAATCAGATGAGGGAAAATATTTTTGTGTCTGATAGTTTAATGGTTTTATGTGTAATTTAATGTTTAAAGAAGTTTTTAAGACAGATGAAGCGAGAAAATGACTAAATGACTAAATGCATTAGTTCTGTATCCTTTTTTCCTTTAACAGTGAAAGATACAGGAAAATTGAAAGTTCATAACAGAATGAAATGGCTGAATTGTAAAATCATCTACGCAAGAAGAAAACTATTGCCTGTTGCTCAATACTGTGTAAAGTAACAAGAGAAGAAAAGTATTTTCACCTCTGCATTAGCAAGGGAAGCTACAAAGAAGCTTGTTCTAAAAAGCAGAGTTTGAAAAGTACACATCATCAGCAGAAATATTGTATGGTTTCTGGTGGAAAACTTTTAAGAGATTTTAAATCTGAAAAGAAACAGTTATTCTGCATGCAATATCTGTAATTCTTTCAATATTCTTGATATTGAAAATGTTTGAGTTGCAAGAGTTGCAAGTTGGGATGTAATTCAGCAAGTGGAAAAGCCGAGTTTGAAACCACTAAGTAGGTCAGAATTTTATGGAAAGCACCACACGTCTTTGGATCATATCTTGTAAAGCAGTGATGTTACATACAAATCTTCTCTGCTCTACAGCAGTGATACCATAAAAAATGAGTTTTACGTTCTCAGGAGTGAAGCAAACCCCAAAAGACCAGTCTGTCTTTAAATTAGTCTGTGGTTTATGGTAATGGTCCATTATTACGAATTTGTGTCTTTGTAAGCTGCTGGCGAGGAAATCCCTTACAAAAGGAGAATCCAAGGTGCCTGCTTTAGTGGTGGGGTTTAAGATTGTTTTCCTCAGCATTTCTATTACTTAATGACAGGGAACTTTCTGCTGAACATGCCAACTTAAAATATTTTATTCAGCATGATGGATTTTTGGCATCCTGCTCTGAATATGGTTTTACCCTATCACTAGTCTGATGAGAACTACTGCATTTTGATGTTAGAGAAAAGGGATTAACCCAGTATTGTAGATGTCTGACTCACCATAATCCTTGTTTTAAGGATTTTGTTTCAGTAATGAATATGGGAGTGGGATCATCAAATAGTATGGAAGAGAAGCGGAAGGCAGAGTGGATGTGCAAGGTCATTTGTTTTCAGTTTTGGAAACTGTTCGGGATGGTGAGGTTTTTTTAATTCATCAGGTGAATATTTGGTAATACTTTGTTACCTTGCCCTTTCAATGATACTGTATTTTAAGGAAAAGACACATTAGTCTGTCATTAAACAGCAGACAGTTCTTGTGAGGGTGTTGAGGCGCTGGCACAGGTTGCCCAAAGAAGTGATAAATGCTCCATCCCTGGCAGTGTTCAAGGCCAGGTTGAACAGAGCTTTGGGTGACATGGTCTAGTGTGAGGTGGCCCTGCCCATGGCATGGGGGTTGGAACTGGATGATCTTAAGATCCTTTCCAACCCAAACCATTCTGTGATTCCATGACTTTCCCCCCTTTCACCACCACTAATTTATCTTTAAGGTATTGTCACCTTTGCTCTTGTGTGATAGCATGAGTTTACAGATATCGTATAAGGACCCAGCAAAGCAGATAAAATAATGTTAAGTTCAGTATTGGCTGAAGCTTATAGCCCTGTAGTAGAATAATGAACAGCAAGTCCTGTATTTACGCTGAATAACTGAATTGTCAAACATAAACCATGATCTTACAAAGCAAAAGTGACTGAAATAGAGAAGTTTCATGAGGACATCAGAGGAGGCTGATCATCTGGTGAGATTCAGCTTAAAGATGCTAATGTTAAGTAGATAAAGAAGCATCTCTGTCATTGTTGAAAGACCTGGTGAGACCTCAACTGAAATACTGTATACAGCTTTTATCTCACATGTTCCAGAGATATGAATTGAGACCAGAAGTGGTACTAAAGAAATCTACAAGCATGACTGGAAGAATGATGAATGAAGGTTGTAAGAAGAGACTGTAAAAGCAACTTTGTTTGGCTTAGTAAAATTGAGAGCTAAAAAATCTACACTGTATGAAGGGTGTAGAAGGGGAAGGTATTTTCTTCCTGTTAAAAGACTAGACACAGTGTAAAGCAAAACCTTGTGTCCTGTGATTTAGAATACTTGGTGGTTTTAGTTGGAAGTGAACAACATGTGCTGGAAGGAGTACTACACTGTTGCCTTGTAACATGCAGTTAACTTGTTCCTTTTGTTCCTAGCGTGGTCTGAATATGGACAATTACAGGTAATGGAAGACAGCTGTGATGTACCAAACATACTTTTTTTCCCCCTTTTTATCTTTTTTGTCAGTGGATGATGTTTATGACTGTCCTTGTCCCAGACTGTGAAAGCTATAGTTAAAGTTGCAACTCGTATTAAATTGTAAATCTGTGGGTTTATTTCATTATGGATTTTTTATCTTGGATTTTAAGCCTGGTGTTTGTTTTTTTCTCATTCTGCTTTTGACAAGTTTGCTGATTTTTTTCTTTGGCTTGTAGTAGCATCCTCTAAAATACCAGAGTAGTGTGCATCAAGGATTGCAAATAGCTAAGTTACTTTGCAGTCACTTTTTTATAGAGACATTTCATCACCAAAAAAAGAGGAATTTCTGCAACACTGTCATAGTCCTTATTTGCCTGTTTTGTTGAGCAATTCTCACATGCTTATGATGCATGTTGACAAGCAAGTAAATCCAGCAATTTTTTCCCGTGTATAATCAATATGATAGTTGAAGCATTTGTTTCTGCTTTCTGTGCACCAATCCAAAGAAATTTCAGGGGCCAGGCATTTCTTTTGTTTCATGCTAATGGATGTCTGGATAACTGTTTGAGTAACCTGGTCACCTCCATCAGAAGGTTTAGGCACCTCTGTCAAATAAAGCGCAAGACAAATTCTTTTTGCATTGATGGAACTTGTTCTAAGAGCGCCTTATGTACAGAGGCATCCTGCACATTCCAGGTGCTTTTAATTTTCTGGGTGTTTGTAAAAGGAAAATGATCCATTCATCAAAATAGTTAGCTATTCTTTCTCACCAAACTGCAGATTTACCATATTTCGCAATTGGATCCTGCTATATTGCAGATGTTAATTGATTGACTAAGCTAATAGGCCAAGTTAATAGGTTCTTTGCTGGGAGATTTATTAAAATGGATAAAATCCAACATATACACATCAGAGACATTAAAACCTCAAAGGAAATTGTTATCTGCAGGTAACATTTTTGCCAATTGTTCCTATTTAATCTCTGAATATTAAGTATAGTTAGTTTAGTAGAGTTGCCTACTTTCTTTTAACTCGCCATTTGATAAGGCTTAGTTTAAAAGCCTCCTTCTCTGAGTCACTTTTTCTTTGAGTGGAGTTTTAATGATTTTGTCTGAGTACATACATTCATGCCCCATACATACATAATGCTTTTTGTTTTGAAATGCATCTGCAGCTAGCTGTATGCTGATTGCTTTCCTCCATGCAGCATTTTTTAGCCAAGAGGATATTACTCTTAGATAAGTCATTCTGAGTCTTCTAAAGCTTCCAGTTTGTGCAGGAGAAGCAAAATGGAAAAAGTACACAAGTATCCCTAATGCGTTTCCTCTGAAGTGAGGGAACTCCACTGCTAAATTCATATTTGCACTCAGTTCTTCACGTCATAAAATCTAGTTCAGTTGCAATGATTGCTGTCTTTAGAAGGAAAACGTAACCAGTTTTTATGGTAAAGATTAAAATATGAGTAAGTTTTAGACAGGAGTAGATTTGGTAGTTGGATTTTATTTGGCTGGTTTTAGTGGGAAAACTTCCATTCTAAGGCTCCCTTTCACAAATTCGGGTAGAGCTTTGTGTTAAATACAGGGAAGCTATTACTTTATCTGAGTATACAGATAGTCTAGAATGAAACACTGGTAATGATAAAGAGCTTCACTCAAGTGCCAAGACTGTCCAACTCATAGCGAAGAAGTACAGCCTAATTACAGTACTCTTTACTGGATTCCTCTTGCGTTTGTATTTACATTTTTAATCTCACAAGTGCCATTGACTCCAGTTTTGTGTTTTCTGTGGGCCTTTGCTTGGTTCATTATGTGTCAGAATTGAAACAGTCCTGCTCTGTTAAGTATTTTCCAAGATATAATAGAGATTTTTAATGTCATTGTTTAATTAAAGTCAAACTATTAAATCTTTATCCTAAATTGACTAATTCAATTTCCTGTTCCTAATTCAACTCCTTTGGCTTGGCCTAAAGATACTGCCTGTTGATGTGGTGCTTTCTTTGAGATGGCCTCAGTTTCTCCTTCTTCCGTCCTAAAGCTTAGCCTCTTAGGTTATAGACTATCTTGTATGAAGCCATCCAGGTGGTGTAATAACTGGTCATTTCTGAAGAGGAACAGCTTGTATTTTTGATTATTTAATGTTCACAGTGCTCGGTGGTGTGTCTGGCTGACACCCAGCTACCAGAATGTATTTGATCTGTAAAGATGAAAGTCTGAAAAAGAAATCCTATAGGGAGACTTACAGCAAAGAAGTAACTTAGGTTAAATTTCTTAAATGAAGTTTTCAACTACCTATATACGTTTCAAATACATACGTCTTTCCTCTACTGCAAGGGTGGAGTGTATGCCTAGGAATTAACCTTACTGAAAAAATTGTTTATTTTAGTAAGGAATTAAACAAAGTTGACTTGATATGCTGAAGCCTTGTGAGCTCATTCTTTGAGAGTGGCATAGAAAGGAACACAGAGGTGGAGAGGACAGTTGATGCATTACACCAGTGAGAATTGAAGTGTTGCTGAAGTTGTATAACGGAACATAATGATCTCGGAGCTGATGCCTTTTGAGGTAGCACAGTGACGTATTCATCCCGAGGTGAGAAAACAGCGTTCTTGGGTTTTGTCTTGGACATATGAAGAAAGATAAGTCAGTGTCATTCTTCAAGTGGAAAGCCAAGGCTGAGTTAAAGCTGGTGCTGTAAGCTGACTGTCAGCTGCCTTATAGAACTCAGCAGAGTTTGAAGACAGAAAAAATAAAGTACTCTATTTTGATCACATTAACTGGAGCTCTTGTAAAGTCTTGTGGCAAGAGTAGTACATGGAATCGGAGAGGAAACTTACCTGCAGGATGCTTCCCATCTGATTGCTATATAACATTTAGACTTGGGCATAAACAAATCTGTTCTTCAGTTGGCAGTTTGCTGTAATTGCACAGCTTAATAGGGTCATTCTTAGAATAGACCCATTGTCTGTCAGCGCAGCATGGACTCAGATGAGATGACAGGAAAAACCTTGGTTCTGTGCACCACTGCAAGAGTAAGTCAGATGTTTCCATTCCTGTCTGCTGGAAGCAATTTTTTGCAGCCTAGGCTTTTAGCATTTTAGTAGCAGCTTCCAAAGGACTGGTAGTGTGGCGGCTAGGAGGGTGGTCTGGTTTAGTAGCTTCTTGATGCAATATCTGACTTCCTGAGTGGTATCTTTTTAAAGGGAGAGAGAATTGTTTTGTTGAATTCCCGGGAGGATTATGCTGTGAGAATTAAGAAGAGAAATCATGAGATCCAGACCTTTTGTTAGGGCTACTGATATGTACGCTGAAATCAGTGAGATGCACTTGTGAGCAATAACTCTAATAGAAGACACCTGAGAATATTAGATGTGTACTCAGGCATTTAGGTATACCCTGGTCAATACATACCACCATGAAATATGTAGAGGAATATGTAGAGGCACACGTACTTATTTTTTTTGTAGCTCAATCATTCATAATAGGAGGGGAAGGGAAAAAACAAAGCCAAAACATTCCTTCTTTCTTCCATCCAGATGAAAAGGCTACAGACTCTGGAATTTTTTGTTTAGCTGTTGTTTTCTGGCTCCCTCCCTCACTATTGAATTCCAGTCTTTTTGGACAAAATGGGTTATGAAAGCTTTTCGGTCTTCTCAGAATCCATCATTTATTAACAGAAGAACTGTAAGATAATAAAAATACGGTTTGAAGTTGAGTTATCATTAGAAATTATATATTTTAATGCATACAGATTATGCTCTTACATCTTCTAAGTAATTAATAACTAATTTCATACTGTTAATCCTTTTTACACAGGTTGTACTGCCATAGATAGTAAGATGCCATTGATCTGTTAATGTTTTGAATAGATCAAGTTTTAATGTTACACCCTGTGCTATTTTTTTTTCTTTTTTCTTTTGCTAAGTAGCTTTATCCTATATACTGCTATTATGAACTTCTCAGAGTTTTGAGGCTGAGTACATCACAGAACTTTTGTAGATCCTTCCTCCCACGAAAATGGACTTGTCTTTTGAAATCGCCTTTGTAGATTGTGGAGCTGGTATGTCAAGAGTTACATTGGTTTTGGCCAGCAATGAGTTTTAATCTTGTGATTAAAATTGAAGTGAAATTGACTTCACTGTTACCAAGTTTGCTCCTCCCAGCATCAAAAGGGCAAGCCTTTGTGGACAGTAGAGTGAGAGTTATTTACCCATGAAGGGGAGAAAACAACAACAAAAATATTGTAAAACTGCGATTTGTATATGCAAGGTAGAGAACGTAGAGCTTGGATGTTAGATTCTAGTTTGATTTTGTAACTCCAGAAGTTAGGTTGGTTGGTTTGTATTTATCCCTGTAAATGAAGCTTTTTTTCATAAGTACGTTTCTGAAATAATAATCATAGAACTTTCCAAATGCTTTACGAACAAAAGTGAACTTTGAGGTGAAAGGTTGGGGTATTTAAAGACACTTGAGGGCCTCCAGGGTGGATGTCCTATGTGACTTCAGAAGTGCCTAAGCAGGCATTTAGATGAGTGGGTAATTATCTATGTTGGTGAAAAGTGCTTCTGAAAGTGTGTTGCCCATTGATCAGCATTCATAGGGCTCTTGGCACCTGATTGGTGCTCAGCTGGGGCCATGTAGATAGGCTGTTTCTCATTATCAAAGTGTAAGAACTTGCCTAGCAAGAAATTGGGTGAAGTTTGGAAGATGTTGGGGTATGAAATGAGTTCATGAGATTCTGATGTCTTGTTTTCCTCGCTACTGCTTTGCATTCAGACAGTGGATTCCAGTTTATAACAGCACATATATGTTTTTGTCCATCTCCATGTCTCCCATGCTCCCCTGAACTTAATGACTTATTTTTTTGTCAATAAACCACAAATAAGTACTGACAAAACCCAAAATCCAATATTTATGTAAACTAATGCAGGGAAGATGCAGCTGAATGTGCTCATTTTCCAGTGCGTTCAGTATTTTTTTGTCTGCTCACTGAGCGTGAGATAGAATTTTCACCTAGCAATTTCAGACAGACTTTCATCTTGCAGAAACCATTTTTCTGGCAATTCAGAGTGTTTGCAGTATTTGGTTGGGCAAGCTAGAGGCATTGTGTCTTGGTGCAATGCCTTGTCGCTATGTTAGTTAGTGAAGTTCCCTGTTTGAGGCTGGAAAGTAAAGCACCAGCTTATTAAAGATCCTTTGTTGTGTGTGTATATGAGTGTGCCCCTGCACCTGTGCATATGCACTCTCAAACTGAGGATATGCATTCTTCACCTCTGCTAAATTTATGTCCTTTCAGCCTCCTTGCCAGGTTTTCATTTGGCTCAGCTTGTTCTTTCTGGCTTTGTTGGTCTCATCCAAGAGAGAAATATCTTTGTCTTTTGAAGAATAAAGAAGTTACCTCAAGATTTTATTATGCTTCTACTGCTTAGGTTTGTAATAACAATATACAGGTTACCGCAAAGTATTACTGTTTAGGCTGAGGAGCATTCATGTCTGAAGAACCTAATGTTGCGCTTTGAATTTTGATAATCATGATAATAGAAAATTGATGCTACAGTGTAAACACTGTAGGCTCTGGAGCGCACTAAACCTGAGCTTGGTTGCAATTCCAGCACGTGCAACTTAACTGCAATTGCTTTCTCTCTGACTTGTCATCACCTACTGAAATGAAGAGGAAAATCTCAGCAGTATCGATTCATGTCTGAAGGGTTTCACTTATGCTGTATGTCAGATGAAGTTTATTTTACAGTGAGCGAGAAAATGATAATATGTTTTTTTTTAAATTATAGGCTTTTGGTTTTTTGAGGGTTTCTTTGCCAAGAAAGGTTGTACCAGATGATACTTAAGGTCTCTTCCAGGCTGGTATTCCAGCCTGGTATGTTTCTGTGAAAATTGAGAAATACGTATAAAAGGCAAAGCACATAATAGTTTGGATCACTTTTCCAGGCTCTATTAATTGTCTTGAAATAGTTATGATTTTTATTTCTATTAAAATATCAGAGAAGAATTCTTATCCCACAGTGTTTGCTGCAGTGGGATAAGAAAGAGGACACTGAAGCTGTCCAGATCTGTACCTTCCATGAAAGATACCTCTAAAATCTGGAATTAGATGTTTGTAATTTCATTTAATACTTAACTCATTTTCATTTACTAAAGATAAATCTTACTTAGTGTCACAGATTATTTCTTTCTCTTTATGCTTTCTATATTAAGTTATTTTAAAGCCTATTTCAAAAGTACTTTGACTTGGCGGCAAATCCAAGCAGTATTTACCTTTTATATGCCTTATTTTGTTGTCACAGTTCATTCAAATTTGGTTATCAGTGAATTAATACCATTTACTACAGATAAAGATCTAAGCCATTATCAAAAGGTTAAATGCTTGTGTGAATAATATCTGGTTGTATTTTTGGAAGAAGCAGGTATTAGCACATAAGCACTGAGAATGCATGCTGTTATTTCCACATCATGAGCAGTAATCAACAACACAAAAGAAATGTGATTGCCATGAGTTACCACTGCTGGTATTTTATAGTTTGGCACAGAAGGCATTGCTTCAACAACCTTTTTAGTGATGCATCTTATTTCTGTATCGTTCTTCATGTTAAGATAGCAGAGGCAAAAGTCTTACGTGAGTAGAGGTGGTATAAATGCTGGGTAATGCTTTATTTTGTCTGCTTGTAAATGGGATCTAAAACCAGTCTGGATATTGTGTGAGATTTAATATCTGGAAAAAAATTAGGGTTTTTGTATTGTCGTCTGGAATTCTGTCATATCACTTTCTGGGACTCACTATAAAATGTTTGGCTAAGATCACAGATTCAACCACTTGCTTGTGATGCTAGCACTCACCAGACTGTCTTTTACACCCTAGCTATGCTTCAGAGAGCATCTGCTTGTTAGATAGAAAAGCCAAGTATTTCAAGCGTATTACTCTATTCTAAGCTTTTCCCCTTTCATCTAGAAGAAAAGACATTCTTTTCCAGGATTTGGAAAGTACGTTCTTTCAAGTCCCCAAAAATATTTTCTGAATTAAAATACTTGAAGAGACATCAGTTTAGTCTCCTGCCAGCTGCTCATCTTGAATGAACTGGAACAAAACGACTTCCTTTAAGCCAGGACTTTGCAAGTTTGCCTTGGTTTTGAACTGGGCAGTGTAATTTCTCAGGGTTTTTTTTTTTGCTGTAAGCATTCTTGTGTCTGTATGTAACGTTGCCAAGATGTAATCACTACTTAATATGGCAAGAGAGCGTTTTTTTACAAATGTATCTTAGTTTTTACCTTGCTTGACACCCTGCCCTTTGTCCTTGGCTTGCTGAAATTACCTTGGTTTCTCCTTCGTTGATGTGCTTTTCCTTTCTTTGTTCGTATCTCTTGACAGACATATCTCCTGAGAAGGCATTCAAAAAGGGAATTTTTTACTGCTTCCCATACAGTAAATCTAAAACTGATTCAAGACCTGTAACATCTAGAACAATGCCATATGTGCTGTATTGCTGGTTTCAAATCTTACTGTTCTTTATTTGCATCTAGCTAAGGACACAGTTGATAAAATGACAGCCTAGGAAATCTGCTGTTTAATAAGACTGCCTTGTGTGGTTTTTTTCCTGCATTTGGCTTTTATTTCCCCACCTCTATTTATACAAATCCAAAATGTCTTGGAATTCTTCAGGCAATGTTGGCAACTCTCGTCGGTGAGAGGCATCACAGCCCATAGCAATTTCTCCATGCTATTTACTCGGGAGAGTGGTTGTCCTCAGTGCAGGGTGCCACAGTGCTCTTCAAAGAAAGCCCTGCAGCCTTATTAGAGTGCTTGAACCCAGTAGCCATTAACTTCTCCTCTAACAAGTCTACCAGGCAGAATTCCTTTAGGTTGTTGCATTGGCAGCAGCAGTGGCATAGATAATTTCCCTCCTTCAATGGTGAACAGCAATGTTGAGAAGTATTTCACGTTTATTTTTATCAGGGCTTTACAGGATTGATACTTTCAAATGCACAAGTAGAAGCTGAACTTCCCTGCTTGGTTTCGATAAAGGTTCCTGTTTTGCCTTAGAAAATCTTCCCATGTTAACTGGCTGCATTTAGTTACTGAATCTTTGTTTTCATTAAACAATAACAATGAAAAATAAGTTTAGATTTTTGACATAGCATGAAGCATTGAGTAGATAGTTGTGGAAATTACTGTCATCTTTTCAGCTACTTTTCACAGTTTTCTTATGATGTGAATGTTATCATTTAGTTGCTGCTAATGTGTAATGGTTGTTCAGATAGCGTTCTCAAAGGACAATAGAGATCTCAAAGGATTGACTTATTTATGCTTCCTTCTATTTTCTCACTCCATACAAATCTCAGAAATGCACAAAATGCTAGAGTCATAGAAAGCAGAGAGTACTGCTTCCTCTAATACAAGTTGGGATAGCTTTATTGGTTTGAAAAGATACAAATCCAGGTTTCAGAGAGAGGATTCTTCAGCGAAAGCTCAGAACCCAGGTTCCCCTTCTGACTTCCAAGTGCTGTTTATTCTGCGTATTAGAAAGAGAGGATGTGGCTACTGCTGTCTGTCTCTTTTCTTCTGGGACCTTATTTCTACACTTGGGATGAAGGAGGTTCAGTTAGCCTTTTTAATCCAAGTCGCAATGTGAGGTATGTAGTGGCAAATCACGGGTTGAAGGTTTTCTTCTTGAACAGTTTTCCTTTTGAACGGCTATTGTGAGTGAACGCGGGCAGTTAGTTTCATTTCAGCAAGATGAGACAATGAGGGTAAGTCAGGTTGTGAGTTTTTCCTAATCCTCCCAGTGCGTGTGGCGTGGAAACAAACCCCAAAGTTCAAGCTCATTTTTCTATTTTAAGTTGTATTACTAAAATTTGCTTGGACAAAAGTAATTTAGTAAAATGTTGTTCAAAAGATGTGTTTTCTGTAATAAAATGAGGACAGTAATGCATCTTTTAAATAGGATTGATTATTTATTAACTCAGTGACATTGTATCATTGTTCTGTTCAAATATGCACTTGCTTGTCCTTCAGTTGTTGCACTTCGCAAGATGCTAGAGTTTGTTTTCCCTCTGGCAAACTGGTAAAGTTTTGGCTTGAAAAAAGAACGAAACAGTCATCAAATCTGAGTTCATGAGAAGGTAAGCTACTTACTGGCATACGTTGGAAATTATATTTGCCTTCTCAATCCCTGTTTTGAATACTGTGGATTGATTAACTATGCATGTTTGGAAGGATTTTACTTAGCATAGTATTTTTGCATTCAAGCAGTAGATTAACTGGAAAATGAGTCATTAAACATGATTAACATTTAATTTCTGCTAGGTAGAGACAAGCTTGAAATAGCATTGTACTTCCTGTGACTGTAAAAGTGAACCCAAGGAAAGATGATCTGCTGGTGTATGTTTAGAAGAGTTCACTGCGGTGAATGGCAGTCTTCCCGTTCAGTGCAGGTTTTAGTGGCTTCTAATGAATCTTTGTCTTCATCTTGCTATTCTATGATTCTGTTGTCTTGATTCTTCTTTACAAAGCCCTTATAAACCCTTGGTCGTCATATATAGGAGACTTGCACAGCTGTTATTCACAATTAATGTGAATAAGTATTTAACAAAACTTAGGGTTATTATTATCCTTGGTTAGACTGATCCTGTTGCTTTCAGTTTCATAACTGAAGACGACAACCTAAGAAAATAATCTCTTTTAGTCATTAGTTTTCTGTGTTGGATAATCCTTACTGTTCATTTCCTCATTTTTTCATTTTAATGCAGTAGTGTAAATGTCTTTATTTTTGCACAATGGTACCACATCTGGAGGTGCATTAAGAACAGTATATTTCCTTGCCAGGGTGAAAAAATATACGGACACAGAATTACAGTGAAAAAGGTTCAACATTCTCACTTTATGCTTTCCTGTCAGAATAAACTTCGGAATGTAATATATCAAGTGTACCTTTCAGGTATGAGGAGATATTGCTTAAAAAGTAAGTGTATGTAATGCTGTAGACTAAAGACTTCCATGTATTTTTCAGAATGATTTATTATTTAAGTATTATTGCAATGCCTTTTCTTACTCCCCCCACTCAATATTGACGAATTATAAGTATTTAGGAAACAAAATTATTATAATTGTATGCAGAGAATATATTGCATATAATTCACAGAAGCTGATACTTACTAACAGTATTTTGCTGGATATTACAAAATACTCATTGCAGGAGAACTCAAGAGTCAGCATCTGATTGGAAGGACTGAACTCTGAAAATATATTAAAAGCTGTTGAGTGTTTGATCTGGTAGCACTTAGTAGGTCAAAGACGTTTAGGGGTCACTGCACTTGTACAGATAAAGACATCAGAGTAACCAGGGGGGTAGCATAAATTATTATTTCTACAGTAGTCCTGCTGGAGGATTAATAGGTTAGCTTTATCGGGTTAGTTTAACAGCTTTTAGCACAGTCAGATGACTGAACTTCTTCCACTGTTTATTTAGGGTTTTTTAGTGTGTTTTTTTTTTCTTGGTATAAATGTTCTTCCAAGTTACAGTGAATGAAAGGGATGTTTTGTTCTGTAAATCCTATTATGAACCTTGCCCTTTCCACTTTCTCCATTTGGAAGCATTTTGTGACATTTAATGAGCTTGAGCACTGGATGAAACAAGATTTAGCCTTCTCATATACATGCCGCTGGGCTTGCAGGAGCAACACAGACAAAAATGAAAGTACATCGTAAAGATGTAGAGGGTTTGCCACAGGTCTTGCCTGGACTTCCTAGCAGGCTGTGGAGAATGTGTGGCTGTTAATGTTTCCTGCCTGGAAGTAGCAGCAAATAGTCAAGCGTCTGTTTTATAACTTAATCACTCAGTTACATGTGCAAAGCTATCGCACAGGAGTTGAATTTTGCATATGTTCAGTGGCTTTAGAAAAAAAAAAACAAATTGTGCATCTTTCTCTTCTTGAGTTGTCTTCCACCCCTTATTTTTTTAATGTCTTTGTGTCTTTCCCCAAACCAAATATTCACTATTCAGAACAGCAGAAATGACCTGCTGCTGCTTGTACGAAATGCCAAGTTAAAGACTGAGAAACAAGCTATTAGTAGGCTGGAACTGTTTACTGATATTTACGAGTTCTCAGATGCCATTTGTTATACCAGAGCAATCACAGCTGAAAGATACGTGCAGGATGTACAGTGTGTAGCATGATGTTGTGCCAGCTCAGCTTCTGCACGTCTGGCAGAAAAAAACCTGCAATGATCTGTTGCCAAAATGCTAACAAGGGCCTATGTATCTTTTCTGCTGAAATATTTTCTGAATCACCAGTGATCCATGTGGCAGGCGCCGATTTCAGAATGCTTTGTTCATGCAAAATCCACTAAATCACAGTCTGGATTCCAAAGTCATATACTCCATCATCCCTTGCTGTTCTTTCATCATCTCAGCAAATGTAAATATTGCAGCATTTCTTTCTAACCAGCTCCTGGATGGAGGAGCAGTCCTCCAGGCAGTCACGGAGTTAGTCTTGAAATTTCTGTGCACACCCATGATGGCATGTGATTTGACCATTTAGTAGTGGGATAAGTGACCTTTACCCATTTGGAACCTTAGAGAAATGTAGCTCTTGCCTGGAGAGAGAAGCCCACTTCATGCTGGTTGGCCAGTTTGCTTTTCCAACAATTCCATTGTACTTTGAGGCAACATAAAGGCACCTTCAGGCTCAAATATTTACACCATTATAAAAGATTCTTGTGCAACATTATAATCTTATGAAATACATTTTTACACAAAATAATTATCAGTAATTCAAGGTACAGTTTAATACTTTGTAAGCACCATGAGGTGCTTGGCGTGGCAAAGTCTACCTTGATGTGTCCTGCAGCAAAGGTGTTGCTGAAGATGGGCTGGAAAAGCAGGTTTTTTGACCACTTTTCAGTTTTCTGTTTCTTTTTAACCCCAAAAGAATAGGATCCCAGTGGGTGAAAGTTTTGCCTCCTTAGTCCTTGGCAGAACTCCACAGATCAGTTTTATCACCGAGACTGCCTTCTAGGAAAAACTGCCATGAATGTTAGGCAAAAAAATATGTGCTCCCCTTCATTTTCTTAGGATGTTAACTCTCTTGTCATGCCTTTCCATCTCTCCTGCTCTCTCATATGCATATTCTGCTATCTATGCATATAAAAGTATGCTGTCAGCTGCCATTTGTTTCCTGAAGTGTTTTTTGCCTTTTTTATTTTTTGCAAGTATGCTTGCTGTATGCTGCTGCTGGAATGACAATTTATTAACTCTGAGATGATGAACTGCAGAATGGCTCTTTGGCAGTTGTTGCTGTTCTGAACTCTAATGCTTTTTTCCAGTTGTGGTATCCTTTGATGCCTCAGAAGTCACATCCTTTCTAAATTGACAGATACAGAGAATCAAATGTTATATTTTAATTAGAGATAAGAGCAGTGCTGAAGTCCTTTTGGCCAATAGCCATGACACGCTTTAATAAAGTGCTATAACTTTCACTTAGTGCTCTTTTCAAATCACTACAAGCACTTTCTCTTCTACATAAAATAAATGTAAGCCATAGAGCTCGATTGCTACTACTCAGAGCTTCAAATTCTAAAAGAATTAAACTTATTAGTGCCATGTAGGAGAATACTCAAATACCTGAGGTACTCTCAACTATGTTTGGTTTGATTTGGATTGGGTTGAAAATTTTACAGATTAATCACATTAATGTGCTTTTTAGGAGGTAAGAGATATTACTTTTAATTTATGTGTGACTGTCTTGCAGCCAAAGAGCACATTAGTGTTCAGTCTTTTATCAAGAGCAAATAGCTCTTCCGCTTTCTTCTGCCCACCCTCTGTCCCCTCTCTGCTGTGAGGGGACAGGTGACATTGTGGTACCATGGTTTCTTTCTATGCCCATTGCCTAATTTCTAAACACATATCCTGTCATTTTCTCTAGGTCTGTTTAGTGGCCATCCCATTTTCTTGGCAAGATTTACTTTTCACCTTTTGTCTTCAGTTGAACCACTCTCCATTTTGCCACATCTTCGTTACTCTCCATTTTTACCAGTTAAATCTTTATCCCTTTGCCCCACACTCTACAAACCCTTCATTTAAGAGAAAAATAATCTGTTTTGCCTTCTCTTTCCCTTTGTGTTCACAGTATCATAAGGACTTTGGGTTTTACTTGTTGTGTAGATAATTTCTGCTATATGATTATGATTTATAGGATTATTATTTATGAGTGGTCTCTACATATTCTTTATTTTAATACTGTACTAAATAATCTTTAAGATATAAAATCCCTTAAATACCTCCTTGGGCTGATGCTGTGTACATTTTTTTGTGAAATGAAAATAGATGGGTTGGGTTATTTTATAAGTCTGAAGCAGAAAGTATAATAACCTTTGCTAGACAATATAGGTTCTATCTTCTTATCTGGTTGAGTTGTACGGATAATTATGAGAGATGGTCAGACTTGTTTTGCTGAAATATTCATGTAATGTTTCTCTTGCCTTTCAGTGTTTTCTTTAAGTGGTTATTCCAGTATGGTTATGCTCACCACTCTGCACCACAGTGCTTCACAGAGCTGAATTTCAGCTGAGCTATAAAATAGTTTAGAAGAAGCTTTGGTTCTGCTCTTTCTCTTTACTTAATAGCAAAACATTGTTTATGTACTCCAAAGGATTGCAATCAAACTTTTAACTATCCCATTTTAAAATCCCTACAGTAGTTCTGTAAGTATACTAATTTTTTTTTTGGTTTTGTTAATTTAAATGGCACATTTATTTTGGTAACACAGTCACTTGCATTGTATGAATGTTTTAATAGATTGTACACAAGTCCCAATGGTTTCTATTAGTTGTGCATAATAGATTACCTTGTTTGCCTTGTTAGTATGCCTTGTAGTCGCTTAACTGTGAATCTATGAGATGCTTGGGTCGTTGGCTATCACTAGAGAATACCTGAATGGAAAATGAGCCTGCCTTTAAGTAACAGAGGGATTAACTCTGGTTTTCAGTAGCTGGCTGTGAGCTGATAGCCTCCACAGATAGAAAGGATGTCTAGCCTTGTGGACCAGCTGCTGACACTGGTATATCATCGTATCAGTGACTAGGCTGAGAAATGGCAGTGCATATGATCCTGTAACTGGTTTTCTTGTTTGAACTAACAAGATGTGTGCCCATTCTGTAAATTCCAGAGTCTGCATGAAACCATTGATCATCATTTCTTTGTGCAGCCTTTTAAAAGCAGCCGTGGTCTTCATGTCTATGGTTTTACCATCTGAAACCAAAAGTAGTAATAGACCTAAGTATTTTAAACTAAAACCCCACTAAACATAGTTTACTGAATTTACTTTACTTCACTTCAAAAAAACTGGAATACATTCCATTATAATTTAATTCTATTTCAGGGTTTTAAGTACGTATTACAAACTTAAAATACAAATCAGGGCTTTTTTTCTAAGGGATTAGAAAGCAACCCTGGACCATGTTGCTGGTGCACAAATCTTCAGAGGACTGAGGTCTAAAAATAGACACAAATGATCACGGGGGTAAATGCTTTTGAAGTTACAGTCAAGTTCTGAAATAAGTGTAGGTTCATGTGATTACAATTCATTAATGATTGAAATTAATGATAGTTTTAATATCTCTAGTAAAAAGTGTGCAGTTTATTTAT
This sequence comes from Pezoporus occidentalis, assembly GCF_034315485.1. Lineage (NCBI taxonomy): Eukaryota > Metazoa > Chordata > Aves > Psittaciformes > Psittacidae > Pezoporus > Pezoporus occidentalis. The sequence continues at coordinate 2,192,410 of NW_026916093.1, read as the reverse complement.
TTAGACTGTAATAAACTTTTGGTTGTAAACGAATGAACAGAAAGTGCTCATTTGCAGGTTTTCGTTGAATAGCTGTGGTCAGTATCAGAGGGTTGTTGAAAGGAAGGTAAATAAAATGAGATATAAGAGAATACTTGCATTTTCCAGGGTTGAAGTCAGGGACCTAAGCCATGGTACTGCCATTCATCTTGGTGGCTTTCAGAGCACTTACCAGTATATTCTTCTCTCAGAATTCAGTTCCCTTGAAAACACACCATAGGTTGATCTGTTGCTAGTTTGATTAAAAATATTCGTTGTATTATTTATATCTTTAATGATATTTTACACATATTCTTCATAGGACAAAAATGAAAATAGCAGGTAAAAAGAAAACGGAACATTCATAGTGCTAATGAATGTGGTGTAACTGGAAATGACTGATTCAGCCAAATGTATTTTGAGTCGAAAACTGTGTTTTGATAAATGATCTTTTCAGCCATCCTTCAAACATATTAAAACACTTAACTATAAATGCAGTGTAGTTCTATATAAGAACTTGAAATGGCTTCAGGGGTGACTGCAGATGGGTAGAAAGTATTAAAAAGCTTGACTGCCTACCAAAGTGGTTTTTCATTTGCCAGCTTCTTGCACCAAATTCATATCCTTCACTGGTTTGCAGAAATGTCATTTGAACCACAGGAACAGTCTTTAGGCTCATGCTGTATATATAGTGCAGAATATTTGTGAGTTGTAAGATTCATAACAAATGCTTAGTTATGAGAGAAATACACCTGTAAATTGCTGTGGATTTTGGTGTAGAACTTACTTGGGAAAAAAAGAAGTTTAATCAGTTAAATGGTCTTGTATTTAGTTCTTTATGTAAGTTTCTTTTAGAGGTGACATTTTTAAATGTCTGGTGTTTTAGGTGGATTCCATGTGGCCTGGAAATGGAGCTGGGACTCCACATACTTAGAATATCTCAGGGTTGTAGGCTTTTCAGAGAGATAAAACCAAAGAAAAGTCTAAGGGGAACTTAGTGAAAAAGTCTGTCTGACAAAGAATTCCTGTTACTCTACCTTTGTCCTAACATCTGCTTTAAAGCTTTTTATTTTTCTGCTCGTAACACACATATTTGGAGTGCAGTGATAAGGTCAATGACAAATTTGCTTATCCCATTCACTTGTTTTTGTAATCTGTTTAGGGTTAGCAGATTTTATATGAACACAAGCAAAAATACAGTAATGTCAATGCCTGTACCACCTTTAGTATTGACTTGAACTCAAGTACTTCTCCATTAGTTTCTTAGACTTCAGCCCACTTCATTTTATTACAGAGACTCTTATTTATAATGAATTCTCTTAGAAAATAACCATTGAGATCATCTGCTTGGAGAACAGTCCACGTGGTCTGCATTAAAAGTGTAAGTTTATAGGGAGATTTTACAAACATGATTGACAGAAGTCTGGAGGTGGTAATCTCACGCAAAACTCAGTATCCTTGAGATGCCAGTTGTTAGGTTTAGCATCCAGCATTGATCAGAATCTTGTTCAGCACTTCATGGATTTGGTTTTAGCCAGTATTTATCTTCTGACACTTATTTTGAGATGGGAAGGAGCTTTCAATTGTTTTCCCATAGCAAAGTCCCTTGAGAAATGAAGAAGACAAAAGTTCTGTCTGCTACTCGTCTCCATCTCCCAGTTCGTAAGTCTTTTTTTACCCCAGTTTCAAGTTTTGGGTCATGGCTGTCCACAATAACACCAGACTTCAGGTCATATTTCTCCACAAATAATGGTATTTCCTGACTTTCTTAATGCTTGGATTTATTTTCAGGCATTTGACTCAGCAGTGGTGTGGCATTGGCGTAATTATTTACAGTTCATTGCTGCCCACAAATTCTATAAAGGCAATAGCAGTGCTTGAAGAATTTTCTTAGCTTCGTATAAAGAATGCTCACAAATTATGTGCTGTAGTTGAGGATGATGCTGCAGTTTTAATGAAGATTTGGCTTGCATTTACCAAAAAGAAGTACAAGTGTTTTAAAGCAATGACAAAAATTGTGCAGATCTACAGGATTTCAGTAGATTTTTTTTTGTTCTTAACCTCTGCTTTTCTACTTTTTTATTAGAAAACTTTGTTTGCTGTTTGTGGGGACTTGCAGTTAGCACTGTCCTGCTGAGGTGAGCGTCTCATTCTGAATTCACATCTACAGCTGCCGCTTTGCTGTCTGAGAAGTTTGGTTCCTAGGATTATCCCCTTTATGTGGGATGGGTTCTAAAGCATGGCAGCTTTATCAGTAGTGACCCTTACCTTAGAAAGATAACGGCTGTAAAAGCGATTTTCTGTTGTGAAGCTTTGTTTTACATGGTAGCCCGTTAGCTTGCTCAGGAAGCAGCACTGCAAGATGTAGGGGAGATTAATTTGAATTTCCTGTGAATCCCAAAGGAATACTGAAAGTCAGTCTAACACTTCTTGAACGAGTACTTGAATCACAACGGCCTTATCTAATGAAGTCAGAAATAGCTGTATATTTTAACTGGAACAGTATAAAACCATTCAAAAAACACCTTGAGTGTTCTAACTTGAAAACTCTTTAAGTTAAGCTGTGCTTTTTTGTTCTTAATATAAATAGTATGAGCTCTTGTCTTTTGGCTGACAGTGGCAATATCTGACAGATATGCAATTCTGACCTAAAATTCCAATAAATGAGTCATTAATAGGATCTTTTTTTCTTAAAATTGGCTGATACTAATTTCTGACTGGTGATTCAGTAAATTGCACAGCACCATTTTAGGCTAGTTCTTTCCATTATTTCACCTAAAGTTTCACAGGTAGTTGTAGCAGACTCTGTGAAGTTGTAACTTTTCTAGCTTGTTTGACATTATGAAACATGAATTTCGCTGTCAGGTACTCTAACCTTATTGTTTTCAGTTATTTTAAGAAAGGGAAGTTTAGGTGCATTATTTTGGCAACTTAAACTTTTGATGGAAATAAATGATCTAATAATAGATTAATATAAATGGATGTGAAGACTCAGAATGTAAAAGAGCATTTCTTACTCTTTTATTTACCAATGCTTCCACTGAATTCAAGGGGACTTTGGTTCTAAATGCTAAGTGTTCTTAATACAGTTGTAGCAGGCAACTGCTGGGTGTATCCCAAATGTCTGTTCTGAAAAAGGAGGAATAAGTGTGCTGAGAACCAAGTGTGGCTGCTACTGAAAGCATAGGTTTTAACTAAGTACAAAGGCAGAGTAGAGTAGCAGTGTTCTGTAGGCAGATTAAAGAGCTGTTGGGTGTGATTTGTGCTTGCCATGATAATCTTTTGATCGTTATTTTCTGAAGTCTAGTCTGTCTCCAGGGAAGTTACAAAATCAGTAGTGTGGACTACAGATGGATCCTATGGGAAATCAAGCTGAAATTCCACAGGTTTCTCCCTGTTATGGCCAAATGTTCTCTGGTCTGAAGGGCCTGCTCTGGCTTCTGTGGTGCGGTATCTTGCTTCTAGCTGTAGCTAATTCTTCATGATCTCTGCTTGAAAGTTGCACCATTTGCTATATATAACAACTAAAATAAATAATGTGGTTGTATTTTAGACACTGCTGGATGCGATGAATTCACTTCAGTGAAGGCTTTGACTTTTGCAGCGAAGTACCAGCTGTGCTTCTCATATTGGTACAAGAAGATTCAAAAGCTTGAAGAGAGAGTACAAAATATGGGGGCCAGTTGCTAGCTTAGGAAGAAATATCCTTTTGAAGATTAGAAAGAAATTCTAGGTCCACAGTCGCCGATTGTTGACTTAATTAGATCCAGCATCCTACTGTAAATGAATTAGTATTTACCTCCTGTGCCCACATTTCTCAGGAAGGTTGTGATTTTTGTTGTTCTGACTACCTCTTGAGATTTGAGGATGTGTCTTGAAAGCTCTGAAAGCCATTTGTCTGAAATCCATTCTCCAAATATCGGCTAACTAAAATTAGCAATATTAAAGTTAATCACTTCGCACACTGTAGAAACAAAAGCTTCAAGCATTTGTGCCTACATTTAATAGATTTTATTAATCATTTGTCATTAACTTCTCTGTGAAGTTGGTTTCTTGAGCATCTGCAATAAAACATACAAAATGCTTTTGCTAGACACAAAGGTTCTGCCTTTTAAAAAAAAATACGTAATTTAGTAACAGAAGAGGGAAAACAGGTTAATTTAGTTTAAAGCCTGCTTTATTGAGAGAAAAACATGCATTCGTAGAATCACAGACTGGTTTGGGCTGGAAGGGACATTAAGGTCATCCAGTTCCAACCCCCTGCCATGGGCAGGGACACCTCACACTAGACCATGTCACCCAGCACTCTATCCAAGCTGGCCTTGAATGCTGCCATTGATGGAGCATTCACAACTCACTTGGGCCTTACAGTAAAGAACTTCTTTCTTATATCCAACCTGAACTTCCCCATGATTGGATTCATTTCAGAAAGACTTTTTTTTTCAGGATATTCAAACAAAATGTAACTTAAGACTTACGCGAATGATTCGTAATTAAACGCATGAGGTTTCTTTGTAACAGTAGTTTGTCATATCTGCTGCTTGTTGCTTCTAAAATCAGGCTTACTGTGGAGAAGGACTTTTGATTTGTTTGCTGTGGAATTAATTATTATGAACATAGAATGATGATATATGAAGTTCATCCTGTGATACAAACCAATACGGATCCTATTGCAGTTAACAACCAAATTGTCAGTATATAGTTTTGGATTTTTGACTGTCTAGATGTGTCTCTTCATGCATACCATTCAAGCAGACTGATTTGCAGCTTTTAGTTCATATTGATTTCCAGCTGCCAGTGTGGTTTAGCTAACTTAATAGAACCATGACTGCTTGAATACGAGTGGTTATTTGCTTTCAGCTTTTTCACTGTCAGGAAGGGAAGAGAATTTATGAATGAAGTCTTGAAGGATACCTTTTATCATAGCCTCTGATGAGCTTATTAAAAAGAACATGTAAGCATCTAAAACTGATTAGGGGTAATTTAAGTTAGAAGAAAATGTTGTTAGTTTAGCTGATGGCAGGGGACTCATCAGCATCATATGCGATAGTTTAGATGTCTGATAGGTCTGATGCAATATCATTAGATCATCCTTAAAGCAGAGCTGTTGAATTTTTGTTCTCTATAATTCTGGTTAGTTCTCTTGCAGAAAAACTTCCATGCCAAAATAATTTCAGATTCCCTTTCAAAGAATATGCATTCTGCTTCATAAAATATTCTCCAGCACAGTACAAAATAGTTCTACCACTGTCTGGAGGTGTTTTACAAATAAGCCATTGCTGTTACTGTTTTAGAGAGGGTGTTTGGTTTTTGACAGACACTTGGTTGCTGACTGCTGTGGGTTAACTCCAGTGGGCACCCAGACGCTCACTCTCTCACCTCAGGGAGATGGTGAAGAGAATCAGAAGGGTGAAAGTGAGAAAACTTGTGGGTTGAGATAAAGACAGTTCAACAGGTAGAGTAAAAGCCACACACGCAATCAAAGCAAAGCAAGGAATACATTCGCCACTTCCCATCGGTAGGCAGGAGTTCAGCCATTTCCAGGAAAGCAGGGCTACAGCATGCATAATAGTGACTTGGAAGACAAACATCATCACTCCAAATATCCCTCTCCCTTCTGCCTTCCTTCTTCTTCCCCCAGCTCTTTGTGCTGAGCATGACACCCTATGGTCTGGGACATCCCTTTGGTCAGTTGGGGTCAGCTGTCCTGGCCATGTCCCCTCCCAGCTCCTTGTGCACCCCCAGACTACTCACTGGTGGGGTGGGGTGAGGAGCAAGAATGGCCTTGGCTCTGTGCAAGGACTGCGCAGCGGTAACTAAAACATCCCTGTGTTATCAGCGCTGTTCTCAGCACAATCCAAAACATAGCCCTATACTAGCTACTAGGGAGAAAATTAACTCCATCCTAACCAATACACTGACCAAGAATACAGCAGTGCAGAAGGCAGATTCCCTGAGTTGCTCTGTTCATGTTTAAACACCTAAATCAAGCTAGTGTCATCATAACCATTACTATTATTTTATGTTCTGCTGTTTGCATTGTTCTCAGTTGGGAACTGAAACCTTTTTGTAAACCAAGACTGAACATTTGAATTTGTGTTTCTGATTTGGTACTTTATGCTTTAGGAAAGTTATTTTCTGTTCCAGGATCTGGTTAAATTCAGCTATAATAATATGAAATTTCATGCTAGTCAAATAGACTTGAATACTTTAACGACAACTGTAACCATGTTACCATTTTGTTTTAAACCAGTACTTGTTTGGCAGTAAGTTCTGAAATTAGCAGTGTTGTTGAAATTACATGTATGGAAAATATGATGCTTACTTTCTACAAAATCCATATTCATGTGTTTCACAGAGGGGAATGTACAAGTATCACACAGTCATTTGTTGAACAGTCACTGTTCACACAGTCGCTGTTGAACAGTGACCTTAAAGATCTCCAGTCCTTTCCACTTTGGTTATTACTGCTGTCTTTCTTTGAAGATATGCTTCATATCACACTCTCCCATTATATCTGTCTTGGTCCACATTTAATGGATTATTAAATTGTTTTTCCTCTGGAATTCTAGGAAAAAAACTTCTAGATTTATTTCATATATATGTTGCTGTATATAAATTAAAATCATTCATGGGATTGGCATAAATGACTGTTGTTCGGGGGGCGGGGGGAAGTGGGTACTGACTCACACTGATGTCAGTTTCATGCAGATGTGGTAATTCAGTTTGTAACAGAATCCAGTTTCCTTAAATTCAGGCCACTTCCAGAGCTAAAAGCTTAGTGTTTGATTAATTGTTTTGAAGGGGTTTCATTCTATTTAAGGACTGGTTTTATTAATGTATTCTTCAAACCGAGACATAAAACATTATCGCTTTCTCAATCGCTATAGTAAGTGTTGAGATCTGAGAGGACCAGCTGTAGCAGCTGTGTTCCCCCTTGAATCTGGAAGCTAAGAAACTTTCATCTCTGTTGCTGTCTCAGCTGCCGGTCTCGGGCTATGGCCTTCCCATAACTCAAACCAATTTCAAAGCAATGTAAGTAACCTCGTTGGAATGCTTTTGGAAAACTGCAGGAAGAGGGGTTTTTTCTTCTTCTTTTTAAAGTAGTGCCTGTCCATTCTGTATGAATGTTTCCATTTTAAAGCAATCTATGCATGATGTCTGTTGTGAACTGACAGACCCATCCTACAACCAGGTGCGGAATTTTGTTGCTGTTTCTTAAATGAGAAAAAATATGCAGATGACACATAAAGACTGAGCTTAAGAGGTTTGTTTAAATCTCTTTGATAGCTGCTTATAAGGGTATGACCTTTGAATCAGGTAGCACACAGAACTGTGTTTCAGGCATAGGTTTGCTATAATGGTGATGTTCCTGAAAGACGTACAAACATTTCTAAGTTATATTGACACGATGGGCAGAATTGTGTTAAAGAATGGCAAAGCAGTGGGAGGAGAGCTTTTGAGACCTCACGGTAAGACCACACATTTACATGGGGGTTACTCCCTTCTGGATGTTTCTGACCTCAGAGAGAACCTCAGATTTTTTAGCCTTTCTTGACTGACTCCAGCGAAGTGTAAAATAGTAATAAGTGCGGGACTTTACAGGAAGGGAGGAATTCCTGCTGCTGACCTTCAGCAAAACTGAAAGAAAAGCCTTTGTTTTTCCTTCGGAATCCTAGAACTGTGATTGCCAAGCTGATGAAACACAGGAGAAAGCCCTTCTCTCCCCTGCAGTGTAGTGACAAAGTGGCTTACAGTCTCGCTAATAAGAAGCTGTCAATAGGGAAGAGTGGTAAGGATTCAGAATGCTAAGTCAGTAGCAAAAAATTGTTGGTGCTAATAAAACTTTAATTTATCAAAAGAAATAATCAGGCGAGGATCTGCTTTTCTGGATGCACCCGCAAAGTAAACACTGGAAGCACCACTTGCAGCATTACAGAAGAACCAGCAATGACTCTCTGAGGGTTCTATAATTAAATGTTTTATGGTTTAATTTTATCTAATTATTTGCAGCAGTTTATCTCCAGATAAGATAAGTCTGTTCCAAAAGATCTGGGTGAATTAGCTCTCTTTTCAGTGTAGACAATGAACATGTTTCTGTCTCACAAAGGACAGTCAGAGCTACTTGGGATTCATTGAGATGTTTCTATTTTCAAAATAAATGCTGCCTTCTAGCCTAGCCCTGAACTTTCTCCTGTTTGACCTGGCTTTGACCACTGCTTTGTGATGGGACGATCAGGGAGACAGTGCTACAGAAAGCACTGGGTGGGTGCCAGACAGGTTTGCAGTGTAAAGACCCTACATCCTTCCGTATAGGTTCAGCTCGTATTGCTCCAGTCATTGTTTCTGCTCATATAACTGCAGCTGCAACTTTCAGATGCATAAAATTTCTCTTAAGCAGATAGCAAAAGCATGCTTGAATGGCAGACTGTCAGTGCTGACTTTCACTTTCCAGCTATTGACCCAATTAGTAGTCTCATGGTGAATTCCAAATTAAGTGGTATTTTACAGCACTAGCACAGGGCTAGTAATCACTCTGTTAGGCCAGCAGGGAAAAGCATCATCCTCTTAATTTCTGGTGTCAGGGGGACTTTTGGAGTTTATGGATGATGATTTGTGTGTCACTTCCCTTTATGACTGGTAACTGAATGATTTATAGTTTATCATTTCATCTTTCTGTTCAGTAAAGGACTAATATAGAAGTATATTTTGGGAGTGTAGGAAATCAGAAGAATTTAAGCACAAGGTTTCATTACTATTCTTTGAACCTTCTAACTGATTTGACCTTTATCCATAAAGCAGTCGCTGTGGTCAACAAAGGCTTGTATTGATTTACAGCACAGCCAACCTGTCAATTCTAAACGCAGCCTTTGACCTTTTGTTTTGTTGCTGGAAAAATTATGGTACATGCTTGAGTCATACTGTTTAATGGGGTTTTCCTATATTCAAAAGGCTCATTCTAAATAAATCAGCCAGTTTAGTAATGTAGGTGGCAGGAGAAAGCAAATTGTCCATAATTAAGAAGTTCAGAAAACCTGACTACCAAAAATATTTCTCGGAATTGAACAATGAGTTTGTTCAGGGGACAGTAAATGTGCATGCTTCACAATGGGTAGCTGCCTTCTGTTACTGCATGTGTTTTAATTCCTTCTTGCTTGTCTTTTAAGTTGCATCTGCACCAAGTGGGGGGAAAGAAGTGGTAAACAAGCTCCTGATTGCTGTATTTTTCATATTTTAAGCTTCCTCCTTTTGAATCTTGCTCACACAGCAAACACCACTGAGAGAAGGTCTGTTTACTTCCCACCTCTTCGTCATAAAGCATGTGTTTGCCCTCTTCTCTAGAGCAAGGTAGAGCTCTTCACAGCAACTTTAACCTCAAACACATGAAGGATGCATTTTGTTTTTTTTTGCTAGGATGTCAGCTCAGGCAGATAGTGTTTACATTGCTCAGTAATAATGGCTTATGTAAGTTCAATGTAAATGGCTCACTGGCCATTTGATTGTGCAGATGGCTTCTTTTCTTTGGCTTGTCTCTATTTGGTTTGTTTAAAGTTGTTTGTAAAAAGCAGTTAATGGAACTAATCTAAATGAATGATTGTCCTTGCACATGCACGCTCCCTCTCCCCACCCCCAAAACTAAGTTAGTTTTGTACAGTGACTAGCAGTTGGTTATTTCTGCAGAGTAGGTTATGGTGTTGTCATTGGGGGTGTATGGATAGATAGCACTATGCTTATAATCATCCTCATAGTCTCAAAGCTTATTATCTTCTCAGTTCATTATTTTGGTCTCGCATTCATGTTTAGTAATGGGAAATACTTCTATTAAAACATGAACAAAATTTGCAGGGAATACAAAATGCTGCTAAACATAATTTAGAGCAAAAAATTACGTTTCTATGTTGAAGGGAAAAATGTAATTGCGTTTTAGAGTGGACAGAAACCTTAGCTGTTAGAGTTCTGATCTAGGTTTGACTATGACAAAGAGCTCAGCAAATTCCCTTTGTTAACTGGATGTTTTTATACAGTTTACCTGAAAAAAAAAAAAAAACAAACTTCCTTTGTTCTTTAAAGCTGGATGACAGACTTCTGTAACGTGTCACAGGTAACTGCTAGTACCTTCAGGAATATTCTTTTTATAGAACAAAGACTCTGTCATTAATCTGAATATCTTGGCACCCCAAATTGCCCATCCATACATGCAGGTATCCTTGCAGCTTCATTTTTATCTAGGACTCAGTCTAAATAAAAATGAAGAATTCCCTGTCATACATACCTGTAAAATAGGTCTAGATGTAGGTCCTTATAGATAAAAATTAATCCCCTATCATACAGACCTATCACAGTCTAGGTCTGTATGATAGGGGATTAGATATGCTTGCAGGAACACACAGCTGTATCAAAGAGGTTGTCAATACTAACCTCCTTTTAATGATCATTCATTTTGAATTCCAAATTCAAATTGATGCTTGGATCTTGTTTCCATGACTACAGTTGCAGTTCTCTGAGATTGGTAATATTTGATGCCTATATAAATCAGCATTTCATGTACAAGAAATATGTGGATAGGTGTAAATTAATATCGGGTTAGATTCTCCTTTACGTGAAGACTGGAACAAAATATCATGACAACTTGCTATATACCTAGCAGGCATGATACTAGAAGACAATGTGAGGATATGTGGCTCTGTGCAGTATTAATATACTGAAAGGAGTCATATTTAGACATGGCTGATTTGGTTAGGCAGGCAAACTCTCCTGTTCTACTTACCCCAGGGAAAACAGATGCCAATGCAGAGGAAAAGCTTTAATAATAGCAGTAGATTTGCCATCTGTCACCTTGCTGGACAAATAATCAAGGATTAAAGATTTAACGCCTGAGAGGGATTTTTTTTTTTTTTCCTTATTTAATTTCTGTTCTGGATTTTGTATGTAAATCCCTACGAACACTTCAGTGGAGTTTACTGTACTTACATTTTCCTATGGAGACCAACCTTCAAATATCTTCTCCTGAAATCCCACCTTTTGTAAGCAGCTTTGGAACACATGTAGTTATCAAGGGGTGCATCATGGAAGAGATCTTGTTTGATTCCTTTGCAACTAGATTTGTCCCTCTTCGTTATTTCCCTGGAATGAAAAGAAGAAAGAATTCGAGTGATTATTACTATGTGTTGCTACAGAACGTGAGAGCTGAAATCACCATTTTAAGGAGCCTTACTCATTGGAATTAAGTGCAAATGTACACTTACAAATAAAACCCAAGCACCCCTGCTTTGTATGAGCTCTTTGGGCAATAAGTTTTAACTTGCTGCAAGGTTAGACAAGACACTGAGAATGTGGGTGTTAAAGATGGTTCTTGCTTTTGGGAGGGGCACTTGCCCCTCCATTATTTCTTAACACTGAAATAAACAGTTGCTGTAGTTTACCCATTTCAATTGCTAAATAGAGAAGGAAAACAGGAGGAGAAGAAACTGCAATGTGTGCTATGTATGATACCATGCACAATTAAGGTAGGTTTATGATGGGGTATAGTAGATGGGTAAATAAAAAAAACCATCCAGAGGGAATACAAGCTAGTAATGTAAGAAGTAAATGGTGACAATGACAGCCCATCAGCAGACTAATGTTTTTTGAGTTCTGTGCAAATATTGCAACAGGACATCTTTGATAAAACTGCTTTGTGACTTGAGACTTTTGTGGGAAGCATTACTGTTGCAGGGAGGATATTTAGAAATTACACAGTTGTCTGTAGGGGAAAATGGAGTAAAGGAAATACTGATGAAACACGAGATAGATGAAGGAGTAAGATATGAAGCAGCTTCAGAAGTTAAGGTTATTCTAGAGAATAGCACTTGAATTGTTACCATAATAAAACTGTCTATATGTGAGCCCTTCAGTTGTGTGACTAAACTCGCAAAGGGATAAAGAGAGCAGAGTCTTTCTAAGTATCTGATTCCAGTTGTGGAGCAGGTTCCAGTCTCAAAGAACGATGAGATTGAAATCATTATTGTATTTTCAGTCTCAGTTAAGAAGTACTTTGTTTTTCTCTGCCAGAGACGTGATGATATACCATTGACTCTTTCTGACAGTATTTAACAAAATAAGTGCAAAAACCACAGAAACAATTTTCCTCTCATGTTCTGTGTTTTTATAACATGGAAATCTCCAAGTCACGCATCGCTTTTTCACCTGTTTAGAGACTGTAGAAGAAAATTAGCAGTACACATGCAATATTCGCATGACCTTGTACACCATGGATTTTATATCCCTCGCAGAGGGTATCATCCCTCTTGCTCTTATGGCAAAAAGCCATTTGCTTTCAATTTATTAATTACAGAGGGACTTGCAACTTCTTAAGGTTGACACTAAGATAACTGAACTGATCTTTTCAGTTGTCCAGTTGCATCATGAGATGAAGCTATTATAATTACCATCTTAATTTGACTCGGATGACGATAATAGAAAAAACAGCTATTGTACCTGTTGCTGGCCTCCCCTACTTTCATCAAATAGCTTTGAGAGTAGTCAGTTCACAAGTGAGTAGCTGGTTGTAAATTAGTCAGCATTTTACCACTTCCCTTAGAGAAAGCCAGGACTCTTTTGGGTATGTACAGGTTGTGTGTCCTTGAAAACTGCGATTACAGGCCTCAGCTGGGATGTTCATTGAGAGGACAAGTGGACTCTTTCGGAGCTAGTAGCCTCATTTTGCCTAGAATTTTATTTTCTCCTTATTTTTAATTACTGGGCTTTCAATTTACTGTGTGCAGAAGAATTAAGGAGTGGGATTTTCAAAAGACTCTGCAGTGGCCTCATCTGTACTCGGTGAAGTTAGTGGTAAAATACTCAAAGCTGGATTTGATAGGATTAAGCCGATTTACACCATCTGTGAATCTGGCCCCCATTAACTTCAGTGGTAGCAGATTTAACCAACATTGAGCCCTTTTGAAAGCCCCATCCTAATTTGGTAGTAAATAGTGGATGTCAAAGACGAGTTAAAAATAAATTGGGTATTTCCAGAGCATCAGCCTAGGTTTCCTATTGTCTTTTGTAGTTATATCTTCAGTCTTACAGCTTTAATATATCCTGTACATGATGATCTGTAGACAGCCTGTTTTTTTCAGCTACTGTTGTTTTTACTCTGTCCAGTCACAGGCAATCTTAAATCACAGGTCTACAAATAGCTTTTTGTTTGTGGAGCTGATTTCACAAAGAATAGATGTGTGGGGTTTGTGGTGTGTGTTTGTACACTTGTTCTTTTGGAAGAGAGAGGGGTTAGAAAGGCAAAATTTCTCACTACCAAGTATAACATTCACTTGTTTTATTATTATTTTGACAATAGGTAGTATCACGCAAATCCATAAAGCTAACTTATTTTCTTTTCATATGCATATGTCTGCATATTTCTCTGTGTGTGAGCATCTGTTTATATTTTTACATATCTGTTAGACATAGATATTTTTAGTTATTGTCCGTGTCCATTTATATTTCTTACTAATCAGAGGATGCATTTTATGGCAGTACTTAAAGGATTGGTGGTATGTCATAAGAAATCGCGCAAAAATAATTCTGCCTTTTGGAATCGTCCCAATTTGTTCATCTGAGGATTAAGATAAAGTGCCAAATACTTAATGTCACGGCGTTGCTGTAGAATTTGCTAAATAGACAAGTAGTCAAGTACTGCAGTTACTGCCTATTTCACCCTTTGTACTCAAATATTTTTTTTGTCTGGGATGGTGTAAAGCACATGTCTGAGTTACTTTTTAACTCAAATACTCTGTATGAAATTCAGCAGGAAGGATTGTCCACATGCTTGGAGTTGATCACTGCCACTGCTAAAGCTTTCCATTCAGGACAGATAGGGAGAAAAATGGCATTCCAATTTAGTTATTTGTGAGCCTTTTCATCAAGTCAGAACAGCTTTTTGGATATTTCTGCATGCAAGAAAGTTGTGGCTGTTCAGCCTGGAGAAGAGAAGCTGCATGGAGACTTCATAGTAGCCTTCCAGTATCTGAAAGGGGCCTACAAAGATGCTGGAGAGGGACTCCTAAGGGGCTGTAGTAATAGGACAAGGGGTGATGGGTTCAAACTTAAGCAGGGGAGATTTAGGTTAGATATATGGAAGAAATTATTGTGAGGGTGGTGAGGCACTGGCACAGGTTGCCCAAGGAAGCTGTGAATGCTGTAACCCTGGCAGTGTCCAAGGCCAGGTTGGACAGAGCTTTGGGCACCATGGTCTAGGGTGAGGTGTCCCTGCCCATGGCAGGCAGTTGAACTGGATGATCTTAAGGTCCTTTCCAACCCAAACCATTCTATGGTTGACAAAAGTGACTGAAAGGCTATAGCCAATAGGTATGTGAAAATACGATGGTTGTTCTGCTCTCTTGTTTGGATCCAAGTTACTTGCTTTTTGAGAAGAAGAAAGTATCTTGCTCCAGACAGCCTTCAGAAAGCCCACAGCATAAACAAAGCCTCCCTCCATCAACACTTCAGTTCTCAAAGTGGTAATTGAAATTTTAGCAACAAGACTCTGCTTGACTGTAACCAGAGTCAAATGACTAAAGCTCTGTGTAGATCCTTGAAAGTCATTAAGGGACTTGGAAAATGAGCTCTGTTTTTGCTCAAATGAGAAGCATAGATCTTATTTGAGCAAATTTACTTCTTTTGGTTACTTACTGTATTCTGCTTTAATTTTGATTTCTTCAGCAAAAGCGTATCAGCATGGTAAAATTGGAGGTTCTTGAAACAAGGGGGTTTCACATGCTATAGCATTAATATAGCATTAAAACTGCTCTAATCTAAGTTCTCTGTATTTTTTAAATAATATAAATTTTCAAGGCATTGCCACTGCACAGATTCTGCATATTTAAATGCCATTTGAAAAGGTAACTAAAATATAGCATGAGGTCCTGACACAGTTAGCTAAACCAAGATGCAGGTAGCTAAACCAAGAAGAAAAGAAAACAGGGCTACTCCAGAGATGTTTCTAAACAGATAGTTTGCAATGGCCTGGAAAGCAGTGTTTCATTTCAACGGTCGAATCAATCTATAATCTTAAGAGGATGTTCTTACTATTTCAAGTATTGAATTTGACTGAAATAATTTTCTTCTATTCTTACTTTCTGTTATTAGAGCACTTAATTATGGTTAAAATGAAATATAGATTAAGAAGTAACCCCTTTAATAGCATTTCACATGTCTCTGTGAGGAGGCACAGTACAGCCCGCAATTTGGATTGTATGGCCTTAAAATAATCTGTATTCTTATGGAGAGTATAGAATTATTCTTGTAGGTACAGTACTGCAGTAATGGAGCATACTCTTGCTTTCAAAACCAAAGTGGCATCTCTGTGATGTGTTATGCTGAGAGCTTTACAGGACCATTTTAGTCAGGGCTATTTTATGGGCATCTCCTCCATAATCTTGAAAGATAGATCCTAGCATGCAAAAAAGCAAATTATGCTTTTACATCTGATATTTCATTGTTATTCAGCCCTTTTATGATAAAATGTAACCTCTGCTCTGTGATCTGTCAGTTCTGTTCCTATCCGTTGTAAATGTACACAAGGTTTCTATCTGCAGGCTTTAGTTACTAGGCTTTGGATGCGTTAGAAATTAAACTTTGTAATAGAAGATGGCCTTTTGAGGTCCAGTTGTTAATTTGATACTGAAGATGTCGAACTGATAAATGAAAAGATTCTTCTTCAGGAGAAAAAAACAAACACCTCCAAAAAAACCATGGGGTAAACTCCTGATTTATTACTTCTAATTAGGAGAAATGGAAAGCTGACACAGGTAGATATGGGTTGTTGTATGTATAATTGCATCAAAAGGGACACAGATTTTCTTTGTTGTCCAGTCCTTTTCTCATTTTATTTGCTCATTGAAACTCAGAATCATTTACAACACATGAGTAACACAAAGCAGTTAGACCATTAAACCCAAAATGTTTTTATTGTTGTATTGGTTTGATGTTGTTTGTGAAATGTCAAGAATATCTTTTATAATGGTACCTTCCATTTGCTGTAGTCTCTGTCAGTATTTGTGGAGCTGAGCTTCTTACAGTAATAGAGGAAAGGCTTGGGAAAAGAATTTTCTGCCTCTCTGTGGCAGCTATAGAGAAGCATCATGGAAAGGTTTCCTAAAATTAGGGCTGCTGGAGTGCTCTGTTGTGATACCTAGAATTCTGCTTTTAAAACCCCAAATCTGCAGGCACTCAAAGGCAAAAATAGTGTTCAAAGGGATAAAAGCAATTTTGGATGGTCGTTTCTTGATTCTTTCTCAACATACAGATAGGTAGGCATGTAAGCCCACTTGATTTCTATGTAGTCCGTGATGCTCAGATAAGCCATGAGGCTATTGTGGCTAATGTATGTTTGTGCTGATTGCTGAGCCAACTACTAAGAGGTTTGATTGCCTTTTCTTTCTGTGAACACCAGTTTAGACTTTTCTGGCTCTAGTGCTCATTTTCACTTGTAGGAGCGTAATTATCTCAGAGACCGTAGCCTGGTGTTAAATTTGGGTGAAAGTGATTGTGTTTCGCAAAGTTATTAGAAGGAGACAGGTAAGCAGACAGATAGGCAATCTATCCATATAAACCTTCCTTCTTTAGGAAAGTTACTTCTAGTTAAAAGCATCGCTCACACAACACTGAATCTTTCAAATCTCATTATGTCCTGCAGGTATGATAGGTAAGAACTGTGTAGGAACTTGTTCTTACAGACAGCATCCTGTAGGATAGAAACGTTCCCTGCAGCGTGTCAATATTTTAAAACTCCAACATTTAACAGTTGTGCCTTGCATTCGCTTTTGTAGTGCATTTACCATTGAAGTGCCTTTGAGTTATTCATTCGGCAAAATGACAGTGTTTCTCTTACCCCTCTTACAGATAGTACAGCAAATACTGTATTTGACTTGGTTAGTCTAGTGAATTCTTTTTTCATTACACTTTAGCAGTAAGAAAATGTCAAATAAAAACACATGTTGTATTTGTATGCAGAAGGGCCACATTGGAATAGCCCTCCGAATCCAGGTAGGGAGTTATATCCATGAAGAGCTAGCTTCGGCAAGTAACTGACTCTACCATTCACATAAATATTGTCCATTTAGACATGTTTGTCAAGTCCTGTGTTTTTCCATCATCATACTACTAGTGTTTTGGGACTTTGCAGTCACGTACATGCACATGCAAATATGAAATTGAAAGATTTATTCACTGTGATAGTGTGTAGTAACATGAAGAAAGTCTTTGGAATTCTCACCCCGCCAGTCTGCCGTGTTACATATCTCGGCACATAAAACTTGTTAAACCTTTCAATATAGTGATATTGCAAACTATTGTGAAACCTCTGAAATTAGCATTTAACATCTGTTAACTTGCTGACATAACTCCGTGTTCATCCAGAATAAATTGAAGAAAATGAGTGAAAAGAAAAAACAAAATCAGCCTCCTGTCTCCAGATACTATCATGACAGACAAAACCAAGTTTACTTGGAGTCATTGCAAAGAATTGTGGGATGCAGTTCGTGGAACTTGGGACTGTCTGTCAGTGGCTTGGTTGTTAAAAAAAAATGAGGGTTTAGGTAACTTTCTTCATTTTGTGATTCAAAGTGAAGATAGGAACATCACTTAAAAGAAAATAGCACAATTTCTGCATTACACAATACCGTTTAATTCATTCTATAGCAGCATTCATTTTTGGGTCAAGATTTTTCAGATAACCCTTCTAATCCATACCTCCAGAAAGAAGAAGCCTCAAGGGATCATCCTGTTGTCATCCTGACAGAAAGTTTGAAGTTGAGGAATTAAAATTAAGTGAATTAAAAGCAGGGGTTTTGACACTTAAGGATGTCATCCAACATAGTTTTGACTGTACAGTAAATTTGCTCTTCATATTTTGTGTGAAGGCATGCTTTGTAATGGGATGCAGGAGTTGCAAGATAACCTTTATTTTCAACCATTCACATCAAATCTCCTTCCAAATCGCAGAACAGATATCTGTGTCCAAGTAAAACTACCCAGCAGTATTTAAGAAACTGAAATGTGTCTGATATATTAGTAAGTTTAAGGAGAGGAATTTTTACATAAACAAGGACTGTTATCATGTCTCCCTTTCGGTCTTACCCATTCTTTAGGGGTTTGTTGCTTGACACATCTAGGCTTTCTAGTTACCCTATTCTGATCTCTTTTTAACTCTGTAGAGTTAACTGACATCTTTTCTGAAGTGTGAT
Source organism: Pezoporus occidentalis (assembly GCF_034315485.1). Classification (NCBI taxonomy): domain Eukaryota; kingdom Metazoa; phylum Chordata; class Aves; order Psittaciformes; family Psittacidae; genus Pezoporus; species Pezoporus occidentalis. The sequence continues at coordinate 2,174,168 of NW_026916093.1, read as the reverse complement.
GATGGCAAAGCACAATATCCAGCTAAAACTCTGCCAGACTAATTGATTCAAGTATTACAGGAGCTTCAGGAGGCAGCCAAGGGTTTTGAATTTACAACAAAGTTGGATTCAATATGGATATACTTAATGAATTCTTTAGTTGAGAGAGCAGTATGGGCATGGATTTTGGGAGGAGTTAAATGAAAGGGACTACTGTTATTATAAAGGGTGATGGAGATTTCCTGTTGATATTGTTCTTTCTGCTATTCATTTATGAAATATTAGATGTTTTGTTAGTTATTAGGTTCCTAAATACACATGAGCATATCTAAATAATATGTATATCATAGCTGATAAATATTGCCACCTGCTCAAGTCAGAATTTCTAAGAATTTATGATTAGTGGGCCATTTACACCTGGGTCCATGAAGAGGTATGTAGGAAAATGCTTTCAGAAATAAATATTGAATGTTTCCCATTTTCTTTTTTCATTTCCTCCATTGTCTACTTCTAACATTGTTTGCTCTGTGATACAGATTCTGCAGTGCTGTCTTGTAGGTCTTTTACATGTGACATTGTTAGAAAAGGACACTGATATCCAACCCCATTTTCCCAGTGGGACAAGAAAGAGAAGTTTTGTCCCTAAACCTGCAGAAACAGAAATGACTTCTTTCTTGTTATGCCCAGGTTGATGCAAGTTGTAAGACCAGAATGGTGGTAGTGAGGCAGAATTTCTGGGGAGCTGGGTTTACTCAGTAGAATGCATCATTTAAACAAGGTGGAAAACTCACTATAAGTAAGTGCATCCCATTGCCTCCTATTCCTTTCTTTAACTGCACCCAAAAAGTAGCAAAACCAGGTATCTTTTGCTTTTTAATTGATGAGTCCTTTTTATTGCACCTGAGTTCCTTATGAATACTTTCATTGCAAGGAATGTCTTTAACACAAATTACACTTTCATTGCAAGGGATGTCTTTAACACAAAATTAAGGTATATCACTTGGCTATTCCAAAATGTTTGACTGTCTGGGTAAATTGAAATCCTGTAGATTCATGCAGGATTAAAAATTCAATGAAAATGTGCATTTCCCAGTCGGTTAAATACAGGCAAGTTGGAATTCTTAAGTTGGTATAATTAATCAGTTAGACATGCTGCCTCTGTAATACTCAGGTTCTGTCATTTCCCAGTAGGATTTTAATGTAAAAAATTATGACTTTATAATGCAACACTAAGTTCTCCCTGTAGAAAAATTAGAACACAGCCTTGTAACATAAACAGTGTAGGCTTGGATCAGTCGTCTTTGTATTTCTGCCGTATTCATAGAATGGATTGTGACACATATGACACCAAACCTCTGGGTTTGAATGTTGGTGGGCAAAATGTTCCAAACGGTAGGAATGTTTTCTCAGGGGACTTTCCTTTTTGGTCACTAGAAGCTGTCCACACCAAGTCATGGCTTTGTGACTGCCTTTATGGGGGCCTTCAGAAAGACAAGATACTAAAATGTTTTCCAGACGACCAAATTCAAGTATGTAGATTTTAGTGAGAGACATATTTCCAGTATAAATATAGGTTAAGGGTAAAGTAGCCTTTTGTAAGGAAATAAAACATTATAAAACCTATTTAGCTGGTTTGTGTTTACCTATAGCAATAAAAACTGTACACCAAACTGTTGACATTCTCCTTGCTACGGACTTTATTGTATCTTTCCTACTTCCACTCAAACATATATGCACAAAATGTGTATATATATTTGCATACACAATTTAGTAAATGGCCTATGTAGACACACTGTAAATAGAACTGTAAAGCCGATGAATGACCTGGTTTTTAATCCTCATTACAGTTTAATTTGTTTTATTGGAGATCATTTCTGACCTTGATTTTTTTCTTTTTTTAACCACATATTTTAAACCTTCTGGCATGGAAAACATTTAAAATATATATTTTGATTTATTAATTTATCATCGTGACAAGAAGGAAATATGTGCGTACCTTGAACTGTTGGGTCAGTATAAAACTATGTTCCTGGAAATGAAATACTGTAATTAGAATTCCTTGGAGGCAGTGTTTTCTTTTTAACTTGATGTTACAAGAGAATGACTTCAAAGACTTCTGCTACTTCAGCTGATAGCAGAGCAACTCCCTAAGGAAATCTCAGTTAGACAGCTCAGGGTTGGTCATTCAGTAGTAGATAAGGGAGTCTGTGAAGTTAATGAGTAATGCCGCCATTTAAAAAACGCACCGTATTTTTATTCATTGATGAAAATTGCAGCTTTGACATCTTAGTTGAAAGTTGAGGAAGAAAAGGGTGCTGGTATTGTAAGAATGATCAGAGGTGATAATGTCATAGCTCTGGCAAGTAAGCATTTTAAAATGAAGTGCTTTTCCTTCCAGAGGCTCACAGAGGAGAGGAATTTGTTAGATCATCCCATCACCAATGCAGTTACTTCCCAGAGGAGAGTAATTAAATTAACGTTTAAATTACTTAAACACTGGGGCACTGGAGCAGCTTTCCACAAGATAATTGTCCTTTATTTGATAGTTTAATTCCCCACCCCCCTTTTATTTTCTTCCTATTTGCTGTGGTTTGTTTGATTCTTTTATGTAAATGAGACAGTTTGGAGAATGACCATATACCAACAGAGCATTTAAGAGCTGCAAAATATAGCACACAGCCCATGGTCCCTACCTAGCCAGGCAGTTCCCATGGGTCAAAAGCCTGCTTTGGTGGGGCAGCCAGTGCTGGGGGCAGCCAGGCTCATACTGATGGCATGTGTCTGGATCTGTAGGGTGGAAAGGAAGGTTTCTGGCCTGCAGTGTCTCAGACACAGATGAGCACTTGTCACAGCTATGGAGACTGGCAAGCAGCATGGGAAGTTAACCTGGGAGAACAGGTTATCCTGAGCTGTTTGTTTCCAGAGTGCTGCTTGTCACACAGGCAAGGTCTCCTCTGAAGCAGCCTGCCTTTCCCAGCAAGGCTGGTGCTGCTTATCATGTCTCCGCATCCTTCTGGGAAGTGAATAGGGATGAGCTGCCTGCAGCTGCCTGCCAGGTGCCAGTCCACTAATAACAGGCAGCGGAGCGGAAGGGGAGGGAAAGGTTGTACAACCCCATGGATTTCAGGGCACCTCTTTACCCAGCACGTGGCGCTGAGTCAGCCCAGCTTGGCTCACTTCTGGCCTTGCAGCGTCTGGGGGGCCCCATGCTCTGTGGCCAGTGTTCAATAATGGATGCGAGTTCTGTGCGCTAGTTTAAAGTTCAAAGCTCAGCGTGGCTATAGGTGTAAATAAAGCTACAAGACTTGTACAGTCTGAGCAGACCTTCTCTTTTCTGCCCTTGATACCCAGAGACAGTTTTCATGATAGATCCATTTCATGTTGCTGTAGCAAAGGGAATAGTCAGCATGTCTGCATACATCTGCATGAGCTGTTCCTTTGTGTATGGTTTTTATTGCTGTCTGTAAATTCTCATCAGTTTGTTGAGATACTTCTGAGTGGAACTCAGCTCTGTATAGCAGAGATTATAAAATCCTTATATCACATCACAGAATCTGTTTTGTATGTATTTATTAGAAATGTAGTTCCATTCTATTTTGTGTTAAGAGGAAGGAAAATGCATATGTCCTGGTAGATATCTAAAGCAGGAAAAATCCCTTGATCTTTAATGGTAGTAGTATTGCTCTAAGCTGTTTCACAGAACTGGTGAATAGTAAATTGAGGTGGTGTCTTTGGGACAAGATGACAAATCAGTTAAATAAGTAATATTCCTATTTAAAAAAAAACCAAACTGTAAATACTTTTTCTAATGCACTGGCATATTTTCTAGAGCATAACTACTACTGGTACAGTTACAAAAGTGTTATCCTGCCAGAAAGGTAAATTACCCTCTTAATTTGGAAGAGAAGGACTGCAGTTTGTGCCTGCTTGTGCCTGCATTCCTTCTTTCTGACCCCTGAGAGCACGCACCGGCTTCAAAATTCACAGAAATCAAATTAAGTGCTACTTGCTTTTAGAGTGTCTTTCATCTCAGTATAAATGTAGACAAGAAATGGACCTCCTGCATAAAACAGGCCTTAGAATTTCACTCAGCAATTTCCACATCCAGACTGCAATTTGTGGTTGAGCCAGACCATATCTTTAAGACAGACACTGAGTCTTAATTAAAAGATTTAAAGTGAGGGAGTATCTACTGCGTTCCTTAGCTATGGAGTGTTCTCTGTGTTTTCTGGGCTGAGTTTGTCCGATTGCAAATTTGAGCAATTGAACTTTTATCTTTCTGTTTGCAAAATTAAAATACACATTTTTGTTACTAGAAATTTCACCTTTTTAGATACTTAACTAGACAATAGTCTTTTAAGTTTGACACACTGCAAACATAATCAGGATGATGTTAAAAATAATTCATACAGTGCGGTACAGTTGTATTTCTTTACATTGTTAACACTTGTGGTGCAGAGTAAGTGTGTTTCCTTAGATATGGAGGTTGGAACTAGATGATCTTAAGGTCTTTTCCAGCCCTAACTATTCTATGATTCTATGAGTCTATATTTTCCATGCATCATAAGTATATAAAAAGGAATCCAAGTATATAGATTACTATATATGTGTGTTCACCAGAAAAAAAAAAAACAACAAAACCTAGAAACATCAACTCAGAGTTTTAAACAGTAAGATTTACCTTAAAACAGGTTTTATTTTGTGGGCTTTGTTGTGTGTCATTGCTTAATCTTATTTCTCCCTGAACCTTCATACGGTCTTGCAAATCTGTTGTGACAATACCTTCCTACTGAGTTTCAGGTAAAGAGCAGGTGATACATTTAGAAAACACAGTTTAGTTCAATCGAAGGAATTAGATTTAGTATGTTATGACTTTGACATATAGCATGATAGGAATCCTCCAAGATGCAGTAGCCATACAAAATTTCATTAACCAATCAGTTACATACCTGGAAAATGTTGTTTATCAAGTGTTATGTTCCTTCCACCTATGTTAGAACTATTGATCAGATTTTTACACTAATCTAGGTTGTCTTTCATTTCAAAATCTGATCAAAGTTTACAGGAAATTTCAGGTCTATAACATTTACTTTAGAAAGGAAAAACGTTTAGTCTTTCAATTAAGGTAAACCCCCAATACAGTCTCCTTAATGGCATTGCCAAGACAGGCTGTCTTGGCAACAAGAGATGGAGAAATACATGTCCTGACACAAATTTCTTCATGTAATCCTTAGTCTTCTTTTTAAAGAACACAATTAAAAAGAAAAGTTTTAGCTTTGTTCCATATTGTCAAAATGTTGTATTTTAAAATACGTAATTAACACACCCCCCCCCCCCCCCCCCCAAGAAATTACTTTAAAGTATGCATTCTCATTGCTCTGGCTGTAGCAAAATCTCTGAGGATTGCCATTTTGATGTTAATGCCAGAAGCAAATGATTCCAGCTGACATGTGCAGTATCAAGACAAGAAGGTCAGCATAGCAGCTAGAGACACGGGGAACAGCAGGAGGCTGCATTATTACTCATTACATATATTACACTAGACCTTAGGGATTCCTGCTATGACCAGGACGTTGTTATGCTTGATACTGTCTGTACAAGAGCAGCAAGAGCAGCCCATGGCCTGAGTGATATCAAAACAGGAGCAAGCAAAATGTATTTGTGAATTGCCTTTTTCTTTTGTTTTTTGTTATTTGCACATGTTGAACCCAAACTGGCATATATTCAGAAAAATGGAAGAGGTCTTTTACTGTTCCCTGTGCCTCTGGCTGTGACTCAGATCTTTAATGACTGTCATTAGAGGAAGCGTAGGACAGTCAATGGTTTATGAATTCCACCTGGTGGCATACATATCTGCATATACTCATGTAAGCATGCATGCAGCAAGGATCTTAAACTCTGTGTTATGCATCTGGCTGCATACTCAGTCAAATTAAATTAGCAATAGTGGAAATTATGTTATTTTGCATTGATTTGTTTGGGCTTTTTGCCTCACCCCCCATTCCCTGCTCCCCTTCCAAATTGTCATTAGCCACAATTGTTTTCATCTGGGAATTTATCATAATTCATATCTGTCTGCTATGCACACCGGGTCTGGCTTTCGTAATGTTTAACACTGGGAAGGATCAATAAACCATTTAGTCTCACTGGGATGGTGCATGTCACATCTGCTAAATTTCACCCAGTTATCTGTGTGCTAAGACCGGCAACTTTATATAAATAAAACTATTTTCTCAAGCAGCTGAAACGAGCAGACGAGAACATTATCAGTTCCTGAGGCCTGTATAAAATGATTAGTTTGCTAAGATGATCTCAGCAGGTGTGTCATCATGCATGCTGAAAAGGGAGGTGATTTGTTTCCTCCTTACCTTGCTGTCAGTCAGACCTACAGTATACGTCCCATCTGATTATATGTGGGGGAATCACCATAACTCTCTGTGGGCAAGCTATGCACACAAGCTGGTATCTAAGAATAGTAATTCTTTGGTAGTTGGTGACGAATATGTAAAATTTTAAAGGAATTAAGAATTTTCCTTTTATTCCTGCTTTCCATCTCCTAGAAATGGAAAACGAACAATAAAACGTGAGAACTGAAAGTGGTCAGACCAGAACATATATTATCCTTTTTACATAGTGATCCAGGCTTCCTGGAAATCAAATGGATTTCCTTACAGTTATAAGTTTAGCCTAAAAAAACTAGGTTCCCTCTTAAGATTTGTGATAACCGCCTCTCCGTCTTGAGCTTTGGGAGCCAAAACTGTTCGGTTGCCTTCTACCACTGTGTAAAGGTGTAGCCATTTCTTCACCTGTAGTTGAAGCTCTCTGTATACAGCCAGTGATTGTTGTATTGCTGCTGCCCTTTTTTGCCTTTTTCTTGGTCATCATATTACATTAGAAACACATGCTGATTTTCTGCATGCATCGCTTTATGGCATGTTCTTGATGTGGTTCTGGAACCAGTGTAGCTATTTGCTGGCTTGAAAGTTGGTCAAAGCCAGCATTGCTGCTGAAGGGAACGGGCTGTTCTTCAGCCACAGCCACACGTTCCCATTCCTCCCCCTGCGCTGGCTCTGGTAGCCTAGTTGTAGCATGGTGAATCAAGTTTGCTCATCTGACTAAATCCACCATGGAAAAGAACCCTACTCTTGTCTCGGAATCAGCAAGCTGATCCAAGTCCCCATGAAGAGCACTGCAGCTGCCTTCTGGCCAGAAGTAGAAAAATTTGTAGCCCTTTTTCAGAGGTAGCATAATACTAGATTAGTTTCACTTGCTTGTGACCAAATTGTGTCTCAGAGCTGTGCTGTGCCAAGGTTACTGGGGCTCTGGCATGGTGCCATCCTGCTGTGCCTGCACTTCTTCCCCATCCAACAGTAGCTTATCTGCGGGCTTGCAATCTGTATTGTTGCAATTGTGTTGTATGAAGACCTTCCAAACTTTAGTTTCTATGCTTTCATTACACTAAGCTGTATTTCGGTCTCAAAGGTGTTATTTTCGACTTGTCAGTATAAAATACGTTTTGTTGGTTTGCAGTTGTTTAACCTGGTAGATTATTTTGTAGCAGTAGCCAAGTTGCTTTAGTTCTCTGATTATTTATGAACTTCATAATCTCTCTGTCATCTGCATGCTCGCAATAGAGATTTTACGTTTAGATCATTGTTTCAAAAAAGAAAAACCAAAACCCCAACAAACCAAACCCACAACCCCAAACTGTTGGAAATAGCAGTATACTGAGTGTAATAAGAACAGGTCCCTGGGGATCTTAAAGTACTTCTGCTCATTCTTTGTAAGCCAAAAGTCATAAAAGAGAAAACATATAATGCAGGTATTTAATAAAATCAAGTTCAGCTATTAAACTGGAAATTAAAATCTAGGATATCAGCACAACAGAGACCACTAACACCATCACAAAAATATAACAGCTTGGGTTGCTAGTCCTGATTGTTGACATTGATATTTGTAGGCCCTAACTATTGTTGGAAGAATGAATTTAATTGTTAATAGTTTCCAAGGTTTGAGTATTTGGGGGCTTATTGTGTAGTAGTATTTCCTTGGCTTGCTCACTGTTTTTTTCCTGCTTTTTTTCACTAATATACCTCTTCTAATAAGTCAACATTTTTTAGATACAAAAGTAGATAGAAAAATTTGAAATCAAGCTGGACAATTTAACAAACCTTTGTGCAATGGCAAACATTTCAATAGACTTACAAAGAATCCCTGAGTTCTCTCTCAGTGGTTCCATCTTTTTCCCAAGTAGTCTCATTCATTTATCAGAAAATCAAATCTATTAAATGCATTGCATTCCGCATTTAGTCTAATTACCAGTGTATATCATAATTAAAACTCAGCATCTGTAGATATGAGTCAGTTATTGAAAACTACTTACTTCCACTGTTGTGGTAAACAGAGCAGTTTTGACAAGTGTAGTGGGAAATGCGGCTTATTAGAGATAATTTAAAATTGTGTGCAGTTTTACTCCCAGCCACAGAATAATATGAGCTTGATCATAGAAGCATAGAATGTTTAGGGTTGGAGAGGACTGGAAGATCATTTGGTTCCAACCCCCTGCCATGGGCAGGGACATTTCACACTAGACCATGTTGCCCGGGGCTTTGTCCAGCCTGGGCTTGAACACTGCCACGGATGGAACATTCACAACTTGTTTGGGCAACCTGTGCCAGTGCCTCACCACCCTCACAGTAAAGAACTTCTTCCTTATATCCAACCTGAACTTCCCCTGTTTAAGTTTTCCCCTTTTCCTATCGCTACAGTCCCTGATGAAGATCTTGAGCTGTGCAGTATCGAGAAGAGTTGAACTTGTTTCATGTATCGTCATTTTGTCATAAAATCTGAAAGAAACAGGCTTTCAAATAAAACGCATTATAATTGAGAAGTTATGTTCCTCCTATGTCAGGTGATGCAGTTACTAGAAAATTTAATTTAGCACCAGCAAATTCTTTAATATATTCCAGCTGACTGGCTTTATTAGTGTAAATAGAAAATATGTTCCAGTTTTGTCCATTTCCTGCAAAATAATCTTACTGGCTTAAAGCCAAGACAAAACACTCAGAATAGCGTTTGTGACGTGCATCAAGTTTTTCAGAGTGGCTCTGGGGTTCCTGTACCAGAAACATGAGTATGAGATGGTGGGAGAGATGGTTTGCTAAAAGCAAAACCCACGTGAAAGCAAGGAGACAGAATGAGATAATCCATGTGGACAAAATCTGATACTTTAGAAAGGAATCAATGACCAGATCAATGTATCTAGTAAAAGTATTTTTGCACGGTTCAGATTAGGTACTTAGAGGCTTATTTCATCATAAATCTTAGGCCACTTTGTTAGCCTCAGTAAATACAGAAATTCACTGATTTCAGTTGAGCTGTACATAAATAAGGTGAGAATTTAGCTTTCTAGATCAAGTTAAATAGGAAGTCACTGTCTCTTGGCCATACTTGCTAGACAGTTACACTTTCTTGAGTCTCTAGTCATACATGAATTACAGTACACAAAGTTATATTGTACATACATATGATGCCAGGTAACTAGAAGAAACAAAATGGGATCTGTTAAACATATCTGCCTTGAATCTTGCCACAGCTGAATATGCTAAAAGCTCTGGATTAAATCTTAGCTTTTGGATTTGTAGAATCAACAGAACGTGTTTTTCCCTAGGAAGACCTCTGTTCAGTCTTCCTTCAAATACAGTGCTTAATTTAATCCCTAGTAGTCTAACAGATCGTTTTGGCAGTCATCAGTTCTACATCAGCTTAGCAACATATTAGGATAGCACAAGGTACCAGTTTACAGAAAGAGGGACTAAAATAGCACAGTGGGCTCTTTCCAGAACTGCTTCCCTGTGAGTGCTGAGGTCCTCCTGCATAGTCTCCAAAGCAGAAGAATAAGGTAGTTTATCTGATACTCTTAATACTTGGTTATTATGATTTCTCTGTTCATTGACAGTTTATGTGACTGTTGACGTGTTGCCTCATCTGTGCTTCAGCTGTCTGTAGAAAACACATAAAAGTCTTTTCCTAGCCATAGTATTATTTTGAAGCTTTCAAGTACCATGATAAGCAAGATCAGAACAATACAATTGCTTGATCACATATTGTGAGTTATGCATCCCCTGGATGTATATTGTGAAAATCTTGTTTGGCTCTACGTAGGCATCAGTCTTCTGGGAATCTCCTTCTCCTAAGGACTGAATAACACTTCTAAAACAGTATTTCTCTTTCTTTTGTTCACTGTGAGATTAATTCAGTTGCATAGTTTTTAAGATTTACTTGGAACTTTGGCAATTTAATTTCTACCAGGGGATTGGAAACACGAGTTTCTGTTTAAATATCCCAACAAAAGGTGCTTGGTCTTTTCAAAGCATCCCTTTGCTCTTTTCATAGGAAATAGAGAATCCTCATTCTCTATTTTGTATAAATTCTGTAAGGTGGCTGTAATGGATTATACCATGATTCTGTACCTTTTAATCACTGACTTCAGGTAGTTTCTGTCTTCCTCATTCTTAGCATCAGATCTTAGGACAGTGACTGGGTTGCAGTATCTCACTTTCATTGCCTTAATTCTTTGACTCATTAGAGTCATCTTTCATAAATAGTGCCGGCCTCAGGAATACTTTTCAGTCCAAGACAGCTTCCACAATTCCATATTTGATTTTTTTTTTCTTTCATTTTAAACATATGAAAATGTCTTTGGAAAGAAAACTGCATTCTCTGGTGCCAGTCTTTCTCAGTATGAAGTTCAACATTGGGAAAACTGTCTTTCTTTAGTGGCTCCCTTTTGGTGTTAAATTAACATTCAGCGTTCCGACAGCTCTCTCTTAATGTGAGCCTTTCGCTGCCACCAGCTCAGAGGAAAACAGAACTGTTAATTTTTGCTGTTCCAAACCTGCAACTATATGAAAAAAGTTAAATGGACATATAATTATCAATTCATAAAGGGGAGCTATAATTATGCATTAGGGCCATATGCCTGATGTTCCAACTCAATGCTAAACCAAGTAATTCCCATCACAGGGCAAGAATTTTCAGCCACAAAAAATCCAGTCTATATGCACACCAATGATTAAGACGTGTAATATGTGTATCCCACTAGGAACATGCATTATGCCATTCTCCATGATGAGTTATCTTAAAATGTTTTCAGCTGTGTTCTGTTTCGCTTGACTTCCCCTTTTGGAACAGGAAGAGTATGACTGAATTTATCTACTACAATTTTGAAAGCACCTTTTAGCATTTCCTTACTTAAATCTTATGAAAGAAGAGTTTGATTTGAACAGATTTCTGGGTCATCTGGTTAGATAAAACCCAGACCAGAAGACTTTAGGTAATTTCCAATCAGAATCTGGTTCTACTCATTTAAGAGAGAAACTGTGGTTTGGTTTGCTAGTGGGTCTGTGGTGTTTTCAAGGCCACATGATTTTCACAGGCTGTGACTTGCTTACATAATTCTGTTGGTATTGACACTGTTGAAGCAAATCTGTGTCTACTGTGTTCAGCTCTGGAGTCCTCAGTACAGGAAAGACATGGACCTGTTGGACAGGGTCCAGAGGAGGGCCACAGAAATGATCAGAGAGATGGAACACCTTTCCTGTGAGGACATGCTGAGAGAGTTGGGGTTGTTTAGCCTCCAGGGAGACCTAATTGCAGCTTTTCACTTCTTAAAATGGGGAGATGGGGAGAGACTTTTTAGCAGGGCTGTTGCTATAGAACAAGAGGTGATGGTAAAATACTGGCACAGGTTGCCCAGAGAGGTTGTGGATGGGCCATCCCTGGAGACATTGAAAGCCAGGCTGGATGAGGTTCTGGGCAGCCTGATCTAGTTGAGGATGTCCCTGCTCATTGCATTGGGGTTGGATTAGATGACCTTTGAAGGTCCTTTCCAACCCAAACTGTTCTATGATCCTATGATCCTTGTCCTTAGAAATGAGTGAAATTGCAGAAGGAATGATGTGTGAGCTAAACCCCCAGTTTTAAAGAAATAACTGTATTTCCCAAAGGTAAACCTTTTTTCCTGTATGATTTCTGTGGTTGCTGTTACTGTAAATTGCCTTTAGTTTTGAAAGTTTGTCTTTTAGGGATTAATTAAAGCATAACACTTAAGGCCAGTTTACCTATAGATAGTCATACACAAATATATACAGCATTTCTCAATGCCTGTATATCTTTCAGCATAACCTCTCTCTGTTTACAAACACATCTGAATTAGAGTGCTGTTCATTTCAGTAACCAGTTTTGAGCTTAATGTACGTATTTTAAAACCAAACATCTGGTTCTTTGGAGCAGAGTCCTAAAATGGACACAATCCAATGACACAGACAATGTTCTTGTTCTTTTTTTATGTTAAGCTGTCTTGAAGTCTACTTGTGATCTCTTCAGTTTGTAGAGGAGGCTATCTCTAGAACATATCTCCATGCAGTATATTCCTTACTCACAGTGGGATGTAGATCAAAAGAACCTAAAGTTTAGATTATTGATTGAAGGGAATCTGCAACTGGCAGCAGGTCTTTGGTGATGTATATCAAGCCCACAGAAGTAGGCTTCAGGTGTCCACTCAGGGGTTTGTCCTTCTGCTCTCAGTGGGAATGGGGACCTGAATCATTCATATGAACACAGAATTCAAAATGCTTATCCCTGGTGTTTCACAGCTTGCATGGCTCACTTGCGTTCCATACGCTGATGTTTGGTAACAAAAGACAGGTCATAAGAGATTTTTAGAACACTGGTTTTCACAGCATCAGCTGGACCACATATGCAGAGGAGTTTTATTTTTCTTATCTCTTACGTGCTGGTTGCTATGTTCTATTTACATGTCTAGTTTCTAGCAGTATATGGCATTCCTTTGGATGTTCCACTCCTTTGGGACCAAGACACATGACTGATGAAACGTGATTGTGCTTCACAATCAAGGATGTTATTAAATGAGTAGAACAGGCAGTGTGTAAGACTTGCCTATTCGGTCTGTATCAAACTGTATCACAGGCTGGGGATTTGTCTCTCTGCAGTATGTGAAAGACAGCTCTTTCTTCTAATAAAATTATTTTCCATTCTTTTATTGGGATTTGCTTGCGTACTTGTGACTCATTTTGTCACACGCAGGTTAGGCTTTGCAGTATGTTGTCCACAGGACAAACCATTCAAAAACTGCTGCTAGTGAGAAGAGAAAATCCACTTACTAATGATGATTTTCTCCTCAGTGCATCAGTAAGTGGTGTCCCCTTATTTGTAGTCTGTCACATCTTGTGTTTTTGGACTCTTCAAGTTAGGAAGTATGAGGAACATGTCAGTTTTGTGATGTTAATTTGAGCCCAGCTTCTTTGGACCTCCATTCAGCTCTCAGAGGGCTGACACAGACTTATAGATGGTTTGAACCAACTATGGAATGATTCTTTAATTTGGAAAGGAAAGAGGCAAAGATGTCCCCTCATTATTTAAACATCACTTTTTCTTTCCATCTCTCTTCCAAGTAATACAGGGTACCTTTGCATTAACTATAATTCTAATGGCCCATATCCCAGCACAAAGTCACTTGAGTCTTTTAGAAGTGCCTGAGTACTTGATTATTACAACTTGTAAAAGATGTTCTTTATTAAAATCCATTACTTTTTTTTTCCCTTATGTGTGAGTTTTCTGTGTTTTGCAGACATCTTGCCAGGCCTTGCTGTTTCTTATGAGAGTACATGCTTAATGTAAAATCATAGGTATAACTTCTGACCTGGCAAGAAGTAGTTCTAACAAAGGGATGAATCTTCAGTATTGAAGACATAGAAGTGAAAAGTAGCCTGATTAAAGACAGCAGTATTGAGTTTTTGCCATTAGACTAGAAAGGCTGAATTGTTACTAAAAGCCATGGAGAGGGGGACTCTGGAATTTGTGGTGAAAGGAAATTGAAAAGAAACAGAACATTTGGACTCATGTTTCATGAAATAATGTGTGTGACAGAATAGGAAGGCAGTCTGAGGGAAAACTGACATAATTTTTTCCTACAACTGGGCAAGGCCAGATAAATATGTCACTGTTAACAAGTGAACTATTGTATATGTAGAGAAAAAGATTCAGAATAATTTGTAAATATTAATTTGCATTGGCCCTAGGAGAATGTTTTATAATGTATAAAAAATGTGCATTTTCTCTGTAAAATCTTTGTGAGCTCATACTAATAACAAATATATCTTTGGTGATCTTTAGTTTTATCGGAGCACCTTTAGTCAGCTCCACTTATCTTAATTATGGAGCTATAAAATTAAAGATTTCCCACTGTATTTTGTTACAACCACATGAGAAACAGAGAAATGCTAACGTATTAGATTTTTCAGATAGGAAAGAACATTAGGGAAAGAAAATGGGGATTATTAGATCCTGAGTGTTAACTAAAAAGACAAGAAACAAAGCCAACAAAGGTAGAATTATGGAATTTACTTCTTTTTACAACGAAAGAACAAAGGACATTCTTTAGTGATGGTGTTCACAGAGTAATAGAGATTGTGGGTCACAAAAGTAAGCAGGAACAAAGTCATACTTTAGCAAATGGACCAAGCTCTCAAAGTAAATCAAATTGCCAGAATATAAAATTATTGTGAATAAAAGGGCATAGGGTAAGCTATATTAAAAACCAAAAAAATGTAATTCAGTTTAGCAGAAAGCCCAAATTTTATGGCTTGAAACTCAGAGAAAACTGAGCACTTTACTGGTGTGCTTCAGTTTATGGCTTTTATTAACAGGGTGTTTCAGGGAATTTCTCAAGTATCATGCTGACTGTAGGTACATTGACATCATGGGAGACCTCACATGCTCCAGTTGTTGTGCTTGTTTTAGCTGTCTAGAAGTTGGATTTGTGTAAGAAGGGGAAGAGTCAAAAAGAGAATATATTTGTACTTATTGCACGGCCATCCTTTAATTTAACCCTTTCACCTAGGAGAAGCTCAAGTCTTTTGACTTTTCTCTAGGCAATAAGATTTTCTTTTCTTCTTTTCAGCTACTTATTTTCATATCTGAATAGAGAAAACGCCCATATACAGATAAAATTAGAAGCATAGAGTTACGTAATTGCCTTAAAACAAACATGCAGGTAGGTGGGTGGGTATTGAAGCAAGAGTTCTTGTTTGAATGTTTTTTTCCTGGAAGGCAATAGAGACTTCTATGGACAGAAGAGAGCCTGGTTCTCTTCCCTGAATTTAGAACCTGCAAAGCTTCTTGCTCTAAACCTGTCTTCTCTGGCTTCTGCTGCCCTTTGCTCCAAGAAATACTATAGATGAGCGCTGTAAATATTTAATCCACCAGATTGGTGGGTGTGTTAGTACAGCTTGCATGACATAACATTATTTATATAGCTAGTTTTGGATTGTTGGCCTTGGTCACTGTAAAGCACAATTGCAAGCCCCTTGCCCATACACCTGTTGTATTTTCAGATCTGAAGTCCATTTGTGTGTGATGCTTTCCTACTACTATTTGGGTCAATGGAGATTTGAGTGTTGCTGCAGAGAAAGAGTGACAGAGGCACAGAAAACAAAAGTAACAGCAGGGATGTCTTGTGAAAGATTTCAAGAAGGGAGCAGAAAGGCTTATATAATATTTAATGAACTTTGGGAGCCCTTTTATAGCACATTAACTGATGGCTGCCATGTTCTTGTTCGTCTACTACTGTAGTCCATAAACTGTTGATATTCCCAACCTCTTAGTCAGCCTCTTAGCTCAAGAGATACATTTGTCTGCAGTCTCCAAAGGGGTAGATACCACCCAGTTACATCCAGGATTTTCTTTTTGAAAGTGTGTTAAAGTTACTAGGAATATTTCCTGAATAACCTGAAAGAAGTCTGTGTTGGGCACTGGCTTATTATTATATTAATTTGATTGTTCTGCTTGTGCTTTCAAGTCAACTGAGAATACATATTTGACAATGTAATTATTCACAACACTTTTTTTCTTAGATTGAAGATGTCACAATTACGTCACTCAGATAAAAGAACTGTGCATACATTGTGAATGGCCAGTGAAGAATTACAAATGTTTACATGAAGAATATCTGAAAACCTTAGGAATTTTGCCTTTTCATCTCTTCTTTTCCCTTTTATGCTAAACCGTAAGAGATCAGAGTGCACTTGCTTCTGAAGGACAACAAAAACCAGTTCTGGAATTGTCTTTAAACATAGTACTCCTATTGATTTGGCTTGCTAGACTGGAAACTCATCAAATCAATTTTGGGCTTTTTTTTTTTTTCACATATTATAGTCTTTGAGTCCAGTATTCAAATTGAGAAATTCCCTATTTATTTTTATTTTTTTTTTAGTTGGAATTATTTCTCTACCAAAATGTCTCAGCACAGAAGACGTGTCATTGAACTAAAGGGTCTGTTCAGTATAGTCTGGTGGTCTCATCTTGCCCAGTCAGGGATCTGCATGGTGGTATGTGTGTTGTGGTAAGAACAGCCATAAAAGGAAAGCCCCACTGCTTTTCCAGAGCATTTCATATCCTTGTGTCCACTTGGAACGTACTGGTAAATGCTCTTTCATTAACTGCAATATACCTAAATTACTTAATAAGTAGATCATAGATTAAAATGGACCTCTTATATGAATTTTCAAGGGATTGCATTTTAAATCAGCATTTGCAGTATTCTAATTTCTATTTGCTTTTCTTTTGTTTGGGACTTTTTCTTTGTGTCCTGGTTATATATGGAATGCTGTTTTGAAATCCCAAATGTTGGACAGATGTAATATTATGTGAGAAAAATAGATACAAAGGATTTGAAAGATGTATATTTTCTGCCCCAAGTATGTAACAGGTAATGAAATCTGAAGAAATCATAACATGGATAAATGCAGGTTTATAGAACAGTTTTCCTTCACTCTATACTTCAACCATCACATCCATACTTTTATTGAAAATACAAGTAAAGATTTGTTCTGGAGGGAGTTCACTCAGATGCCATTTTCTAATTGTTGCTTGCAACTCCAGAATGTATTAACATTGTAACTGAATTCCTGTGCTTTAGTTGCTTACTCTTTATGTAGCACAGAGGGTAACAATCCAGAACTTTTGTGAATCATAAGGACTAAACTAAATATTTATATGTATAGATTGACAAGAAATTTTGACCTAATAATAACTACCTTCTATAAAGCTAGTTACCAGTGCTCTGTAAATGTTCACCTAGCTAAGCTGGTTTGTTCAGTATAGGCTTGGTGTATTTATTTATTCACTCAGGCTTAAACAGTTTAGCTTAAGCTGAGAATATTATATGATGTTATTTTACTTCCTTTGTTCCTCTGCTAATATCTTCATTATCTCTCACATCATGTTTCTTCTTCCGTAAATTTTAGAATGCTTCTTCCCATATCCTCTGCTAACCTTTACATTGGCCCCAACATTTCGCTTTGCATAAGTCTGCCTTCCACCCACAGAAGGATGGTTCCCTTGCAGAATTAAACACATTACGGGTAGTTGGAAGAATAGAGTTTGTAAAAGCAGATATTCCTCAGTTACAGAAATTCTTACATGAATCTGGTTAAAGAAAAAGGTGGCATTTATTCTGAAGGTGTTGAAATTGTACAGTGCCACTGCATACAGTTTCTGTAAGTGAAGGTTTACTGTGCCTAATGCCCTGAGTTGCTATTACTGTAGCCAAGACCAAGGAATCAAACTAAGAAAATGTTAGTTATATTTTACAGGAGTTTAAAGTTGAGGTCTTTTGCTCTGGTTAGCGTTTGTTGCTGGGCAATAGCTTGATACCCCTTTTCATTGCCTCATTTAAAAATGATACTTCTTATCAAAGCTATGATTTCAGGAATAAAACGAAAAGTATCAGGCATATAAAAAGAGGACTGAAAGAAAAGGAAAGTATTAAGACGCTGTACAGCTGATTCTTTGGGGGAAGAGATTTTGTGGGGGAAGTCTTGACTGAGCTAACTGAAAACAGTGTTGATTAGGAAGAACTAGATGGCAGTTGATTGGAAGTGGACAAGCTGAAAAAAAATGTCCCCAGCAAGTTAATAGCCTCAGCCACATCTGTTGCTGCTTTTTTATTGGAAATTTTCACATGAAAACTGGGTTTGCAAGCTGGAGTTTGGAATAACTTTTCTTTACATTGGACTCCGACTTCCCTGCAAAAAGCAATTAAAACCAGATGTATCACTTTTTTGGATGCAAACTTGCCTTTGTCCCTCACAGACCTGTGAGCATTACGGGTAACATAAGAGCTGAATTATGAAAGTAGTTACAGAATAAGGTTACTTTTCCAATGCATTTTACAGAATGATTTTTTCACCAAATGCAGTTGCTTACATGGCTTAGGCTTTTTCATGTTTTTTCGTTCCTGTTTTACTTTTTTACAATATAGAAATGTTGGTACTGTGCTTCCCTTTTGGCATTTCTAGGAGCAGTATTGACCTTCAGTGGTTTTAATGTTTTTTAAATGCCAATCCTAAAATACACGTTCAGTTATCTAACAACTACTGAGTATTTAGGCAAATGTACACTGATTTGCGTGGCCATGAAAGCTGCACACGTGGAAGCCAACCATTTCGATCACTTCAGCCAATTATACTTGTACAACACATGGTTATCCCATTTTATTCACTAATATGCAGCAAAGAAAGCTGGCAACTAGAAGTTGTAACATGATGAAAGCCTCTTTACTTACTAGTCTGATATCACTGCTGTGAAGGACAAGTCTTGTAACGTATTTAACAGTCTTTTCAAGAATACAACTTGGAGTTCCTGAGACAAGAAAAAACTGTTGGCACAATTAGGATTTGGTTGAAAAGTAGCAGTTCCCGGCCAAATAAAATGTTTTAGATTAAAGTTTGGATTCAGCAATCTACTTTGAAAGGAAAACTGTTGACAAGGCTGCAAATATTGTGAAGGGCTGTGGTGCAACAGGCTTGATCTGGAGTAAAAGTTCTGTTTGTCTCTGAAATTTCTGTTAGCTTTCAAACTCATGTCTTAATAGCTCAGAAACTAAAGCCTGCCATGTAGCTTTACCCCGGTGAAGTATCAGGGGCTTAACTAGCATATGCGTGTTTCATTTGATCCTGGTGGAGAGGTGTAAAGCAAGGTCTTTGCTAACAGAATTGCAGAGGAGTTAAATGAGTATGCAGATGCAAATGCATTTGGTTTGAGACTTAGCTAAAAGTGAGCTACTGCCTGCAGTTATGGGGATTCATTCTTTTGTTCAGTGTCATTTAGGCTCCCTCTTCTCTTCTGCTGTAGGATTCACCATTTTATAGATTGTTCTATATAAAATGGGGCTCATTTGAGCTACAGTATTAGAAAAGAATACCTTTCTCCAATAGATCAAGCTAGTTTATTGGCAGTGAAAAGGTTTTTTAGGTTTTGTTTTTTTTTTTCTCTCTCCTCTATGAATTCCATCCTTCTTCTCCATGCCACCACCTAGTTTTGCTTCCCTCTGAAATGACCAGCAAGAGTACTGTTAAAATTTATGTGGCTTAACCTCTTCTCTGTGAAAAAGGCCAGCAAAGCTAATATCCTGAGGCCCTTTCAGAGCCTGCATGCTCTATCCTGGCTAAAATAATGTGTTCTAGTAATGCTTGCGAAACCATGGGTGGGAGAGGAGGAGGGAATCACACAATCTTAATCTGGAAGTAGCATCTCTGGAGAAGCTGATACTGGGAGCTGCTTAAAATTGTTCAATCCATATTTTATGCAAGGCTGCAGATACCTGGGAAGAGAAAGAAAAACACAACAGCTTAAGGTTATTTTTAATGTATTATCTTAATGCTTTGTGTATGTGGAATATATTAAGTCTACGCTATCCATCATTTCTCCATTATGAAATCTCAGTTCATTAAGTCTTATCTGCAGCCTTTGAATACAATGGAGTCTTCCTTTTCTTAGTAGCAGGGCAGGTTATTCTTTATCAGCTGTTAGACTTCACAGATGTTTCCTTGTAGCCATATATAAAATGGCTGATACAGCATGAATCTCGCTATGACAAATAACCCTCAAATGCCAGAACCCTATTTCAGATTTCACTTCAACTCCTAATCTCATACACATCTTTATAGGATAGGACAATTTGGGGTTACAGAAATTATTCACTAATTGAGAATATTTTATTCAGGTATAGTTACAGCATTTTAATAAGGAATGCATGAAAGTAAGGTTGATAGGATATAAACTGTTGTGTTGTAATGCACAAAAATGACAAAGCCGTGTAAGGAGCTGTAAAGGAAGACTTGTTTAGTCATGGTGGCAGTAGCATGTTCAGTATTTAAAAGCATGAAATACCACGCTGAACTGATAACGTGCCAGCACAACCTGTGCTCCACCTGGGCTCCTTACATTCTTAAAGTTATATATATGCTGAGTTCTGTGTTATCCCAGGGCTTCAGCAGTGGCTTTGTGACTGTTGCTAAATCCCAAACTTAGCAGATATTTGGCAGCACAGGAAAATGATAGTATGAATGGGTTTTGTTCTAATTGGCGTGGAAGAGCTGTCTCTAGAGACTGGTTCTGTTTTAGAGGTCTTTCTGTAACAGCAGCAAGCAAAATTATTGTATATAAATACTGTTGGATTTATAAGTGAGATATCTTGTCTTTACAACAAATGCATTTTCTTTCCTGACTTCCTTAAAGTTACTCTTCTTCTAATTTGTGTAACCTCATTATCAGCATGGGTTTCATAGGAGAGTTCCTGGCTTCTTTCCATTTCGCTATCATAGAGTAGGTGCAAATCAGAAGAATGAGGCAAGGATCAGGCTATTTTATTTTGACCATTAGGATCCGAAGTCGGATTCACTTCATTGTTCCATAGCTGCATTGAATTCTGTGGTTAGAAAAAGAGAGAGAAAGCGTGCATATGCGACTGAGTGGTGTTTTTCAGTAGATGAAATCTGAAGCAAGCTCCAGTCTCTCAAGTACATTGTGCCATATATTTGTTATCAAGCTGCAACCATTTTCATGGTGGGTGGGTTTGCCATCTAAGTAGGGACTTCTGTCTAAAAACATGCTGGAATGGTGAAGAGAATCCATCTCTGTTGGAGCACTAAAGAGAAGGAACAAGCCTCAGAGGATTCCCGAATGCCAGGCAAAAGGGAACAAAGCTGCTGCTGACCTCAGCCGTTAGTTTCAAAGTTTGGCCTTGTGTAAAATGCTAAGCAGAGTACTACTAGTTAAATAGGAGGAAGATGAGGGTAGCTGCTGTGCTCAGACCTGCGCCACAGATTGACTCATTGTTGGAAAGGAACTATGACAAAACTGGTGCCAGAATCAGCTCAGAAACCAGAAGAGCATTGGAAAGGCAGGAGTTGTAAGAAAGCCTATGAGTGTGTTTGGGAACTCGATCCAAGAAGCACAGCAAAGAAATCTAGAGGTCTGCAGAAGGCAAGCTAGCCCAGAGGTGTCTGAGCTGTCCATAGACAAAAAGGCATCAGGAACCACAGCTTTTGGGAAGCCTTCCAGAAGGGGAAATGATTTTGACAGAAGCCAGAAATATTTTTATATATTTGTACATTTTTTTTATTTCTAGTGAACTACGCAGCCAAGCACTGGCAAGCTGATCCAGGATGTGCCAGTTCCTGAGGCAGATGCAGTTGTATTTGCCTTACTTTTAAGGGTTCACTAAGGAAATAGAACTTTTCTTTCATTTTAGGTTTTGTTTGAATTTTGCTTTTTTAAACTGGAAAAAAAAATGCAGTCATTATTTCTACTTTAGAGAGGGGCTGAAGTGGCATTTTGATGCATAAAAGCATTTGTATGTGAGTTTTACTGCAGAGAAATATAGTATGGAAACTCCTAATACTTTCTGTATGTCTGAGTATACAATAGTGGAACCAACCAAAACAATTGAAGGCAATTTTTCTCCCTGTCTTTCAAATAAATTCTATCAAGTATTACTGAACTTTTTCATAGGGATAGATAACTGTTTTCAAGGGTTCATGGGGTGCTCCTGGCCTTGTGTTCTATTACATGCAGTTGTATATCAGTTTGTATGCTTCAGTAGAGATTGTGTTTCATTGATCTGACATCAGTGTAAAACTAAAAACCACATCCTGAATCTGAAGAGTCAAAAACACATCTGGAAGGACAAAAGCCACCAGATAAATATTTACATATTTCAGTGGGGGGAAGGGGGGATATCTTCCTAAGAAATAATGTGCTTGATGACTTTCGGATCACGTTGTTTTGTGACAAGATTATAGACATGAAGCAAAGTAAAGGAATAGGCGTGCGCTTGCACAATTAAAATTGATTCGGAAAAAAAGTAAGTTATCAAGATGTAATTAGAGCACAATTTGCGAGCACTAAAGAAGGTTGGGTACTAGTTATCTTTCTCAACAGAAAGCATTAATAACATTGTTCAAGCACACACACTGGAGAGCAACTTCTCAGCTGAACCTCCTTCGATGATTACTGGCTTCTAATGATATTTCCGATTTACCAGATAAGCACTGGCAGCAGATAGCCTTCCCAATGTACCCAGGCCTTCCTAGATAAACAGAGCACTGAGTACTCGCATCAGAGGTGGCATGTATTGTACCTGGCTGAGTTACCTCCGTTCAAGTACCTTAAATCTCGATATTGTAAGAAACATTTACAGTACAAATTCTTAATAAGAATCCAATCGTCATTGTGCCCCCAGTGTTTTGAGAAGATAGAATGTTACAGAGTGGGAAAAACTGGTAAAACTGGTGTTTCAAATGGGAATGCACACAGGCATTTACAGAGTTGCACTCAGTTTAGGAGGCCTTGTCTCAACAGCTGCTTTATCCATTCATTCAAATGCAGAAAAATACTCTCTCTTCTTCATAGAATAGAAATTATACTGTCTGTTCAAATAGAAATTATACTGGCAAAAGCACATGACCCTTTCTGAAAGAGCAAAGGAGTACTTAGTACTTCAGAGTAAGCTGAAGGCATTTCAGTTTAGATAACTAATCCTGGTTGTACTATCTAGGCTAGTAATCACCAAGTTTGTACTAGACTTACGCCATTTGTTTTCGGAATCTGGAGAAGTTGTAGTACTGTATTGTATCTGTGCCCAATGTGCAGCCTAGTAGTCTTTATCAGTTCATAGGCTGAGGATGTATGACTGCCAGTGCACTCAGTGTTGGATGCACCTCGTTCTTCATCTCTTCATCTTTTATAACTTTTACCCAGTTCTCCCTTACAGAGGTGATTGAGTGTCACTTGAGTCTTACTCCATACGAAAAGGAGACTAACTGCCAGATTTGGGGCAGCAGCCTGTAAATGAGGTAGCTGGAATAGGCTGAAAGAGTGGGCTAACAAGAACCTTGTGGAGTTCAACAGAGAAGTGTAAGGTCTTGATCCTGGGAAAACATAATCCAAGATTGCACCACAGGCTGGGATTGACCTGCCTGGGGAACAGCTCTGTGGAAAGCGACCTGGGCTCCTGGTTGGTGACAAGCTCAATATGAGTGAACAGTGTGCAGCTATGGCAAAGAAGGCCAACAGGAATGCTGCATTACATCAACAAGACCGTCACCAGCAGAGATAAAGAAGTCATCATCCCACTCTACTCGGAGCTTGAGGTCATTCCAACCTGGTATTCCATGTTTCTATGAATATGTTTAGTACACTGCAAAAGTGAGCCCTTGTTAAGAGTATTTCAAAATGTAGTAGCATTTTTGTTAATCTTTTACTACATTTGCCACAGAAGCTGATTAACTGTTTACATCTGGAAGCAGTGTAAAACCAGCAACTAATACTGTCTTTAATACTGTAACATTTGAACTATGCAAGTTCTATACAGTAAGATTTCCTTGAGGAGTACTTGAAGAAGAAATGTAGCTTCTGTAATGTGCTGGAAAGTAATGTCAAGCCGTGTATAAAATAATATTTGAAATAGCTTCTTGAACATGAAATGTCTTTTGGGGAGGCAATTAGGGCACTAGTTTTGGTTGCTTCTTGAGCTTTCTGAAGCAGTTGAGGGAAGAAATGGGGGGTATAAAAAGTAGGTATGCTGTAGACTTCTTGGGATTAAATGTCTCTTGCATAGTGGGGCTGGATTCTTTTGCCACTTAGAATCCCTCCCAGTCCTCTGTTTTTATATTAGCAGGATGACACATGCCACAGTATAATTTCCAGCTGTTTTTTGGAGTTGGATGTAACAAATTGTTTGCTTAATGGATCTTATATTGGTCGGAGAGAGCAGAAAGTGCTTTCCATTGTCAGAAGCAGTGAAAAGCTCATCTCTCTGGTTAAGACTGTAGGGCTATTTTGTGGTGATACTTGCTTCCAAATGTCTCTGGTTTCTGATTCATTTTGTTATGAAGATTTTTATGCATATTTTGTCAGTGGTAGATTTTGGAATTCCTCAAAAATACTCATGTATGGCGCAGAGAAGATACAAACCTGTTATTTATGTAAGTGCAGCCAGGGAAAGGGGGAGATATGAGCACACCCAGATAAATTACACCAATATACTCCTGAAAAGAAATCCTGACTGTAGATTTAAAAGAGATAAAGCTTCCATTGACTTCAGTGAGTGTTTGACCCAAAGAAAATAAGAAACATGCCTTACATGTGCTGATGTCAAGATGTACATCCTCTGCCCCACAGAAAGAGGATATTTAAAATATTTATGTAAATATTTCAAAGGCCTGCCAGTTGAGCTTTGTTAAAGGAACCTATATGCATGCTGACCTTATGTTTGTTTGTTTCATGGCAAACTCATGCAGCTGCTTTCCATAACTGCGCTTACATCTGCTGTTGCTGTGTCATTTTTAGCCTAGTTTCCGAAGGAAATGAGGTTTATGTGATTACACTGTGTGCCGGGGTGTGCATGCACACGTGCAGCCACATGCGAGTGTTTCCCACAGCTACAGACTTTTTAATTCACTGGCCAATTTCAAACAGATCTGAAAGGGTGAGAGAAGGCCTCACTCCTCAGATGTTCCATTCCTATACATTTCCTGAAATGCAGGCATCTAGGTGAGAAAGCCAGAGAGCAAGACACCTCGGAGGAAGTACTGTGTATGAGTTCAGCCCTTAGGAGACACCAGAGAACAGAGCTGTTGTAAATGACCTAACTAGTGAAAAGCTGCAGTTTAAGTTGCCACCTTGTTAGATACTGGAGTAACTAGTTATGAGACACAAATCTATAAGAAATAGGGTTTTATTAATTCCACTGTTCACAAAATAGTGGTTTTACTAAAAAAAAAAATAAAAAAATAAAAAAAAAACTGATAATTTTTCAGTAGCAATAAATATAGTCTATTTTATATGAGAGGAAATTTTATTGTTAAGGGCGGAAGAAATCATGAAGGGTTGGTAGTAATTTTTATTGGCAAGAGCGTTTGATGGTACTGCATATGAAAGCTGTACTTTACTTCTGCAGTTCATCCTGAGGGAAGGAGAGTAAAACCTTTATGTTATACTAAAATACCATGAATTCTCCATGTACCACATAACTTGCATGGGGAAAAAAAAAATCCAGCTTCATAAAACCGTCTTGAATTATTTCTCAGTTGCATTGATGTTATTTCTCGGCTCTTCATTTGCCTCACTGGATTCCTCTTACAGAACAAATCTACCAGCGTGAAACTCGAAAAGAAAGGAAAATTGTAAACAATGAATTGTAGAAACCTTTAACAGTTGCCTAGTGCACCTTTTGCATAAATTTGCTGTTGAAAACGTGATATATATAAAGATATATGTAGTAGGCTTGGTGTATACCTGTTTGTATGTATGTATTTACATGCGTATATAGAAAGAATGAATAACCTAAAGTAGAAGCAGGATCTCTCTCATTGGAAAGAGAATTTGTAGATCACTAAATGCTAAAAAGGCTCTCCAGCCCTAATGGGCTGTGAAATATTATACTTTAAACCTGTCGCTATTCCAGGACTGAGCATTGCTTGTCCTGTGCCTTAGGGAAGTGTAATTTGGAGTCTGTGCACTGGGGTATTTTGGGGATAAAGATGTAAATGGAAATTCCACAGTGGAGAGAAAGAAAGGGAATACTTCCTGATGAAGGGGAGGGGGGGGAATTTAATTTTAAGAAATGGTTGGAAATGTTCAAATAGTTGAAAATTACGAATGATAGAAGCGGCCTTAGGGATTAGTGGGCACAGAAGTATAGAACAGGTCAACAGGACATGATGAATTAAACTTACCATACAGTTACAGGCTTCATTAGAAGATTTTTAGATTTATTAGATGAATTTGCAATAGACATGTCTTTAAGGCAATAAAAAATAAAAGCAGACCCTTTGGGGCAGAGGTACCATCTCATTTAGGCATAGCTTATCTAGACATTATTGGTTCCACCAAGCACAATGCTTAAATGCTTTTGGTGATTAAATTTACAGAAGTAACCTCAACAAGGGTATATTTTCTCTCTGTAATACTTATAATGCTGAGAGAAAGAGAGACAGTTTCTATGTGTGCCGTTTCTCAGAAGAGTATCTAAAGCATGTACTATGAATGTAGAAATACCCTTTTGAAAGCCAAAGGGAAAAGTCACTTTAAAGCATGTCATAGTTTAGCTGGAATGCCTCACAGTGTAATCTAAAAATAACTGCAGAGCATTGGCTGGATGTAATTCAAGTAATAGGAAAGAAATAATATTACCAGTCCTGCATCTCTCATTTATCTGAACATCAGCAAATGGACACTTCATTTGAGATCTTGGCATTTCTTTGTTTTTATAGATTTGGCTGGTACATATCGAGGAAGATACAATGTAGTTTCTTTGAAGTCTGCTGCTGAACATCTGTAAAAGTTTACTTGGCACATGGTAGCAATTTTAAGCTGTGTGTATATGTCTCTGTACAGAAGTTAAACTGGTGAATCTACCACATTTGTCTAAAGCATTTCATTTATCCAGCTTCTTTAAAAACGACACATCAAGTTCAAAATGTTACACTTAAAAGATTTTTTTATGTTCAAGTGTTCCTTTGAATATAATGCTGTATTTTGGTTTAAGGAGTGTGTGTGTGTATGTATGCATATATATAATTCACATATGGATAAATTTCATTCACCATTGGCACTGAGAATCAATTTACTTTTATTTATAAGTATGATCTGCAACCAAACCATTGCTGGTATAAATCAGAATGTTTGGATTGCCACCACAGCATGGAGGACAATGTAAAACCCATTTTTTGTGCCAAAATTAAACTTTGACTTTTTTTTTTAAATACAGCCCAATCATGATACTTTTTTCCTCCCAAGATCAAATTACAGACATTTTTCATGCAAATACACAGCTTCTTTCTTAAAATCTATTTCCTCTTTCTGTCACCGAATAAAACCTTCTGCTCATGACAGATGTGTGCTTTGGGACTCAGTTGCTGTTTCAGGAGGCTTCACATATAACCTGTAGACATGGGGAGATGCAAGGAACTTTTTATATGGTAGCCTGTAGATTCAGGACCTTCCCCCCCCCCCCATATTTACTCTTTTTATTAATTTTAAAATATGTGAAATAGACATTTTAATTTCTGGGGTACATAGTGTAGAGGATTCTGAGCAGCCAAGCTCTGTCGTGGAGCATAGGTTACCAGTCTACAGACACTGCTTAGAAACTGCTCAGTTTAATGGACCAGTAGAAGATACTAGAAGTAGCTTGGAAACGGAAAAGGAGGCCTCTGAGATCAACTGATGAAAGGGGACATGGAGGTAACCATGAGCAAGGTCAGAGGTGGAACACTTGCCAGAGAACAGGGATAAAACTCCTCTATTTAGAGTCTGGAATCAGTGTTTGGCAGTAAATATTAATTTGGCTTAGGCTGAAGCTTCAGATTTGAATCTTGTGCCACCATAAACATCTTTTGCCTTGATCATACCATTATCAAACAACCTACCCTCTCTAAAACCAACATTTATTGTCACTTGTCAGGCATTTCTTTAGAATTTAATCTTGGTCTTTGACTTTTTTAATATACATATATATTTAATTTGTAATCGCATAGGTAATGGTGGAACACAATGCTAAAATGCTTGGTGCTTACAGAAAGTATCATAATGGCAGATCCCTGAATGAATGCAGAGCATCCTGTGTTACGTTTCTGTCAGTGTTTACGGGAAGAGTTGCATTTTGCATTAATCCGTCGTGCAGGTTCATATTTCACCTTAGGAAATCTGCAAGGACTTTACTGAAAACTGACAGATTTTCCTTTTTAATCCCCTAGCAGAATCATCAGAAAATACTATGCTTAAACTGAGTGTAAAATGCAACACTTTTTATACTTCTTCCCTGTGGGGAAGAATACAGTGTGGGTCCTTGATGTCAGTGTTGTGAGAGTCCAGTACTTGCATAAGGAAATACTTCATATCTCCTAGTGGGAAAAATTAAACTGGATTCCTGTGGTGTGAATAGATGCCATAGGTTTTATTGGGCTCCATTTTTCCATGTGTAATTGAACCTCTTTGTAGTAAGAGAACAAAGGTTAGATGTGTGCAAGTTTATCTGGGTACTAGGTTTCAATTAGAGGAAACCCCAATCCCTTCTTTTTCTAGGTTGTTTGATGCTCATATGCAAAGGACACACTTACAGGACATACATTCCTCCTCCAACACTACACCAGCATCAAGTCCTTTTTTCTCTTTTACCATCACTTTGGCCTTACATCCTAGATATCTGGGAAGCATGCAGGTAACAAAAAGGTGTAGTTAAAAAGAACTTCAAGACCATCTCACAGTGTACTTATAAAAAAAAAATCATGGTAAGTAATACTTGCTTTTTTATGATCATTCAAGCTAATATAGAGCACAGCTGAAAATCTCCAGGGAACAAATGAGCCACATCCTTTGAACAAAGAGGTTTAGCAGATGTAGTTACTTTTAAGGAGATATCAGTATATTAGGCTGCACATGGTTTTGATGTCTTTAAAGTAACCTTTGAAGAGCTTCAGCTTCCTGTGTGGTAATATGGTCAGTAGCGTGATGTGGTCCAAGCAGTGTCGTGTTCCAGATCATGTCTTTTAATACTCATCCTTGACAAAAAAAAAATGGGGCTTTGGTTTTGTTTGGGTTTTTTTTGAAACCTGTTGTCATTGGAGCTTCCAATTTCTGTAAATGAAAATAAGACCGAACCTTTGTGTATTGTTTTGGAAGAGTTTATATTGCTTTCATTCTGATTTCACACCTAAAAAGTTCTACAGAAGGCCTGATTTATCTGGCTGTAACGACACTTCTTTATAACCCATTATATTAATTCTCTGTATTCTAAATTCAGCTAAACTGTGGAGAAAATTAGGGGCGGCCAGTGATTGTAAATTTCACCAAAACCAGATTGAAGCAGTACAAACATAAGCCCCTCTGAAAGTAACAAGTTATGACTAGGTACAATGACTGAACTTCAGCAATGAAGTTCTGCCTTTACTCGTGGAGAGGTTGAGTATGTCTCCCAAGTCTCTCTGAACCAAGTAAGTGCAGTCTTAAAATTGCTGACTTGAAAAGCTAGAACATCTAACAAAACAAGGCGTCCGAAAAGCAGTAAATCTGTAATTCTGCCAAATTACTTCTGTGATGAAAGGTACACCTGAAAAGATTGCCTTTTCCGTTCTTCCAGTCGTGCTGGGGTCAGGAGATCAGCATAGATACCCAGGACAAGTGCTATGTCTGGTTCTGAGCTGAGCCACAAGTGACTTCCCGTGAAACCAGGGAAGTGAAAATGCTTTCTTTCAAGTTCTCACTTCAACTGAGTGAAAGCAGCAAATCTTTCAAATGCACAGGATTTTAGGTTTCGTTAGGTCAGGATTATTTTTCCTGTTTTCATTTCATGAGAGTGACAGTGCTTGTGGCATTACAGCATTACTTTTGGTAGAAGCAATTAGATGGCATAATACCCTGAACCTTTTAGTGGTATTTTGTGTGTTTTTCATAGTCAATACTTACAGAGACAGGCTTTTTAGGCACACCTTTTGAGAGGTACTGCTGTTTCCAGTCTGCTTGGAGACTGAGGCGGAGAGATGTTACGCCTGTCCTTGTAACACAGGGTGTCAGGAAGAGCTTGAGTCAAACCAGCTGGGTGCTCTGACCCCCAGTTCAGCCACCCTTGGAGTAGAGCCCGCCTTGCCACCCCAGAGCTGCTATGCTGGAAACCAGTGATGAAACCCTTTGTTTGACATGGAGCACTCCAGGCCCTGTGGGATTTGCTCACTAATCCTTTGTGTGACAACACTCAAATCTCAGGCTTACAAACTCAGGGGTGATGAGTGTGTTATAAGTGTTTGGATAGATAAAAATAAAATAAACTGTTAAAATGGCTCCATTTTTTAACTTGTTAAAAAAAAAAAGTCTCAAGAAGACAAGATATTTGCAGCAGTAGAGCAGCTCTGAAAGGATGTCAAGATAATACTGTTATCAGCATGAGCGTTTGTGGTGATCCTTCAAAATAAAATAAGCTGAGAAACCATTTTTCTTCATTCTGTCCCCGGAGACATGCTGACTAGTGATGACTTGTCTGGCTCAGGTATGTGTCATTTAATTCACTTATTTGCCAAGATCAGTCAACACTCATTAGAAGTCAACTTCAGCACTTAGTTCAGATTCAGTAAATAGGTTTATTAGTTTAGGTGAAATACTCTTAAGTTCTCAGCCTTACCCAGACGACACAGTAATCTGGGTGTAACAAGGAGAGAAACTATTCATAAATCCTTCTATTATTTTAGTGTCACTGAAATGGAGTTCAGTTTCATAAATCACCGTTTTGGCTCTCCTTCCTTGGACAGTCTTCTGTTACCAACCCAGTGTTCACTGATTTTTATCTAGATGCAAGTTTAATTTTAGTTCAGAAAATTATTCAAGCGTGTGATTACAACTGTCTGTTGCAAGCCTAAATGTAGACTAGAGTTCTTAAAAATCCTTCCCTACTAAAATTAATACAGTTAATTCATTTGTAGAATGTAGATGATCTCTTAGCAATGACAGAGTACTTCAGCATGAGCTGGTTGTGTTAAAAACACATTGCACTTACTACACATATGAATAAATCGTTAATTCAGCTACAAGTTTGTTTCAGAAAGCAGTTTTTGACCACTTCAGTGTCATAATAGGCTAAAACCAAAGAAAACAAAAAGAACAATTGACGTTTTGTTGGAGATGGTTTTAGACAAGCCTTGGTAATCTGGAACTGTCCACCAGTGTACCCCAATACAGGATCATAAGTAGTTATTCAGTGTAATAAATTAAGAATTATATTTCATCTTAAATTGTTCTTCTCTTTTCCATTCTTTTCTTCTCCATACTCTTCTTCAAAAGAAACCCCATCCAACCATGTCTTGCAATCAGTGAGCTTGTAGCAGTGTTAAAGAGCTGCAGGCACAACCACAGGAGGTGTCATGGTAGTTAGCTTGAAAATGTTCTCAGTTGAATTACATAGGAGCTGGCCTGTGCATGAGGCTTTTAAACAGTCAACAGCAAACCACCCCAAAAAATCTCATGGTGTGCTTGGAAGCGGGTTTGCTTGCAGGCAGATTCTTGTGTTAGTGCTAGTGTAGCTCTTATGACCCCAAGGGCTCCTCAGAAGTCAGAAGGACACAAGGCCACTGTGAGGAACTGGGGAGGTACCGGGACTTCCAGTGCATTATCTGCTTTTTCGGAGCTGCTGACAAGTAGACAATGAACATGTGCATATTTGTTTGCATGTGTATGTATAAATTTGTGCTGTGAGTTTTAAGCATGTGGAACTGTTGATTCTTAATTTGGGGATTTTATATGTGAAAACGGGATGGAAGGCAATAAGAAAGATTTCTTCGGTTCATGTTCCGAATTGAATCTTATCTATCAAGGTGTGGATTCGGATAAGATTATGGTTTTTTGTCTTGTCACAGAAAATTATCAGTATTCAGGCAATTGAAAAACATGAAAACCTATGGAAGATTGAAATGCTTGTTGTCCAGCTTCCTGAATATATTGAACTGCTGCCCTTTAGTTCCTGTCATCTCTTGTATCTATTCCTGAACTTTAACAATCTGACCTGAATTCAGGTTAACATAATTGCTTATAGCTTTAAAATACAGCCGTAATTAGAGTACACGTAATACCAACGGATTCAAGGAGCTTGTTAAAGAATGTAAATTTAATTTGAGCACACATAAAATGGTAGCCTAGACCCATGTATGGCAGCAGCCTCATTAGCTAATAAGTATCAGTGATGTGAAGTCCTCATCTATTTTGCCCCAGGAATCTAACAGCCATTTACACTGCAGGAGTTGATAGTATGGGAGCAAATGAAAAGATGGGATTCCAATTATGGTACTTTTCACTTAAATCAGCATCTTTTAACTAACCTCATTCTCCCATTAGGACAGGTGAATGGAAATTATCGGATCCATATCACATAAATGGTTACAGTGCTTTTTGCACAAGCAATAGAAAATCTCAGTTGTTCAGTTTCAGTGATTTGAATCTATTTAATAAATGGTTTGTGGGCTTTCATTTCAGAATTTAAGGTGGGTATGAAAATACAGCAAAGCATTTTGTTAATACTTTCGCAGGTTAACATGTTGATAATGTGATCAAGGAAAATGCATCTGCCTTTTTTTGCAAAAACAGGGCCTGAAGCACAGAAAGCTATGAGTAAGGTAAATTTCTTAACATATGTGCATGGGCTTTTGGCAATATGAAGAGAATGGAAGGATTTTCATTAACATAAACCCATTTTAGTTTCTGAAAGGCTCAGTGGTCTAAATCCTCTCAGTATTTATCTACGTTTCAGTATTTGTGTCTAGATGTAGGTCATGTTCTCCATCTATCCGAGGTTTTCGTATAGCCCTCATGTTTCTATAGTTTTTGACCTTTAGCTGAGTGGTAAACCATGCGTTTTTGCAGATAGGAAACTGGAACTAGAGAAAATAAAGGCATATTCGCACTACAGCGGCAATCAGCATGGTTCTGTTCCCCAGATTTGTAAATGCTGACGAGTAGGTTTGTTACCTCACATGCTGGGTTAATGCGGCTTCACTGATTTCAGAGCTGCGGTGGAATCCCCACATCACTGCTACTGAACTGTGGGGATGTACTAACTTGATTGTAGCTACTCTGCACTCTGTCTGCAGGAGGCAGATACATCCTGAGTGGCCTCAGCAAGGTGTATAGGATATTTATAGTGGAACAGGAATGGCATTTAACGGACTGATGTACTCAGTGGGCAGTAATCCTGCACGTTGTCTTTCTAATGTTGCTGATTCTTTGCAAGATTTCAGGCAGAGTCACAGAACCTGACTGAGTCCTGGTACCCTCTCATTTTGGTACTGATAAGTGTGTACTTATTGATTAAAATAGCTTTAAAGAACTTCCCTTTTCTTGGAAACACCAAGCGATTAGTCCATCTTTATGTCACTGAAGCATCATGTGGATACTGGTAAATTCCACAGTGTGCTTATCTAACTGTTTTTGTGAACAAATCAAAAGTACAGGCCACCTCATAGTGTGGTTTATTATAAGCTACAAGTTGTACTTAATAAATTAAATGTTGACATTCTTGCTAAAGGAAAGAATTCTGACTGTATGACTGTAAAAAGAAGGTTATTTTCAACACCAAATACTTAAAGCAGCTTGAAGCCTAAAACTGCTACTTACTGAATTACTCCCGTAACATGCCTAACTTTTCCCACAGAACGGAGCTCATTAATGAGACTAGGATGGAGCTGCTGATACTGTTTAGATAAACCAAAAGCATAGTGTTTGAGACATTGTTCAGAGAGACAACATTACAAGTTTCTCCATGAATCACAGCAAGGGGACGTGAACTTAACTGCTGGGTGTGAGAGGTGACCTGTTTGTGCCACCAGAGTATCTACTATGGGTGCCAGTGCTAGCACCCTTTCCTTCTCAATTTTGTTTGGGAGGCAGTTTAAGTATTGTTAATGTGACTTCCCAGTTTATCCAGTGATTCACGTCAAGCCAAGCAATAGTTCATAAAATTTCTGAAGTCAGTACATTTTGCAGAAGGGGCTGTTCTCAGCCGTTCTTAGAGAAGTGCAAGATTGATTGGCTGGAGCTGTGGCCATGTCAAGGCAAAAAAAGAAACTCACTATTCAGTACTTGGCTTAACCAGACATAGCTAAAATCCTGCACCACAACCTGTTTTTTGAGTCTGGGGAGAGGGGAAAATTATTCCTTAGGTTTACTTTCATTATGAGCCAGTGAGTAAGTTGTTCTCTTCTTTGCCCTTCTTCCCTCTTTCTCTTGGACACCAAGTATATGAAAGTGTATAAGAGTATGACCGACATCTTAGTCATCAGCAAAGTCTGTGGTTGTTAGGCCATTACATAGAAATGAAATGGTTCTCCTGACTCATTGTCACTTGCATATGTGAGAGATAGTCTGCATCTATCTTGGGAACCTGCCTTGTGTGACTGATCCTTGATGGACTGCTTTAGAGAGAACCATAGCCTAGAGGATGCTATATTTTTGTCCTAGTTGCCTATAAAGCTGAACTACAAAGCAAGGGTAAGCCTAGCCTGTAGTTGCATGGGTGTCTGCTCTGCAGAGGAAACAAAATGAAATTGACTCTCCTACACATAGGTAACAGTAAGTGCTGAAACATAGTGGATTTACTCTTTCCATCGGTAACTCTCAGTAATTATGTATTTCTTATTGTTAAACATTTGTCAGATGTTTTGGATTACTTTAGTCTAAGTGAGGATAAATAAAACACATACTTGGGGTTGCTAAGAGCAGTTTCCTTCCTGTTCATGCTTTGAGATCATACAGGGAAGTGCATACATAGCGTGAAATAATTATGTATGCTGTTATCTACTGGTGTTCAGAAAACCTAGGGAAAGGCAATTCCTTTAGTGCTTCTTCTGTCTAGCCTGACGCTGAGCAGATAGCTTGTGGCATTGGTTTGTAAAAAGACATCTGAAAAAATATGGCTAGTTTTCAGTTACAGTTTATACCATTTATGGATGTTTATTCCCTTTCTGACACATGATATTTGCAATGAATAGCAAAGCAGTGCAGAGAGGCTTTAGTTATGGAATCGTCTGAAAGAAATTATCAATAATGCAGAAAAAAAGAAAGTAATGAAGGGAGTTGTAAAAAGTGCCAGCAAGATTTCATGCAGCAACTACAGGCTTTGCAAGCTACTGAGTTGTGTACCATGAAATAGATGCTGTATTTCTTGAACAGAGCTGATAACTTTATTGGTTATTTCCAGTTGTTTCTCTTAATCCAGACGTGTAAGCATCTTACTTTCATGAGAAATGAGGCTGAGGGTAATTCTTACCTAGTCCTGTATCTCATGTTGACTTTGAGTTGTTCTTCCTTCCCTAATAGTAGTCTTAGAAATAATGAAGCCCTTGAAAGAGTGATAGCAGCATGCTCTCTGGGTGTGACTTGGATGCCTCTTGATCTTGTTCATATCCATGTTGAATAAGAAAGGGTATTATCTGTGTCCATGGAACTCAAACTAAGACAAAGGTCTGCTTTAAGATAGAAGACAGTGAAGCACTGTTGCTTAGACTATAGAAGGTGAGCAACGCTTGCCTCTGGCCTGTACCTACCTCACCAGAATTAGTTATGCAGCTATTCTTGAAAAGCAAATTCCTGTAACTCTCGCAAAAGGAAGATTTTGTGCATATAAGACACCCGTTGTGTCCTCCTACCGCTTAAATACTTTTACTATTGAGGGACAGAAAGCTAGGAAACGTAACATCGTACAAACCTCATTTGCTCCTGGATACACTGGTGGAAGATCTTCAGCCCAGGTATTTCTCAGGGTTCGTAAAAGAAATTACACTACTCATTTAGATAGAAACAACTGCTGTCGCCTATATGGAGGGATTCTGTGGTGGTCTAGCTTCAAACAGATGCTCTTCTAAGCTCTCCACCACATTTGCATGATCCTTTCTTTCCTTTTCTTGTTGTGTCTCCCTGTAACAGAAAAATCACAATCACTCTGTATTGCTATAATTGAAGACTGGTGCCGATGTATGTTGATTCAAACTGATTGCTAGGGCTTATTTGTTTTGCTTTGTATTTGAGAAATAAGCAAGGCACCTCAGGAAATAACCTAAATGTTCAAAAACTTAATGATGAGTTTTGGGTACAATGTAAATAAATTGTAATACAATGTTAAATCATAAAGTAAATTAATTGGAAGAAACAAAATCCCACAACTCGCAAGGCTTATCTGTGGGCGTACCTCACAAGGTGTGCCTGTGGGAAGAGTAACAGGATGGGAGGAGGGCAGTGGATTGTGAAATTTGGAAAATAGATGAGATGTCCCTTCTGTGGGCATGATTTTTCAACAGTCTCTGGTAAATACATGAGACATTACTCATGATAAGCGAGCTTTATCCCCTTAAAGTACAATTCCTGTTTTCAGTCATGGAGACAGTAAATGTAGCAGAAATAACGATATCAAGCAGATCTCTTTTTATCTTTTCCATGCTGAGATTGCTTCTCTTTCATCTTTGCATACAAGTGAGAAGGATTTTCTCTAGTGTAGCTATCCTGCTTTGGAAAACTCTTCAACTTACTAAGTAGCATAGTATACATTGTTAAAGTTTACGAACACTGAGTGTTTGTTTTTCATAAGTTGATGCTTTATTAATACTTTCTTCCTTAAAATCTAACCTAACAAGAGAAAAACATAATTTTAATTAGAAAAATCTATTGAAAATTCCCATTATATTTGTTTCCATGTGTGTGAATGTGTGTAACCCAGTGCATTTTAAATAGAAGTCATTATGAAACAGGAATTTTTTTGCTTTCTTTCATTTTGTTTGGTCAACTGCAAAAGAACATCTGTACCATCATCCTCACTGCAATTTTCCACCCTGGCAATTACCCACATGAGCAAAGATCATGTGCTGTTTTAGAGAGCGGCATATAATTGTGCAGGGTTTCTGTTGATCTGGGTAATTTAGTGGAAAAAACTCTGATTAGACTAAGCTTGCCAAAAGGTAGTAAGGGACACATTAGGTGGCTTACCTGTAATTTAGATTTCTTTCAAGCTAGGTACAAATTGATGTTTTTGTGTACATAAAAAGACATTAGAAAAAGATGTATTATTCATAGGTACTGCTTCCTAATGGGAGCAAAAACTTTTTCAATGCATAATGCATTCTCACTATCTGTTCAATATTTCTTAGATGTCAAATACATTTAAATATTTAAAAATTAGTTGAATTTTTGCTTAATTTAGCAATATTTTTTAAGGCACATTCGGCATAGTGAGTTGTTTTGAAAGTGCATTATCCGGTTAGCAATTGAATTAAATATTTATCTGGCATGCTGACATAAAGATGCAAAATCACTGTAGTATAATTCTTTTTATAGAGGTCGTAAAGTGAGGTCAAACTCAAGATTTCCATTCATTCATAGCCACAGAACAAGGTTACTAGAAGGTCACCTCTTCTGAACAAATAGAGCGGCAGTTACAGTAGAAAACAATGAAAGCTGCTCAGCTGAATCTTTAAGTGCTTATTCTTTGTGCAACTGCAGAGAATTACAGCAATTGTTGAATCATATCATTTTGCTTATCACAAGCTAAGGTAAAGAATCTAATCTAAGCATCATTGCAGTCATTGTGAGGATTAGTGCTTGGTAGGACCTGATCCATCCTTTTGTTTTCCAAGACCTCTGAGACAGGTATGTCTGAAACATCAGTTGCAAAACTTGTTTGTGAAGCTAGAGGTGCTTCTGCCATCAAAAGGTATGAAACCTATTTCAAAAATCTTGTAGTTTGCAGTGATGTATGTGACATTCAGCTATGGGGGAATGGGCCTGTCCTGAAAGGTGAAACCTTTAAGAGGCAAGGATATAAAGCCTCTGAAGGGGGCTGGAAAGTAGAAGAAATCAAGCACAGGTGCAATCAGGAACAATAACTGGACAGCAAAAGAAGTACAAAAGAAGAATGCAGCTCATAGACCTGCCCTTGCTCTTTGCTGGCTCTCCTGAATGTAATTAATGCTGATCTGACTTTAAAGGGTGGTTCCATTTGTCCATTGAATTTGCTCTTCTTTCCATATCCTCTTTTCAGATGAGTTGGGCAAAAAAGGCTTCTTCCAGCAGGTAAAGATAGAAGACAGAAAGAGCCTCCAGTGGACACCATTGGTTGTTGGCACACCCCTGGTGTGCACCAGGTCATATTTTCAGCAGTGCCAAATTGCTCTGTCCGTGTGTCTTTCCTTCCTTCAGTCTCCCTCATTTCTGTGCTAAAATGCTGCCAGTGCATGGAAGGTTTTTGGTTTATTTTTCTTGGTAATGGTATTTTGAATGACAGCTTTTCTTATTTGGGACTGTGTGCTGCTTTTCCCAGTAAATTATTCCCGCTATTGTAGAAAAGAGAGATAAACCTTTTGTTTCCCACTTTCAAGGAAAGCTTTCATTTTCTAGTTGCTGAGTGTGGCACCAGTGTTGCCGTTGCACGCCTCCTAATGACATTTAGGTCTTTTCCCGGACTACAGTTAATTAATTTATTGCTGGTATGTATACATGCATGAATAGTTCAGATTTCATTTCCTAGATAGTAATTTGCACTTCTGGCATTTAATTTCATTTGCTGTTGTGTTGTATGTTTTATAGTTTCTGACTGGCTTTTCCTTCAACAAAATGCTGCCAGCATGAAATAATTGGTATGGGAAAAGGCTGCACACATGGATTATGCATAAGGGGACTTAATTGATTAGCTTTGCAAAGATCCAAGCTTTGCTTGTTGTACATTTGCCCCAGTTCAGTCAGTGATACCAAATCTTTATGGAAGGCTCAGTTTATCATAGAAAGGCCTTCTCTTTTCTCATGAGAGTGGATGCTCAGCTTTCTTAGGTACAGACCTGCTAGTCTGGACTCTGTAATTCTTGAAATATATGGTAAAATCACAAAGTTAATCACAGAGTTACTCATCTCTGTGCATTATTGCAAGACATTTGAATGCCAAATTAAATTAGAGCTACTATAGGGTTGCGTAACAACAGAGCTTTAACTTTTCACTATAGCCTTTTCTGTATGTATTTTGTTAAGTAACATTCAACATTCACTTTGCAATGTATGAAAAATTGAGATGGTAATTTGTCAGTAATCAAGTAAAGGGAAGTAAGAAGCAGCTTGTGTGGTTAATAAACATTATCAAGACACTTCTGAAGTAACCTATTCATAAAACCACCCAAAAGGAAAGGTCTGCAGAAGCTTTTTAAATCAGAGAAGTATGTTTTTTTAGATTAGACTCATCAACAACTCAAAAAAGTACTTTTCTTCTTTCCTTTGTGCTTTGACCCAACACTTGAGAAGGGAGTTTTGAATGTAAATAAATACAAATCAATAGGAATGCTGTTTTATTATTTCACTGGGATTGTCTGTACGATTTGAGAGCATCTTGCTACAAGTTGAGCAGACGATTAAGGTGAACCTTGGTCTTAAGCCAGCTAGGTTGGCTTGTATTTTATCAGCAAGGGATTTAAATTTACTCGGACACATTTTAATTGGCGTTTATGCAACGTGTACTCACAGACGCTGAACACATTGAGAAATCCTTAGTGCCATCTGTTTAATTCCATTTCCTCTCTGTTACAGTATAATAAAATAAGGCCAGATCCTTCTGGCTTACTAATATATTTATCTTTCTGAATACAATATTTTAATTAACACATCAATAATGTGTTATTTTGTGCTAGATATTAATTTCTCTGTTTAATTAAAAGTAACCTTATTTTCTGTGCTCTTTTTCATGGCTGTTTCCCAAAAAAAAACCCACATTTAAATCAAAGGTTTCAGTCTTAACTTTTGCATTTGGCATAAAATGTCTTTAAAATACTGGATGATTGTTTCAGTGTTTTTTGGATCATGATTTCAGTGTTTGCTGAATGTGGGTGCTGCTAATAGTGATCCATATGGAAAAAATAGTTAAAATTACTAAATAACATCCAGCCCGTTTCTGAAAAATTTGGCTGCCTTTAAAAACCTGATTGGTATCAGTTGATCGTGTTGTCTAAAGCAAACGTGTATAAACTCTGGTCACATTTTATTCTATCATAAACAACGCACATGCTAGTACATCACAGTTATTGGGAAACATGAGAAGCAAAAGGTATTTTGATGGAGTGTCTGACCAGTATAGGAATATGTCTATATCTATGGATATATAAATGTACAAATGTGTTCATTGTAACAATTTCCAACCTCTTTACATGCTAAATATTAAAAAAAAACCGAACCAAACAACAACAACAAATCCCAAAACCAAACAAAACCCTCCAATATCCTTGAACAGAGAAAGCTGTTTTGAATCCCTGGTACTTCATAGTGACTTTAGGTTCAGCTGTTGAGTTCTGAATAAGATTAAGCGTGGTCTCCAGTGTATAACCACAGATAAGATAAAGCAGTGCTGAATGTAACTCATGTCATTGTATCTCCTGACTCTTATGTGAGGAAGCAATAGAGAAGACAGCTCCCGTTCTGTAAGAGTGATGATTGGTTTGGTTTGGGGTTTTTTTGTGTGTGTGTTTCGGGTGTTTTTTTAACCTGAAAACCAAGCTTGTACTTTAGCGAGATTGAAGACCCTTTTCCCTGCTTCTGATATTTATAGGAAGAACTGACAGGTCAACAACTGAAGAAAACGTCTAAGCATCTTAACCCTTACTGTTCCTCCAGAAAGTGTGGGACATGCTTAGGCACTTTTCTAACTTGGGTTCCAATATTTCTCTTTTATTTTTGCATTGGTGGAAATAATGGAACTGATGAAAGGTATGAATTTTCATGATGAAGAGCAGAAGGTTCCTCTTTTTTACTTGAAAGCGTCTATTTGTCTCCAAATTAGTTACCTTTTGTTTATATTCTTACAATAGAAGCTGTTTAACATAGTAAGAGTTTCCGAGATTGCTGTTTAGGTCATACTTCTTCTTGTGCACATGCCACTCTTCATGATTTTCTTTTTAGCACTGTTGCTTGCTTCATGAGAAATAAAAATCCTTTTTATGATGACATTTTCTTATTAGCTTCCCTTGAATTTCCATAATTTTCCTACTTAAATCAACTTGTAGAGTAATTTGGACCTGTGTTACAGGGAAAAAAGAGCTTTCAGAGGGTAAGAAGATTTGAATGTAACAAAATCACAGGTACAGTGAGTTAATATGGTTAAGGATAGTAACATCT
This sequence comes from Pezoporus occidentalis, assembly GCF_034315485.1. Classification (NCBI taxonomy): domain Eukaryota; kingdom Metazoa; phylum Chordata; class Aves; order Psittaciformes; family Psittacidae; genus Pezoporus; species Pezoporus occidentalis. Next base: position 2,133,152 of record NW_026916093.1, on the reverse strand, counting down.
AACCATGAAATCACATGCCTTTTTCATATCTGCATTCCCTCCTCCCCCTGCCCTCCTTTTTATTTGCAGGATAAGCTGCTGCTGTTTGAATAAAATTGTAAGGATTTTAAAGATAATTTGTGAATTTTTCCCATTTTACCTGTGCGAGATACTTGCCTTTCATAGTGCGTCTGTGGTGCTGTCTCTATGTGAAGCTTGTTACAACAGTGCCTGAGCTTTCATCATTTCTCTATGGTGGGTTATATCGAAATAACAGTAATTCCCTTGCATACTATGCAATTAGCCTTGCTAGATGGTATTGGATCTACAGATTCAGTTTCAAAGGAAAGGTTAAGACACCATGAGTATCTTTTTCCTTTGAAGTGTGCTGTTGAGACTTCATCTGGGGATGAAAGGGTATGGGCTTCTAGGGCAGTGGGGACTAAAAAAAGAATGCCCACCTCAAATATGATCAAATCAGCTTGTTTCCATCTCTCTGCAAATAGTGCCCTATAAAACACTAACCCTTCAAAGAGCTGAAGAGTTAATCAGGTAGATGTTGATGGATATAGCAGGTTCAGTGTCCAATCACACCACAGGAAAAAAAAAAACAATCCCTTGTGGGGGAAAAAGAAAAATCATGTAAAATATATGTGTGCATAATAGGATTTCCTTGATATTTATTTCTTTACTTGTTACAGGCAGTGCTAAGCTAAGTGTATTCCCACATGGAAAGTATCTTTTTAATTATCCATCTGTTTTTCCCTTACCTTTTATTATTCTGTCTGAATTGGTGGTTCTGTGTGCTTCAAATGGTATGTAGATTAATTTCAGTTCTGGAAGCCTTAAATTATTTATACTGTTTGGGAATAATGTGCATTTCCATTGTTTACAGCTGTGGTGTTTCTGATTATGTAGCATCAGTCTTGTTTTGCTGAGAGTGTCCTCTGCTGATTAAATCTCTAGGTAGTTTGATAATGGCCTGTATCCAAATGTGTTATATAGGAATCCCAGTTGTTTCCGTGAACCTTGACAGAATTTAGTGAGGTATTTGTTACTGAGTTTTTAGATGAATATGTATAGAGTTACCACTTTGCTCTTTAAAAAATTTTCCTCTGAGAGAGCACATAGTTTTGTCTGTTGCATAGTTCTGCATGTTAAAATAACAAAGACTGCGTGGACACTGTTCATGTAGGCTCACAGTGAAAACAAGTTTGACACAATAATGGCAATAAATGCTAGTGGCACTGCTTACTCCTGTTCCGTGGTAAGAGTACTCACTTTTTTCCCCCTGCTTCCTATTACATTCTTAAGGGTTCCCATTTTAGACCAGGTGAGTTGATACAGTGATTTTGCAGATCTATAATACTATTATTTCTATGGCCTTAGTAAGGACACAATAGATGTACTCCTTCCCCTTAACAAATCCAAAATATACAAATATGTTTCAACTTTTAGTTGTAGCACGTGTATTGCGATTTTGGTACTACGCAATACACACTGTGTATTTAGTTCTGAGACGAGTATCTAATTGCTCTAAAGTGAACAAGAATCATGGCAAAGAAAACCAATATGCACCTTACGGTTCACATAAACATTAGAGCTGTCTACTGTTTAAAAGCATTTTCTGCATCAGCAGGTGTAGTGCCTCAGTCTGAAAGTCCAGGAAAGCTGCTGAGTAATCACTTGTCATGGTAAGCTCCTGAAAGATGCCAGTCAATTTCATTCGAACACATAGGAAACATCAAAGCACTTTCTGTAGCAAAAATAATTTCTCTTTTTGCTTTAGATTCTGTTACGCAAAGAAACATGGTGGCTTTGAAGATTCTTATTTATTAGCTTGTATTTTCTTGTTTCTGACAAGAAAAGGCTTGTGTCATTTTTCTGTTAGCCCTCTTGCTCCTGATTAGTTTTGTAATCACTAGCTAAAATCTAATAAATGGATACATAGACTGAAAGAAAACCATCAATAGGAACTTAAAATTTATCTGTTGTTTTTAAGATTGTTATAGTGGCTATTAATATGGATTTTTTTTTTTTTTATGATATCAGATGTTCTTAGTTCTACTATATGTATGTTATGTCTACAACTAGTAGTTGCAAGTAGGACCAACCAATAGAAGTGTATTTATAGAGGGAAATAGCTGGCCTGAGAAACAGTGTCCACAGTGCATGTTTCCAGAGGACTCCAGTTTGGTCTGTTGCCTGAACTTCCACTGGAAACTGGTGTTTGTCTTCTGGTATAGTTCCAGCCATCCCCCTCCAACTAATCAGTTTTTGAATTCCAAGCCCCATCCTAAGATATAAATCAAGAGAAGATTTGGATATTTCCTTCAGAGTGTGGCCCTGACCCAGACAGAGTTTTACTCTGTTTGGAATCAACCAAGGAGAAGCAAGAGAAGCCAAAATTATTTCTTTAATTTCTTTTACTATACCTTGTGTATTTACTGGAGTCCCATAGAAATGTGCAATCCAAAGACCTGACAAATTTCTGATCTGTGCAGTTCTGATGTGCCTGATATAGCTTCTCTCTACGCTAACTAGGTAGGGTGAGAAAACAAGGTGGAATTGTTCCTGGCTGTAGGCTTCTGAAACCAATGTTGTTTTGTACTAGAAACACTAATAGTAATGAGTAAGAGTGAATAACTTCCACGGTACCATTCACCACTAAGTTTTAAAGTGTCTAACAATAAAGGTAAGCAGCACCAAAACAGGTTTTGATTGCTAGGAGGTTCTGTAACAATAAAAATGTATACTCACAGTCTATCTGAAAAGCATGCATAAGGATTTTGGCAATCCAGGTAGTGTTTTGGGGTTGGGATTTTTTTCTCCCTTCTGAGTTAATTATTAGAGGATAGCAGTAGCTTTTATCTTGCGAATTCGCTGGCTTCTCTATATCCTCTTTCCAAAATGAGTTGCAATGCGTTTCCTTTTTAAAACTCTCCTGAAAATGTATGACTTCATACATCAACTAATAATCTAGATCCTGTCTTATTTTGTGCTTAAGTATACAGAAAAGAGCAAGTCTGCTGGACTAACTTTAATTCTATGCAGAGTTCATAAAGAAACAGAAGAATCCTGGTCTCACACAATACTACATTTGTTTCTCCTCTTTATAACAATTCTGAATGGAAATCTAGGAGTCTTGTGGTTTAGCAGGAAATTAACCTATACGAGCGGCTTAGGACTGATAAGAATTGAATTAACAGATTTGATAGGTCTTTGTCGAGTGTATCATGGTACCCTACGGTTCAGGTATGTAATGGCAGGAGAAATTGAGTGTAGTTCGTCTGAAATCAAGAAGTATAGGCTCTTAAATTTTGTCCAAAACGAAGTTTCATCATTAGGAGTTAGAAATAGCAAAAGGAAGGGGGAAAAACCAACAGTCACATTACTAAAATTCCATGTTACAATTTCTTTACTGCTGTTTCCTGTGAAGGTTTTAAGGAGTTGCACTGTACTGCAGTGCCTCAGTGGGTATGAAACAAAGGGGAAAGCAACATCTCCACCAAGTGCACTCACCACCTTGATCCTTCAGACCTTCAGAGGCATTTCCATTAGGTGGTTTTGTCTAGAATGGATTTATAAGTTCCTTTCTCAAACAGCCTAAGCTAATCTTAAGAGTCATCCACTTTTCCTCCTCCTTGGTGGTGAGTGCGGATGCCTTGTCTTGCGTGCTCTGAAGTCCCTACCAGCCCACAGTGCCTCACGGCATTGCAAAGTTGGGCAGCCATGAGTGCCAGCATCTCTTTTGTAGCTGTTATTAAAGATGCTATCTTTAGCCGCAACACCGAAGTTACGCAACTTAATGTTCAGTGTGCATTAAAATATTAATGAAAACACAGGGTTGAAAACAATAAATGTGACCCAATATAAAAGGAAGCATTTAATCAAAATTAAAATCTTCAGTAATGAAATCTGGCTGGGTTTATGTGCATTTGTGTTCACACTGAGCATCGCCCTCTGTTTCCTTTTGTTAATTCTGAATCAGACTGCTGGCTGCTGTTTTACCACATGGGATGATCCAAAACTTCATGCAGTCCTTCCTGCCAGCAATAAGGCAGACTTTGCTAATAGGCAATGTTTCTCTGATTTTTACTCAGTAGCACTTATTGCACGTTGAATACTAACATATTGATCAGTTGGCATGTTGCCTTTGACTATCCCACAGGGATTGAAGCCAGGATAAGAGTCCAAATGCGGGAGCACTTTTCTGCATGATTTTATTGTCTTGCCATTTATGATAGCATATAAATCTCTGAGGGTTGCAATTCATTGTTCCAGCTTGGTGAATTGGGTAATGTCCATTTGCTTACAAACCCATTTTTCATTGTTGTAGCTATTAAACTTCACTACTTTTTGTAATTCTCTGCATAGAATTTTTCTCTCTTTGAAGCCTTTAGATGGTTGTCTAAATGAAGAGCTATCACTGTAAATCATGAAGACATCTGTCTAGATGTTTTTCAAATTTTGAACAACAAAAAAATGTGAGTGCATGATATTGCACCATGCCTCTTTATAGTGAGAAAGCAGAATGATTCATATCTTAGAACATGCCTGAAATAGAACAAGCACTTGCCTCTGCCGTTTGGGAGCTAACTCAAAGCAGTTAATTGAATTAGATGAAGACTGTATTTCTCTATGACCTCTGTATAAGGCTGTCTGCCATTTTCCCCTGAGGTGGTTTCCTGGAATGTTTTCTAAAACCAGCAAAAGTAGTTGGAAAAGTACATGATCCATGGCATAAATGTAATCTGGAGCAGTCTGTTGTCAGTTTACACTTTGGTTGTTTTAGGAGGTTAAAAAATAACAGGCAACATGACCATAAGAAAGATACATTCGTGCATTTGAACATGCAGAGTATAGTTAACCAAACAGCCACTATCTCACTTGGGTATGTCCCGCTGCATAGCAGCCTGGAGAGATGGGAAAAGCTGGTGGAGCTTTGTGGTCTGTAGTTCTTTTCAAGAAATAACATTGTATATAGTAACAATAGAACAGAATAAAAGTGTACGTAACCACTCATTTTTGAGCATTGTGGCTTTGCTATAGTGTCTGACACCAACAGATGCTGTTCTTAGCTGTGCTGTTATTTAGAATTAGCCACTCAGTCATATGAAGTGCCTGCATCTTGCACCTTCTGACTGATGTTTCAGGCTTGACCTCAGATAGGGGAATAGCATTTCCCAGAGTATTAAAGATGTGACTTTGCTGTTTGAGTGTGATAATGATACTGTATATTCTCTGATATCAAAATGTCATATTTTTCAAACACTTTAAGACCATAATAGGGATTTTTTTTCATGGAAATAGAGTCCTTTCAAAGACCACTTATAGCAGCGGTACGGTTACAACATGCTAAATTTGAATGCTAGCAGAAGGACATGGCTAAAATTACTGCCTTGTGGCTGGAACTTAGCAAAACAGTTGCATAGTGCATGAGCAGATTTAGGGCTATGCATAGTGCAGAAACATTGTTATTGCAGGCGTGTGAACCTTCATTTCCTTGAAAATGTCTCTGCTTATAAGGTTTTGGCTTCTCCAGCGTGAAAGGATGGCTGTAAGCAATTGTACGTTGGCCATTTAAGTCTTTCCCATACTTGAGGAACGGTGCTGCCACAGTTTCATTGGCAAGTCTGTAGAATAGTTGTATCTTCTCTTTTAACAACAGAAGTTAAGACAAATAAGATTCCTTCAGGTTTGGCCTACTGACGGATTTTCCGGCTTAGAAAATATGGGAAGAGAGTCAGTTTTTCACATCTCAAGCCAGTGTAGCTTGCTATTTGGCAGCAAGACTTTTTGAATCCACTGCAGCCTGGCTCCGTTTGCCATTTCCATATATCTTGGCTGTAAGCTCTCATAGAGAACTGGCTAAATGTTTGCTTCTGTCCTTCCTGCTGCATTGCTTCCTTTGATTTTCTCCCTGGAATCCTGAGTTACAGGACCCTGGTGTTTCTGGGTTAGTTCTTGTCTTTCTTAAAAGGGAAAACCATTCTGCTCATGAAATAATGTTTGAATAAGTAGTTAAGGAAAATGCTGGCATTTTGATAAAGCGTCTTCTCACCTTGTCTCTTTCACTGTTTGGTCCTTATAGCTTTTTTGTCATTTCAGTTACCTCTTCATGCTTTAATTTGGAGGGCTAAGACAAGGTTTCACTGCAGCATCTTAATGTGATTCGTTTTCTCTATTACTCTTTGCTTTGAAGGAAGGCTAGTGCAGCTAACAGTTCATTGCAAACTGGACATGAGAACCTTGACCTGGAGTGTACAGCAAAAAAACTCCTCTATTTACAGAGCTCACACAAATCCTTCATTTAGGCATGCAAACCCTTCTTTGCTTAGGGAAAAATAATTTGTGATATTCCAAAGGTGCAGTTCTTCTGAGCTCTGTCTGAAACCCCTTGGTTTGTGTCCATAAATTTGGAAGTCTTCTGTGATTACACAAAAATTATTGTCTGTAATAAGCATGACTCAGTTAACTCCAAAACTCTAAAATGAAATGGACAATAAAAAATAATAATAATAGTAATAAAAAATAAAATAAGTCTAAATATTTAGGACAATTGAAGGGAAACTGTCTCTGCGGTCTCTACAGACTTACAAGTAATGAACGCCTTGTCCCAGATCATAATACATGGAAGATGTTGAGAGGGATCACGTTTTGTACACAGTCAGTCAAATTAATAATTAGGTCCCTTCTCCTTATCTGTTTTCAGTCAACTTGAGGGATACTCTGAGAGTCTCATGCCTGAGGCATCACAGATCCCTCAGGTTTTAATTAGGTTTCCCAGTGCTGCAGTGTGCTCTCGTAGGCCTGTCAGTTACCCTCCTCACAGGAGTTAAAATTACTCTTTATATGACTTATCAGATTTGGTAGTTTAATTGACTACCAATTCATTGTCTAATTCATTGACACTTTCCACATGTGGAGATACTGTTACGGGATGGCAGCTAGCTATGTTGCCCAGTAAGATTCCTGGCAATGCTTAAAGCCCAAATCTTCAGCTAGTGAAATAAAATCAGACTGATTGTGAGTGGTATCCATAAATTATCATCAGCAACTTTCAGTTAGGGGTTTTCACAGCCTTTTTCTGGAGCCTGCTCCTTAAGCCTTCATTTCTTTCGATTAACAATTGTGAGTTTCTTAATGGCAGCATTTTAACATCTTCATATGCATTCAGAATGTTTATTGCCAAAAGTCTCAAATTGAACTGCTTTTGCATTGTAGCATATTGCTTGATTCCATCATAGTCAGCAGCAGCTTTTAAAAGGCATGATCCAGTACGTGCAGCACTCCTTGATTTCTTTCTACATTAATGGATTAGAAGCATGCAGGCCTTGTATTTGGTAATGTTTATTGCTGACTGTAATAGGGAATGGCACTTATTTCCAGAGAAGGTAACTAATGACCTTCAGTAGATACCAAGATCCTAGACTGGTGGTGCAGTATAAAAAGCAGTTACTCTTTGGAGAGACTACATTTTGAAACATCTTAAAGGTTGCAGTAACTGAAGCAGTACATTTTGTTAACATTTTAGAAGTGTGAGCTAATTTCACTGCTAGCAGTTCAAACGTCTAACTGGTGCTGTTTCATATAACACCTTTATTTAATTCACCTAGTTATGGTTTGTGTCTTGTTTCTGTGAATGCGCGCTAAAGCAAAGCTATATTTCCTTGTTGCTTTGACTACCAGTGCTCTTTACTGGTGTCATTAGCCAAGTAGTACTAATACTAAATTACATAGATTCATACCCTCCCTGACATTTGTAATATGTTAGCATTCTTACAGCAGAATGTGGTACCAGATTCAGTAAAATATTTATCAGATCTTCAGGTTTGATGAGAAATAGGCAATTTCCCATTACAAGGAATTCTGTGTTACTGTGGTGGGTATTAGTAATGCTTCAAACTGATTTAGCAAGAAGTGTCTAGAATAGAGGTGCAATCAAAATGTTCAGATTTCCTTATTTCTAGTTCTCAAATGATGCCACCTGTTAAGGCATGATACCTGTAATGTGTGAAGGCAATTAATGTGTTACTTACAAATTCATTCTTCCCACCTATTCACTAGTGCTTCCTGGTTGCTTTCTTTCTTCTTGTGTTTTCTTTATTGTCTTTGAACTAGGTCATGGTTACTTGATGAAATACCTACAGTGTGTATATGCAAAAAAAAACCTGCCTAAATACCTCCCATTTCACCCAGTAATGAATCCCTACTCTTTTTCATAGTAGCCAAACAAGAACTTAAGGAACAAAACACCAGCTGTTGCATTTCCTAATGCACTGTTTAGGGTTTACACAAAAAATGCTGTCTCTACTTAGCATAGTTAGGGTTGGAAAGAATCTTAAGATCATTTAGTTGCAACCCCCCTGCCTTGAGCTGGGATGCCTGACGCTAGACCATGTTACACAAGGCTCTGTCCAACCTGGCCTTGAACCCTGCCAGTGATGGAGCATTCACCACTTCTTTAGGCACCCTTTCCAGCGCCTCACCACTCTCCCAGTAAAGAACTTCTTCCTCCTATCTAAACTGAACTTACTCTGTTTAAGTTTTAACCCATTACCCCTTGTCCTATCACTACAGTCCCTAATGAAGAGTCCCTCCCAATCATCCTTATAGGCACCCTTCAGATACTGGAAGGCTGCTATGAGGTATCATGCAGCTTCTCTCCTCCAGGCTGAACAGCCCCAACTTTCTCAGACTGTCTTATGTTATTCCTGTCTTACTTACGTTGCTTGTCAGTAAAAATTTATCCTCAAGCAATTGCTAGTTCGTTTCTGCTCTGGGAAAGATTCTCTGGGGAAGCTGCAATTGGTTTGCTGCTTGAATAGTACATGTTATTAAATAGTTGTAAGAGTAGATGACTTCAAAGGAGAATTATGAAAGTTGCTTTTGAACCTGATTAGTTCAGCAAGCATAGCATAAAAGTGTTTTCAGCACAAACACGGGAGTTCAGAGTTCACACAGCAAGACCTTGGAGTTGTCCTAGCTGTGCAGTGACAGTTATGATTATTATTCATTCTATTTCAGAAACTACTAGAGTAAAATGGTAGAAAACCTTATCCACTGTATGTCAGAAGGGGGGGGAGGGAGTATATTTAGGAAGATTCTACTTTGAATTTGTTAAAAATACGAAGAAAAGGCAACCATCCTCTTTATCTATTTCCATTCCAGCTGCATATATGTAGAAGGAGGTGCATGTGGTGAAATTTGACCCTTTGGTGACTGAAAGCTCGTGCTGTATTGGATTATAAAGTGTACTTCTAATATATCGTCAAAAAGGAATGTATTCTCAGTTTACAGTGAGCCTTGACTATGAAGGACAGAAAAGAAAATATGATTTTATGGTTTTTTTTTTCCAGTAAGGGAAGAAAATTTAAAATTTATAACTTCATGCAAGATTGCCAGGGCCTGAGGCAAAAAACCAGAGCATGTATCTACTTTACAGCTGCAAAAATAATTACATGATAACTATCTATGGAGTAATCTCTAATGGATTACATTTTGTTAGCGTTTCATTATGTAATGTCAGAGCCAAAATAATTCATAGTAAATGGGGAAAAAAATACTTGTTTTGATGTATCTGCGGCCTGCACCTTTGGTGTCCTCCTAAGGCATTTCTACTAAGCATTGGTTCATTTGTGGAAAGCCTTGGTTTACAGACAAGGTACGGTGCTTGTAAAGCTGATAAAAGACTTAAGGGGTGTAGAAATTACTGAGGTAATTTCTTTTTATTACGCTACTGCTGGATTTCTTAGTTGCTTTAAAGGTGTTAAAAGCCATCCCAGGTGCTATCTGATAGGTTTTCCTCTTAGATTTACAAGGTTTTTCAGACTTGAAAAGCTCTTACAGTTTATTAAGATCAGTTCCATTGATTTTTTTTATTCTCTTTTTCTTTTGAAACTTAAGGGCACTTCTTTTTATATCTCTTAATTTCATCCAAGTGATACAATCTTCAGCAGTAATAAGAGGCTTCTTACTCATGGTCAAAACACCTCTTTAATTGTGTTCCAATGGAACTGAGGTGTAGCAAATAAACTCTTCTGCGCTTTCATGTGCTGTTGGCACTGGGAGCTGGATATATAGGTTTTTTTAGCAACTCGGTGCAACTTCTGTTTCTTCTTTTATATTCTTTAGTTTGGAGAAATGATAAAAAGAAATAATAATATGACCAGTGGCTCCAAGCCAGATCATGTCTCCATTAAAGTGAATAGAAAAAAATATTTGACTTAAGCAGAAGTGGTGTCAGCCTCGGCATTTATGCTATGTGTTTTACTGTATCTGGATGGCTTGAGGGTTATTTGAAAACATAAGAAGTTGCATCTGGTTATTAATGCAACGGTTTATCGGTATAAATGGAATAAGTACATATAAGGTTTTCAGTGTATGTGAGAAAGGTGTATATATACCTTTGTCCCAGAGTAGGTCACTCATTTGCCCTCAGATCATTTTAAAGGTCTTTAGAAAGACCTTACAGATAGGAATGCTTTGGTGGCAGTGCTGTACCTGCCAGTCGGTAAGCACAGCCACATTCCTTAACATCTAACAGTATATCACACCTCAATTGGAAGTGGCATTAACAGCCAAACCAGTGTTGAGTAGTGAATGTCCATATGTATATAGTCCATGGCTTAGGGGATATATTTTTTGCTGCAGATTCTTTTCAGTGTTTACTGCTGACATGAGATTGTTGCAGGTAGGAAGAGTGACAGATACCCTTATCAAAATCCAAAGAGTCCTATGGTTGTAATGTACTTTTCCATTCTGTATTCTTTGCTCAGTGTGGATGGAGTAATAGCAGTGGAGAGGACTTGAATGTTATATTTAGTATCATTTATTTATTTTTAGATTAAACCTGATGCCACCTACTTGACAAGACGTAGGAATGCCATTATTCTGTTAAATTGTGTCTCTGTGTAGTGGTCTGCTGAGCACAGTGTGACATCTTTCCTCTCCCAAAAGGAAAAATAATCACACAGCTATTGATAAAACTCATAGTGGGTGACTGGAGGAAACTAGAGTTTCCTAGGCCTGAGCTTGGCCAAGTGATGAGAAAGAACAAATTCTAGTAACAAGCTACAATAAGAATGTTTCTTTCTAAGAAAAGGTAGTAAAATTGACTTCCAAATGAAGGATCCTGTCCTGGCTCAGGCTAAGAGATGACTCCCTCAAGTCAGGAAAGATTTTTATTGGGGTATTTTTTCTTGAAAAAGTCTCAGCCAAATGACAAAGATGAGTTTGGCAAAGGCTGCACAAATTTGTGCTGTCATATAATATCATCAAGAACTGGGAAGTTGTTAATTTTTGACATAAACTCAGGGATGGCTGCAATTCATATGGCCAATGGCCAATCCTTAACTGTAAGTCTTTGAGTTACTGGCAAGCTGACCTTGTGTCAAAAGATCAAATCTTTGCCATGCTTCTCCCCAAGTGACATCCTACCTGAGCAGAAGGCATTGTGCCTTCTTCAGTTGCGAAAGGAATCATAAATAGTTGAATTGGAAGGGACCTTAAAGCTTATCTGATTCCAACCCCCTGCCATGGGCAGAGACACCTTCCACTAGGGCAGGTTGCTCCAAGCCCCTTCCAACCTGGCCTTGAATACTGCCAATGATGGGGCAGCCACAACTTGTGTCAACCTGTTTCAATGCCTCATCACCCTCACAGTAAAGAATTTCTTTATATCTTATCTAAATCTACCCTATTTTAGTTTAAAGCCATTACCCCTTGTCCTGTCACTGCATTCCCTTTTAAAAAGTCCCTCAGCAGATTTTGTGTAGGTGCCCTTGAAGTACTAAAAGGCTGGTTTAAGGTCTCCCCAGAATCTTCCCCATGCTGAACAGCCCCAACATAACTTCCTAAGCCTTTCAAGGCTGGCATCCCTTCCCTCCAGGGGTGACTGCACCACACAGCTTGGTGTCATGAGCAGACTTGCTGAGGTTACACTCAATCCCACTGTCCGTGTCACAGCCAAAGATGTTGAACAGGATCCTAACACTGACCTCTGAGGGACACCACTTGTCACTGGTCTCTGCTTGGACGTCAAGCTGTTCACCACAAGTCTTTGAGTGCAACTAATCAGCCGATTCCTTATCCACGAAGTGGTCCATCCATCTAATCACATCTCTCCAATTTAGAGACAAGAATGTCATGCAGAACAGTGTCAAATGCCTTGCACAAGTCCAGGTAGATGATGTCAGTCGCTCTTCCCTTATCCACTGATGGTGTAACTCTACTGTAGAAGGCCACCAAATTTGTCAGGCACTGTTTGCCCTTAGTGAAGCCAAATTATCTGTCACCAGTCAACCCATTATTGTTCATGTGCCTTAGCATAGTTTCCAGGGGGATCTGCTTCATGATCTTGCCAGTCACAAAGGTGAGAGTGACTCTTGTGCTCACATATTCTAGGCAAATATGCCAAGTACCACCAGTAAGGCAGCTCTTGTGTGCAGACAGTCCTATGGCTGTGTCAGCCTTTCATCTTTGTCAGAGTTAGTCACCTGGGTTGCATGTTAGAAGTTAAATACGAGTTGTACATGGGTTTTCTGTGTTACAGTGTGGGAGTACCACACACCATCCGCAGACTCCAAGTGAAATTCATTGACTGAATTTTTCTTTAATATAAAGTATAATGACAACAGGAACCAAAACAAAACACTTTGCTGCTCTTTTGGTATATTGCTGGGTAATTTCTTACTTAATTTTCTTTATTCTTTCAGTTCTACGGGATGACTTCAGACAAAATCCATCAGATGTAATGGTAGCTGTGGGTGAGCCTGCAGTGATGGAATGTCAGCCCCCAAGAGGTCACCCAGAACCCACTATATCATGGAAAAAAGATGGTACCCCTCTCGATGACAAAGATGAGAGAATCACAGTAAGTATAAAAAGGTTTTCAAACAATGCAAAAATCAACTAATTAAAACTACTAGTTTTGAGCATAGAGGCATCCAGCCATGATGTACTTAATAGGATCTGTCCTTTCCTTGCCTTGGAGGTAAGGCTAGTTTGCATTTAGCTCGTGATGCATCCTGTAGTCTCATACTACTTCATTGCAGGGTATGCATTTGTTTGTTAGAGAAGACAATACAAAACCTGTGTTCTCTTCCTCAGAGAAATAGAAACTTGTAGAAATGAAATTCATTATATTTGTCACTGTCCTATAATTTTCTTGCCTTTTATCTACCTGTAACAACTGCCTTCTTTGGTTGGAAAGAGGAACTACTAGTAGTCTAGGAGCGACCACCTTTCATAATTCTGTTGAAAAGAATCCATACAGAAAAGTTGTGCATTGCATTAGTAACAATAGTACTTTTGGGATATAGTCCCATTTCTTTAGAGAGGTGATGGCTTGCCCTGCCTTCTCAAATTAAGCTGTTTTCTTGTTAGAGGTGTTGTACCCATTTGTACCTGTAGCTTGCTGGATACAGTGCATGATTATTCAGGAGCAGGAATAAAGTAGCTTGTAGAATCTGAAAGCTATCCTTCTTTTAATTTTTGACACATGAAACAATAAGCTAGAGAGCCTTGAAGAAATGGCAATGAAAAATGGAGTTTAAAAATCATTTATATGCTGCCAACAGGGTGATACAAAACACCATTCCGCATGGTAAGAAACCGTATCATCTGAAAGCACATGCCGTATCAGATCCTGTTGGTACTGGAAGGGTAAATGCTCCATCCCTGGCTGTGTTCAAGGCCAGGCTAGACAGAGCCTTGAGCAACATGGTCTAGTGTGAGGTGGCCCTGCCCATGGCAGGAGGTTGGAGCTGGATGACCTTAAGGTCCCTTCCAACCCGTACTTTTTTATGGTTCTATGACCACCAGCGTGCAACAAGATCAGAGGCACGTATGATTTATATACCTCAATCATATGTGTCCTGGGTTTGTCTGTAACAGTTATTTTTCTCCTTCTTAGGTAGCTAGGGCAGTGCTGTACAAAGGTGAAGCAGTTGAGGGCTTTTGAGGGAAACTTTTAATGCAAGAACACTTAAACCTAAGTGACCTAAGTAAAAATTTACCTTTTTTGTTTGAGATTTAAATTGCCAGTTCTTCCATTTGGTTTTTGCAAACCAGACAAAGCTCAGGCATTCTGTAGTTGTGGCATATGCATACATTTAAATTTTTAAGTACCCTACCCGAACCTGTAGTGATTGCTGGCTATTAACTCAATTCCTCCAATCACACCTGCTAAGAACTTGCAATTTCCTTTTCAAATCTACTTCCCACTGTGACAAGCCAATTGACCTGAGATAAAGAGAAGATTCCAGTGCTGCTGCTTTTTTTCAGCAAATGCTTTCTAAACTTGCATTTTCTATTGCTATACTTTATTATCCTGAAGGATTTTCAGGTGTTGCCTATTAAGTACATTCCTTTTGTTATACACGAAAACTCCTCTCCCAGCTGCCAGAACAAAGACAAACCCAGAACAAAAGCAGCTATCACTGACTAGCAGTGCCACCTGTATTTATTAAAATGGTTCTTAGGATGGGATAAAGCCCCACAGATTGCTTTTGTTTTCTGGTGATTGTATGAAACCCTTACCTACACAGTATCCTTTCACCATGACATCTGGTGGAGTTATCTTGTGTTATCAATTTCCACTTCCAAAAACAAACAAAAGCAAAATGAGTTTGCATGTAGGTATAGATATACACTTGTTTCGCGTGCCCAGATGAATGTTTGTTTTCAGAGGTGTAAATTAAGAGTGCTGCCATAGCTGGCTCTACTCATTCATGTACGTCATGTTTGCCTGGCATTGTCTTAAGCAGTGCTGTTAATATCATGGCTACTTTCTCACACAGGCAAGAGACTGAAGCTACATTGTCATGCAGATTTGCATCAACTTACAGCTGTAGCAGGATCATGCCAAGTGGATAAATATGCATTCAGATGTACATCTTAACAGCTTTGCAGCAACCATCTGTATTATCTTGCTAGTTGGCTGGGAGGCAAGGGGAGATTGGGGCCTGGAATGGGCCACATGCTAAAGGACAGATGGGGAAAATGTATTAATTTTGCAACCCGACTTAGAATTATTCCATTTCTGTTACCTTATCTCCATTAGGTTATTTCCATTTTAGTTTAGCAACTGGAAGATGAAGAATTAAAATAGTACAACAGCTGTAATACAGATGAAGTTGTTTGGTTTGAAGTGATAGATTTAATTTTTACACTAAATCAACCTTTAAAAAAAAAGTCATTTAAGTCCCTATATTTAAAATGAACACCTACATTTATATGATGCAAAATAATGGTTAACTTGATGAAACTAAGTTTTAGTAATACACTTACAGGTGTTACCTCCCTGTTTTTAAGCCGTGAGATTGCCAGATCAAGAGAAGTCAAACTATATACATGTTGATGTTCAATGTATGTGTAATACCAGGGAGCATTTAATCAATGGAAATTCTTTGGTGGCTCCACTTGTAAAGCATTTCCAGTTGTTTCCATCCTTAAAGGCTTGTTGATCTTTGACTCATTGCCATTTTAAGAGTTCTGTGAGTGTCAAAGGCTGCTTAAAGCATTTCATAACAATACTTTCTGACAAAAAAAAAAACAACTTTAGGATTATACTTTCTTTTTTCTTTTCAATAAGGGTTGATGCTTGACATCTTTTTTTTTGATTCATATCTACACTTCCTGCAGAAAGATGGTGTTTCCAAGAAGCAAACTCAGTTTTAATATATGGAAGCTTTTCCTCATCTGCAGTGATCTGTACTGATCTTTGAGTCAGCAGAACTGGGCTTTGCAGACTTAAGTATTGAGGGTGCTGGAGAAACAGAGGTGATGGCTTGGTTCCTGACAGAAGGTTTGAAGCAAGAGATGTAGATAAATAGTGGTTAAATAAGACCCAAGTTAAGGCACAACTTCCTCTGGAATGCAATAAAAAGAAAATATTATTTTGTGCTGGTAGGGTTAAGGAAATTGATCTGTTTATGTAGGTGAGGTAATAAAAATCAAAGTAGTCTTTGCATATTTCTGCTTCATTTGAAGGGCAAATAAATACGCTTTCAAGAGAGATAAATTTTTATGTCTTTCAGGTTATAAACAGTAGGGAATGGAACAAGTAAGAAACTGAAGTAAAGGGATAGGCACAACTATCTGTGATTGGGATTGTAGAAACAGACATGTTCTTTGAGCACAGCTCTCAGTACTGCTCAGTTGTAGCAGAAGTCACTCTTCAGAGCACACATGTCCACTGGGTGCATCTGGTGAAGAATCATTATTGAAATGTGTTTTAATCTCTGTTCTTAAATATATCATCTATAAACAGTTTTCTCAGTGCACTGGAGCTAAACATCATTTTTCTCATGTATTCCTTACACCACAGTATGAAAGCATCTACTTGATGTGGCTAATCCCTCTCTTTATTACAAATGAATTGGGACTGACAGTCTTGGATATGAAGCAAATGCTTATCTTTAACTTAGTTTGTTGGAATTGAAAAACAATTATCATGAGGCCAGAGCAGAACTGGTGTTATTCTTTGCTCATGTAGGTATTTTTTCTCCTGGAATTACTGTGGCCCTCCTATAACATATATGGCTGAAAAAGAGTGTTTCAGTGCACTATGAGAGGCTGTGTGAGTCTCCGCTTAGAGCTGAGACATGGCAGAGGAAGAAGATGCAAGGTCTTGTCTGCAAGCGAGAGAAGAGGATGCTCACCAGGGTGGGGAAGTTCCTTATTCTGTTTCCAGCCCTTAGTGGTGGTTTGGAATTGCTGTCTTGCCAGGTGAAGTGCATAGACCCAGAAATTGCTTGGAGGGAGGATCTAGGCTAGGACTCTGGGCTTCGAAGTGTCCTCACCAGACACAGGTCTCCTCCCAGCCCCATCAGTCTAGCCATCTTCTTTGCATGGCAGCCCAGTGTCATTAGGACATAGCCATGTGTTTCAGGCACCCAAAGCTATGAGTTTGCATTGCCTCAGGCTGAGGAGGAAGAAGCAGTCTAGTTTCTGCTGACTGCTGTGATCACTGGGCTTGGTCTTTCCAATTGCATTTTGTCTAGATGTAGTTGGCAGGAGCATCACTGTCTGCAATTACTATTAGCAACGACTTCCTTGGGCACTCACAGGAATACTCACAGTGAATACTAGTTGCTTCTAAGATTGTGAATACCTCCAGTGTGCTTCCATTCACTTCTCAGCAATCTTCCTGTTGTACCCCAAAACTTCCTACTACTTCTCCAATGGTGTCCCCACTGCCTCCCTACCACATACCACTGCAGTGAAATTTTCACCTCATTCCCCATACATTTCTTCCATCTCACAACCTGCCCTTGCATTCACCCAGCCTTTTTCTTCCACCTGTCTGGCCCTGACTCTGTCATCTTGATTAGTGCTAACTGCTTGTGTGGAGATAACAGTTTGGAAGCTCAGATAAGCAAAACCTCCTGCTGTATCCTGTAATGTAAAGGCACTCTTCCTTTGCCTTTGCTGATAATGTAAATGGCTAGTGTGCTGTGATTTGTAAGGAATGTGGTGTTGTCTGTCTTAGGTTTGCTCAGAGCCTTCCTTAAAGAACCATGTTGCTCCTGTGTCTTCTTTGCATCCCATCCCAAATGCAGTTGCCTGTATATAAGATGCTGACATCAGTAATCTAAGCAAGATGGTGGAGCCTTTGAGCATATCTTTAGGCAAAAACTGGAAATAATTACAGACTCTAAGGAGTGCAGATCATTCACAGGATTTGTGGATCTCCCATCTGGGCAGGGCATCCTCCATATAATTTTGGATCTCTCAAGTGTTATGATAATTTAGGGCAATGCCTGCATAATTAATTAGGCCTCAATAAAATCAAGATGCAGTCAGACTGCCTGTAATTATAAATACTTTCCCAGTGAGAGAATGTGTACATTTCTTGCTTAAGCTCCAGAGCAAGTTGATGGTTGATCCAGGTTTGGAGGTCAGGACTTCACAACTGCTTCTGTCTCTGTCCCATGCTCATGCTTCAGAAAGCTTCCTAATTGTGCACATGAAGACATGGTGTAGGTGGTAAAAGGAAAAAGCTATGCATACTGAACACGAAATTTTAATAGGCAAAATCTTACGCATGAAAAAGGATGCTGGTACCTCAAAAAGAAATCCTCTGAATACAAAAAGTCTTCGCATTGAAACTTTGGTGCAGCGCTGTGATTGCTGTTTCCCTCTATTTCGTATTAACCCTTATCTGTCATTTATCCTGAATCATCCTCATTTGATTTTTAAAAGGAAATCCTGAGAAGCCATTTATCTTTCCTTGTTCAAGTTTCTTAGCTTCTAAGATCAAAGTTATGGGAATGCATAATGCATACAGATTTTCATTCCTTTTTTTGTGTGGCTGTCTTGTGACATCAAGAGTTTTGAATGACTTACACTCTTATTTCAGGTAAGTTATAACCTGAATTCTTGATTCCAGTTTGGTTTCCTGGCCCTTAAACAGTACATCACAAATACAAAGCATTTATTGTGTCTTGTGCAGTGCTGTTTTTACATGAGTGAGTGATAAAAATGTTGAGCACAAAATGTGAAAACAAAGTCTCTGAACTTCTGTTATTACAGGAAAACCTCCTTTAGAGGTACCAGCCATAGCAAGGCACTTTATGCATTTGCCCTGAATTTTTTGTTAATGAATTGTCAAAGAGAGCTAGGTACATTCTTTTTGGTGGAAAGCATTCATAGCCTCATTGTGCTTTGGCAAATTTAAAACTACATAGGTCATCCCAACGTGATCTCGGTCATAACAAAGAATAAAGAAATAGAAGTAATTACTATGCTGATCAGTTAAAAGGGGGAAAATAAATGGTTGTCTGTATTGGAGGGAACAGTGGAAAAAACAGAAATTAATTCCTCATTTAGGAAATGGGCCTTTCCTTCCAAAGTTAAATTGCAATGGGAAAAATTGAAGAGGGGAGGTGAATCAAGACAAGGAAAACAAAAGCTGATCAAATTTGTTGCTGTGTGCTGTGCAGGAGTAACTGTCTTAACTCTTTAAAACAGCAATGCTTCTGACACAAGCCGTACTGTTACAGTGCCACTGCAAATTAATTCAAGATGTTTATCCTTTCATTCTTTCTTCTTTATTCTCCTTTTATTTTTGGTCTCCTCTCTTCCTTATTTTATTCATTGTTAATCTCTTACTCTCTTCATCTCCCCAAATTGCATGCAAGCATAGCCGAAGAATGCATATTCCTGTAGAAGATGGAATGCTAATGGTAACATTGTCTGTTCTATGGAGAGCTGCATTAAAGTTCGTGGCCTGAGTGCACAGCACACAGAGCAATGGGGGTGAGGGGAAATGGGGAGCAAGCACCTACAGTTCAGGGTTTTATTTCATTTTAATTGTTTTTCTTTTGGGGGGCAGATTAAAGGGCAAGCAGCAATTTCCTATATACTCTGGGAGGGTTATGAAGAGAAGGAGGGTTTTTTTCTTCAGCTTCCCAATATGTATTTGTTGCTCCCCAGCAATTTCCTATTTGTCCCATCCTTTTTCTTCATTCTCTGTCTTTTTCCCACTCCCTGGGAGGGTTGGCTTCCCACTCTACCTCTCTTCATCCTTCATCTGCTGATCCCTACAATGGCATCTTCCTCGAGGAGCAAGAATAGTGATTTATATTTCTTCTGCTATTAATATTGCTTCCTCTGGTGACACAACTGGAACTGCTGTGAGTTAACTTGGCACCCCAAGGGGAAAGAAATGTAAAAGATTGTGAAAAAAAATTTGGAACCACAGAGCTGTCCCAGATGACGGTAAGAATGGCTCTAAATCCTGGTTCTTGCTCTTAGTTTTTCTGTGTTCGCTTTTAAATCTCTGTTTTAGGGTCCCGGTTGCTTCTGCTGGAGTATCTGCTCTCCAGATTCCAGTGTGTCATCTCCCTTGCTTTCTGACCATGGCATGTGCTTCTTTTGTCTCCTGCATTATCTTCAGGGCACCTTTCCCATCTTCTGCCCTATGTCGCTAGTGTCCACATCTGCACAACTACTGTTTCTGTGTTAAGAAGGAAGATACCCTGAGAACTCTGTTATACTGCTGCGTCCCATGTCATTTTTTTTTTTAGCACAGGCATATCTGAGCGCTTTACAGAGGCATGTTAATCTTTCATTAGTGTTTGTCACATCATGTTGTACAGTGTGGGCTTTTGGCTGAGCCCTTGAAAAAACATTACCTTCTTCTTCAGAAGACCCTTCTCATCTTGGAAGACTGTAAAAAGTCTTGAGTAATAATAGCCTGAACTGACAGAAAGGAGAGAAAATACCGGGTTATACCTTGGGGTTTGTATTAATGTTCCTCTTTCTCTTCTTCCATCCTATTTGAAGTCTTACCATACTCACACCGTTTTTCAGACTCGTCTCTTTGAGATGAAACTTTTCATCTCTGACACATCCATGAGTAGTTTCCAAGCCTGACCACAACAGTTAATTGTGACAGCTTATATTTCTATAAACACTGAAGTAAATGTGGATTGAAAATCCTAGCCTATTACAAGATAGGCTCCTCCCAGAGGGGCAGGAGGATGGCTTTTTGCAGGTTTACCATTTTAAAGAGCATAGCTATACAGACATTTTCAGGCAGATGTGAGCTCATTCAGTTTGCTTTTTGAATCAACCAGAAGCCATATGGCAGTGGTTAATGTGGCGCCGAGCCTGAGCTAATAAGCCCTGCTGAGAGACAGGCTAGATCACTCCAGCATGGTATTGTACTAATGTGGCCACACAGCTTCTGTTGTGCATAGGGTAAGGGCAAAAACGAGCTTATATTGCCTTGAAGTCTCCATGCACTTGAAAACACATGTATGGATTCCCTTCCTCATCTATAGCTCTAGCAGCCAACTGTCCCAAGTACTTCTTTGGAGGACAAGATGCTTTCTACATTGCAGTGATGTTTGCTGCAAGAAAATGGTGAGGAATAAGCCCATTAGTCTGAAGTGTTTGAGTTGTGCTCAGTGCCGGACATTGTTCTACTTAGTTTAAATGTCTCATTGCTAACCCTGAATCTTCTGTGCAAGGTTGCTGCATGAAATGTAGGACAGGCTAAACCATCCATTGGTCCACACTTGATGTAATGTGTCTTTTCATAGACATCTCTAAAGGAATTAGTGGAAAGGGAAGGAGCATCGTGATACAGGGCAAGAGGGTGGCCCAGTGTTGAACATCTGTGTACTGGGGAGGATACCAGGTTCTGTATGCTTGTGTTGGCTGTCACACAGAGTAGATTTTGCATTTAGGACCAAACTGACCTCCCATTTCTCAATGTCATGCCTGGTAATTGCATAACCTACTGTGTGAGGCTATGAGATTTATAGACTCTGTTCACACTAACTGAAACTGGTGGAATTAGAACATCATAATTCAGTGTTAGGTTTAAAGGCTTGTTAGGGTCATTTACTTATTGGCATTTTAAACCAAGTTATTGCTGACCATATTGTCCCTATAGCTAAAAGTATCTGTTCCTTCTGGTTTTTCTCACATTTTCAGAAATGTTCCTTTGCATCAGCAGTGCGTATTGCTTCAGCTATTTTGTCTCCATGCCAATTAAAATGTTAGGCATTAGACATGCATAACTATGGTTTCTCAGTATTGTTTCACCCAGCAGTAGTGAAAAGTACTCGTTTCATGTGAACTAAGTATGTATTTTTCTATGCTCAACTTTATTTTGCACTGATTTCTCCTTTTAAATATAAAAGTAAAGTGAAGAAGAATTAAGTTCTTTTACAGATACTCTGCGGACTTAAAGGAATTTGAGAACTCCTCACTGAGTCAAAATTCTCCATGGATTTCTTTTGTCCCTAGTCATGAACTGATGACCTAGATAGTAAAAGAAAATAAATGCCTGCAGCAAATAGAGTATGTGTTGGATATATGAGTTTTGAGACTTCCACAGACCTAGACATTAAACTAACAGGATTTTCTTGTTAAAATGGCTTATTGAGAGTTTTGAACCTTTGGGACCATCTGAAATTATAGAAATGGAGTCTGGGAAGCTTCTTCTTAAAAAAATAAGAAAAAAACAGGTGGTTGTTATCTCAGACTAGGTTACTCAAGCTATCCAGAGGGTGTAAGACTTTATGATTTGAATGCTTAGGAGCAAAGGTGATTTATTATGCTGAGAAAGTAAATTCTTTGTTTTGTTTGGCTGGCAGTTAGTTGTTGGGGTTTTTTGGGGATGGGTAAGGGAGATGAAAAAAGGATGTGGGAGGGAAATTATTTCTTCATTCATTTTATTCTCTTAATGAAAAAGAAACATTTTTGTTTGGTTAGTTTTTTTAAGCAGTCAGGAAAGGAGCCTTTGCTTATATTACACACAATAAAGATGAAGGTTGGGTTTAAAAAGTTAATTCTTCTCCTCCCCTCCCTTCATCAGCTCTGTGGAAAATCCTACATGTAGGGTATAGACATCCTCTGAGTTAAAAATCCACTTCTGGAGACATCTTCTCCCCAGCCTCTTAGGGACTGCTGTGCTGTGTGCCTTATCTGATTCTTATCATGGGCAACAACAATGAAAAGCAAGGCAATATTCAAAGAATCAGACTTTTAAAGCCTTTTATTAATGTGACACACAGAACATTTGGACTCACACTGGGAAGCATGTACACTGTGTACAGGCAGAGACCATGCTCAGAGCAGAGTTAAGTCCATTGGATGTGAAACTTAGGATCCATACAGGATCCAAATGTGCAAAAAAGCACTAGAAATCTCTTGCATTTCAAAGTTCTTTTATGGACCTGTAATCATTTGACTTTAATTTTTATTATATTTACGTTTACTTTATCCTTGCGTTACTGTATTATTTGTCTATAGCAGTGAAGTGAAGCAGCGCAGCTGCTCACTGTGTTTTCTTTTTTTCCAAACACTAAAACCTTCTACATTTGGGGAGAAGGGGAAAAAAAAAAGGTCTAAAAAGTGCATTTTTTTCTTGAAAGTCTCTGGTGGATCTTATAAATTTGATTGTTCTTGGCATTTTTGATATTTCCAGTTGCTTGCACACCACAGCAGCCACATGTTGTCACTTAAAATCTAAATATCAGATAACTTCTAACTGAGACTTTATTGTATATCATGCTTTTTTTAGGAATTAGTTTTGTAAAGTAAAAATGACACTAACTCTAAAAGCATGTTTAATAAAACCTCAACAATCTATGTGCTGAGCTTGCACATATTATGTTCTCGTAATCAAAAGAAAAAATGTAGAATAAAAATAGTCAAGAAGAACATTGCCCATTTTTGGAGCCTTGAACAGATGCAAGTGATTAGAGCTTCTTATTTGGTTAGCTTTGATTTTTTGGTCTCCTTTTTGAAAGTTCTGTCAACTTCATTTTTGCTTATTTCACGTTGTTTGGATAGTTTTGCCTTACTGAGTTTCCTGTGATGCTTCTGGTTATGCGAAAAGTCTAGTCCAAATCACAGCACTTCAAAAATAATAATTTCTCAGTTCTTGGGTTTCCTCAACCCAACAGAGCACTTCTCCCTCTCCAGGTAATAATATACTCTCAATTACTCACTGCCAAGTTCAGATATTCACCACATGCAGTAGTGTGGGACTAACATACACATTGCAGGGTGTTATTCCAGACTTCTGTGTAATATTATGCAGGACCAAATCTGCTGTTTTGTGGTTGCCCTCTTTAAAAGGGAAAGAAAAGGAAGCTGCTTTATTTCCTTATCTAGCTGTAGGACAGTTCTTGCTAATACTCATGCTGCATTGAGCAATTAGATGATCTTTTCTTTGCTCCTGAAAAATTGTTACCCAACAAGAATCTATTTGGCACATAGTCACATAAAGACTGGGGTTATTATTTAACATTGAAGTGTGGGTGGTTAGTTATACTTGGACCTAATTATATTCATTTTCTTCTAACTCAACAGCTTTGCTTTTTGCCACTCTCTTCGCTGCTGTTGTCAGTTGTCTGCTTACCTCTGCTGGGCCTCCTGGGTCTGGCTGCGTGGGGGAGAATAAATTACACAGAGATAAAAGGGCGAAAAGTTCTTCCATCAGTATGTTTAAGAGAGAATAAAATGTATGCTGTCAAAGGAGTAAAACTTGAGAAAATGAAATGCTTTTGTGATATCTATATTGAAATATTTTTAGTGCTACTTGGAATATATTGAATTTTGAAACAAGCCATAGAAACGTATGCTTAAGTAACTTCACCTTCCCTCACAAAAGGTAAAGTTCAGGTACTTGAACAAAATTACTGTGACTAAAGGTCTCTTAACTGTAGGTTTGTGTATTTTACATCATTGCTTTTCCAAGGGGCTATACCATTCAGAATGCCAAGTTTCTGCAAGTGAAAGATATTGATGCGATGGCTTGGGCTTCCTTCCACCACGGCCCACATTTCAGACTCCGCATATCTCACTCTTCACATTCATCTGAAGTAATGTGTCTCTTAAGACTACTTTGGACTCCAGTGTTCAACTGGGGCATTTCTCTTGGAGTAAGACCTGACACAAATCAAGTAGGGAAAAAAATTGCTTGTTCAGGGTAAATTGTTACCACAGAAGCTGCAGGTATCTGATTGAAGCTGTTTTACGGTTCAAAGTAGGTATTCAAGGAATGAGCAGTTCTGCTCCCTGGCAGACCTGTACACAGAGTTGAATCAAAGCTGAACTGTTTCTATCATGAGATTATACATTGCAACACGATTTTTAAGTGAGCTGCAAAACATTTTCCTACAGAGAAGATTATTGTACAGTAAGGGAAAGATTGCCTTGAGGTAGAAAGTCTGCAAGCTAAGCAAAGCAGATTGCTGGGCTACTGCAATCTTCCTGCATGATTCTGGGCAAGCCTTGAAGTTGTTCAGTACTCCTTATTCAGCATTTCATGAGTCGTGGGACTGAATTCATTCATACATGTAAAGCAACCTGACACTATTGCAACAAAACTGTGTTGTGCCACTTTGCCAAAGCGTGAAGTGTTATTACATCCTAAATCACGAATAGGCTCTTTTTCTGGTAGACAAAACAGTGGAGCAATACTCTCACTTACATAATTAGGCCGTGCTCCACTCTAGATGTCTGTGATTGTGAAATACTTGCAGAATCTAGCCCAGCTATAACTATTTTGAGATCTTTTTTCTATTTTAAAGAAAACATCTCTTTACCTTTCAAGTTACATGGTGAAGTGTCAGAGTGGTTTTGAAAATACTGCCCTTTGTATTCAAGGATCTCAAAAGTTTATAATAAACTTGGGATGTTTTTAGCGTTGGTACTTTGCATGATTATAGCTCCTTGAAAATTTGCATTCATACTTACTGTGATTAGTATGTTTCATAAAAATCCACCTTGCGCACGTCTTGAACTCTCAGTGCAAAATTATGGCATTCCTGAAACCAGTGTCAATATTACTATTGTCTTTACTGAGACTAGTATTCCACCCTTTCCAAAACATAATATAATTTATAGCAAGAGATAAGCCTCTTTTTGAAGTGCTAAATGAGTTGACGTTTGTCATCTTTTTGTCACAGTTGTTGTTACTGCTTCACTTCTTGGCTTGTTTGTCATTAAGTTACTTTCCTTTTGCCATCTGGAGTTTTATGGATGTACTCTATATTCATTCCTATTTTGGTCCTAACGAGACTTTCTGCTAAGAAAATTTCTGTGGTTTATGTCTTGCTGGTATCTTTTGCACTCGTCATTCTTAAATATTGGGAATTACCCAAGTGGAGGTGACTTGGCTGGAGTGTTACTCTACTTTTGTCATCCAAAATCAAAGGCTTTGGTGGCATATGAAGTCATCTGTTCGTGAAGTTATCAAATGTCAGTAGTTGTAATGGATTTCTCAGTAGGAGGAGAAACCTTAATTTTAATAATGTGGCCGTTTTAAGTTGGAAAATTAAGAGTAGCTGGGGCAGCCAGAGTAAATAAACCTGTGATCCTGCTTTCCTAATTATTTCTGAGTAAAAAATAGAAGGTAAGCTTTGAATACGCTCACTTTTAGGGTTTCAACTGGTGATGAGCTTTTCTCCCCATGTTAGCCATATTAACAAAGGCCATTTCTTCTACTGCTGTGAATACAGAGTTCAAGAAAAAGGCAGTTCTTCATCTTTCTAACATACACTTTTCTTAGACTGCAGTGTCAGTTTTACTGTGCTGCCCTGTCTGTGAGTCTCAAATTCACCTTGAAGGTGAAATGAAGGCATCCCCAGGGATGCCAGCTGAACCTTTGACTCTTCTGTTGTGACTATCACCAAGGTTAGCACATCATTACAGCTTGTGATGTTCAGGATACCTGTTCTTTTGGAGCCTTTATCAACCTACACATTTCAGACAACTTAAACAGAAGCCTCAAACTGATTGCTTTTTCATAGGAGTTTTGATGATTTTTGATAATGAGTTATATTTCTTCCTAATTTTGTATTAAAATAGATGTGACATTTTAAAGCTTATAGCTTTTATCTCTGTTTTTCCTGAGGTATTAAAATAACACCTATAGGGGCATAAGCAAAAATAAAAGAAAGAGAAAGCATTTCCTTTTTACATTTGAAAATGGGCAGATTCATTGCCTTTGTGGGATAAGTTCTAGTCACTGACAGGTTTAGGACACTTTGTTTATTTGGGATCGTCTTACCAAGGTACCATGGTGGATAATTAGGTGGTTATAATTAAAATAGGGTTTGGTTTGCTAACCAGCAAAATTATATTTGCAAATACTGTCTTGTCTGTGGGATTGATATCTAGCCAAGGGAGCTCTTTTGTAGGGAGGTCTGTTGACACACATTTTCCAAGTGCGTATTAAAATATTGTTTTAATGTGCTGTACCCTATAAATGGGCTTTCAGCAGAATTCATTTTTTTCCTCTGATTGTCCTCTGATAGAACACACAGACCGCTTGATTGGCCAGATCTATTTCTGGGTACTGTTAATGGGCACTGGGGTTTGTGTTCATGAAATACTGAAAAAAATAGATACCAAAGTCAGGGTTATTCTTTCTCCTGCATTGTTTCAAATGACTTATACATATTCTCATTGGAGAATTGACAGTAGCTAATGTTGAAAAGTTTTACAAGGTTAAGATGACCTATTTATTCAGGTGCAGTGGATAATGCCAATGCAACTTTTGTTTCTGCTGATGGAGGAGGTTTCTTTCAATCCCAAGCAGTTCACAGTTAATAGATTTTAACCTTTGTGTTCTTTGCTCCATATTTTCTACTGAATGTAGTCTTCAAAATAAGTTTACTGGTGTTACACCTAGGCACCGGTCTGGAGCATTCAGCCTATAAGCTATTGCTCTATGTCCGCTTCACATTCAGCTGAGAGAGTTGAGATATTTAAAAGGATAGATAGTGTTACATGCTTTTCTGTCCTCTCTATAAACACTTTGAATCTTTTGGGTAACAAGCATTTGAACAGTAGTTGAAAATGCCACAAAAGAGGATTCTGAAAAGAAAGAGTATTGTTTATTTAGCTACATGATCATAGAGAAAAAGAAACAACACTTCAAACCACTCTAGTGTCTATGTGCCTAGCTGACTAATTTAGCATCTAAAATCTCTTTCCGATGGAATCCCATATGAATACCTTCTTCAGCATCCCCACTTAATGAGCTTCTCATCTTCCACTCCTCAAGGAAGTGTGCATCTCATTAAATCCCTCTTCCTCCTTTGTTTTTTGACTCCTCTTATGTCTCAGGAACAGAGTTGCTGCTTTGGGCTATGCATATGTCAGGCTCAGCAGAGGCCCAGTCCTCTACTTCAAGGTGAATTTCTCCTAAGCATTTGTTGAAAAGTTGCCATTAGGATCATAAGCTCATACCATTCTGGTATATTTCCAGGCAATCCTGCTACGAAATTAGCTTGCTATGTGAGCAGAATAAATGTAGATTAAAATCTAACACATTATTAAAGGCAACTCTGAATACCACAAATATGATATTTTAGTATTCAGTGCATAGAGTGGTCTACACATCAGGTTGTCCTTTGCATGCATGTTTGAAAGTGTCAGCAATATCTATAAAACCACATTTATGCTTTAGTTCTTACAGGTCTTGAACAAAAGTTGGAATCTAATAGGATTATCCAGAAATTTAAGAACAGTTAAACATTTTTCTGAAATACAATAGAAATACTCATATTCTACCAAATGTTTCTTGCCAGACTTTAGGTCTGGGGAAAATAACAGCGTTGCAATCCACTGAAAGTGGGTCTCATCAAAGGACAAAACTCTCTAATTCTATGTCAAACCCTTGTCGAATGCATGGTAACACATGGGACTATTTGAAAGGTGAGGAGAATCATCAGAACACTTTTTCCGTCTATGTCAACTATTCTCTAAAATTATGACTTTTCTGTCTGCCTTAGAAAAAGTCTGTATCAAGTACCTGAATAGTACAATGCAAAGTACAACGCATAACTGATAAAGTCTTAGTTCAGATGACTATTTGGTTTTATGCTTATGATACTTGATGGTTTCTATAACTTTTTCCCTTAGTTTCTGAGTATTCAGAGTTTGGAAACCACATTACAATTCATCAAAAGTTAATTTGCATGGGTATCAAGTATCATTTCTTTATCTTTCCTGGACATAAATAAGCAGAAAGAGTGGATCTGTGTTGGAACAAACATGTCCTCTAAGATAAATGAGGGTCAACTTTACTGTTAACAAGATTTTCTGTAAGGTTATACCTTGGTGCAAGCATCAGGGTACTGATGTCACCTACTGAAACTTGTTTACATATTGCATTAGTAGTTAAACCTGTTAATTTGTATTGGAAATGGAGGCAAGGAGGCTAAGGGAGGTTATTGATAAGGTCTTCTGTTTGCATAGATACTGTCAAGACAGTCCTTTACATATTGTCTTCTATGCCAGTTCACATACGTCAGCATCCTCCAGCATTCTTTACTATGTATTTTTTCATCATTTTCCTTACCTTTTCTTGAGGTGCATCAGCAAAGGAAAAATAATTGCAGTAATAGCAGCAACACAGAGAAATTCCTGTCATAAATATTACTAGAAATATTTTTATGCTTTTGGAGTCACAGACTCTCAAGAGTTAAAAGCTCAGACCTTGGTGGGGCTCCAGCTGGGGGCAGCTCTTACTCATCCCTTTGTAAATGGTCTGTGATCCATCAGCGTGGCACTTGGTGTATTGCATGCCATGGGCTGCAGGCAGCACTTTCTGATGATCTGCGTTCAGGACCATATTTTGAAAGTGGAATTGCAAGTTCAACTGCTTGGACATGTCAATAAGTCCATCTGATAGTCAGAGGTGGTGACTGCTCCTTACTTTACCCAGTGGCCAAGGACTCCTAACCTTTGCTGTATGCTTTAGAAACGTGGCCAGAATATTGGGTAGATGAGTTTTTTAAATGCAGAAGTATAAGATGCAGGGCTCTGTTTGTCATGCTAAGTAGCTGGCAAAGAAACAGTAATGTCTTTAATTCTTAAGTATATACTTCAGACTGAACAGTTAGGTTTGCATCTGTTTTGGAAGCATAGTGGCTGTTTCTGTGTTTTTAGCAAAGTTTGCTATGGGAATACAGCTGCAGGTTTTAACTTCCTCTGACTGTCATAAAAAAAAAGTAATTTGTACCAGAGGAACTGAAATCTGATCAGGTAACACTTTCCATTTTGTGTAACAATTACTTCCTAATCATGAAGTGTTTTTATACTGCTTACACAAAAGACATCAAAACTTATTTATGTTACCATAGAACTAGCTTAAAAAAAGGCATGCACACAGGCACAGTTAAAACTGGGGCAATCGAAGTGCTGAGTAGTTTCAATTTCTCTGCCATTTTTACAAGACCATTTCACCAGCAGCAAACTGCCACAAACAGGACACTGATTTCCATGCAGGACTTGGCCAGCTAGATCGAAGTTTACTTTGCATTGTAAATACAAATGGAAAAAGTCGACCAGCTGATACTTTCAGTGTCCAGAACAGTTTCCCCCTCCTTACAGCCGCTTTTTTTTTTCCCCTCCACCTTTCCCATTGGTTCAGTTTACAATAGCCTTTGAACAACAACAGAAGTCGTGTCAGGAGTTTAAACCCACTGTGGCCTCTGAGAGGAACAGCAAGAAAGTGCCAAGGAAGCAATTAGCTCAGCAGGGCTCCAGAGCCCCCCTAAATAGCTCAGGCAGCCCCCAGTGGTGAGCAGAGGAGGTAAAAAGAGAGGCATAATTCTACAGGCTTCAGTTTCTTCATTCTCCTTGGCTATTCACACGATAACCTCTTCCATTGACACTGAGCAATAAGCCCTTTGCTAATCCAAAGGCAAGGGCTGAGTGGGAAGAGCAGAACTGGTAGGCAGCCTGCTCCTGCTGACACCGGAGCTGTGTTTCTCAGTCAAAAGCCTCACAGCAGCTCACAAACAATTCCTGGAGGGTATCATACTTAAAAGATGGTGACTGGAAATGTGTGAGCATCAGAGAGCAATGATCCCAATACATACAGAGAATGGGAACAGTGTATGCCTTGTTCTGCTTGATTGCAATCTGTGCTGGCTTATTTTAAGAGTAACAGGAACCCCAAGTAGGTCCTGGCTTTGCTGTCCATTGCTAAAGATCATTTTGTGCCATACAGTCCCCAGTGACAACAGAGGGTTGAACATTTTGGACTGGTTTGAGATCTACAGGTCACTAGCTGCCTGTTGAGTCTGCCTGGAGGGTCTAAAGTAGACTGTGAAAATGCTGCTCAGCTTCTGTGTGAATTGGGGGATTTGATCTTTACTTGTATATACATTCTCCTCCTTATTCTTTGTAAGTCTTAATTTTAGCAACTTGCAAGCAGGGACTTCTCTGCAGCTATGATATCTAGCCCAGCTGCTTTTGAGTCTTCCTTCAATAAAACTGGAAGTTAGAGTCAGATTTGCTTGTGGTTGCCTGTGACTGCAGTTTTTTTACCTCAGTCCTGTAGCACAAAGTTTGTGTGAAGGCCACAAAAAATAGAAGGAAATCTGTGATTTATGATTTGCATATGCTGCTGTCACAAGAGCTGCAGTGATCCCTGGTAGAAGAGTGAAATGTGTCAGATTAATGTATGACTTTTGCATTTAGCTGTCATGAAAAATGAACAGTGTGGTGCATGTGTTTCTCTTTTTGACAGTGTTACACAAATCATGTGAAAGGTTTAATGTTTTCACAACTTTGTATGTCCAGAATAAACTAAGTATAAAAGTTAGAGTTCTACTAAGCTTAGGTTCAGTCAGCGATAAATGCAGTAGAAACTTAACCAAGGGTTTATATGCCTTTTTTGAAGCATAGTCTCATTTCCATGACATGTCATCTTGGTCAAAAGTCAGAGGATCGGTAGGGTTTTAGTTATGTTAGAAAACACTTTATATTTTCTCAAGGTTACATTTTTCAAAGTATTTGTAGTGTTTAGTTGGTAGGGCCAATACTTTGGAAGTAAACTTGATTGTAAAGTTTCCAAAGAAAAAGTTTCAAATGAGAAGTCAAATTTGCCTCAAAATAGCAACTTGGGGATGTATAAAAGAATCTACTGCACTTTTGCCACCTGTGACTAGTTTCATTTGCTAGGTTTGGTTCTCACTTTGTCTTCTATGCCATAAAGGACTCAGGTTTATCCCCAGAGGAAAATGGAAATTCCTTCTTCTTTTGGGAAGCTGCTGAGGCAGCTCCAGGGAGGAGAGCTTTCACAGGCAATTGAGTGCAGGAAGTGCAATGATCACAGGAAGGATCTGGGAGCATCTCCTTCAGTGAGGAGCTGGCAGTGGATGGCCAGTCTCAGAGAAGATGTGCCTTTCTGAGGCAAGTGGGAATCTGCTGCATATCAGAAGGTCACAGAATTCCTGAAGCCAAAGCTGAAAATAATGCCCCACTGCACAGACCCATGCAAAAAGAAAAATTAATATATCTATTCTCTATTCTAAGACTGTGATGATTTTGTTGTTGCTGTTGTCTCACATTTCTACTTTTAAGTCTAGGTGAACCTTGGTTTTGCACTAGTTAAAGGCCTTTCAATATCTTATGGGAGCTCATCGTAGAAGAAGACCTAGGAACATGTACTTCATGGCTCTTGATTACTTGACTCCTGTCAGAACAGTTCCATTTAGAAAACCCTCTATAAACATCTTGAAAAATGCTGTATTTTGATATGATGACTGTGAAAGATCTGCACTCTTTTGTCAGATTACAAATGAAGTTTTATCTACTCATGCTTCTAAGCTTTGAAGTTGAAAGCTAGGACTCTGCTATTGGAGGTTTATGCTCCGCACAGCTCCTCTTTCCTTAGGAAAAAGTAGGAACCTTACTATAGGGATGCTGGAGAGGGACTCTTCATTAGAGACTGTAGTGATAGGACAAGGGGTAACGGGTTAAAACTTAAACAGGGGAAGTTTAGATTGGATATAAGAAGGAAATTCTTTCCTGTTAGGGTGGTGAGGCACTGGAATAGGTTGCCCAGGGAGGTTGTGAATGCTCCGTCCCTGGCAGTGTTCAAGGCCAGGTTGGATGAGGCCTTGGGTGATATGATTTAGCGTAAGGTGTCCCTGCCCATGGCAGGGGGGTTGGAACTGGATGATCTTAAGGTCCTTTCCAACCCTAACTATTTTATGATTCTATGATTCTATGATTCCTTTGACAAAATACACCCCATGATATCAAGTTGTCTTAAATGCATGTCATTGTCCTGCCAGGGTCAACTCCAGGCTTAGAGAAGACAATACCTACAATGACAGTTATGAACTAACATCCCTCTGAAATAATATGATGGTGGTACTACTCTCCCAGTGCTGTCTGCATGGTTTAGGCATCCTCTGCATGCTGCCGAGTCTGGTCTGGTTGTGTGTCATTGGGCCTCTGCAATCCCTAGAGAGCCAGTCTGAAGCATCTCTTGGCTTCATTCTTGCGAACGTTTTGACACAGCCCCACAAAGTGGCCTTGTGTCTGTTCGTTGCAGTGTAGGCACTCTCAGTGGGAACAGGCTGCTAAATCCCTTTGTGGAGTTGGGCTGTGTTGTTTCTTTCATGGTGAGCAGGTAGGATTTTTCTTATATGCTTTAAAATTTGTGGTTTGTTAGGATTATTTTTCCATATTACATTTGTGATACTTCAGGTAACAATTAAAACCTGAGAGATTTTGTGTGGCGAATTAACCCCACTTGGTCTGGGACTTTATGCTTGGAGCTGTGTAAATAACACAGTGTTGGTGGTGCTTTAAAAATTCCTGTGTAAGATACTTCAGATCTTGACTTACTCAAGGGGCTAGAAATGAGGACATACCAGACACTGAGTTCAGTTCAAGTTCACTTTTATTTCTGATTTTGATCACTGATTGCAGTGAAAGCTGCAATCCTGAGAAGATCTGTGCATAGGGTTAAATTTACCATTTCACAGAAGTTATCATAGTTATCATTGCAAACATGTCATTCCATTTTGGGCTCAATTGGTGTTGCAGAAAGATTGATTTGGGTTTTTTTGAGAACTTAGCAGGGCAGATTTAAGGCCATGAATGTAGTCATAACATGCTTTTGTTGTAGGAGGATTTTAATCTTGGTTTATAATAAGAAAGGAAGTATTGCCTAGTAAGTGTTTTGTGCTGTAGCTGTGAAAACGGTTCAGGAAAGTATTATGCTGGTTCAAATATTTTCATATAAACATAGCTGTCTGTACAGAAATTAGTTCTCATTAATGTGAGCCAATACAGCCTATTTTGAATTAAATCTTCCTCTGAGATTAACAAAAGCCCAATGTTTGTAGTAAGTAAGTTTAGGATTCTTACAGTTTGAAACTTCTGGGAATTATATATGCTGAGTTATGGATTTTTCTTTTCTGAAGTTGATTTATGACTTTCTGCATGTATCTTGGCTGTTTCCATGATCTTGTTAGTTGGGTGAAGTATCAGATACATATGATAATTCTGATATTTGGTGTCTTGTGATAATGCCAAGGGCTGAATAACCCTCAACTGCCTCTGAAGTCACTAAGTGATCCAGGACACCGATAACCCTTGAGCCTTTGTAGATATCTGTCTTCTTGTAGACACAGCCATTCATAATGAGGCCATAAAAGAGGGGAAGGCAGTCTCATGTGCGGACTTGAATGCGGTTCTGACTCTGATGTATCCTGGCCAGATTGGCAGGGGTGCCAGAAGCAGCAGCTTGAACCTATTGTCATTTTATCTGCCGTAAATGCTCTTTCGTTTTAAGTAAAGCTATCGTCCCGTGCATTTTGCACCATCCTTTGTGGATTCTACCTTCAGTCTTGTCATCATTGCAAGACTGTTTTGTTGGTCTGTATGGTAGGGGGTAACAATTGACTTGCACTTTGTCATGACAGATTTACAGCGCAGGAAGACCACTTGAAAGTGTGTTTTAAGCTACTCTCAAATAGAATTTTTGCATGTTTGATGTGGAGGAAGCAGCAAGTACCTTCCTGGGGTCCCAGAGAATGGAACCAAAAGCAGGACAGACTCCCCTGTCTGAACTTTGAAGCTGAACAAGAACAAACTTTAATCATTGTTGAAGATCTATTCCAAACACATTTTGATCTCTAGTGTCTGATATTTAAACATTGCAATAATAGATAGGGAAGAATACATGGGATTCACAAGACTTGGAACAAGATATTTTTAGATATAAATTTGACATAGGTATTCATTTATACTCTTTTTACGCATTTTTGTTAAAGCTGCAAGATTTCCCTCTGTTGCTGATGTTCCATGCCTTACAGTCTGTGCTGCAATAATGAGTCGTAATATGGATATGCTAACCAGTTTTAGGGTGCTAGACTGCGTAGAGGAAACTGAGCAAAAACTGTTGTTTCCTAACTGAGGAATAAAAGCTCCTTACTTGTATCAGCCACTGATGACACTGTTAATTACACTTGCCTGTACTCACCTGGTTCATTACCTGGTTTATTGTCATTATATTTAGATAGTACTCTTTTAAAGCAAAGACTATGTCTGACAGGTTAATATCACATGCCTGTCACATTTCATTTAAACAAAATCGGGTATATGTATGCTATACTGTAGAAGACTGAAATACATGAAATGTGTGATCTCACATAACAAACCCTGGCTATCCAGACAAAGGTCACTGTTTCACTCTGCAGTCTGAAGTTAATTTTCTTATGGATTTAAGTTTGGGTTAGAATTATTTTTCGACAAAACAGATTTCATTTATTAAATAGAATGTCAAAAAATGAAAAAAAAAAATGCCAGTCACTTTTATATTTGGACTTCCCAAGAATTTCTCTCATGGCTTCATTCTTTCTCATATTTCATAGCACATTTCTATGAAAACTAAATGAATCACCCGCATATATAAAAATATTTCTTAACAGAGACAGATGGGTGTGGATTTATACATACAGAAGTTTACACACACAGCACGCATAGGTATATGAAATATGGTCTTAGAATAAGTGTATATACGTGTGTGTACAGCTATACTGAGTAGTTGGTGGTATGTTGTAGAACCCTTGGGTAAGTTTTTATGGATTTGATTTATTGGCTGGCCGAGTTGATTCATTATTTGTATATGATTTTTTGCTGCTGGGTGGCCATAATTTAAATTCTGGACCTAGTTAACTCCATGGGTGCCTTGAGTTTTCTGTGTGAACATCTCCAACTATCGTTTAAAGAAGTAAATGAAGTGGACTTGCTTGAATGAGCCATTTACTCATGAGGAGCAAAATGTGGTCAGGCAGGCAGGTCATAGAAAATAGCTTTCAATAAGTCTTTGTAGGTCACCATGCTATCATGTATTCTCTTAACGTTCATACAACAATCCATACATGTTACAGGCAACTGAAGATCATCTGTGAACCGATGATCACAATCTTTTCTTCTCATCAGTATTCAGTGCTGTTCTTGTGTTCTCTACTTGCAAACCCCTGATAAATTTGCTGGAAGGCACTGAACAGAACAAAATCCTGAAGAGGTGTGAGAAGTCAGAAAGTGCCTTGGCATCATTTCTGTGTAAATGAAACATAAAACTTACTTCCAGCGTTTCAAAATTGAACTTAAAGCCTTGGCAGTTAGCAGAGTAATTATTTTCCCGTGATACTCAGTGTCTACCAAAGTAGTGTAATAAAACTGTTTGTGGTATCTTTTTTTTTACTAGGAAGAAAGGATTTCTCTTTGTATTCAGTATGGTAACAACTCTTGTGGAGGTTTGAGATGAAATGTTACACTGCTTGTCTCTAATTCAAACCATTATATCATTTGCGACTGTAAAGTCCAGCTGGTACATTCCAGGGTAGGGGCACAAATATAAAAAGAGCCAAAGCATTCAATTAAAATGCCTCTATGAACTAAGTATTGAATGTCTACACTTTATAAATAGTTCTAATTTGCAAGATTTCAGATACTGCCCCCAAAGGTGATTTGGCTCTTTACTGCTCTAGATACTGGGTATGAACTTACAGTACTGGACGTAGTGGATATGAAGTTAGGAGGACAAAGAAATGTAACAGTGGCTCTGTATGTATTCCTACAAAAATTCATGTGCATGTATTTTATTGTGTACTTTGTTACTTAAACCTATTGGTCTACAGTCCACAAATATTTGTAGGATTTCCTAGCAATGGAAAAAGTAGCTAATGCTGCACATAGGGAACATAAATTTATCATAGCTACACATTTCATTTGCAGTGATTTATTAGTAAATAGAAGGTCTTGATCAATCTTACTGAGTTCATGGGTATCTTATTGTTAAAATTTGATGGAAAACCTGGGTAGTGACCCAACAGTGGAAATACGCTTCCTTCTAGCCGTCTGTGAATGCTCTAGTTACAGACATACGTAATTCCACATGCACTTGAGGTACATTTTATTGTAACTGTGTAATTAATCACAGTTCAATGTGATTAATAGCTGTCATTGTAGCTGAAGTTCTAAACCCTTCTTCTGTTTTAAGGAACAAACACACAGAAAAGATCAACAAAGGAAAAAACCTAGGAAAAATTAACCAAATACTCTCAGAATTCCGTCTTGAAAGCACAGCTTCCTTCAGTAGGCATGTTACATCTTTGGAAGTCTACTTCAACGTCCATGAGGGAATGTTGCCTCTGCTTCTCCTTCCTTATCTAAATCTCAACCTGGGAGAAAAGCAGTTTTCAGTGATTTTTTCAGCTGTTCAAGTGTTTCTGTGTTAATGCTTCTACATCTATGCTTTGAAGAAAGTCTTGTGTTGATTCCTGGAAGAAAATCCTAGGATCGTTCTTGCTGGAGGTTACCATTTGTGGAAAATATACAGTTGTGTCATATTGTAATGGGTTTGGATGAAGTTTTCTGAAGTATAAAATCACTAAGGAGCACAAATGCATACTGAACATCAGTAGGACTTATGCTCTTAAGACACGTATGAAAATCACTGCTTTCAGTTTACATAGATTTGAAATCATCATCAGCTGAGTTGGTAAATTCTTGTGATAAACACATTTATTTATTAAATCCCACGCATTCAATATTGATACACATGAAAAGTATGTATTTCTGCCTGTGTATCTGGTTATACAAATACCCTAAAATGCATGTGGAAATCTTTCTAAAATTTGTTTGTTTTTTTTTTTAAAGCCTTTGCATAGATTAACTGGAAATAAATAGCTTTCTGTGGTACAGGGAAATGTAAAACAGGACTTAGTATAGATAGACTTCTTGTTATATTTTAGAGTCTCTTCTCATGTTTACCATGAGTTCAGGTGGTAAACAATCTAAAAATGCACACATATTCGTGAAGAAATTTGTATTTGCAGGTCACCCTTGTTCTTTCATTCTTCATGCCTCAAATCCGCATTGAAATTTCAGCATTACTAGATTTCTGTATGATAAAGGGCATATCTTTCCTGTTCTCAAACGACAAATGCCAAAGGAAACAGAATGAGATCTGTATGCAACACTATCTTTGTTACACATGCATGTTCATTTATCTCAATAAGTGACTGTCATCTCTGTGTCCGTACATCTTAACAATGATAATAAGAGCCCAACACTGCTCAAGATGTCAAATTTTCAGGGATAGATTTCTAGCTGCAGGCAACTGAAGCAAAGTACCTCATATTGACAACACTCCTCCTTGTCACTGACCACATTAGACCCTTTTCTGTAGCTTCATATGTGGCTTTATTTATTGTGTGCTTCCACCCATTCCTTGAACTGCGGTGGTTTTCATATGTGATTGGACTCATAAGCATATGTTCACTTAAAAATGTAATTAATGTAATTAAGTAACACTTTTGCATATTAAACGTGGTTTGTATTCAAGTTGCCTACACAAATTTTGCTGCGGTTTGGTGAACTTTAAAACTTGTTCAACCATTTTGTCAATCAAATGGGAGAATAACTACTTTTCAGAGAACAGCAATTTCCATATGCATTTAATGTATATTTTGATATAATAAGATTTAAAATCAC
This sequence comes from Pezoporus occidentalis, assembly GCF_034315485.1. Lineage (NCBI taxonomy): Eukaryota > Metazoa > Chordata > Aves > Psittaciformes > Psittacidae > Pezoporus > Pezoporus occidentalis. The sequence goes on along the minus strand of NW_026916093.1, from coordinate 2,094,878 downwards.
AAAAGGGAAGGATGCTTCCTAATTCTTGCGTTATTGGAATTCGATTATCTTTCAAGAAATGAGTCCAGAATTAAAAGCAGGATGTTATTCATTTGCCACTAAGGATTTAATTGCTTCTACCCAGCTGCTTATCAGCCTTTAAAATTCCTTAGTTATAGGTGAAGAACTAAAGAATAAAAGATTTCCTTCACTTCCCTGAGAAAACCAAAGCAAACACAAAACTCATGAATAATGAGGAGCATTACCAGGAGTAGGATAACGTACACATCTTTCTTGTCAAAAAAAGTAATCACAGCACTTGATGTGAAAATGGAATTGATGTCTAGTGCTAATTTTTACTCTCCACCTGATTATATCAAACTGCAGTACTACGTAGGAAGGAATTGTAGACTTTGTGGCCAGCAAGCATTAAACAGGCTGTTGAACAGTCAGTCTTATTTTATGCAGAGTGAAGAGTAGAGTAATAGGGGTCCAAATCTGAGAGATTTTAAAATACTGATGTAAAACTTACAGGCAAGCTTTTTGCAAAGAGAAGGAAATTAGGTTAATAGGTTTTGGGAGAAGGGTTCACTTTTTTGTATGATTTGGAAAGTCACTGATAGCTTGCTCTGATTCATTGTCTGTTACAAAACATTTTTCAAGTTAACAAATATTATTAAATCAATAGTTTATATTAAAGTATTTTTTATTATCCTTGATTTGTCCTAGATCAGAGGAGGAAAGCTTATGATCACATACACAAGAAAGAATGATGCTGGCAAATATGTTTGTGTTGGAACAAATATGGTTGGAGAGCGTGAAAGTGAAGTTGCGGAGCTCACCGTTTTAGGTAAGGCCTCCTTTAAGACTTTGTTGATGAAAATGTCCATCTTAGGGTTTTCCTACTAAGCTTTCTATTAATGATCATTCTCATCTGTTTCCTTTTTAGTGTTGCAAATGTTTTTGTCATGATTGTGTTCTAGCAAATGATTGGCACTTAATGGCTTTGCAGTACACCCTGGACTGGTTTTGCTATTGGAAGATGCTTTCTTGGTACTGAAACTGAAAATAATCCCAGTATCCACTATCTGGATCAGTATTTTAAAATACTAGCAAGACAAAAATTAGCACTACTGTGAAGGAGAGGCTTAATTTTTCTCCTCCCTTAATGAAGAAAATCAGAATCATTGCAATTTCTATCTTAAATGATTATCCTTTTGTTTATAGCTGTGTGTACTGGGTGTTGTGAAGATGCAACAGGTCTACTTGTTCAGGTGATCTGAGTATCAGAAAATCTGTTTTCATTTAAGGTAACAGCTGAAAACTGCAGGGTTTGTTGTTATTGCAGAAAAGAAGCTGTAATGCCAAGTGTAGTCTCAGAATTCCTTCAGCACAGGAGAATTGCCTCATGGTGACTACAGATGCAGCCTTGGTAGTTTTCAAAATGTGTCCCGTATTAATTTAAAGTAAGGGAGGCTTGAGTTGGCTCAATTGCTCCTGTAGAAGGAGTATTTTGTCTTCACAGGATGAGAGTATCCAAGCCATGGTTCATAACATGCTGGTTTCCATCACAATGCTATTGCCGTAATCCTGGCTCTTGCTTTTGTTTTTATTTCAGGTTTAATATCTGTCTTGTCAGTCTTTGGCACTTTCATCTGTCTTCATTACTTTTTACAGCTGGCTTAAAGTCCTGTTCAGAGTTTTGTTTGAAGTATGGGTTTTCCAGAATAAAACAAAATTGTATGCCATCTTCAGGTTGTTGAAACTGAATATTCAGCAAGATAGTGTAGGTGAAGTTAAGCAAGACTTCCTATGACCCACACTGCTGGGTTTTGGTGAGGGTTTTGGTTTCTTTTTTGTTTGGGTTTTTTTTGGGTGGTGTTTGTTTTTTTTTTAGCTTACAGACACCTTTGAAGCACTCTGGGAGGAAGTTTATTGTCAAACAGACTTTTAGAACTTCCAAGCAAAATCCAGAGTTGAAAGGAAGTCGTAGTTACATGAGTAAAGTTGTGGCACTGAGCTCCTACTTAACAGTACCAGTTAGTTGCTCATCAGTAGTCTAAACAGGGGATTATGGTACAGACTGGTAGGTAATCCAGCCTGGAAAATATGACTCTTGCTAAACACCTGCAAGAGGGATGCATTGCAAAGAGAAGTCTGTCTTTGCGTTTTTCTTCATCTCATTTGCTCTTCAGACATATTTCTTAATTTCAGTGTGGGAGAACTAGTAAGGTTTTCTTTCCAAACAGGACAGTAAAGCTTTAAATGTCTTACCAGTCTGTGTCTAGAAATCTTTATTACACCTAATTCTTTCAATTCTGGCCCTAGATATGCATGAAAGAGCATAAGAAATATGCTGATATTAAAAAATTTCAATATAAAACTTCTGCTTATGGGGTTTTGGTTATTTAGAAGTTGAACTTTAAGTTTCTGCTTTAGATCAGAGGGAGGACTGCATGCCAGAAACTGTAATATTAGAAAGTTTCAAAGTGATCCTTGCTAAGCCTTCCTTGTATTTACCAAATAATCATGTAACAAAGATAGATACTGATTTTCCTTATTCATATATGTGATTTGAATAAGAGTGTTATGAATGGGCAGACAAAAGATCTTTCTCTCCTTTAGAAAACTGATTTATCGAACAGCATGCCTCTTGTGGGTTTTGCTCTTGTGCAGCAGTCCTGGCCTTACCACATCAGTCCTTTTTCTCTTGCATAGTTAAGTTGAATATTTTTCCCAAAACTATTTTACTCTGAAGTTTAATCTGGAACATTCTTTTCTTGCATTCAGATTACATTTTTACTGCATGCTCAAGAAAGCGGATGGGATGAGGGGAGCTACCTGTGTTTGTGGTTTTTTAATTACAGCTAGATTCATTTCCATAGGTGTCTGTTTTATTACTTCCTCCTTGTCTATGAAACCAGGATAGAGCTAACAGTTTAAAGATCAACATGCTAGTACATCTAACACTATTTGGCTAGCATTGCAAGCAAAGGTAAGTTTTCTACAACACGAGCATCCAGCTGGTCTGGACATCCTTGAGAGTAAGGGAAGCTCTTTTATAGAGTTTTGTTCAGTTCACATTTCTACTTCTAGTCCTTTCTGAACCATTCACTAAAGTTTTATGATGCTGAATCTGTTTCTTTATCTGCAAAGTCAAAGTAATATTCAGAACCACCTTTTTCAAACACAAATGTGAGACAATCATATGGGATTGTCTCTTAATCCTTCTGTATGGTGGTTTTTTTGTACTTCTATGAGAAATCTGTGGTGTATTTTTTGGTTTTTACACTTCCTGATTGTGCCAATGGCTTTAGACTCTTCCAGTTCCAAGGAGATGATATTTATATCTTCAATACATAGAAGTGAAAACGTACAACTGCCTTCTCAACCCCCTCAGAGCTTTCACAAGTGTAGAGGCAAAAAAGTCATCTGCTTTAGGCAAAGGAACATGCCAAGCACTCTCCTGTTAAACCTTCCCAGTTCTTTTATGGACATCCTGTTGTCATCTGGTGCTGCCTTTCTAGGTGTATAATCCTTCCTGGGGTATCCCAGAAGTTGTTAAACGCTTATCTTCCTTGTCCATGTGTAAAGCTCACTGGGCTCCAGCCTGCTGTGGAACTATGAAAAGCCCAGCACCATAAAGCTTTGAACCCTGTTACAGGTGGAAGGATGTGTCTGTCCTTTTCCGGAAATTTCCATCTAGTAGTGGGGTTCCCAGAATAGCACAGCCTGGACTGAGATCCTGTTTTGTTTCAGAAAGCCTGAGGAAAAGGATGCAGCAATTAATCTGACTCTGGTGAGCCAGGACTTGGGTCATCCGTGTCCTACAGTGTAAGCCAGGGACAATACCAGTTTTTATGAATAAAAATTATAGAGAGGACATTGTGGGTTTTGCTGGTTTGTTTGATCTTATGTGTGCTATTGAAAGAAAATGTTGCCTTTCTAATGTAGCATTGGAAATGATTGCATTGAACACTACTTGCTGCTGACACCTACAAGCATCCTTGCAGAGATACTGTGCTGGGCCTTACTTTGCCTTCAAATTTAGAGGCACAATTGAGTCAAAATCTTCAGTGAGACATTTGGTTTGTGCCTTCAGTCTTTTTGAAGCAGTGTACCAGATGACTGGGCATTGTCTGGGTACTTGCAACAGTCCTGCTTCTACCTGAGGGTTGATGTGTATTTAGATTTTCTGTATAGGTTGTGTTTTGCTTTAGCTCTATTAGTTGTGACAGCGATACACAAGAAGTAAAGAAGTCTGCACCTGGACTGTGAACCACTGTTAAGAGCATCTGCCTCCTGTTCTGAGGTTCATAGTGCTGGCCATCTGCAGGGCCATGGATCTTCTGCCTGGCACTGGGAGTGAGAAGAGCAGTGGCAGAGGCACCTCCATCAGGTTCATCACACTGCTTCGCTTATTGTAACAGCCACAGCTCAGGAGAAATTGCAGTACGGGCTCAGAACTGCTGGACTAATCCCTTCTTTCCTTTCCTTTTAGAGAGACCATCTTTTGTGAAGAGACCAAGTAATTTGGCTGTAACTGTGGATGACAGTGCAGAGTTTAAGTGTGAGGCAAGAGGTGACCCAGTCCCTACAGTAAGATGGAGGAAAGATGATGGGGAATTACCAAAAGCAAGGTGCAGTACATGGAGTTACCTTTCTTCTGATGTCTAGCTTGGTATATAGTGTAGCCATTCAACATTTGACAGCTAGCATTTGTTTCTTCTTGAATGGAGAAGGCCTGGCTTCATCTAGTAAGACATTTCTCATTACCGTTGAGCTTTACTGAAGTTACAGTTTAAACTGAAACTTAGGAATGTCTTGTTCTCGAGCTTTTGCTGTAACAACACATATATAAAGATAACAAAATACAATAAAGTTCAGTCCGTAGTATCTGATGCAGATTGATTTGTCACCTGAAGAGTCTTTTGTAATTACTACAAGTTTTGGAAAATATATAATAAATAGTAAATTAGATCACAACGTCAGGAAATATATATTGGAATCACAACTGGTACAAAATGTGGTCCAGCAATATAGAATCATAGAACAGTTAGGGTTGGAAAGGACCTTAAGATCATTTAGTTCCAGCCCCCCTGCCATGGGCAGGGACACTTCACACTAAACCATCTCACCCAAGGCTCTGTCCAACCTGGCCTTAAACACCGCCAGGGATGGAGCATTCACAACCTCCCTGGGCAACCCATTCCAGTGCCTCACCACCCTCACAGTAAAGAATTTCTTCCTTATATCCAATCTAAACTTCCCATTTAATTTTTAACCCGTTACCCCTTGTCCTGTCACTACAGCCCCTAATGAAGAGTCCCTCCCCAGCATCCTTATAGCCCCCCTTCAGATACTGGAAGGCTGCTATGAGGTCTCCACGCAGTCTTCTCTCCTTCAGGCTGAACAGCCCCAACTTCCTCAGCCTGTCTTCATACAGGAGGTGCTCCTTGATTTTACATGTTCTTGTTACTAAGTTTCCCCCGTCATTGCTCCAACTCAGGCCAAAATGTAAAAGGCCTTATTAAAAGAAATACATTCTACGGTAGATAGATAGATAGATAGATAGATAGATAGATAGATAGATAGATAGATAGATAGATAGATAGATAGATAATTTATTTTGAATTCCCGATTGTCAGTTGAAAACCTGTTAAGGGAGGAGCTTGAAAGAAGAAATCCTGTAACAGTTTGCTCCAGCCATCCAATTCCCACTTCCTGTTAATCTAGTCTATATCTTCAATAAAACTATAGCCATTTTAGTGTAAAAAAACCACATAAACACATTGACTGCATTACACAAAGAAGAGAAACAAAGTGATGAAATGAGAAGAAATGGTAAAAAGCCACATCGGTCTTTTCAAAAGAAATTGAATGAATTGGGATTTATCTTGACTTTCAAGCAATTCTGATCTTCTTGAGAACAATACTATCTTTTCAACCATATTAAAAAAAATTCTTCATTCAGATGGGAAAACTGTTGGAAGAAAAATAACTGTTAATTGCGTTTACTTGTTCTAACAATTAAAAAGTTATGCGTTACAGCTTTACGTTTGCTTTACAACAGTGAAATTGTACTGACGTGTGAAAAACTGACTCATATTGCAAAAGAAATTAGAGTTAGGTTTTCAATTATTTATATATATTTTTCTTTTAAAATATTGTCTTTACATTATCAATTTATGAGGATTTATACACTTTTTTATTTCTAAGGCAAATGTAGGAATAAAAATATGAGCAAAAACCCACCATATTTTTACCCTTTACAGAAATTGTAAATTTCTATTATTCCTACTCACTGTTTATGACTATGTATATTTAAAGATACGAAATCCGTGATGATCATACCTTGAAAATCCGGAAAGTTATGGCAGGAGACATGGGCTCATATACTTGTGTTGCAGAAAATATGGTTGGAAAAGCTGAAGCATCAGCAACTCTGACAGTTCAAGGTAAGAATGATTCCTTGCGTAGTACTCCAGTATAGAATAAAGTTGATTTTTTTGCCTGGTAACTTTTATAGAATTGCTATATGCGACTAGTTAAGTCTGTACACAACTATTAGAGTTATGACTTATGCGGGAACTTTATGCTGTGTGGTAAAAAATATGTGAAAAATATGAATTTTGCTTGAGTTTTATACTTAAGAAATCAAATCACGTCATATATAAGATTTTTTGTAAGCAGTCTTTACAGAACAGTAATGGGGAACTGAACATGTTTGAACTTCAGTGTGATCAGCATCATATCAATTACAATCTTTGTACCTAAAACCCAAATAATAGAAAGAAGAAAAGCAGTGTTAGCAAACTACATTGTTTTAACTTGAAAGGGAGAGTTATAAGTTCAAGTATCTGACAATTTTTTTCAATTAAAAAAATTAAAAAAGAGACAGTGAATGATAAATCTCTTTGTGTATCTTTTAATTCATTAAACCAAACCACTAGCATTCCTGTTGCTTTTTCATTATGGAAGCATATCATAGCACTACTGTTTCTCTATAAGATAAAAATTCAGTGGAACTTAGTGAACTAATTTGTTTAAAAATCCTTCATTGCCTTTATATACACCATCCAGATGTTCACTATTCAGATAATCCCTCTCTTCCTTTCCTGGCTAGCAGACAGCCAGTGATGTCATCCTCATGCTTTTTTCTAAGGACTGATTGTCCTTCTGTCCTTTTCTCTGTTCAGTGGGTATTAGTTATTATGGAGTTCTGGGAAAGTATAGGCTTAGAAGTATTTTATTTGGTAACAGGACTCTATTTTGACACATTTACTGTGACAGGAAAGGTCTTGTCCTTAACCTGCTCTCCTTTTTCCACCAGAAACACTTGGTGTTCCTAACATCTGTAGCTGTTAGGAAAATAGCTTGAGAGTTGAAGCTCTCATAAACCCAAGAATTTTGAGATGCTCTGCTTTGTTAGTCACCACAATGTTTATACATCAAAAGTGATACCTTATGTTTGCAAAACAACCAGCTCTTGTGCTCAGGGTTTTAGAATAAAAGGTTAAAAGTAATCACAGTTTATTCAAAAGATAGAGTGAATTATTTTTAAGTGGTGATTTGTTCTGAAGATCACGTATCAACTCCATCTTGTAAAACATTAGTATTAAGAAAATTTGCTTTATGACTGGTTGAGCAGTTACATTTCCAGATATAAGATACTGGCAGCCCTAGTCTTTCATACTACTATTCAAAATAATAAGCAAGCACATTCTTGTAATCTCATTTAGGTTAACAGTGCTACTCTAGATATAAAATGATGTGTAGGTATTAGTGATCTAGCGTGAGATATTTCTAATTTTGATAATAAAATGGTACTTTTAAGGAACACAATCACAACCTAAGTCTTGATTCAGCAAGGTCCTTTTTTTAGGAGCTTGTTTAACACAGCAGATATTTACACTGTAACAGCTTTGCTCTCCAGATATTGTTACAGGATAATTTGTTTCCCAGTGTGAATAAATTACCTCCTGAGCCATTTGTCTGCGCTAATGTCTTCATAGGAGGGATTGATGGGAGAAACTGTAATGTGTAAGGCCAATTTGTAGTTGGTAATGTAGTAAATTATCATCGAAATCCATTTATTTGAGTATCCAGGAGACCTAGTATTATGGGAAGGGGGGGGGGGGGGGGGACACGACTTCTCTAGAAAACATCCGTTTTCCATTGAGATTTGTTCACATTTTTCCTTCTTTTTCTCCTCCTACTCTTCTTCCCTCCTGTCCCCACCTATTTCCCTGTTAAAACACTGTACTTTCGATTAGTGCCACATGCTCTATTGACTGTAGGGTTTAATAAATGTGTGTTCTGCTAGGCCAAGTAGAGTTACTTTGGTTACATGTTGTAAACAGAAGGCTGTGTTGCAGATCATGGCCTCGGAAGTCACAGCTCCCACTTGTTAAATTCAGCAAAGGACAAAGTGGGGAGTTTAGCTTTTTAGCTTGGTTTGAGTTTGGATTTTAGAGGGTTTTCATGGGGTTTGCTGTGGGGTTTTCCCCCCTCAGTATCTCAGCAATAGGCCGTGGTGTTTCCATGCCAGATTACATGCTAAAGAAAGAGTAAAAGAGTTGTTGATGCTAACCGCAGAAGCTGCGTATCTGTGTTAGGAAAGGGGCAGTCATCTCTACTAAGTGTCTGCACAGTGGAACTGCTGCACTGAATGCAGCATGGCATGCAGCAGAAAGAGCTGTAAGCAGTTTGCTTGGAGACACTCAGGCCTTAGGGTTGGTAGCACTGCTAAGAAGAGGACATATCCTCTTCTATACTCATCGTTTTTCAGGCCTCGAGCGCTGTGATTGATGTGTGTGTTCTGCACTGTACAGGGTTATCTAGGGTATTAAAAGGTGGAGTGTGAAACACCAGGGCTAATTGAGATACCCAGGTGTCAGGCATGTGTCGATGAAGTGAGGTGGATAGTTAGCCTGGTGTCTCAACAGAGAGCTGCCCTGCATCTGACAGTATGATTACCTCTAGGTCAGCTCTGCCCCTGCTTGATCTAGCAGACATTGGAGTGCATAGTGCATGCCCTGCAGTGCTCTCTGTCTCAAGGAGACTGCCACTGAGCTCAGTGAATGGGCCTAATCTGTGTTCATGGACTAGGAACTGTCAACCCTGATGGTTCAGCTTTATAATGTAGGATTCTAACTGTAGAAGATTCCAAAGAGGGGAGGGAATATCAGTTTCATTTCAGTGTTCTTCCCGCTCATGACACCAGCATTTCAGATTCTTGGAATCACTATTTTCCTTTATGTGGACTCCTAACTTTGGGGAGCGTAAGTATTTCCTATGTGAAGTGCAGATGCTGTATTTTTATTGTGATTTCAGTCAAATTCTTAAAGCAAATGTGGAGTCCTGTATTGACACAGAAGTCTGAACCCTTCACTTGGTCTTTTACTAAGCCTACATTATATTTTACCACTACATTATATTTTAACAAGTAGCTGATGAGCTCCAGAACAGGAAAACAATGACCAAAAGTGCCTCTCTAGAACTAGTGGATTTCTTTCTTGCTCTAGCACTAAGCAATTCAGCTGTATTTTTCTATATGTATTTAATATATATGCAAAATGCTTTTAATTTTTTTTTTAAGATTTCTGTTATGCTATTTACTTAGTTTTATGCCTTGAAGCACGGCTACAGAAATAATATTTCATTATTATATATAACATTGAAGCCCATGTTCCTAAGGCAAACAGAATTGCAAGAAATGCATGCCTCAGAACTTCACTTCTAAAAGGGAATTAGTTTTGCCATGAATGCAGATAGAAGTAGGGCTTCTCCAAGAATTTCACATTTAATCATAAAAATGCTTTTCAGTAAATCTAGCAACCAGAGTTTTCCGTATTTTACTCTACTTCCATTTGCTTCACTCCCATTTGCAGTATTTGATTAGGCTTTTTAACATCTAATTTTATAATAGGTTTATAATTTATGCTGAAGTGAGCTTTATTCTATTCACTTCTAGGATAGAAGTGGAAATTATGACTCCAGTGGAAGTCCTGCTGTGGCACTGTCTAAGAACTATTATAGTGAGGGCAGTGTAGTTGCTACTCAGCAGGTCAAGTTGACTTGAGTAGTTCACAAGAATACCAACACGGTGGCTGTTGGTGACTGTTGGTGGATCACCAACAGGTTGATAGTGAGCATCATTCTCAAACTATGAGTTCTTCTTTAACTCATTTTCATCAAGCAGTGGCTCTGGTGAAGCTCACGGTACTTGTCACAGTGCCAAGCCTAATGCATCTAAGCATACAGCAGCAGTGACAGAACTGTAAAATGTTAATTTTGCTATTCAAAGGCACTAACACTTTCAGTGTTATCAGTTTGGCAAGGAAAAAGAAGAATTCCTGTGGAGATGACACTGGCCCATTCATATTTTACAGTGGTGATCTTTGGTATCAAGGTTTTTAGCATATGTTGTCATTTATTTTAGGTTTAACAGAGCTTGTCTGCAAGGTAGATGGAGAACAGAACTTTTGATAAGTGACTTCTGGCTCTGATTTTGCTCTACTAGTCAACTGACAAGGGATTCTAATCTGAAAAGGTGGCACATGCTTCAGGTCTGGAATTTCCTCTTCCTCCTTCCACCCCTTCTTTGTACAAAGTAGCTTCAAGGCATGCCGTGAAAGACATCAATTTGATAAGGCTCCTGGGTAGGGCGAATGAATGAAAAGGAATAGGATTTGCTCTTTTATCTGTCAGATACTATGTAAATGTTTCCGCTGTGTCAGGCCGCTGGTACACATTATAAGTTGTCTGTAAGTGTAATTGCTTTATAGGCATCTGAGCTACCTACATTAAAATAACAAAGACAAAATTCAGATTTTGATGGGATTACAAAAATGCGATTGAGGTGTACGGTGGTTGTTATGTGTTGCAGTGAATGCCTCACAGTATCATGGGTGAATTTAACCACTTGAATTTTAAAACTAGGATTTGGATTTAAATCTGAACTTGTCTACATGGTCTCTCTTTAAGTCAGTGGTTCTCCTTTTGAAAGAACTAATTTTAGGCCATATTCTGCCTTCAGTCCCCATGAAAGAGGAAAGAAGAATAGTGATTGTCCTTTGAACTTCAGGAGTTTTTTTTAATTAATAAACTTTTGGCAGGGTGAATGAGGGAAAGCATCTCTTGTGATTTGTATAGCTTAAAGAGACAGCCCTTTCCCCCTTAATGACTGCTGTAAACTATGACAGCACTTCAGATTCCTATCAAAGATCTGAGGAGTTTGACCGCCACCTATTTCTGGTGAAAGAATATAAATCTTAAAAGTTAATCAGAAGGAACTGAGAAAACCCTTTGAAGAAGAGGTTAGTGCCCTGAAGGTGCTTGTTCTACTGATGCAAGTGACGAACACCAAGATTCCTGAAGCATTTCTAAAATACAGGTAAAGGAAGGAATCAGTAAACATTTCAGAAAAAAAAAAAAGTGATTTATAGTTGCTTCAAAGCCATGCAATGTATTTTGAGAAATAACTGCTTCTATTCTGTTTAAGATTTGTTTTTTTAATTCAGTTTTATTTTTTTCCATGGAGTCTCACAGCAGTGATAGCAGTTGCTTACAGGGAAATAATACTTAAAAACTTTGGAGATTCCTTCCTGCAATGTAGTACTTTGAAACAGGGACTTGAGACAGATGTTTTTGAGCTAGTGGAACAGGAGACAAAATAATTTGGAGAAACCTTAGTACCAAAATAAACAGAAGCTGGAGGCTTTCTTCTGCTGAAAGGGTTTCATTTACTGTAAAGTTCTTAAAAAACTCTACCTTTTAACCACTCACTGCCGAGAATCGTAGGGGGTCAATTTGTGGAGCATACTTGAGCACTCAATTAAAAAGTAGCAAAGAAAATCTGAAAACTGTTTTCTAGTGCCTGCAATTTCCTTAATCCCATGGCTGAGGAGAAAATCAATTAGTTTTGCATCAGGCTTCGCTGTTGCAGCTTTATTTTGTGACTGCTGTTCTAAAGCTAACATTTCAATAATCCTGTGTTTGGAACAGACCAAGTAGAGTTTTACTACAAGTTGTTGAGTTTACAGATTTTTCCCTTTTATGTATAAAATTAAATAGAGTGCAAGGAATAATAATTTTCATTGGTTCTTCAGTAAGCAGGACTTCTGCTATATGTTTGTTCCGAAATAAACTTAGGCTGTATTAAATTATATTAAACAGCCGTGAAAAGGCAATGCGTACTTTATTTTTGCCTTACTTATAGTCTAAAAGTAATATTCTTAAGTACTATACGGTGACTATAACATACTATCTTATTTTTGTTAGTTTACATGCATCATTAAAGTCTGTCATCTCTGAATTGCTTCTTGATCCAAAAAATGCCAATTTAGGATAACAGGGGATTCAAACATTATTTGATAAGCTTTTTTGAGTACATTTTGTTACTATGAATTATGTTTTGCTTGAAAACTAAAATATTTTATTGTTAGGTGCTGAATAACACTGCAGAACTGGTAATAAAGTATCTTACAGTCTTTATATGCAAACTAGATTACCTAGAAGGCACAGTATCAGAATATTCCAGCTATATATTCCAGAATATACAGCTTCTTCTGGTTAAACTGCTATATATCACGTATGCTCATATTATTTGCTGCAGGAGGTATCTGCATGCTCCTCTTGTCCCTTTGACCATACATAATTCCCCACGTTTGGGTGAATTTTTTTTCCCGTTTATGATAGAAGATTGAGGAAAAAGGACAAAGCTGGATGGGATGGGTAGATCTGAGGCTAGTTTTCTTGTTCTCATAAATGCCCTGCACTCTTTAAACACGGCATTGAAGGGGATTCTGTTCTCTTCGCATCCTTCAGTGGCATAATGAGAGCCCGCTTAGGACTTTTAACTCCTTAGATTAAATATGCACTCTTTTGGCAGAGTTAAGGTAGGACATTAATACCTGGCTCTTGGTACAGAGGAAGAAGTCACCTGAAAGTTCTGTTGTTATCAGGCCTTCCACCAGCAAGGTTCAATGGCCTTTTCTGTGCCTTTTCCTCCAGAGTTCTTGGACGCTCAGACCTTAACAGAATTTTTTTCCTTGAAGAATATAACTAACCTAACTAAAGACTAAACCTCAGAGCATGTTTGCTAACATCTTTGGACCATGAGAGCGGCAGCAATACTTTTGTTTCAACCTGCCGGCAGTTTTTATTAGCACTATTGTCTTTCTGGCTTCACTCTGTGAAAATCAGGATGAGTGTCCCTGATAGTTTGTTTTTTTGGTTTGGGGTTGTTGTTTTGTGGGGATTTTTTGTTGTTTTTCTTTTTAGTTTATTTTATTTTTGCACATCATTGTTTTTCATTTCCTTAAGCAACTTGTTTCCTTTTCTACCTCCATCACAGTAAAAATTTCCTGTCATAGATTCATAGAATGGTTTGGGTTGTAAAGGACCTTAAGATCACCCAGTTCCAGCCCCCTGCCATGAGCAAGAATGTCTCACACTAGATCATGGCTCCCAAGACTCTGTCCAAACTGGCCTTGACCACTGCCAAGGATGGAGCATTCACGACTGCTTTGAGCAACCTGTTCCAGTGCCTCACCACCCTCACAGTAAAGAACTTCCTCCATATATCCAACGTGAACTTCCCCTGTCCCTTGTGGATAATTCTGTCTTGTATAAAATTCTTCCATGTTGCGAATTTTGCTACCTGTAATTAGAATTCATTAATACATCATGGTTAACTTCCTGCTAACATTATTAAAAAATAAGGTCAGGTATTAGTGTCCCATATGTAGACTTGGGTTGTCTCTCTGTGGGGGCTGTGGTGTCCCCATACAAAGAAGTCCAGATTTCTTTTGAGATAGTATTTGTTACATTTGACAGTATTCCTTACCAAGTATTGCATGCCCAAAATAACATTTTTTAATGGGCAGAAGTTACTGTGCTGTGGAGATTTATTGTCTTTCCATTTTTAGTGGGCGTTTGGTATCCATTGATCATGGGGCTTTGGCCACTTTTCACAAAGAGCTTTAACTTGCAGTAAGAAGTCTGCTATGGATTTCAAGTACTTCTTTCCAAGAAAACTGCTATCATAAACAGCTGGGGAAAAAAATCCCACTCAGTTTTCTTTTCAGCTCAACTATCTTTTGCTGTAAGTCCAAAAATGCAGTAGGAAGCTCCTAACAATTCTCCAGATAGTATCCAGCTATCATAATCTTTTTGTACTTTTGCACATCCTAATTTGAAATTCATCTATCTTTTTTCACTCTTTTAAAAGGTTTTAGTATAAATATTTGTAGCCATGACTGCTTAGATTGCAGCAGTGCCCAAAATTACCTCCGTGGTTTTTAAACACAGGGAAAGACAGCTCTTCTCTGAAAAGAGAAGCCTGGGAAACAGTACTCCACAGTTTACTGCATTATTCAAGTTTTAAAATAGGTGGAATTAGGCTTAAGTGTGCTGTCTAAATTCTGTGTGCTTTATAGGCTGGTTTAGGAGAACCCAGAACAAGGAAGGGGGAGTTGAGACTAGGGAAGGAATTTCTGGAAGACTTTAAATCCCTCTCTCCCTCTTGCTGTCTTCTAACCCCCATATTTCAGATTTCTCTTGTCACCTCAAGGCAGTGACTACAGGATTGATAACCACTTGAAACTGCATACTACACATATTAACCTGAGAAGTGCTGCCTTCTAAAACCACACTGCAAAGTCTATTTCCCCTTTTTTTATTTTTATCATATAAATCTTCATTGACTTTCTTATTTTGTAGTATCTGGTATCAGGAAAATCAGTTGCAAATCAAAAAATCTCATGTGAGTGTGTTTTACACAGTTTTCTTCCCATGGATTACTGCAGTAGGTTCCTCCCCACCACGCATGTACAAACATACACAGGCTTGTGTAGCCTGTTTAAATGTTTTAAAAGGAAGATTCATTAGCCTGCTGTGAGGCAGACATCAAGATAATATAGTTACATGACAGAGACACAGCTGAGATCAAGCCACATTTTACTGCTCAGCCCCATCAATTAGGGCTAGGGAGGGAAACACCTCTCAGCCCAAATTAAAACTCAGAACAGCCAGGGGTCAATGCCATTTGATAGCTCCTGAAAACAGGAAAGCACCCAAACAGGAGGTTTGATTGATGCACAGATCTTGTGCTGCTTGTCAGCAGACGGTGGAGTTTAAACCACCAAAGAGAATAGAAAGCTTAGTGACATTTTAATGCCACCATTGAAACAAATGGCTTCTTGATCCTGGTGCAGAGCTGAGAACAGCTACCTTCCTGCTTGCTGCGGGAGGGAGAATCCTTGATTTTGAATTCTTGGCTTCAGGTTGATCTCTAAAATGGATTCTGTAGTTGGTGATGTTGAACTGCCACACTGTGTGTGTCGTGATATTACGTGTTTGTTCTGTGTATAAACCTGAATCATTGCTACAGGTTTGTAGGTTTCCACCTTTCCTAAAGATGATCTTTCTTTTAGAGCTATATTTCCTAATAGTCAACTGCCTGCTTTCTTAATTTCATTCTCTTACTTACAGCACCATTGTAGAAAACAGTTTATTTCTCTTCCAATCAGTTAGATTTCTGTCTTCTTGCCTTTGGTCAGTAGTTGCTATAGTCACTTGTTCTTTTAAACTTAAGAAGTACTTATCTGACGTATCAGCAGCAATCCAAAACAGAATTCTTCCAGTCATCATAAATGTAATAAACCAGGATCACCCCCATGCTGGGGGTTTGGAATTACAAGTCATCGCTTTTTATTTGAAACACCAAAAATCTTACGTAAACATTTTGCCTCAACTGTATGGCTGGGGAATGCTTGGTGCCAGACTGTTAGATCTTTCCTCAGGAGTTTGTACTGCACTGTATCACGCCTGGTGCTCTGGGACAATGTACTGTGGAGGCATTCATGGTGAGTAAGGGTGCCCAAGTCTGGTCTTAAATGAATGTGAGTTTTAGCAGTTACTTATGTTTGTATCTAGACCTCAGGAAGTGACAGCTGAAAACAGGCCGATGAGGATGAAAAGTGATACACCCTAGTTCTTTTGTAATGTACCTGGTATTATTTTCCCATATTTTTCACAGGTTGAAGCCAGGAAACAGCTGAATGGCTGCATTTATATTTTCTCAGAAAAAGAGATTTTGGCCTTTGTTTATTTCTCTGTAGAAAGTGAAACTTTCCACAAATGACTGCAGAGAGATGTGCATATCAAGGATATTGGGTGTTCCAGATTGCTTTGATAAGAACAAATAGCCTACAAATCACTAGACAGAAAATGAAACATGGCACGTTATCTCAAACATCCTCCTTTAATACCAGTTTCTCCAAAACACCAACATAAATAACTGGTAGTCATGTTGCAGAAAGGCATTCAGCGGTCCTTGCTCAGATAGTTGAAGGTAAAAAGTAGTTAATTAGATTTCAGAGTTTAGCAAGCTTGGGAATGAAGCATGTTTATGAACAGAAGAGGTTGTCAGCTTTAGTTTTTGCTTGGAAATAGGGGAGGGACCAGAGAATGAAATTGTTCCAATGCCTTTATTTTTTTTAAAGGAGTGAGGAGTCAGAGTTTGAGCAGTTTGCTAAATGTACTCAGACTCTACGTTTCCTGTGTGTGTAACTCTAGTACCCAAATCTTCTGTACCCACTCATTTCAGACAGAGGTTAGAAATAGTGGGTTTCTCACCCACTTGTTTCATACCAAAATTATAAACAACTGAGTGTCAGCCATTCTGTTGAATTCCAGTGCTCCATGAGAGATAATGTACCTATCTCTATGCTATCTCTGTCTAGCCTCTACCTGGCCAGCCACATCAGAAATGTATGCTCCTGAACTCCGTTTTCAATTATAGCACACAGGCTCATACTTGCAGCCCATCTCGTACCAGTTTGTTTCTACAGGCACATTCAACCTCTGATATTTTTCACTTGAACTGGGACTAAGGCATCACAAAGTTATTTGAAAGCAAGCTAAATTTCATTGTGACTGCCATTTCCTAGATTAGCCATATCACCAGGGATTTATACATAAGCTAAAGAGATTGTATATGAGCTTGATTGTTGTATGTAATTATTGATCTGAAGACTGGATGGTTTCATTTCTCTGGTATAGAATTATACTTTCTTGCTTCCTTTTTAATAGCCTCTGTACATGTCAAGTAGTCCTTGAAGACATGAAAATTCTTATTTAACTAATCAAAACTGAAAGACATTGAACTTAAATCAGAAGTATTCTGTTTGCGTCAGCTAAATAACAAGATATCATCTGAATGCATAGAAGATACTCATAAATAGAGTAATAATTAATGAGTATTTAATAAGCAGAACAAAGTACTGTTGAGTAATTAGGTACCACCTTGGATCTCAGCATCTCAGAAGCACCTTATTAGTACAAATGAATGAAAATGTCTATAATTTTACTTTCACTGAGATAGATAATTACTACCACAGCTTTCAAGAACAGGGCACTTGAAGTTAATAGGTTGTCCATTATCAGAGTAAGAAATAGACACAACTTTGTACTACTTAATTCTAAATATGAGGAAATAGATGAGTTTGAGAGAAACACTAGATCGACACTGGCATTCACCTGTGTGCGAAGAATTCCAAAATGTGTTATTTTGAGATTTAGGTATTACACACAGCATGTTGAGGTCTCATACGTACCTGTGAGGAAAGACTGAGTGAATGGTGCTTGCACAGCTTGTAGAAGAAGTGTTTTTGGAGGTGGGGCATAACAGCAGCCCCAGTAGCTAGGAAGATTGTTGGTAAGATGAGGCCCAGGGTCATCACAGTGGTCTGTGGTGGGAGAACAAGAGGCAACGGATTTATGTTGAAACAAGGGAGATAAGGCTGGATATGAGGAGAAATTTATTCAGTAAGCAGACAGTCGAGCAGTGGAGCAGGTTGCCCAGAGAAGCTGTGCGTTTTCATTCCTTGGAAGATTTCAAGCCCTATGTAACCAGGTCTGACCCCATAGCTGAACCTGTTTGAGCAGAAGGTTGGACTAGAAACCTCCAAGGTTGCTTCCAACCTGATTATCATATGACCCTACATTACTAAATCTGTCAGATACAATAGTTGCTCCATTGACATCTGGCAACTATACTGGTCTGTAGTTTAAGTCCTAAAACTGCAAAATCCTACTCCTGCGAGTGGATTTAATGATGCCAATAGTCCCAGTGAGGCTGATAGGATTTCTGGCAAGAATAACGCTTTAAAAGATCACATCAGTAGTCTGGAAGTCACTTCCCTTTTGGTTTTTGTTCAGTGACTGGACAAGTCTTCCCTGAAAAACCTCACATGTCAAGGAAGTTATTTGGAAGTCAAACGTATTATTCCTTTGGTATTTGTGGTTTTACATGCTAACTTCCTGTCTTTACAAATAGGATATTCCCCGTAGCTGCCATGTGAAAAGCCATGATAAACACAGGGAAAATTAATTTACTTTATAATTGAAAGTGCTGACAAATAAAATGTGCCACAATAGAAAAGAAGTCATTTACTTCTCAGTTTTAGTAACCATGGATATCAGTAGGATGGAAATCAAACAAAGAAAGTGGTCCTTGTTGTAGTTGTTGCTGTTATTGCTGTTATTTTAAACCACGTGATGTCCCTCTGACAGAACTGTTTAAAGTCTTCTATGAAATTTCACCCTTTGCAATTGCTACAGGTTTGATGCCCTGTTTCTACAAGGATTTACTTTCATGTATCAGTATCGCCTCTGTTTTTACAGGTGGGCAAAAAAAATACAATTTCTTGACGGGTTTTTTTGACTTACTACTGTAGGTAAAAGCCATCTGGTAAAAAGAAAGGTGGAAATTCAGCACTTAAAAGTTAATTTAATTTGTAGATATCTAATTGAGCAACCAAGACAGATTTCTATCTGTTAGGCATTTCCAAGTGTGATTTCAGTAAGAAGGCTTAGGAAGCTTTGCGTTGCTACCAAGAAGGCTGAACTTTTCTCTTTTTGGCACTACTTGAGTAAAGGAAAATGAGTGATTCAAAGTTACTTCCTCTGCGCAAGAATTGCATCCCATTAACTCTCTTATCAGGCTGTTTCATGTGGAACACGGGTTGTGTTTTATGGAGAAGCATTTCTAATTCAGGAGGAGGTCAGACTGTGATTGCAAGTTTAATAGAGAGCTTTTCAGTTAAAAACTAATGGTTACTGTATAATCTACTTAGGCACGATCAAGAATAGCTAGGAACTGAGTCTTGGGGATAAGCATATTTGTCTCAGGAATTTCTTGGCCACTCCTCTTGCAAATCATAGACTTGCAGATAATCTGAACAGAATAACGCATGCCGATTTTTCTCTTTGAGAAATACTAAACCCACACACATAAAGAAGGCTAATGTACATCCAGAATACGTCCTTAAGATCGAAACTTAGATCTTTGAAAAATAGCAATTTCAACTTCTTTTCTTTGGGAGTATTTCCTAAGGAATGTCTTTAATAACATTAAACCCAAATTCTCTATGTGATCTGGTTTTAGTGCGTTCAGTTTCAGGTTCTTGGCTTCAACATGATCCAAATTCCAGTCATATATCTGATTCTCTTTCTGCTTCATTTTCATAATACACCTGGAGTCCGCTGTATTTATTTGAACAGTAAACTAGTATTCCTCATGCCTAATGAATGCTGGCAGATGGGATATTATTAATTTACTCCATGTTTTTAATCAGAGGATTGTGTATTGCAGGTGCTTACCTACTCGACATGAAAGTGTGTACACTGCTGAACAATACTTAACCCTCAGTATAAAGTGATAAGACCAAAGTGTCGACAGGCTTATTTGTAACATTTTTTTTTTTAATATACATATATATTACTTTTACTGTCATTATCTTATGCAACCTACTTTTTTATTGACTTTTTCCAGTATCTGTATATATTTTTGAAATGCATGATTCTTACATTTTTACTTGCAGCCTGTTCTTTCAGTTAGTGATATGTAGTTGGAATGCTTTCTAACATGCCTTTCTTTTATAAGCAAAGCCAGCCTGCCAGGATCTGTGCCATTTCAAATCTATGAAGATTTTCAGCTATGGTTGGAAGCTTATTTAATATTAGATAATTTAGCACTGGCAATTTTATACTGAACAATCTAATATTTTGCAATAAGTCTCTGGTTTTGAATACTTTCATGAAAATGAGGTTGGGAATGAGGGAGGAAGGAAAGGGTTAAAAATCTTTTCAGATTAATTTTAGTTGTGGTTTCATTTGCATTTGCAGTTTAATAGTGAGCATTGTGACCTTGATACAGCAATCTTATGCTAAAGAACTGTGTGGGCTAAATACCTCAGCATATTTTAACTTTTTAATAATCCTACTTTGTGATAGCTATTAGACAAGTATTTTCCATTTGTAGATGTTTGTGTGCTTCAGAAAGGGTGTAAATGGCACTGTTCTATTTCAGCAATGTTGTAGATTGATTTTTACTGGAGATTTCAAGTTAATTTTACCACGGAAGGTTCTTGATCCAGTGAAATAATGATAATATGAAAAAACTTTATTCAAGGCTACAGAGGTTACACAACAGTTCATTGGAAAGACTTTGCATAGAATCCATGTTGCCTGACCATTATTTGTCTGTTACCATTTACCTCTACACCTTACTTTCAGAATTTTATAGAGACTTCTGCTTAAAAATCAAATAACAAATATGTGATTCAACATTTTAAACCTATTTTTCATGTATCAGATTATGTGTGTGCTTTCTAAGGTCCTTATCAAGGGTCCTTTTTATTTTATTTTAATTTTGCTTTATTCTTTGCTTTGTTTCATGTCTATTCAATTTTATTTATTCCATGTTTTCTTTTGTTTTGTTTTTGTTTTTAGTTGTGTCTGGTAAGTTGAAATTTTATTGGCCATCTTCTAGTCATCGTATCACTGTGACGGGAACTTCTCCTCCCCTTCCCATCCATCCCCTTCCATGTCCTTCAATCAGTCAGCTCCCATCTTTTATTTGTTATTGACAAGACACATCGCACAGAATAAATTCTGCATGAAGTATGGGTAACTTAATGGCAAAGAAAGGTAATGGGTTGCTAACTTTCTGTTTCTACATGATGTAATGAGTCAAATCCTAATGTCTTCTTTCTTCGTTGACTGTATTAGTTGAACTTCGAAAGTGCTCTGTCAGTTTAATTCTTTTTGTTAAAGGTCTCAAAGATAGAAGCTCTTCTTTCCTTAAGTGTATTATTATTTCAGCATCTTTTACCATATATTCATCACATACCACACGTTTAGGAGCCAAAGTGTGAAAGCAAATAGAAGCTAAAAAAAACACAGTGAAAATGTTTCCAGTACAGTGCACGTTGAATGGAATTTGATAACAGAGTTTCACTTTAACCTGGTTTAATTCTTCTGACATTGAAGCTAATAGGATTTTTATTGTTTATCTTAATGGCGATAGATTTAGAATAATCCACGTATGCATAATACACATGCATATAGAGGTAAATATGCATGCTAAATACATACTTAGAAGAATATCTAGAGAAACATATACCTATCTACATTTTATAAATTCTACCATGGTTACCTGGAAGACAGAATTTACCCTCATTTTTTTGGCTTTCTGTAGTCCTGAATGATCATCTTCAGGTCCTAGAATCACAAGCATTAAGCTATTTCTCCAGTGGGCAGGACCATTTTAATCTTCTTGCAACTGTATTCATTCTTAAGTTCAGTGAAATCTGAAGCCTTATACATCCTATGCACTAGCTCAGGATTTAGAAATCCTCAGTTCATTTTAGTGTGGCATTGTGTCACAGACTAGAGCCAACCATGCCCTGAATTTAACTATATGCTAAATTTATTCTTGTCATTAGAATCCAACAGCATAACAAAGGTGCTTCACCCTCATCTCCATTTTCCCCATCATAACTCACAGCCCTGTGGCAAATTCCTAACAGTGTCACCTTCCATTCTAAATTAAGCATGCTGTCATGTCAGAGTCTTCCCACATCTTCTCCTGAAGTACTGATTGAATGTTTCAGAGCTAAATGTTTTGAAGTCAGATGATTACTGTTGGTCAATCTCACCTTCACTTTGCATAGTTTCTTATCTAAGGAAGTTCTAGGAAAGGTAGTATTTGCATCCAAATGTGAATAATATGTTGTGATTTAAAAACTCCTTCCAAAGCAGGATGGTCGTAGGAAGAATATACGCTACAATTAACTCAGTACAGAACAGGGACACATGGCATGAGGAACAGATAACTGAAAGTGCCCATAGGAGCACTGAAAGCAATTCTTTTTAGGAGGGACTTTGAGTGCTACTTAATTCATTATAGATTACGCCACTGTTACTTGATGTTTATAAAACACATTGAGTGATAGCTTTAAATTACATGATTCACACTCTTTTTAAAAGAAAATTTTGTCAATACAGAAATGTCTGAAAGAAGAATGAAATAAAAAACAAGACACTAAAAACATTATTAAAGTCAGATTAAAAATACACCCTTTATTCTCAACCCAAAGAAGAGAGAGAGCATAATTAGTTTTGGACAGATGATCAGACAGCATCGTAAATGAACAAATAAATGGAATTTCATTTAATTCTCAGTTTTACAGAAGTGAGAGCTAACACCCTATAAAACAAGCTAGGCTGTATCTATGTTAGCCCCATCAAGATACCTAATGCTGTCATCTATGATTTTTTTTTTAATGTGACTGACATGATTTTTTGACATTCCATTTACTACTGGCTGAAGGGGTTGTTGAAGCCTGTATAAATCAAACAGTTTGGACAAAGCTGGCAGTATTTATAATGATAGGCTGAGCAGATGTTTCAAATTTGCCTTCATTTGCATATATATTTTGTTTGAACATGCCCCTGCCTATGTAAATGAGGGAGACATTTAGCTCTGCTGTTCCTTTAAATTCATTCCTCTTAAGTAGCTGGACTGAAGAGTTTAAATGGTTAAAATTTGTTCAATAGTTTTTCTAGGGCTTTTGACTTTAAATTTTTTGAGACCTCAAGAACATCAGAAGTCTCTTATATAAGCACTTGAGGGTTTTTTTCTCTCCTCGGCTTTCCTAAATCGTAGATGATGACACTTGTGCATGTAAGCCTGAATTCATAGTTACTCAACAGTGTTTATTACAGCCCTTGACAAAGCATGGCCTGAGGGCCAGTGTCCCTCAAAGATTTCCCCATTCTGACTTGTAGTTGTATTCCTGTTTTAAAAGCCAAATTTGTAACAAATTTGTTTGCATCGGTGACTGTTGCTCTGCAAGCTGTCTTATTAAGTCAGTGGGGCTTACTTCCTTGTGTAAGTGGTCAGTAATAAAAGTGTATGATGCACAGTTTTAACTGGGAGGTCCAGCAACAGAAAAGATGATCTGAGTGATGCTGTGGCTGTTAGAGAATGATGTGTCTCCGTATTAAACTCATCTGTTTTACATGATTTAAGATCAGTAGGCAAAATGTGCTTTCAAATAGCCTGATAGTACTGTGATTGATTGATTGATTGATTGATTGATTGATTGATTGATTCGGCATTTTCCTTTCAGAGCCTCCACAGTTTGTTGTAAAGCCTCGAGATCAGGTAGCTGCACTGGGGAGAACTGTGACTTTCCAGTGTGAAGCAACTGGAAACCCTCAGCCAGCCATCTTTTGGCGGAGAGAGGGAAGTCAGGTAAAACAGTCTTTCTGTGTCCCTTCTTCCTAGTAGTTTCTTAAAGAGATGATACCATGTGAGAGAAAAATATTGTAATTATTGATTTAAAGATGTGGAAAATAGGTCTAAAGCTTGGAGATGCTGGATGTTTCTTCTCTTCTCCTAAGTCGCATGCATGCTAGCTGTTGAAACAGCTAGAAATATTCCATGTTTCACTACTATGACGATCTTTTTCACCTAACAGGGACAACTTTTGAGAGATGAGGAGATGACTAATGCTAAAGTTTGTTTGAACTCCCAAACACTCCCAAATTTCTAAAAAGTTTGGCTCTGGGTTCATAGTATGGCTGTTGGTTTGCCATGTGTTTGCATTTGTCTGGCAAACTAAGCTGTTGTATTGATCCGCATCACTGCAGGACTCTGATTTGGGGCTAAGGAGATCTGTTTTCCCCCTCAGCTGGCTGACAGGTTGTCCTGGGTTCATACCTGAATAGGTCGCTTTTTCTCCCGGTTTTGTTATTTGAATGGGAGGGAAAATTATTTTCAGCTCCTTTGTAAAGGATCTTGAAAGCCAGTGGGTGAAACACAATATAGCACAGCAAGGGAATCACAGTTTTCTTACGGAGTCATCTTTTGAACGAGGGATGTGACACAAGGTATTCTTTATTGGAAGGAAAGAAGGAATATGGGATTCTGGTTTTCCTGTGAATGAAAGAATGAATGGTGCGATAGCATATGACAGGGTGCTTTGTGTTCCAAAACAATAGGCCAGAGAAACTGAGAACACTTAAAGACTGGCTTCTTTACTCCATTGCAACATTTCTGTCGAAATAGCTAAGTAGAACTTAGAACTAATTAGAGGATAATCTTAAGTGGTGTAAGTATGCCAGTGTATTAAGTTTGTATTTTTGAGTGACCTGGATTTTATTTGTTTTTCCCCAAAGTATGGTCTACTTCCTATTTTTTCTGGCTTAGTTTTGACTGCTGAGTAGTCACCACTTGTGATGATTGCGGGAACTGGAGGAGGAGGAGGAGGTCAATGAATACAGTTTGCTAATACTGAAGTAGGGGATGTTGTGTCCCATTCCCCTGGGTGATTTTTGGAAATGAAAATATAGTTAGGCAAGAAGGAGAGAGGAAAAAAATAGCCTCTGTGACCTTGAAGTATTCCCCTTCATAAACTGTTCAACCAGAGGTAGAAATTTGGGAGCAGTATTTAATGTAAAGGACTTGTGTTATTTTGATTGCAATTCTGATTTTTTACCACTATTGGTAAATACTAGGCGCTTCATACCAAAACTGCCCAAGTAGAAACTGGCATAGGATTTAATTCTGTATTATAAGACTAATAATAGAACACAAACACTGATTAGAGATACCTGAACAACATCTCTATTTATAAAACTGCTTCTTAGGAAGGTAAAAGTTAAAATACAAGTAAGTAAACCAGCATCTGCATTTAAGTGGAATAAATAGAATGCCATGGAATAAGATCTAAAGAATGTTAAAGTAAATTGCTTGGGTTCACCACAGTTGCTTGCACTGTGGTACATATACCATTATGGTGTATGTACACAACAGATCTTTGCTACTGCATATTGAACTTTATGTAAAGCCATAGAGGCTTTACACAAATAGAGGCTCTATCGAACGTAGAGGTGTTAGAGGAATCCTGAAAGACTTAAACAATCATATGTGTGTATCTGCACCCATTTTATCACAAACAATTCTATTATAGCTATTTACATTGTGGTATAGACATGTTTAAAAGATAGGAAGAGCAGAATGTTTTATGTGTAACATGAAAATAATGAATTTGTTTAGATGTGTTAAAGTTAAGATTATTTATGTTTGAATTTCATTAACCCATTTTCCCCCGCTTTTTTTCCTATACATCTTGTAGAATCTGCTTTTCTCATACCAACCCCCTCAGTCATCCAGCCGATTCTCAGTTTCCCAGACAGGAGACCTCACTATCACCAATGTCCAGAGATCTGATGTTGGGTACTACATCTGCCAGACTTTAAATGTTGCAGGAAGTATCATAACAAAAGCCTACTTGGAAGTTACTGATGGTAATTACACCTTTATTTTAGCATCTGTTATATCCCACAGCAGTGGGATGACACGACACTACTTTGAAATCTGCTTTGCATAAATGTGGATAGCATGTGTCTTTAAACATTAAAGTCCTGGTTTGGCTAGCTCTGACACGGGTTTAACATGTTGGATATTGTGTAACACTGTATCTCCGTTTTGCATTTGGTAAGTGTGCTCAGTTTATTTTTGTCAGATCTGTTAATTTATCTGGCTTTTTTATTTTAGTTTCTCCCACTAGATTTAATCTACTTTCAAATTGCCTGTGGCCTGGATCTTTGTCCTTATCATTGTGTGTCCATTTCCTTAGCATCTTCATTTACCTGTTTTCCCCTATTTTTTAATATTGCAGTATACCAAGGAAAAAAACTCAACCTGTGTGGAAGTCAGTAGAATAACATACAAATTAATATTATTGTACATTCCTTTTGAGAGCCAGTTGGGGAAAAAAAAGTAAGGGAGCATGACTGCAAGCAGTAATATATGCTGACATGAGGCCAATTTGCCAGTTATCAGAAATACTTCATATTTTTAATGGCAACCATACACAACAAAAATACTAATCTTAGCATTTAAAGAAAAAGAGAATAAGTGCAGTTTGTGGAGAGACTTATGAAGGGAGAAAAGTGTCTCTAAACTAGGCCTTTATCCTATATAAAATAATAGAAATAATGCAGTACTTGAAACACACAGTGAACCTGGAGAATAAACTTATTTACACCCACTGGATTGAGATTGTTTAGAGGAGTAGGACTGCATGCCCTCTGGTTTCTCACAAGTGGTGAGCCACATTTCTTAATCCACTTTTATCCATTTTTCACTGGGCAGGAGGCCATGGCGAGGTGAGAAGTAAATTTAAAATAGGAAATAAGCAAATTAAGAGAATTTTTGTTAATGTCCTATGCTATCTGAACTCAGAAAAAAAAAATAGTCTAAATATATTTCCTTTACTGTGACTGTATGCTCTGGTTTGATCTGATGGGTAGTTGCTTTGTATAACTGGCAAAGGCTCTGACCACACCACCCAAGTCTTGAAAGGCAGATGCAGGGACTGTGAGAATGAAGACCTTGCACCCACTGTAGGAGAGGATTTGGTTCGAGACCATCTTAAAACTCTGAACGTGCACAAGTCCATGGGTCCTGATGAGATCCATCCACGGGTCCTGAAGGAGCTGGCAAATGTAGTTGCTAACTCACTGTCCATCATATTTGAAATATCATGGCAGTCAGGTGAAGTTCCCGATGACTGGAAAAAGGGAAATATAACCCCATTTTCAAGAAGGGGAAAATGGATGACCCGGGGAATTACAGACCAGTCAGTCTCACCTCTGTGCCTGGCAAAATCTTGGAGCAGATTCTCCTGGAAGGCATGCTAAGGCACATGAAAATCAACAAGGTGCTTGGTGACAGCCAGCATGGCTTCACTAAGGGGAAATCCTGCCTGACCAATTTGGTGGCCTTCTATGATGGGGCTATGGAACTGATGGACAGGGGTAGAGCAGTTGATGTCATCTACCTGGATTTGTGCAAAGCGTTCAACACTGTCCCACACGACATCCTTGTCTCTAAATTGGAGAGACATCAATTTGATGGATGGACCACTCGGTGGATAAAGAACTGGCTGGATGGCTGCACGCAAAGAGTTGTGGTCAATGGCTCAGTGTCCGGCTGGAGACCAGTGACAAATGGTGTCCCTCAGGGATCGGTGTTGGGACCGGTCTTGTTCAACATCTTCGTCGCTGACATGGACAGTGGGATTGAGTGCACCCTCAGCAAGTTTGCAGATGACACCAAGCTGTGTGGTTCGGTTGATATGCTGGAGGGAAGGAATGCCATCCAGAGGGACCTTGACACGCTTGTGATGTGGGCTGATGCCAACCTCATGAAGTTTAACCATGACAAGTGCAAGGTCCTACACCTGGGTCGGAGCAATCTCAGGCACAGCTACAGGTTGGGCAGAGAAGAGATTCAGAGCAGCCCTGTGGAGAAGGACTTGGGGGTATTGATTGATGAAAAACTGAACAACAGCCAGCTTCATTGTGTGCTTGCAGCCCAGAAAGCCAACCGTATCCTGGGCTGCATCAAAAGGAGCGTGACCAGCAGGTCAAAGGAGGTGATCCTGCCCGTCTACTCTGCTCTTGTGAGACCTCACCTGGAGCATTGTGTGCAGTTCTGGTGTCCTCAACATAAAAAGGACATGGAACTGTTGGAACAAGTCCAGAGGAGGCCACGAGGATGATCAGGGGCTGGAGCACCTCCCGTATGAAGACAGGCTGAGAAAGTTGGGGCTGTTCAGCCTGGAGAAGAGAAGGCTGCATGGAGACCTCATAGCAGCCTTCCAGTATCTGAAGGGGGCCTATAGGGATACTGGAGAGGGACTCTTCATTAGAGACTGTAGTGATAGGACAAGGGGTAATGGGTTAAAACTTAAACAGGGGAAGTTTAGGTTGGATATAAGGAGGAAATTCTTTCCTGTTAGGGTGGTGAGGCACTGGAATGGGTTGCCCAGGGAGGCTGTGAATGCTCCATCCCTGGCAGTGTTAAAGACCAGGTTGGACGAGGCCTTGGGTGATATGATTTAGCGTGTCCCTGCCCATGGCAGGGGTGTTGGAACTGGATGATCTTAAGGTCCTTTCCAACCCTAACTATTCTATGATTATATGATAATGTCCTGGGAAAATACTTTTGTTTTTGTACCTCTATAGAAGTGAAGGCAGGATATGCAGAATGATACCCTGGTATTTCTAAAAGTAGTAGAAGTTGCCATCGATTTTAGTGACACGTTAGCCAGGGACTTCAGTGGCATTAGATTTCTTCTGTAAAGCGCAGATCGGTCAGCCTCTTCCCACTGGCAACTGCAGAGCTCTTCACAAACTTGTCAAAGTCAAATACAAACTATAAGTGAGCTTGTTTTGACTGTCTCTGCAGAGAAAGATGCTACAGGCCTTACAGTATATTGCAATGCATTACAACAGGTTGGGACAAGAAGTAAAGGTTGAATTATGCAGTTGGAAGCACAGAGTGTCATTTGAACATGCAAATGAAATTACAGGAGTGGGAGTTTAGCCAAGAAAAGCAGTACTAACACCCTGTCTGTTGTTACAAAAAGTAATTTAGAAATATATGATGTTCATGAACTTCAGATTTATATTTCAGCTACCAAACCAGTTTTTAATTTGCATGGCTATTTTCAGATCATCAGTCCATGTCATGTTGGACAGTACAGGTAGAGGAGGTCACTGAAACACAATAGGATAGCTTTTTCCTCTTTTTTTTTATTATCTTTTTTCCTCTTTTTTTTTTTTTTTTATTATCCATTGGATAATGGAGAAGAAAGCCTTCTTTTATCTGTGAATGCTGAGACTGCTTCATACCTTTCTATTAAATAATCCATCACTAACATTTAATTTTTATTGTGTGAAAGGTGCATTAAAATTGATGCCAACACACTGTAGGATTCTCTTTGTGGCTTTGAAGTCATGTTAACAGATTAAGTCATCAAGACACTGAAAGTCAGAAATTTCCAGAAAATATTTCTTAGTTGAACGTTTTTAATATGGTCCTTTTCATTAGTTTTGTGTTTACAATACTGCTAAGCATCTCCCCATTAGGAAACACCACAAAAATGATTTGATGCTACACAATAAATCTTTTTAGGAAGTCTGTATTCATCACATTATTCCTTTCATGCCTACCTCTTTTTTCTCTGTCTTTGAATGCTGGAAGTATAAATTCCGTTATATAGAGACCTGCTACAATGGTAGAAGATGAACAAGGTGTAATCTGTGCCTTGAAAAGAAACTCGGGAAGTCCTTTCTCATTCCATCATCACTTTATAAAGACCCTGGAATATGTAATACTTCTTTACTTTTTGAAAATGGTGCTGTGTATCATTTTAAAATGCTGTTGTTGTGCATCATTTTAATGTACCCTGGCCTAAATAACGCATGTCTCGAACTTTAATTACTTGTTTAATTATCTTTAGTTTGTTTCAAAGCCTCAAGCAACTGCTGTTGCTTAGATGATTAGGAAATTGTTTCCAGTTGCAGAAATCTATTTCCTGTTGTTTCTTCTGGCAGTGATTGCAGACCGGCCTCCCCCTGTCATTCGACAGGGTCCTGTGAATCAGACTGTAGCTGTAGATGGTACTTTAGTACTGAGCTGCGTGGCCACAGGCACTTTAATGCCCACTATCCTCTGGAAAAAGGATGGGATCCTCATTTCTACCCAGGATTCTCGCATCAAGCAATTGGAGACAGGAGCATTACAGATCCGATATGCCAAGGTAGCTTGAACTGGCAAACAGGTTTTCTTCTTACTAGTTTCACTTTGTTTTTTCACCTCCAGGCACTTTTGATGTAGTAAATCCTACAGTTAGAATTAATGAAATGTTAAATAAATGTATTAAAATATTTGATACTTAAATGCTTTCAAATATTTCATACTTCATGCTTCACACCTTGGCTTATTCTGCCTAGGGCACATTATTTCAGATTGCATAAGGAAGAATGCTTTTAAGAGGTATTAATTGAGGGAATTATATCATACTTAAAACATGAAGGGGAAAGAAAGTAAGCCTTATATTTCAGTAAGAGGAATTCATAAATTATTTGGGCTTTAGTACTAATAGATTAAATAATCTATTATTTCAAATGCTTATATATATAAAACTTTAGTTCAGCATACTGCAGTAATAGAGCCATGTACACAGCTTTCTTAAAACTATTTTTAAAGTTTAAACATATTCACTTGACAGCATAATCATAGGTCAGAATAGTTAACCACCTGTCAAACATCTAGCTTCCTTAGGGAATTATAGCAGGTCTCTGGTCAGTATTGCTGGTTATGCCTCGCATGCTGTAAAATGCTTGATTGTTGTTTTAGCATGCTGGCTATTCTCTGCTATATTTTCTGTGGTTTGAAGTGTAGTGATTTTTGAAAATTAGGATGGATATATCACTCTACTCTGTTCCCCAGAGTTGCACTGTTACCAATTACAAGTTACACTGGCTTAGAGTTTGAAACTCTGGTTATTGAGTGTTTCCGTTCAGCTCATCTGCTGAGGCTGGAACCTTAGGAGGATAGCATTTCTTTTGAGGGGAAGGGAAAGAAACTCCTTCAAAATGTGATTAAGTCACATATGGACGAATAATCCAACATTCAGAACTCAATGAGAATAGCACACGGAGATTCCTTTTTGGGTTTGCTGTAGAGTGTAATTTATGCTGACACAGGGAACCCCATATGTACAAGGCCCTGTGCAATATTTAAGCTTTATTTTAAGGATAACATGCTCTCCAGTGCTGCAGTCCAGACAAACCCCTGGGCATTACTTAGGCATAAGGTTGACAGTTGCATAAGGTCTTGTCATCTGAGTTCCTTCTCAACTTATTTGTTAGGACCTCTGCAGGGTAAGGAATAAATGCTACGAGAATTGGCCTTCCATTTGTTCAATACGGAATAGTTAATGTTAAATTAGAATCTGCAGTTTTACCAATTCTTTAAGGGATGCTCCAAAATGAGTATCCATTTTCATTTTGCAGTGCATGAAGTTGTAACTTCTAATGGAACAAATTTCTGGTTTGAATTTTTTGCAGCCTAATACATTTACCCACATTCGGTGGGGGGGGACGGGGGACTTGGGACGACACGGGACGGGACATGACATGAACAGCTGTAATTACTTTTCTAGCCCACTGAGTGCTTGATTGTTTCAAATATTTATTCTTCTCTTTTCCCACTTAGCTGGGTGACACTGGTCGGTACACCTGCATTGCTTCAACCCCAAGTGGCGAAGCTACATGGAGCGCATACATAGAGGTCCAAGGTAAATCAATTAGGGTTTCCTCTGCATGGAGAAAATACATAAAGGCAAATCATAAATTGAAATGAGGAAGTTACCTGACTCGTGTCATAAATTGCCTGTGCAGATGTGAACAGCAGTTAGCTTAGCAGCTGCTTCCTGCCTACACTCAGCATTTCTCTCTCCTTTGTTAGAGTTTGGAGTCCCAGTGCAGCCACCGAGACCCACTGACCCAAACTTGATTCCTAGCGCTCCATCAAAACCTGAGGTTACAGATGTCAGCAGGAATACAGTAACATTGTCATGGCAACCCAATTTGAATTCAGGTGCAACACCAACCTCTTACATAATTGAGGCCTTCAGGTACATGAGTCTCATGTGATCTTGCTGTGCTTAAACTCATATATAAGATGTTGTAAAAAAAGCACGTGCTAACCTGCTGTTGTGTGTGTTTTATCCTTAGCCATGCATCTGGTAGCAGCTGGCAAACTGTAGCTGAAAATGTGAAAACAGAGAGTTTTGCAGTTAAAGGGCTAAAACCTAATGCAATTTATCTATTCCTTGTGAGGGCAGCTAATGCATACGGACTAAGTGACCCAAGCCAAATATCTGATCCAGTGAAAACTCAAGGTAAGCTTTTGATGCTGAACATTTTAGGTGGCCACAGTGACTGTCACAATTTGACCAAGAAATACCAGATGCAGGAATTCTCGTAGCTTTCAACTGTCTGGCTATAATATATACTAGCTGGTAAAATACACTGTTTAAACTTGTATTTCTCTATAACATAGACTCTGAAAGCTGCTTAGATAGCATATTTGCATTGCCCAAGGGAATTCTGGTATCTCATAGCAAAGATAGTTACAATCTTGTAGAATAGCTCTTGTTAGCAGCAAAAATAATCTCTGCCTTTTTAAGTTATCACACAAATCATCAAATTCTGCTGAAAAATTATTATATCCAGTGAATCAGGCTTAAGACTGACAGAGGGAGAAACACCATTTAATCTGAGTTGATTTTTGCTGCATTAGGAAAGAGAGAAGTTTAAAATTGGAAGGAGTTGTGCATTGTAAGCCAGTAAAGAAGAGGTTTTGGCAATGTATTAAAAGTATTTCAATAGTACAACTGTTGAAAATAAAACAGTGGAGAAGAGAGTGCTTACAGATAGCCAAGTGGAAGACAAAAGCTGGGTAGGAATGGCTGAAGTAGTCATCTACTGACTCCATCTATGACTGAAGTCCAGCCATGGACTGAATCCAGCTATGTGAAATGTAAAATAACTTTGTGTTCACTGTAGCAAATAAATGACACTTACGATGGTGTATAGGGAATCATGCATTGCAACTTCACAGCCTGTGTTTTTCCAGGAGAAATACTTAGATTCTTAAGAAGGGAATAACTGGACATCCTTCTTTTCAAACTAAAAGTGCTGTAGATAATCTTTTTTTTTCTCCTGCTTTTTCTACTTACTGCAGAAATTGACCCATTGGCTTATTAAGAGTGCCTGTGTTGTATGTTTGTTTCTTTGTTTGCATAAGTAAGTACGTGTTTGTTTTTGAAAGGAAGTTCCTTAAAGGAAACAAGGCATTTTCCTTTGGTGACTTTCATTTTTCCTAAAGTTGGTCTGAAAACAAGTCTTTCTCACCTCCCCTGGGGAGTGAACAGTTACACACTGCTGTCCTTCAGTATGCATTTCTCTTGATGGGTGACAATTTCAGGGGATATATAAAGACAGCAGAGTCATGAAGGAAGAAGTTCTTTACTGTGAGGGTGGTGAGGCACTGGCACGGGTTGCCCAAAGAAGTGGTAAATGCTCCATCTCTGGCGGTGTTCAAGACCAGGTTGGACAGAGCCTTGGGCAACATGGTCTAGTGGTAGGCATTGCACAGGTTCCTAAGTCTGTTACCAAGGAGAGATATAGTAACCCTTTAAGGGTTTGTAGTGACAGGACAAAGAGGGAATGACTTTAAGCTGATAGAGGGGAGATAGATTAGATATGATGAAGAAATTCTTCCCTGTGAGGGTGCTGAGGCGCTGGCACAGGTTTTCCAGAGAAGCTGTGGCTACCCCATTCCTGGCAGTGTTCAAGGCCAGGTTGGACAGGGCTTGGAGCTACCTGGTCTAGTGGAAACTGTTTCTTCCCGTGGCAGGGGAGCTTTTAAGGCCCCTTCCAACGCGAACCATTCTGTGATTCTATGATTCCATGATTTCTGTATTCCTGGGAATAGGGCAACACGTGTTACTATGTCGGCAGGCTGCAGTGTTCTGCACAAGTCCATTTTTCATGCAGTGTAATTTCATTCCTGGATATCAGATAGAGTATTAGGTCTGAATGTCCCTGATGAACTGATCAATGTCCAGACTGATAAACAAGGTGAGGAATGAGGCAACATTCTGTTCACTCAGCAAAACTGAAAGTTTTATAACAGCATGGAAAAGCTTTGCTGTCCTCTGGGCATCTAGTACTGCTAAAGACATGAGAACCGCACAAAGCCTGAGTGAAAATAATAACCAATAGATAAAATTTTCATCAGGTAAGAAACAGAATCAAGTGTCAGGTTCTTTAGAGTGTCAGTTCCAGTCTTCTTCCAATACCATTTCAGTTTTGCGTAAGTTGTGGTCTAGCTAAGTTCAAAACTTCCCCAGTTTATTTTTGTCTAGAAGGCAGTATAGCCTTTTCCTAAATGCATGTCCAGACCAGGAACCTAACCTACATTCATCTTTTCACTTTGCATATTAGTGACATTAAAACCAACATGCTTAGGTGTTCTCACTGACAGTCACTGTCTTGGAAGCCTGACTCCAAAACAAGAAAGCACATGTATTGCTGTATAGCACAGATGTGCAAATGGCTGAGCCTATTAATAGTTTGATTCATATTGTTGGTGACTCATCTTTTATGACTAGCAAAGACAGAACTAATTATTCCACTGACTTTCCTGTTACATTCTAATCAGGGTGATATTTAGGCAACTCTCCAAACAGAAGTTTGTGTCTTTCATGCTTTCAAACTTTGAAGGGAGGGAACTACTCTGATAAATGGACTGTTTGGCAGAACATACTACATGTGGATACAGCAGTAAAAGAGTGCTCTGGTTTTGTCAATGTTCTTTGCTAGGAATCTGGATTTGTCACCCACTGACTGCATGTTAACCTCAGTTTCCTTCTTTAAGAATCCCATCTTCTTGTAAATATGTTCAGGAAACTGTATGATAGAAGTTCAAAGTGACATAGGCTTTGTATTCCCGAATGGGAATTTCTTGAAAAAAAAACCATGTATTCATGCATTGTCCTAATGCCTCTTAGCATTGGTTTTATTATTATTTAGAGAAGACCAATAGCTGATGAACTGAGAATGTGACCACTTGGCAAAAAGCAACAGCTGTGCTACTCTTGTATTAAATAAGTGTCTTCTATATCAGCATCAACTGCGTTATCCAAATCTCATCTTTCAAGACAAGTCTACACACCTACAGTGATGTATTTACAGTAGTTGTAGTTAGTTGTACATAAATATATGCACAAATTCTGTGTACTCTCTCTTTGACACTTCTTGTAAGCAGACAGGCATGGAAATTTCCAAGGTCATCAGGAAGGAAAGGGAAGGGAAAAGGAAAAGGGAAGAGAAAAGGAAAAAGGAAAGGAAAAGAAAGAGGAAAGGGAAAGAAAGAAAAAAGGAAAGGAAAATAAAAAGGAAAGGGAGACATCACTGTAAGTACTTTTCATGAATTTCTAAGGCTGTGATCTTTTTTGTCAGCATGGTATTTGTTTAAAATGATCAGAGAGAGATATGAAATCAATACAGAAACTATTACTGTGCTGTCCATAGTACATGTATATTGTAGACAGCCTGTTACTGATTGCCTGTAAATTTTGTACATGTCTGACAGTCATTCCGTTTCAGTTAAATATATTTTTTCAAGGGCTCTTGTGTTTCCATTGCACCATTGTGTATTTTGAGAGGGATTTGTCCCTTCATGCATATGAACAATTCTTTTAGCTATAAGATAGACCAAATGTCAGAAGAGCCAGATAGCACTCAGCTGTGCTCTGCCTGCTGTTTACAGAAGACAGTTGCCATCAGAGAAGCTGCATCCACATGACTCATTTGTCTTTTCTTCATTTTTTACATTTATTTTGTAATTACAAGCAGTAAGTTTCCCCATGAAGCTATCTGAAAATACAGCTTCTGCTTTTGCCATTCTTTATAGGTTTCCAGGTCTCTTGGAATCTGCAGTGTTTTTTCTCCTCCCAACAGGAAAGAATGAAGAAATGCTGCTGCAGTTACTTACCAAAGACATCCTCAAGTGTGGTTTTTCTTTTTATGCAGCATTTCCCTCCTGTTTCTCTCTGTTGAAGACAGTGCTACTACCTAAACATTGGTGATTTGCTCAGGAAAATACTCCATGTAGTTTTTTCTTACGTAGTGGGGAAGTACTTAGGATATTCTTTATTGGTGGTATCACATACTTTATGATATATTTGTTTGTAATTACATATGCTTCTTTTAACAATCATATATACTTGTGGAAATGAAATCTTAAATCATTACAGATGTTCCACCAACAAGTCAAGGTGTAGATCACAAGCAGGTCCAGAGAGAACTAGGTGATGTGGTACTACATCTGCACAACCCTACTATCCTTTCTTCATCCTCAATTGAAGTTCATTGGACGGTAAGTATAAATCTATATCGTGGAGGTGGTCATATATACACTGCTGAATCTACTGTTTGACTGCAGTGGAGCCACACTTTAAGAAGCTGTGCCGTTTGTATGCTTGCAAATGAAATGTTTGTCTCTGGAATGAGTGCTGCTCGGGCTTTGCTTTCCTACTTTACTAAATGTTGCTCCGTTTTCACCATTTCCTGTCTCTGTAGAGAGTGCTGTTTACAATATGGTGAGAGGTTCAGAGTCGTCCTCTGGAAGCTAAAGGACTGATCAAAGCCTTCAAAGTCATATAATTTGAAGCTTTTGCACTGCTTTCAGTAGGAAGTGTATCACTCCCCTAATGAGATAGCATGGGCATTTCCACTTCTGTCAGTCACCAGTGGAGAGAAATACTGCATTATTCTCTTTGAAAGTTTTATCTTCATCCTACATCCATACTGAGAAACACTCCCAAACCCATATAGCCTCATCTTAACCTGTCCTTTCCCACAGTGCTATAAGTACATACAGTGCAGAGAGAAGAGACAAAAAGGTCAGATGGTTTTCAGATGCCATGTTGACATTGCTCTGGTGGGAGGAAGCAGGAAGTTGGCCACGTGGATGATACAGCAGAGGAAATGAGGGAGTAAGGAAACCACCATGTAGGAGTCCGGGAGTAAGGGGAGTGGGAACATACATGAAAAAGATGCAAGTAGGCTTACAAGCTAAGGCCTCAGGAAGGAAAGGATTAGAAATGGCTTACTGAGGGAGACATTTGGCAATTAAGAGTCAGAACAACATGGGAAAACTGCAAGTACCAAGCAATGAAATCAGAAAATGTGATTCAAAGAAGAGCAGTTTTGAAATAGGATGCAGAATGAAGAAAAAGTGGGGAATAATTATACCAGGTGTGGAAATAAATCCAAAGGGAGTCAGCTGTGAGGTCTTTTTAGGATTTCCATCTGAACGTGTCAATGCATTGGCAGAAACAGTTGAGGAGAGCACAGGGTGTAGCCCCTGCTATGCCATGGCAGAACATTTTAAACAGGAACGAAAGGCACTTCACTTTGTAGCATAACCCTACCCCTACAGAGTCCTGGTTCATGACCAGGGCTCCTGGATGCTGCAAAAGTGCAGTTAATGTGTGTGCTGTGTTGCATGGTAATTACACTGTCACCTGCAGCATGGCCACCTGCAGCAGGCAATCTCCTGGTTTAACTAATTCTGTTAAAACACCTTTAAGGTTCCTAGCGCAATTTCGTTTGACCTTTCCTGACAGAACAACCTTTTCCAGACAGGCAGTTTTTGTCAGTCTCTTGGGTGGCCTGTGGCTTCTCTGCAATTTCAAAAATAAGCATTACCTCAGTTTCAGCTAACACACACATTCTTTATGTGATTATTAAAAATGGAGCATGTTGCTTTTTTGGAGCAAAAGTGCAAGCAAGCAAACAGTTTTATTGTGTCATTGTCTGAGATTTTTGAAAATAGGGGAAATCTGATCCACACTTAAAGATTTTGTTGTTATTACTGGACTTTCTTATTCATCAGACACTGAAAATGGTAGTTAAAAGATAGTGAATGCTCCACGAGATTTCACTTCTGTAAGATAGCTTTCTCTTTCAGCTATAGCCAAACAGTGAGTCCCACCCTTGTTTACATTAAGATATCTTTCTCCAGACGTGATGTAAAATTCCCTCGGTCTGCGCAGCACTCAGGACCACTGAGTATCATTTTGATCTGCTTTCCAAGTCTCATCTGTGTTGCCATGCTGAGTTTTATGAGCCTCTTCAGAGCCCTCTCAAAACAGCCCATTCCCTCCAGCAGGGGAGCGTCCTGCCGAGAGGGTGGACACAGAGGAAGTGCTTGGACGAATCAGCCCTCTGAAAGAGCCCAGCCTAATCACAGCAATGGAGATAGTGCCAGCTGGCTGCCTTTCACTTTGCTTTCTCCAGAAGGAAGCGGGCAGGAAGCAGTGCTCATTGCATGGATTCTGTGAGGCTTCCACACCTCCAGAGAGCTGGCAGGCATTCCTTTTGATCTCCGTATTCAATACCCTGACTCATGGAGCTGTAGA
This sequence comes from Pezoporus occidentalis, assembly GCF_034315485.1. NCBI lineage: Eukaryota > Metazoa > Chordata > Aves > Psittaciformes > Psittacidae > Pezoporus > Pezoporus occidentalis. The sequence continues at coordinate 2,056,683 of NW_026916093.1, read as the reverse complement.
TCCCCTGCCCTCGCCCTCCCACCTACCCCCATGTGCCCCTGCCCTGCCGGGCAGATTTGGGTGGCCAGAAACCTGGCCTGTGCTGAGCTCCATCACTCCACGCATGCAAAGGCTGTTCATTTCACAGAGCTGGGGCATATTATACAACTCCATTATCCCCCTTTAATGCCTTCATAAATCCACGGGAGCCAGCGCAGTTCTACCAGCATCAAACAGATTAATGCACTTGTGAATCAGGCCTGTAATTTGCTGTAATGCAAGGAGCCTTTATCCTCTTTGACAGTGTTGTTTACTTCAAATAAAAAGCATAGTCCAAGGGCTGTGCACAGTGTCACAGACATCATTCTGGTTCAGTTTTGTTAAAGGTTATGTTGTGTGTTCTACTGTCTCACCAGGTGGACCAGCAATCCCAGTATATCCAAGGCTATAAAATTCTGTACCGGCCTACGTCAGCATCCTATGGAGAGTCGGAGTGGTTAATCTTTGAAGTGAAGACTCCAACTAAAAACAGCGTTATCATTCCCGAGCTGAAGAAAGGTGTAAACTACGAAATCAAGGCCCGCCCTTTTTTTAATGAGTTTCAGGGAGCAGATAGCGAAGTGAAATTTGCAAAGACCTTGGAAGAAGGCAAGTGGGAGCCAGACAGTCTTCATCTTTCCTTTTTGAAGTAGTAGTCTGGCTCGCTTCCCTCTGATACGTTCGTTGTTTGATTTTGTTTGAAGTGCATGCTGTTTGAGAGCAGCAATCTGCGGCAGAGGAGGCTGTGTCGGACTGGATCATTATGTGAATTGTTTGGTGACACAGAAGTAAATATTCAGAACCATGCACAAGAGACAGGGAGAGAGGGATGTGCAAAAATCCTCTCCAGCACACAATGGGAAATGTGCTTTTTATCTTCGCTGCAGTGTGCACTCCTCCCTGCTGAGTTCATGGTCTGGGCACAAGTGACTTCTGTCAGATTCAAGCACTTGCTAATCACTATCTTGAGTAGATAGCAGACACCACAGAAATCATCAAAGCACTATAGCTGAGGGAATGGAAACCACATTTTTAGAAGGCTTTTATATCTGGATCAATCAGTAAGACAAAATGAAAAGATGAATGAGGGCAACATATAGAGTGGACTGAATTATGTATTTCCATCTCATATGTGTACTAAAAAGAGAAGGTTCATGCAGCTCTTCATTTTGTTGTTGCTTAGGCCTAATGAGTATGCAAGATGGCCAGTGCCTCTTGGTATGTGCAGCCTTTCCCCTGCACTCTTCCCTCCCCAGCATAAATGCCATGTACCTCTGTTTTATTGCTGCAGGTGGTTCAAGAGGTGTGCTTAACTGCATTCATCCTAAGCATCAGCTAAGTGTCCACATTTTAAATGACTGTTTAAAATTCAAAACATGAATTATTATTATAGATGTGTTAACACATTTCATCCTGATTTTAATGAGTTTTGTATTATCCACACAGTAGAGGAACTGAGAGCTATCATTCTATTGGGATCAATTTATATAGTTTAGTTTTCGAAACTTGATCCTTGGTTAGATGATTTGAGACCAGTGAGAAATTCAGTGCTTGGGACTGTGACATCTAGGTAATGGGTACCCGAGTTTAGAGAGTCTGGTTGATGAGCGTGACTTATCCTGTCCTGTACAGCAAGACTACAGCAGGACTCAGGAGCCTGGTAGCAGTTTCACATTGCTTTCCTTCTGTGTCATTTTGTCCTGTGGGCAGTGGGCAGCAACTGCCCTCAGTGAAGGGGTTAGAGCATAAAAGAATGCATTTATGTAGCCCAGAAACCATCTTCCTGTTACAAAAATCCACCCATGCATGTAATGAACTTACCTTCACTCCTTCTTTCCAAACAAACAGCTCCTAGCGCTCCACCTCAGAGCGTTTCAGTAACTAAGAACGATGGGAATGGGACAGCAATTGTGGTCACCTGGCAGCCACCCCCAGAGGACAACCAGAATGGGATGGTTCAAGAATATAAGGTACTGCTGGCATGCGTTGACCCCCTGCCATGGGGGCTATTGGCCAGGTAGTGACAGGTTGGTTTGTTCGTGGATGCTTGGCTCCATCTACTGGTTAGTCAAAGCAAATGAGATAGAAAATTGTTTGACTCAAACTTCATATTTAGTAATTCTGACTGATAGAAATTAAATTAAAACAGCGTCCATAAATCAAAGCAAAGGGTCAACCCTCTTAATTAAAGCAACTGCCTTCTTGCCTTCATTATAACTTGAGAAATGCACACACAAGTAGAGAGGGAACCGTACATGTTCGAGAGCCGTTTTGTGACCCAAAGACATTGGCCGAAGTAGTAAATATAAACAGGCTTAATGAGTTGAAAAGCTCAGGGATAATAATTAACAGTGTTAAGATCTGAGTTAAATTATGTGTAACTGGGTAACTGGAAAACTTTCAAGTAAAGAATGTGCTTGTGTAATAATAAAGGTATTTAGTGTATAGAATTTTTTTCTCTTGTTTCACACAAGCACAGTGCTCATTATCTTATTTAATTTTTAACAAATTTTAAGTACATTATAAATTCTTACATTTGATGTTTGGTTAGTATCATACACAGCATTTATTTTCAATTCAAATTGTTCTGCAAGAATTTGCATAACAAAGTAAATAAGGATAATTTTTTCTAAGCAAGCTACAGACGTTTTGTGTCTACTTGTGGAAATCAAATAAGCTTTGTAGCTATGGAGAGGTTTCAGTCTCCTGCAAATGTGCATTACTGACAAAATCTTTCAAATGGGAATGTCTTGGCTGTTTTTCAGGTCAAGACACTGTGCTATAGGCATATATTCCCAGCCATCAAAACTCATTCTGCTTCTCATTCTGGTTGGTTTTCTTTTTCCTCAGTAGAAATGGGAAAGGGAAGAGATTGCTAAGCTTTATAGTCAATTTAGAATATTAAAATGCCTTTCAAAACTTGTCAACTGATAAAAAAAAAAAATCAGTTTATGGCTTAGTTTCAGATATATAATGTAGTTGGAAAAAAAATACTTGCGAAGTTATTTTATCTAAAGGCAGACCTTGAGCTGAAGAGATGGAATTATTTCCATCAAGAAACTGCATCAGAGGAATGTTAAGGTTGTTAGGACAAAGCAATAAAAGTCAGGAATTTCATGTGGGTATAATACCTAACATACCTCATAGCATTCAGAGGCAATAGGCTATCGGGTATTAGGAGCAAGTGTCTTACAGTGCTAGTGTAGCAGTAGGTGGCACACTGGCACATTTCACATCTACATTTATTGTGTAAATGCCATTATTTTCCTTTGTGCTTTTCACCGTGGATAGAAAACAGACTCGTTGAATATGCATGTAGTTGCTATTTAAGTTGCTATCTGAAATTAATATTTTTGTCTAAAAACTAAATAAATGCAGAACCAATGATTTAAGATTAAAAACAATAACAAGGTAATCCAAATAGAAGTCTTGTAAAACCTTCTATTTTTTTTCCTCTTCTCTGTTTTTCGATCTGCTATGTTTTCTCCCAGGAAAAAAAGGTACATATGTGTGGGGAATTCTTTTTCTCAGCAACTTGAATATAAGGCAAGAGTGTACCTACTTTATTTAAAGGATGAAATAAGTAGAAAGTAGGGTAGCATCTTAACTGAAGTGTCAGTAGCACATACAAAAAGCCAGAAGTTCAAATCACAGCAGAAGTCATTCGTTCCTTCCCTAGCATGGTTAGAAATTTCCTTGTTTACAATTCTTTCTTCACATATGTGTCTATTATAATTGACACATGTAAATAAGGTGGATTCCTCCTTTCTTCATGTTGTTGTAAAAGTTTGGGTTTGCCTGCCTATTTATGTGCACAATCAAATACAGTATAGCAAGTACTGAACAACTTGATGTCTAACCTAACATTCCTGTTTTGTGAATTTCTCTACATGTTTGAGGACCTAAGACGAAAACAGTTTTATGAATTAGTAGTGCATAGTTACAAGTGCATAATAAATTGCTTTTATTGTTTCATGTAAAACCATTGTACGTGGTCGCAGTTACAATTTCTGTGAAAATGATGTAAGTCAAAATACAGATTTAAATCTTTTGTTCTGCACTTTATTGAGTCCTTATTTACATAAAAGGATTTTCGTGGACTTAAGAGCAATATTACTAATAATTATGCTACTACTGACTAAAACAGTCTCTCCGTAGTATCAGAACATAAAAAATGATACTGTCTTTCTACGTTCTGACCTGCTCTGCAGCAGCAGTTATGTATATGCTGTGTTGGGTTTCTGTTTCAAAGAAGCTTAAAATACATTTCAGATGCTCAGTGTCCCACTAGCCCAGTTTAAATCTTTGGGAAAATGGAAAAGGGTCTTGGAATGTCCTGAAGGTGGAATAAAATTCCCCAGGGTCCGGGGGAAAGTGCTGTACAGAAAGGGCCCTAGCAATTGTTCTTTATGTGTAACTCCAGCTTACTCACTTGGCAATCTCCACAGCAGCAGAATTACATGAGGGATTAAGAGCAGCTATCTGCTTACTAAATCTTCTAGGAGCTCCATATGTCAAAAACCAAAATCTTCCTTCCTGTGTCAACACAGGTTCAGAAATGCTGCTGTTCTCAGGAAAGTTTGCTTCTTTACAGATAAAGTACCAAATTTAACTAATTTAACTTTCTGGATAAATATTCATTGTACAGTAATGCATTTGTGAAAAGGGAGTAAAGAAATCAACACAGCTTCCGTAATTTTCTAGCAGATCTAGATTAGCCGCTACTTCTCTTTCAACAGCAGTTGGGAGTTCAACCGTACTCTTACAAGCATTTGCCACATTAATAGTGCAGGCCTGAAGAGGTGAAAATATCTCATCATATTTTTCTCCCAATCATTTAATCTCACTGATGTAATTTATAAAGTGGTGAATTGAAGTCATTAGACTTGTGTCCTGATCTCAAGTAAAAATGAGATCTGATATCATGCTGCCGTCTGTCGATAGAAGGTGGCATATTACTCAATCACACCCTCTTGCTGCCTTTTCTTTTATAAAAAGATAATGTTTGGATTCCAGCATGACATCAGTTCTCTTGTGACATCATGTGATGACAGACTTGCCCTTGGACTGGAGTGAAGGAAGTGTTTCTTGATGATCAATTGCTGAACTAGAGAATTGCAAATTCATTTAACGGAATGGTCTTTGTTGTTTATGTGAGCAATTCTTGACTTCCCGTATTTGTTCTGAGTTACTAATGTTTTTAGTTTTATTAGCACTGATGTCACTGGCTGAACTGTAAATGAATTACAATAAACCCATCAAATAATTTTAATAGTTGGAGCTACTCTTTGAAACAGGGATCTTTCCAATATTCATACCATGCCTAGGACAGCAATCCATGACTGCAGATGTTAGCGACAAGATCTAAATTTCTGTATCCAGCAGATAGGATGTGTCATCCTTCCTTCTACTTACCCCTTGGTGTTGGATTTTGAACATTTACGAGTACCATATGCTTACTTCCTGCAGGTTTGGTGTCTTGGCAATGAAAGTCGATACCATATAAACAAGACGGTAGACGGTTCTACCTTTTCTGTAGTCATCCCCTCCCTAGTTCCTGGTATTCGATACAGCGTGGAAGTCGCAGCAAGTACTGGGGCAGGACCTGGAGTGAAAAGCGATCCACAGTTTATCCAATTAGGTAAGCATGCTGGTAATCCTGCCTGTTGGTTTCAGTGATTTTTGTTTGTTTGCTTTTGTCTTTTATGGCACCAGAAATACTTCCAAGACAAGTGAAGTAGATAGTGTTACTTGATCTTTGGAATAGCAGATTTTGACATTTCTGTTCTTAAACTTGCCATAGAACTGTATTCTAAAGATGGGATTATAACAACACAAGTTTTTTTTTGATCTCCCAGTTCAGCAGTGCTGCTTTTTGGTTACTGATTTTTCAAAGTGAATTCTCACACACAAGACTAGTGTAATAAAACATGTAGGGGAGTATGGATTACTGAGTGTTGGCTCAGTTTACTTTAGGGATGTAATTTGTCTTGATTAGATTTTTTTATTTAGGCAAGAAAGCATGCTAAAATTAGGCACAATAAATACCAACTATGTGTGAAAGTTAGTAAATAACCCGAGTACAGGGAAAAAAAGGTACACAGATGACTGACAGCAATCTTGATCTCCTAACTTCATTTACAGCAAATATCTCTCATAAATGCAGATCAGGGGCATTGCTCTTGGGTGTGCTTGAGAGAAATGCATCTTTGTTGTTGGGTACCTGAAGATTATTTAAAGTAGATTTAGGTATAACTACATGTTGCCTTACCAGTATGCCTCTATCAAAGTGACTTATCATTGCAGTATATAACTGTGAAAGCAAACTCATCATGTTGCTTTGGACTTTATGTCTGTCCATCTCTGTCTCATTAGTAGATCTTCCTTGTTATTTCACTTTTTCTATTTAAAAACCTATAATTACTTCATGTGAAAATAAGACTAAAAGTTGAATATATTCTCTGGAAAATTACATGTACTTGGCTATTAAAATGAAGGACATCGTCAACTTACCTTATGCAGGCATATGATTCCTCATTACATTAATAGAGATTTTACAGCAAAATTGCATTTTGCTGTATATATTGCATGTATAAATATTCCATTTATACCTGTAAGACCCCATAGTTTTTTTCTGGGTTGTTCTCTCCTACAACCAGATACCATTCACAGCTTCCTACAGCCAGCTTTAAAGTCATAGAATCGTAGAATAGTTAAGGTTGGAAAGGACCTTAAGATCACATAGTTCCAATCCTCCTGCCATGGGCAGGGATGCCTCACAGTAGTCAAAGTCAAGGTTGTTCTATATGGCTTAGATTTTGAAAATTTGAAATTGGTGAAGCTTATGAATGTAAAATAACGGGGAAACCTCGATACTCAAAGCCTAAGATTTCATAATCATCTTTTTTTCCTTTTTTCCCCTTTTCTCAAACGAAATGCTAAATGAAGGTGAATTTTGTAACGAAACTCAGTCACATTGGGGTTTTGATAAGTGGAAAAGAAACAAGAGCCTGTCAGGATAAGATTTTTTGCCTGCATTATGCATTCCTGGCCTTAGCTGGCGCTATGTTAGAAAGCATGAAACAAACATACACCTTGAAGGGTGTTCAAGGAACCCATCTATCACCTTGTTGTTGGAGTTTGTTTTCATAGTCCATACTGCTTGCTTCTAATTAGGTGGAATGGCCAAATCTACATATAATGTGGTAAAAAAACCATAATTTGGCTGTTACATGATAAAGACCTGGAGGCAGGAGCCTTGTGGAGATCCATGCCACTAGAAGCAGTACAAAGAAATGCCTAGACAGTGCTGCAGTACTTCTGGCAACTGCAGGCGGCTGCTGAAAATTAGTACTGAAATTTAAGGAGTTCCCTTTAGTAGTAGAGATCAACCTAAAGTCATCAAAGCAGAAGAATGGCTGCAGTTTACCTAACTCTACCCCGTGTTACGCATTCACCTACAGCCCCCGCGAGGAATCATTCTTAGTTCTTAGATGTGCTCCCAGCACAGGGGTGGAGCAGACACTCCAGTGTTCTGGTAACTCTTCTGAAGAAAGAAAATTAATCTGTTGATGTCATCAATTGGCACTTTTCACCAGCCATAAATTACATGGTTACAGAGAGAAGGAAGGGAGGTCAGGGAGGGGGAAGATAGAGGACGAAGGATGCTACTTTAAGAAAGTTTGAAAGAGTCCTAATTCCCTTTATCTACATTCTCTAGGAACTGCATGTTTGGCACTGACAACTTCCAAGTTTCTGCATTTCTGCCACTGATCCCAAGCTATTCCTTCAGGAAATCTTTTCCTGGTATTTAAAATAGTGCAGGCCTTAACTTTATGAGGTTTGGGTTTGTTTTTTTTCTTAACTAATTAAAAATTCCATGTGTGCAAACAAGGCATACTTTTTATGTGAGAACTTTTTGGTAAAATCAAACGTCTGCCTCCTTTTAATGTGGTTTTCTTACAAAAATGTGAGACTAGGTTGTGACTGGCTCTGGAGCATCCAAAGAAGAAAGATTTTTGCTCAGTGTACCCTGCTTTTGCACAGCCACCTCATATTTGAGTCTGTGTGCTGTAGAGGGTGCTCCCAGGCTTGTGACTGTGAGAAGGGCCAGGGCAGAGTGTCAGCCAGGAAGGACAGGGAGGAGGAAGTTTCACATTCCAGAACAAGAGGGGAGGACAGGAGACATTGGATTCTCTGAGAGCTGAGGCATGCAATCGCAGTCCCATGCATCAACTGAGCTGTGATAAATGACCTTGTGCACGCACCTCACTTAACCTGTTACAGAGACAGGTACAAATTGTAAGCTCGAAGCTCTTTCATTTTCTGTGTCTCAGCTGACACAAAGCAGCTCACTGAGTCGTGGTGCCAAAGACTTCCCATGCCACCAGGGACAAGCTAACGATATATTTGCTTGTTATTCAGAAACCACCTTTTAGTGTTTAAAATCATGAGTTCAACTGAAAAATCATGCATCTTGGACCACTTGGGGATTCTGAATCACAGAGTTGTAGAATGGGTTGGACTGGAAAGGACATCAAGATGCAGTTCCACCACCACCACCCCCGGCCATGGGCAAGGACACCTCCCACTAGACCAGGTTACTCAAAGCCCCATGCAGCCTGGCCTTGACCACTGCCAGGGTTGCAGTTTTTCCTCTTAGCTTTTGAATGACCTTTTAAAGCTTTCTGTGGAAGTCCAAGGTCTGGAAAACTATTCGTTTTAAAGGCAAAGTTGATATTTTACAGTAAGACAGACTGCAAGAGCTTTGGTGTTAAGGAAAAAAAAATCGTATTTCATGAGAGATAGCCACAGCTCACTGTATTGTGTGTATATAATAATGTGCTGTGGAAAATAAAATCATAGGATTTTCTTGTCATGAAGTTTAACTTCAGGACATTGGTTACAAAAATGCTCCGTACAAGAAGGTGAGAATTATTGCAGATCATCACAACAAACTCTTTTTTGTTGGTCTGAAGCCTGCCTTTTATACAATGATCGGATACTAACTAGGATTGTTTGGCAGTATTACCTATGCTTGTTGGCAAATATGTAGTGAAATTGGAACATTGCAACATTTTGTTCAGGGTACCAGCTTGAAGAAGCCCCACAACTGCAGTTAGTGTTACTCTTAAACACATTATTCATAGGACTATATGGTGTGCAGTTATTTATTGAGACAAGTCTGCATGCTTATTGTAAATGCTGAGTGTGTTAGTCAACCACTGGATGTCTCAAGTGTACAAAACACAGGAAAGTTTCATTGAGTCTTTATTATTCTAATTGCATCTTTAGGAGATGTGATTTGTGTGTAGCTAGTGTGCCTTCAGGGATATTACTCTGTCAGCCCTTCAAGTACTTGTAGTGTGATAGTTGTAAGGTTTAGTGGTATTTTTGTCTTGTGACCTGCAAATAACTCAAAGAAAGCAATTTTATTTTCCCTTGCAATAAGCCCTAACAAACCAGTTCAGTGCTGTCTCATCAAACTGCATGTTATAAGATTGAAGCACAAAGCTGGTATTTTTCCAGTTTTGGAAATGTATATAACTTGAAAGGATACAAAACAGCTTATTCCTGACCTGCGTTATCAGATAATTTTCATATTGCATCATGAACATACATGTGAGAAAACACTCAAGACATCATGTTGCAGATTCCAGGTGTTTTGCAAGTTTTGAATTGCCAGGATTACCAATGTCAACAGAGCTTACATCTTCCTACTTACTGTTTGTACATTTTATATGCTATATGAGATAGGCATTTGGAAAAGTACTGTGCCATAGTCTGTACATGTACAGGGCAAAGCTAAGGTTGCTTGCACACCTGTGAACCTGAATTTGCTGTCTTTTTTTTTATCTTTGGCATTCCAATCTTAATTGTGTATTAATCTTTTCTTTAACATTTAACAACTTAAAATCTAGGTTTTACATCATTCTTATTTATATGAATATTTAACATTAGAGAATTAGAGGTCTCAGTTCTTCTCGATGTAAATTCTAATTAGTTTGCATTGCAGTTTGAAACTTGGAGCTTCAGGAGAGTCAAACCACATAGTCTGTAAGCAATAGCCATAGCAACATTATCTGTGATTAAAAAGAGGGCCTTCATCTTTGGGTCGAAGAAGGGGTGAGTCACTGTGATAATATGCTGGTTTCAGGGAGTTATGGGATCAGCCTGCTCCAACAACTCTGAGGCATTTTCAAGTACATTAAATGCTGTGGCTGCTGCTCTGGCAGTAAGATGCACTTTGCCGTAGAATGTTTATGTTCACTTATTATTTTGGCATGTCTCCCTGAGGAGTGCAAGCAGGAACAGGAATGTTGATTATGAACAGTTTATATCTCAGTCAAAGCTTCCAGAAATTTCCTGGGATGAAGAAAAAGTACTTTGTTTAGTTCAAGAGCTTTTTTCCTGACTGATCATTCGGGATCTCACAGGACTACTATGGAAGGAAAATATGCCCTTCTCAAAGAAAGGCATCCAAGATAATGTTCCTGGAAATCCCCTTTGCTTTATATTTAGCTTACTTTCTTAATTACAAGAGGAGCAGGGTCAAATGTGGCTTCTTGAAAGTCCTTCCATCTTCTTTTCTATGATACTGTTTATATGACTGTACATGAACACGTACGTATACTTCTCTTTATCATGTGTCTAAATATATACCAGCTAATTTAATGTAAAGGTTCCAACAGTCCACCCAAATACAATGTGCCAAAAGCCTAATTTTTTAAAAGCAGCTACATTATTATGCTGTTCTTATGCATGCAATGGCTAGCAAAATAATACCAGAAGATGAATCTTATTTAAAAATTAGAAGAATAAATGGTCAAAGAGACTCTTCAGTATTTTGTAATCTTCAGACATGTATTGTCTGAGCAATGTTTATATGGACTGTATATATAAAAGTACCATCTTTCTATATGGCTGAATTGTTGACATATTTAAAAAGCATTCTTATCTGGCTTTCGAGTTTGTCATCATTTCCCCCCCGCTCCCCCCCCAATTTATTTTTTTAAATACATATATTGAAAGGATTAAAGAAAAATCATTTATCAGTCTTCTAAATTTATTCCGGACCATCGGTTCTGCAAATATCTTTTGGTTTACTCTATTAAGATGTACAAGGTAGTGTAGCTGTTCAAAAATACAGAAGTCTTTCATTTCAAAAAGTGACTGATGATGCAAGTTTTCATATCTTAATATGGCCTCAGCTGCAAAGAGACAAAAGAGAGAGAGTGACAGATTTAATTCATTGGTCACAGCATACTTTATATGTCTAAGCCCATCTGTCCACTTGTGTGGAACTTCAGTTGTCTGTCTCCATAAAATGTGAAGCAACCCATCTTAACCTTGCACAAACAGGCATGAAATCTATAAACCCAGCAGGCACAAAGGGTGTATTAGAAAAAAAGAATGAGACTGCCTGGTGAACTTTCAGACAAGGCAGTGCACTTAGGATCATGGGAGATAAAGGGACCTGAAAAATGAAATAAAATTTCCAATAAAGTAGCAGTCAAAGGTGCTGGTGATTCCTTGGCAAAATAGGTGTTTGACCTTGATGTCGCAAAACCTGAAATTTGGAACTCTTCACTGGAAGAAGCTGTTATTAATTTAATCATTTCCCATTCAAAAAGGTAGCATTTTCCAGAGGAGGTTTGTTATTTGTATCATTTTTTTTGATGCCATCTCCTGTTTGTACTGTGATTTCTTCTATTTCAGTGGTATTTTGGAATAATGCAAGGCACCTCATCATAAAACAAATAAAAACCTATTCACTGTTTAGTTTGCAGAGAAAAGTATACTTTTTAAAGTATATAGTTTATATTAATAGTCTTATATAGTTTATATTAACAGAATTAAAACCAGCACCTTTCTTCTTAAAGCATGAATCTCTCATTCTGAATCTGAGCTCACCACCCATAGTATAAAGCAGCTAACTGTTGGATTTACACCAGAGTAAAAATGGGTATTTCAAAATTGTGGAATGTGTAAAACAATATCCACTCTGAGTAAAGGTTTTGAATTCTTGCCCTCAACCTGTGCAGTAATGAAATTTCCAGTAAGCGCTCACTGAAAAATCAGTAAGGCAGCATTTTGTCTATGAGTTGCTTCATTTCAGTTAGGAAGCATTGGTCACTAACTGAATGTATTTACTGCTGCTCATTGAAGGGTCCTGCAAAACTTCAGTGCAGAAAAAGCAGAAGAGACTGATTCTTGCACGTGCTTTCTCTACCAAAAAATAAAAATATAAATAGTGTGCAGAAGAAATACATGGCCTTTATTTTCATGGGGGATATGTAAGGAGATGCTGTTTTTGAAAAGGTCTGCTTGTTCGTTAATAATGAGGCTGCTTGACTATTTTAACCAATTCCTAACTCAGTTTTCAGTTACCCTTCTTCAACCGCATCAAGAGGCAGAATTGGTTATTTTGTACTTCTTTATGTCCTTTGAAGTATTTAGTCTTTTTTAATTGAGGTCAAAGTGAGAGACTGCAAAGAATACATTAGACTGTAATACAAGATTTAAGTCATCTGTCAGGAACTGCTAAATTAAAATGTATCCCTCAGTCCAACTTCATGTGAATGTGCTCTGAATTTGTAATTCTTCTGTGATTTTCACTTGTGAGAGTGGATGTTTAGGTAGCTGTATTCTACCCATTTGCAGAGCTCAAGGAACAGACTATGCATGTTTTGTATTTGAGCTTCTTTTCCTTGCTGTGTTCTTTGCTGGCTTTCAGGATAATTTTCTGAAGCTGCTGTTGCTTTGCTAAAATTAAAATGAAAAACGCAACAACAGCCCACAAGTTTGGCATTTTTTTGAACCTAACTATTGTGTGTCTAGTGGCCTGATTTCAGCGGGGTTTGTAAGCAAACAAAAGTCATTAGTTGGAGTTACTTGTCTTGTATGGAAAACAAGCCATTTCTACCTAGACCTGCAAAAGGATTTTTGAAGAGCAGTCTTTAGGATTTTAACCTTGAAAAACTGGACTGTGATTATGTCAGTTCTCTTCATGCTCCCTTTGGCAGTTGCTCATTCAAATTAATGGGCTATTTTGGGTGTCTTTTTTTCAGATTCTCATGGAAACCCTGTGTCTTCAGAAGATCAAGTGAGTTTAGCCCAGCAGATTTCCGATGTAGTAAAGCAACCTGCCTTCATTGCTGGAATTGGTGCAGCCTGTTGGATTATCCTTATGGTCTTCAGCATCTGGTTATATCGCCACAGGAAGAAGCGAAATGGACTCACTAGTACTTACGCTGGTATTAGAAAAGGTGCCGTATTATGTATTTCAGGCCACTGGCTGCTGAGTGTGTATTTACTGGCTATTTTACTTTATCATCAGTCTCTTGTTCTTCTGAGACTCGACGCAGGAATTACCAAATCACTTCATTACTTTCAGGAAGTGTGGCTCAGGAGCCAATGCAGAGAGCAGCAGTGTGTTAGAACCTGGCTTTAAAGCATAAACTTTTAGCAAAATAATTAGACTAGCTATTTGCAAAGATACTCCTACAAATGAGTAATGCAAACATGGGTTTCAGGCTGGGAGCTTCCCATATGCCCTTGCTACCTGATACCCAACGATCTGTAAAGGTGCCAAATGGACAGTAGTTCATTGTCCTTCTTGTTCAGTCCTTTGCTTGCTGCTGAGAGCACTAACAGTGGTGTACATTACTGTAACGCTTTTGGTGTGTGTACTTGAATTTCCTTGTGTTCTGGGGAAATGTGGTGAGGTGGCTCTTAGTACTATTGACATCAGCCCATAGTACTTTCCTAGAGTATTTCATAAATGCTATTTTGGGACCCTTTTGCTGGGAGTGGATTCTGGGGCTGTCACATCTTGCATCTGCATTCAGTTAGAATGGCAGCAGTGGGACTAACTTAAAGCACTCTTCGTTTTCATGTACATCGGATTGTTGATGTGCAAGCAGTGCTTTACAGTATACTCTGTGACAGACAAAACTGGAATCTCTACCTGGAAGACCTTCTGGAGTAAAAGCTTGATTTCTCCTGATTCAGTAATCTGTTAATGAAATCCCAAAGTTAAAGCTGAATTCAATAAGCTGCAGTTCATTTTGTCTCAAGGGAGTACCTCATAGGCACTCACAGAGTGAGAACTGTAAATTCTGGAATTAATCAGAAAATGGGAGATCCTGATTTTGAAGGAATTGAGGGAGAATGTTTGACATTTAGCAATCAAAAGATAGACCTGATCTTAAAAGGTGCACATGTCTTAATGTATGAAAGGTGTCATGAGATTATATTCTTCAGTCACTTCAAAAATGAATGTGTGATGAGCGGGATGGATATACAAATATAACACAAATGTTTTTAAACATTAGCAGTGTGTTGCTATGAAAATGAAGCAGCGCTAAAAATAGCAAGTGAGGGAGTGGAAACATGGAAATAGTTCTGGACTGTTGCAAAGTGTAAGTGCCCTCTGTGCTATTATAGTGTCCATGCTGGCAGTAGACTTTAGGCACAGTGGTTGTAGCAAAGTCGTAACCACAGAAATCAGGGATGAATTTTGCCTTTGGTTTTGTTCTTCTAGCATTTCTTAGATAGAAAAAACTGCTGCATTGGCCTGTGCTGTTTTGTTTCACTAATAGCATGCTGCCATACCGCCTTTCTACAATTCTATCAAACTAACATTGCTATGCTTTCAGCAGTACCTATGATTAAGCAAAAGGCATACAATTTGTCCTTAAAAATGGTTACTTTAACGACATCAGCTATTGTTCAAAACAGCTGTGTTTTTCAGTATCTGTAAAAATATCTTCTGTGTCATTTGTTGGGGATTTTAATGAAAATACACAGAAAAGTAAGGTCTGTGTCTCCATTATCAAGTATTCTTCAAGAAGAAAATCCATCTTTAGTGAAATATAAATTGCAAAGTAGTTTGCCACTCTGCAGTGCATCAAGTCATCATTGCAAGCCCAAACTTTCTTCACTCTTGCATTTATTTCCTTATTTTTATATTTAGCTTCAGGCCTGACATCTGTTAAAATACTTCACTACTCCCACACATACATACAGCGCTCTTACACGCACAAAAGAGTTTATTAATAGAAGCTCTGAGAATTTAGTTGTTCTTCCGTACGGTAGCAATAAAGCTGTCTTTTAGTTGAACCTCTGTTCATCTGCTCCTGTGTTCCTTAAGAAACAAAACTAGGTTTAGTACTTAGGTGACAAAAGAGTAATGAGACAGTAGTTTAAGATTTTTTTTTTTCATGTCCTTGTGATTGCAAATTAATTTTGAGACACTTGATTCTCCTTTGAATAGCTCTGGTTTAAATGCACCTTCTATTTTAATGAAAGCTTGTTACTATAGTTCTTCATTTTCGAATGTAGCTAAATTAAACTTGACTGTGTGAAAGAGCCTAGCTCAAAGAAAACACAATGGAATTCCCAAGATAAAGAGCTGTGCTACAAATGAAGCCTGAAACGGGCAAATGCTCAGAGGTTTTTCTTTTTTTGCTTAGCGTCATATCCCTGGAAATAAATTGGCTTGCTAAAAGAGGAGGAAAAACTACAGCATATATCCTAAATTATAGCACACTCTGGACTACCCCTGAACATCAGAGTTGTAAAAATTAAATGAAACAGTTATTTTCTTAGCCAGAACTGTTTCTGTGCCAGGTTTGCTGATCAAATTCTGTCTCAAGGCTACTTTTAGTGAATATTTTATTGTTTCTCTTACATCTCACTTGGATGTCATGAGATCGAAAAGGGCAATGTTAGCCTTTTTCTGCCTATCCGTGGTAGAAAAACTATACTGTCTTGTCAACAGGAGGGGGAGCATGTGCTGATAGGAAGAGCAAATGCTGGTGCTCTGTATTTGGATTAGAGACCCTATTGATCCAAAGAGGATTTATAGTAGCTGTGAGAGTGAAGATTGTCAAGCAATGTCATTGTTCCACTGTTAACCTTTCCCTCTTAAAGCCGAGGGTTGAAAGGTAGAAAGGTGTTGCATCTAGGGAGATCTTTTCCCTTTTTTTTTTTTCTGATTATTTAAGAAAGAGAATATTTAACAGTCTTGTCTATAAAAACAAAAATTAATTGCTGCAGTAGATTTTAGTGCCTTCATTGCAGTGAGAGTTGGTGCCATTCTTGATTCAGAGACAGTAAAACAGCAGTTCTCTTTGTTCCTTTATATAATTATTATTTCCTTACTGAATACTTAAGTGTGCCTATTAGTTCAGTGTAATGAGCATTTGCTTAGTGAACTGCAGATAAGATTCAATAGGACCTTGATAAGGCTTTGTTAAGGAATTTGTCATTCTGCATTCTAAAATGATTAACAGTGTGGGGCTCTTGTTTGTGCTAGGATTTTCAGAACAGTTTATAATACCAAACTGAGGGGAATTTGAAAGGCTAAACCACAATCTAGTCCCCTCAAGAGTACCGTAGAATATCAAGCTTATTTTTTTTTGTTCAGAATAATACCTGCGAAAACAGGCTTCTTTTTGAATTGCAAATTTCATTTTATTTCTGTACCAATGTCACTGAACTACTGGGTTAGTTATATACATTTGTTTTATGTTCAGCTGTCTGCTAGATTTATACTAATGTGGTATGTTTCCCTTTCTCTCTTCAGCTTAATAACCAGTTTGTATTTTGTTTTGATTTTTCAGTCCCGTCTTTTACCTTCACACCAACAGGTATATATTTGCACTTTTCCTCCCTTCTTTGTTCCTTTAGCATGTGTTTGTGGTACTGTTTTCTTTTTCTGACATAACCAGCCCAGCTGTTCTGAAGGGTTTTTAAATAGTTTCATTAATGACAGGTACCATTATTTTGTTCTCTAAGTAGTGTATATTGCTTTGTAGCTGACATCTGTGTGTACCATTTTGTAGCATACCATTTAATGCAAGCGTGCCATTTTGTAGCATGATCCCATCAGTTTGCATAACCTGGGCTCTCTTCTTGCATATTACAATGGAGTACTATGGCCTTCTGCATCTACTGCTGCAAAAGGTGCTTCCGATGGAGGGAGAGTGGCTCTGCAGAACCCAGATGCTGGCTTGAAAGGGATTCAGTGGGATTATACTTGGGGAAACATTTACTTTCTTTTGTGTGAATCTGCATTGATCCAGAGCCCGAGGAGTTGCCTGCTTTGGAAGATACAGAGAATCAAACCGTTATAGCAGTTAGATTTCTTTGCTGGCTACATTAAACTGTATTTGTGTTATAAAAATATAAAATAATCATCCTGTTCTACGTAAACGGGGTCATTTCATTTTTAGGGTGGGTCTAAAATAATTTTGCTTCTTTTTGTTTGGGAATGTACAAATTATTACCTGAGCCACAGCCCACCAAAATCTGTGAGAGCCTTTCTGTTCTCTGACCTGCAGTCCGTCCCATGATCTAGCAGCTGAGTGGTTTTAACTCTACTATAGATACAATTCAATACGTTCAGTACCCACCAGTATGCTGCATTACTTTTAGCTACAGCCCGAGTGGACGGACAGGTTGCTTCCTCCTTTGTTCTAAATCCCTTATTTTCACAAGAGTTCTATGAGACTTGGTGGCGTATCCAGGCAGGGTAAAACCCTCCTGCCCCCTCCTCTGCATGCTCAAAATCAGCAGTGCACTGACCTGACCTCTGTGCAGCAGAGTTCCATCCTTCCAAGTTGGACCACAGGTGAACCAATCCCATGTCTGCCTGCATTCATCCACACAGACCTAATAGTAATGGCTTCAATTCTTATCCACATGCTTTTTATCCCATTGAATAGTATCTTGTTTCAAAAGTCATCCTGTTACGTTCGGTGGAGTTGCTTACTGTTTGGCATGAGTCAGAGGGGCCCTTAGTGTTTGTGAAGTCCTTTGAGATCCATGGTGGAGACTAATTTAAACTATTATTATTAAGCTGTCACTTCAGTTGGCTTAACAGGGGGCTTCTATTGCAGTCACAATAGTAGCATACTATGGAAATTCTGCAGAGGTTGGTAGGTTAGCTGACATATATTCTCAGATGGATTCTGAGAAAACATCATTAAAAGAAAATGTCAGGGTTCCTTAAGATATAGCAGAGCTGCAAAATAAATAACACTGAGATTTTCAAAGAAAAAATTAGAGGAAACACGAAGCATGTAAAACATGGAAAGGGGGGCAGGAAATCCTTTTTCAATCCAGTATCCCAGTCATTAGTTCCATTTACTTTAAATGGAACCAGACCCTCTTCTTTAGCATTACCTATAGTAAAAGACTTACCTGTAGCAATTCATCCTACAGTTTAATCCTGTTATTGTAATCACTGCCAGCATTTATCTCTCTCTTGCAGACTCCCAGTTTGGAGTTCTTCTAAAGAGCAGAATTTGGCTGCTTTTTTTCAGCACATTCCTAGCTGGAAAGTGTAGAATCCATCAGCGTTTGCAGGGGAGGCAATCTCCTTAACTCTTTGCCAAACTGAATGCAAACCTGCAGAATTTATGGCACTGTTTCTTGGGTGTTTTCATCCTAAAAACTTAACTTTTCAACCATGATGCTTCCCGTGAAGGATATGCAGTCCATACCAACAAATTAATGCATGTGGACGTCCACTTTGTTAATATCTAATGCTTCTAAAATGCTAGCAAAACTGTTCCTTCTAATTTAGGAAGTGCTCTTTATGCCAGACGTATTTTGCCAGGATTATTCATTTAAATTTTCATATTAAAAAGCATAATTTCTATATCCAATTGTAAAATGTTATAAAATGTAAAGCTGCTGTGGACTTTTAGAGCGCGTTTGTTCCACGAGTGTAATGGAGTAGCATTCAGAAAGAGCAAGTGTTTTCGCAGTACGTTCAGCTGTAATGAGCAGTTGTTTCCATTGGAAGAAAGGCTTGTTATAGAATCGTGATACCTCTTTAATCTTACCAAAGTATTAAGGTAGAGGAAAGCTTTAACATCTAGCCATTCATGAAACAAATATATGACCAAAATTCTTCCACAGAGTAACTCTACTGAAGTCAGCAGAGTTATGTTAAGGATAAGTTCAACCTGATGTATGGCTTCCTGCTTTCTTTAACTGATACATGTGTGTGTTCGTGTTATTCAGAACAGAACCGAAATGCATAACTTTGTTGAAACTAAGACTAGCAGTTATCAAGCAACACTAGTCCTATGTATAAACACATATTTGAAGGAATAGCTTGCAGAATGAGACTCAGAATTAATGTCTAAACAATGCACGTTTATTGTGTTAGCTAAAATGAAACAAAGGCAAATCTAATACTCCTATTTAAGGAGTCTGGGGGTTTATGTAAGGAATCTACGTTTTTTTAAATTATTTCCCTTTTTTTATCTTTAACTATTTCAGTAACGTATCAGAGAGGAGGAGAGGCCGTAAGCAGTGGAGGCAGGTAATTATGTGCTTTATTTTTAAAGCTATAAATTGTGTGCAACTAGAGGGTGTCAGGAGTGCTATTGTCCTTGTAACTGATGGCAGAATAATCGCTTACAGAGATATGTTTTAATTTATTATATTAATTGATACGTTTTGGTTGTATACTTCTTTGTTCAAAAGGAGGATATATGGTTTGAATTTTTGGGCTAATTTCTGAAGAATGAGTTGTAATATTTTCAGCTTTATCGACCTGTAAAAACTGCATCTCAAAGAATGAGCAGCAGAGGGAGCACTTTAACTTCAAAATAAAGACCT
Source organism: Pezoporus occidentalis (assembly GCF_034315485.1). Taxonomy (NCBI): domain Eukaryota; kingdom Metazoa; phylum Chordata; class Aves; order Psittaciformes; family Psittacidae; genus Pezoporus; species Pezoporus occidentalis. The sequence continues at coordinate 2,037,024 of NW_026916093.1, read as the reverse complement.
GGTTTACCAGCTGATTAAGGGAATAAAAGTAATTAAGTCGTGGCATTTATGAGGATTAAGAAATATAGCTGCTTCCCAAACACTACAAAGAAAGAAAACGTTTACTGGAAAAAATTGCTGAAGACATAAACGGCTTAAAAGGTGGCTTTTTAAGGAAAGGCCTTGCTGTGGATGTAAAACAGGCAAAGCATCACTCACAAGAGATAGGGCATGGAAGGAAACAGGTGGGTTTTTCATTAAAATCCCCCACTTTCAGAACCTAGCCCGTTCCATATTGAGGATTTAACTAAAACATATTTACTGGCTTGACATTGCTCAATAAGAGTGGACAAAACAGTAATTCAGTTTTCCTGTGTAGAGGTGGAAATTTCTTCAGGTTTTAGCAAAAACACAGGTCAGAGCAGTGACACTTTAGTGGCACACCTTTTGGGTTTTTTGTAGTTCACATTCAAACATGCCTTTTTATAAGCATCTCAGTTAAAGATTTGGCATGATACTGAGATAAACTCTAAAATCTCAGAGAGCAGCTGGGCCATAAATTCCTGTATCAGTTGCTGTTTCACAGGTGGCATCTTGTGATTCCTAATGTGCAAGACTGTACAAAAATTCAGTAGTGGTAAAGAGTAGGCATAAAATTAAACATTCCTAGTCTGTGCAGAGGCGAGGCGACTCTCCTGATGCTGCTGAACCTATAATGTTAAGAGCAATTGCAAATATCTCTGTCCAGAACTGCATGCTGCTGTGTTGTCGTAGCCATAAAACCATGGAGGAAAACCTCTAGAACAGTTACCATGTGATTGTTGAATGGAAAAATCTGTAAATCACTGGGTTGCTGCCTTCACCCCAGGACAGTGAGAAAATGAGAGAGAACAGAGATGAACCCTCTCTTTCCCTGAGAAGGTTGTTCAAAAAGGTACGCAGTTAACGTCCTTTGTGTTCTCTGTGCCACTGTGCTTTCTTGCTCTTCCCATAGCGCAAGCTAGACAAAGCACACTCACACAGACTTAGAGGACAGAAATGAACCCTGAGGTGTTTACATCATACACAGTCAGTTTGACGCTACTAGAGAATCACAGAATCATAGAATAGTTTGGGTTGGAAAGGGCCTTAAGGTCATCTAGTTCTAACCCCCTGCCATGGGCAGGGACACCTCACACTAGACCATGTCACCCAAAGCTCTGTCCAACCTGGCCTTAAACACCACCAGGTATGTACCATTCACAACTTCCCTGGGCAACCCATTCCTGTGCCTCACCACCCTCACAGTAAAAAACTTCCTCCTTATACCCATTCTAAACTTCACCTGTTTAAGAAGCAGCATAATTTTTTACTATCCTAGTTTTAAGGATCAGGGCCACAATCTAGCAATGTAATTTATTCAAGGTTTTAACATCTATGCGTTTTCTGTCCATTTGCGTATATAACATTTACAAGATGCATGATGTTGTACCATATGAAACATACTTCTGTAATATAAAGGAAATAATGTTATTTTTACATATGAAACCTTCCTCTGATTTCCAAACCTGAAGTTTTTGCTTCCTTACATTGTATTTGCAATGTTTTGGAGAGGTTTAACATTTTTGCCAGGTGCAGTTATGTGAGCATCTTAAAGCATTATTCAGAATGTCATAGTGATATATTTCAACATAATCCCCGTTTCTGCGATGCTGAGAAAAATACCCAATTCTGTGGTAATCCCTTTTCTAGACAAGATTCAAGGAATGGGTATTGTGGTGGATTGACTCCAGCCAGCGCCCACACAGCCACTTGCTCTGTCCACTCCTACCCCAGACCCTGTACAGTAATTCAAAGATTCAAGGAATTTGCTGCAAAGGTTAAAGATCTTTGGCAGTGGTGACCCCTACTTATTACCAGGATATGGAGTTGTAATGGAAACATCTCTTGCCTAAGTTTCACCTAAATGGCTCCAGTTAGTAGAGTTTTTGTCTACTATATACCTCGTACCACATCTCTTACATGACAGCAGGTGTAAATGAAAAATGAATTTTAGAAGCAAAAGACCTTTAACCCTCTATCCAAAAATCCAGTTCAGAGGTCTTGAAAGTACTGATACGTTCTGGAGGGCTTTGTCTCTTCCAAATGCCTTGACGTGTAGTTTCACTGTAAGAACAGAGTGTTAAAGCAGAGAGTATTTCAAATCAGCTGGCCTGCTCGCAGAACTACATAGCTGTGCATTTGTTTCAGATTTACAAAAAATGCTTGTTTAGTGTATGGCTGGTTGTTAGCCTGACAGTGAGTCAAGCCCCATCACCTCCTATGCTAAATTTTTAGATGATATATTCAGTAAAGAAATATATATACATATAGCTCTTTTAAATATCACTCTAAGACTACGACTTAAGCCTGGGGTGCTGACAATCCCCCACAACTTAATGCATGCGGTTTGTATTCTCAACTTTAAGAGGATTAGCATATTTTACTTTTGAAGAGCATCACTTCTAATATTATGGAGACTAGTTTCTGTTCTATTTTGAATGGAAAGTTGCCTGTTAAATCCTATGATGAAAGAGACAGTGTTCCTTTGATCCACTACTGTAGTACTATCTGATGGTGAGGAGAACTTGGCTTCATAAATCAATAGGAATTTGGGAGTATTCGTATCCAAACTCGGCTCTTATTTTCACATATCCATATCGCTTCCATGTGTGAATTTTCTGTTCTGTTTGACTTGCCAATTTCCCCTTTTTAACCTTCATTTCTTTAAGAAAAGGAGAAAGGGTAGAGAAATTAAACTTGCCCACAAAAAAGCCCACAAAACAAAGGGACAGATAAATGTTGCACCCAATGCAATGCGCGTGTGTAGTTCCACAAACTGAATTGATGCTGGCCTTGGCTGTTCATTGTCTAACCAAGGAACAATTTATACAGGAGACCAGAGGCCCATTGAATAATTAAGTTGTATTTTCTAATGCTCAAGCCTTTAAATATTTGATATTATTTTCTCATATCTAATCTTTTGAGAAGACTATAATTGCAATGTGGAAATGCTTTGTTTAAGTTTTGAAATGACCAACCTTTGTTTTTAAAGGCCAGGACTCCTAAACATCAGTGAACCAGCCACTCAGCCATGGCTAGCAGATACTTGGCCTAACACAGGGAACAATCACAATGACTGCTCCATCAACTGCTGCACCTCTGGCAACGGAAACAGTGATAGCAACCTTACGACGTACAGTCGACCAGGTTAGATATGTTTCTACCTTGCTAAGGAATCCTCTTTACAGAGTACATCTAATATATGAGAGAGTGTACAGGTTTGTTTGGGGTTTTATTTACGATGCATTTAGGCTTAATATAGTTGCTCCTTTATGTTATGGTGATGCTTTTGGTCCCCTTTTTGATATCTTTTTTTCGGTCCCCTCTGGATAGTTATAGCAAGCTGTGTGCTGAAGATCCCCTGCAGAGTTCAATGTTACCAAAAGTCACACTGAACTGATATGTTTCAGCATCTGAAAAAGAGCAGCTAAGGTAATTTTTAGGTTGTTCTGTACATCTGTGTTACTTGAATGGAGAAGGAGAAATGCCAAAAAGACACTAGTGAGATTTTCCTTCTGGTTTGGGTGTGATTGGAAGCATGAAGTGAAACATTGCTCCAGTACTTGCAGTCAACTTTGGCACATTCAGTACTTCCCTGGGGGTGCCATTCCCTACAAAAATGAGTAGCAGGTTTTCTGTTTAGGGCATGTGGATAAAAAAGTTCACACTCTAAAAGCAATTATGAAATGTTAGGTTTTGTGGTAGTTTCCCGGGAGCTTGGGCAGGAGTGCTCTTGAAGAAAACCTCATGAGTTCTGTGGGAGCACAGCTGTAGATACATATCTGGAAGTGCTAACTGTTGCACATTTTGTTTTAAATGGATGTTAGGTTCTTTTAGTTTTAATCTGGTTTGCATTACTGGTGAGGAATGAAAATGAGTCTTTTTCACTCCCAGCACCTAGTAGCATTTCCCAGTGTTTCAGAGAGGGAGTATGATTACTTATAGTGAAGTTGCACAAGGGCTAAACACCATTACTTCCTGTAATGAATGTGAAGCCAGCCATAATGGTTGATAATTCATAGGTGGTGGTAATGGTAATTCATCTGCAGTAATGCTCTCTTGCAGTGACCAGTGCCAAGTGCCTCAGAGGAAGGTGAGATATTTTAACGTTAGACTTGTATCTTACTCTGCCTGAGGATATCATTTCCACAAATACCTATGTAAAAAGATTCCTGATGCAGAGATACTTTATCGTGACAAGTACAGACATACCAAGTTCTAGTAACTGAAAGTTAACAAATTCAGAAAAGGAAGAGAATGCACATTTTTGAGGGTTGTAAACTATTATAACACCTTGTCATGAGGTGCTGTGGATCCTTTCTCAGTTTAGCTTTTATGTTAAGCTTGGTTGTGTTGCAAAGTGATTCCTTCCTTTCAAGTAGAGCTAATGAGCTTGAGGGTCAGACAAGGTGCTCATAGTGCTCTCTTCTGTCCTGGAAAATCTGGCAAATATTCTTAATTTTATCAGCTTGGGCTTGACTTATGCTCTGAAGCAGCAGTGTTGGATAGATAGGTAGGTAGGTAGATAGATAGATAGATAGATAGATAGATAGATAGATAGATAGATAGAGCTGCAAATGTGCTAAATAACTGTTCCTTTAAGTATAGTATTTTCTTCCAAGTCTACAGAGTAGGAACGGCTTGTTCTAAAAGTAGATGTTATAAAAAAATCTAACAGAATAAATCTACTGTTAGATAGGTAAACCAGTTTTGCTTAAGTACTTTGAGGAATTCTAATGTGTCTTTGTAAGAAAATGTACCTATTACATATATTGTATCGATTATATTGTGCTACACACAAATCATATGTAGCTGAAAATGGAAGGAGGTAAAAATTCATTTCATAAGTGACCCTGCAAGGATATTATGGCAAAGTACGGGGTATTAGGAAGGAAGAATATGCTGGATGCATAATCACCCAATATAAAACAATAAACTTGGAAAGGAGGAAAGACTAGTGTGGTTTCAGTTTTCAAAAGAAAAAGAAATGAAAAAAACATATAAAAAGTAGAAATCAAGAAGTTGAAGACTGTAAAGCAGTAAATAACAGAAGCAATAAATAGCAGCTCACATAAGAAAGAAAAATATATCAAACAGTAAAACCTTCAAAAAACACAAGCTGGGGGGCAATGATAAACTGTATGTGACGTGTTCTGATACTGTTCCTTAATCACTGAAAATGTGGATCAGTGATTTTCTTCCTCAAGTAGTATTTTATCTCTCTTTTTCAGGAAATATTTCGCAAAAAAGGTGCATGTATTAGGAATTTTTTTAAAATTTGTCATCCTCTATATATTTAGTAGTTACTTCATTTAGTATGATGGTCAAATCCTGAATTCTGTACTTAGCTTTACTTGGCATCCTCTCTAGTAAATTTATTGTGGCCACAGGTAATGGACTTCAGGTTTTGAATCAATAGGTACCAATTAGCATAGGTACCACATCTTTTAAAAGAGGAAAACTGTATGCCTGGTAATTGTTATGTAATTGTTGATGCATTAATCAGTTAGCAAACGAGAATTTTTGGTCAGCGATCATTGAATGCTAGTTTCACCAAGTCTTCTAACTGCCGACCTGCAGACTGTGTTACTCCATTCAGTATTCTTCCAGTGGACTGGATACGGAGAGGAAAGTGTGTGGAGCTGCTGTCATGCAAAGGCAAAAGAACATAGAAGGCAGGCATACTGCTTCACACAATAATGACCAGAGCATCAGTACATGTCTAATTTACTCTGTGGAGTAAGTGGTGATCTCATGGTGGAGTAATTGTTAGAAGAAAGAATTCACGCTGTCTATGTGATATATATTTAACATACAGGACAATTATATTACTGTGGTATTACTTATTTTGCAGTATCCAAAGGAACTGAAAACTAGCAAAATTACCAGATTGCTTTCCTGTCTTTCTGTTTCAAACCAAAATATATGATTGTACAAGGAAACGATGATCAAATAAAGACTTGCTACTGGGTACTGAAATACCTTTTACATTGTACTGTTTCTCTTTAATTCTCTCATGTGTGATCATTTTTTAGTCTGTTTTATAACAATGGTTTTATAAAAAATACAGTAAATATTGTTGTATCTCTGTTTCTTATCATGAGTATAAGAGAGTCTAAATGCTGTTGAGATGACATGACATGACATTTTCAGTTATTCCAACTATTAAGTTTTGTTTGATTTTTCTTTTCAATGCAAATTATTTTAACCAGTTATTGATTGGATACCTTATACTGCTTGAGAATAGTGTCTAAAAATGTGAATGTTACATGGCCACTGTAGAAAAAGCCTAGCAAGGTAAGTCATTGTAGATACAATTCAGAAGGTCTGAGTTTGCAGTGAATCAAAACAGTGAACACCACTTTTGCAGCAGTAGCTTGTAAGGTAAAGAATAGTCTGTAAAATATTCAATTAATTATAGTATCTCTGCTTCGTGGATGCAAGCCATATAATTCCACACTAAAAGATTTGCCATATAGTTGCACACTAAGAGATTTTTAAAGGGAATTTCATTGAAAGTATAGTGTAAGCGAACAGAATGACCTTTTCTTTTTTCTTTCCTCTGTGGTTAGCCGATTGTATAGCAAATTACAACAATCAGCTGGACAACAAGCAAACAAACCTGATGTTGCCTGAGTCAACTGTTTATGGTGACGTGGACCTCAGCAACAAAATCAATGAGATGAAAACCTTCAATAGTCCAAATCTAAAGGACGGAAGATTTGTCAGCCAGCCTGGGCAGCCCACTCCTTATGCCACCACTCAACTCATCCAGTCAAATATCAGCAATAATGTTAACAATGGCAGCGGGGATACGAATGAGAAACACTGGAAACCCTCTGTTCAGCAAAAGCAAGAGGTTGCACCCATACAGTACAACATTATGGAGCAAAACAAATTAAACAAAGGTGAAGAGCTTTTAGCTTGTTTCTCCTCTTTAGGTATCAGAGGAGTTTTGACCTTCTGGTGCTGGGACCTAAAGCTTTCAAGTTCAGCAATTACAGACTTCAGTGGTGCTTTTAGACTACTCCCTCTTTAGGTTTAGAAATACACAGTTAGCACTGTCACAGAGTTAATTAGCACCACAATAGCCTTCAGATACTGAATTTATTATAAAAAATAAAGAGCTGCATCTTTAGAAATTAGTTAAACAAAATACATTTCCAGTGGATTTGAGATTAATTTAAATTTAATAGTAGTTAAGGGATTGGTTAGGACAGAGGCCAGATATTTTATTCATAAGCCAGATGCATGGTCGTCACATTATACTCTACCTTAAATTTTAAATAGGTCAACCCATTCTTCCCAGTCGTGGATGGAGACTAATTAAATCTACATGTTCATGTAAACGAATGAAATTTTGCATATCAAACTCTGTAAAATTGTATTGTGTTGTACACTGGGGACACAAATGGAGTGATCGAATTCATTTTATACTTGTTCCTAGCAAGCCTTCGATTCACATATTGAGAGGCAATGCTTCCGCACACAGTTTTGGAAACTAAATTCCTTTGTTACCATATCTGAAGTCTGTGAATCCAGAAGCTAAAAATAAATTGATTTCAGTGTTAACGGGAAACATCAGAATGTACTTTTGTGGGCTTGAGGGCATGTTTCTTTAATATAATGTGTGGGAGTTGGAAGAAATAGGTATGTGATTTCTTGCCAGTCCTCCAGGCTACCATGCAACCTCTTTTAATAACCTGATTTGCAAAACAGTATCCCTAGGAACTGGACCCATTCTAACTTGGAACTTTTTGCATGGATTGTTGTAACTCAGGTGATGGCATAGTGATAAGTTATCCAGCAAAAAGGTACATTTCATTACAGGAATGTTGGTTTTTCTACCGGACCAGTCTACTCACAGAGGAGTTCAAAGGGCAATATAAAATGTGACACCTTCCCTTGACATAAACATGTCAAAAGAAAATTCAGTTTTTGTGGCTCCTTACTGGAGGGTGAAAGTGTATTTTTTTTTGAAATTATGTTTTCTTTCATGAACTGTGTATTGCATACGGGTTTGGTATTAAAACTGGTTTGGTTTTTATGCCCTGGAAGATACTGCATCTTTCAAACTGTGTATATTACAGCTGCATATTCTCTAACATATTGTAGTGTGGAAAGGCCCCCTTAAAGCATTGTCTGCTGACAGTCTTATATACATATTTCAGAGTGTTGATTTACTGTTTATCCTCTGTGTAAACATATGCGGTATGTAGGGCTTCAGCTTGGTCTCTGGAATGCAACTAGGCTGAGAAACTATTACAGAATACACTCTGGTGTGGAATCTATCATTTTGCTCTTTTTCCCATGCTTACATTATCACAAACATTTCTGCAGCAGATGGGGACCGGATTCTTAGTTTTGTTTATTTTTGTTTTGATTTGCTATTTTATGAGTCAATATTCTGATTTGGGTTTTCTCATTTCCTAAGTCGAAGCCGTCTTGCTGATGATTATACCTAGAAGCTTTTGTGATGAAAAGTAACCATTTTGATGAGTTACGTGCTGTGCTTAGTTGTCACTACTTTACATCCAGTGGTTCTGTTTATGATGCAGTTTTATTTGCTGCATGAAGAGTAACTCGGCTCCTTTCTGTTCTCTCTAAATCGCAGTTCCTTTTTACATGAGTACTGTTCTGCCAGATGAGTATTTTTCTTCGGATAAAGTTTTACCAAATCTAGATTTAAAAGTAACCATATGTGTATCGAGTGCTTTGGAAATGGAGAAGGAAGTTATGGTAACAGCCATTAGCCAAAAAAAGAACCCCTGCCTGTAGCTAGAACCTGCATGAGCCAATGTAAATAGAAATCTTCTTGAAGCCAGCAGGCATTAAACAAAGACCTCTTCTGTTGTAAACCAAATTCTGGGGAGCTGCATTGTTGCTCCAACAGATCATTCAGCCCTTGTAATACAGGCCTGACTCCTGTGTGGGGCTGTCACCTTTGAAATACAAAAAGTAGCTACCACAGTCCATTGGCTGCCTGTGTGCATAAATTAAGCAGAAACCCTGGAAAATCAATCAAGATGACAGTCACACAGGTCATGTATATATCCAGAGAGACAATAGTTGCAGAAGCATTGTGCATAGGATTTAGTTTTACCTTATTTTTGCTGTGGAGCTGCTACTTACCCATGATCTTCCTTAAACTTATCATTAGAGACAAGATAAAAATAAAACATGATTATCAGATTATTTCAAAGAATTTCTTCCTCACTATTTTCAGATCTTACTTTGTGTGACAAAGCAGGTGTCTAAAAGTAGATATGTCTCTGAAGGGTGGCATTAACTGTACTATTAAACTTGCAGATTACCGGGTAAATGACAACATTGCTCCAACTATTCCGTACAACCAGTCATACGACCAGAATACAGGTGGATCCTACAACAGCTCAGACAGAGGTAGTAGTACATCTGGTGAGTATCTGCAGTGTTTTCCAAACCTGAGGGGTTTTTGTGTACTAGCTGTAGTTAGCACTGCGGTGTGCACAGTGCTAGCTGTGGTTAACACTAGTTACTGGGCTTACAGAAGGGATGATAGAGAGGAACCCACTGCCAGTAATGCAGCAACAGGGTTGTTAAACAGCATAAAAACTGGCCCAGTAGGTGCCTGTATTTCTGTTGCATCCTTGTGGCACTAAGCCATCTAATAGTCAATTAAGTAACTGATTGTCCTAAATTGTGAAAGTCATGAAATCAAATCAAAGCTGGATTTCATAATGTTAACACCCTCCTGGTTAATAATATGGGCTCCCGATGGGCAAGTTATAGAAGTTCTTTTTCAGCTGTCACTAAAAAGTCTTGGGGAAAAAAAAAGGCTTTTTGTGCTGAAGAATGCTGACCAGGGCACTAAAGTTGCACTCTGTGCGTTGGAGCCACAGCGTATGGTTTCATGCAAAAGTTGTGGGTTCTCATTATGGTATAACCTGTTCACTTCCAGGTTTAATTTCTGGTAGAGGTGTGTGAAATGTTCGAGCTAAACTGTAAACAATGCATAGGCTTGGTTTAGGGCTTCACTGTAAATCTGATACTTAGCCTGTGTTTATTTACATCTAGCCCATTACAGGGTTACTGTTGTAATCACCAGTGCCCTGGGCTTTACATCTGCTAACCAACGTGAGGACTTTTCACATTTTGTTCTGCTGTTGTCTTTGATAGATCAGTTACCTTAATCCTAACCTGAACTCCATCTTGACTGATTGCAACTGAGGCACAATGGAGGCATAAACATGATGAGCCTGCTGTGCCTTTGGGTGACCTTAAGTGTCAGTGGCTGGGCTGAGATATGCACAGTTCCTGATTATTCAAGGTGCTCAGGGGTGTTCTTCTGGGAGCCAGCCTTTTGCCCATTCCCAGGTTTACAACATCAGGATGTGGTGCTGAGCTTGTGCTCCATGATGTAAAGACCTGAAATTCAGTGGGAAACATATCGGGTATGAACCCATGCAAATTAAAAATGAGAAGGTGGTATTCTTCACGCTGACATCTATTGCGGTTATTCATAATACTAACAATTTATAGTCGTATACCAAGGACTCCAGCAGGAATGAAGCAAGGTGACCAGAGTAATAAATTAATTGTGCTGAATCTCGTATATATCATGGTGCTTAGGGTAAAGAATGCAGATGATTGTCTCCTTGGGATAGTTTGGGTCTTGCTTGACGTACTGAGATACCAGGAAAAATAATGGTACATAGCTAAAATATGTTTGTATCTGGCAGCTAAAGTGGGACAATAATAAGCAGAGCTATCCTCTGTAAGAATGGAAAATCTGACACAGCAGAAGTGAGAAAAACAGGCTTCCTAAATCTCACTACAACACATTTAATCATGTGTATAAGGTTTAACTAAAGTAATATAAGACTATGCCTCAGTTGAAGAGAGAAATGTGAAGGATTCTAAAACATACTCGAAAATGCAGTGGCTTTATCTACAATGGAAGCAGTAACAAGAACAAAGACAGATAAAAATGTATACCAAGGAAGAGTGGTAGAGTCAGTTCTCATCATAGCCATGTCCAAAGTTAAAATTCAAGACCACCTGAATAATTAGTAGTATTCAAAGTTACTGGAACTCTTGAAGCTGCATTGTTCTATTATGAGCTACAGTTTCCCAGTAATAGTAGTCAAAAACATTTGTGTTACACTTCGTCGATCTTCTTTCTTCTTTTTTTTGCTGTTATTTTAGTTCCTCCAGCAATTATTTTCAACTGCACCTGCCATTTAGACTAAAACTAGTCATTTCATTGTGCCTAAAATGTTTCAGTGGACAAGTACAAATTACATATATTCAGCGACTTAATGCAACAGTGGAACTTTAATAGATCATATCTATATCATATTGTATTTCAGGTTTGAGCAATTAAATAGTATAAAGACACTTTAGAAAATATGTCTACAGCTCATTTGTTTTAGATGATAATCTATAATGTAATTAATAGAAGTAGGAAGCTCACTTTTAATGACATTGCTTGTAGAATCCATTTATGGTTTTATCACATCTTGACTATTTATTAACAGTTCCAGTTTTCTATCCTATGTGCTTTTTTGTGTGCTGTGTAAAGTTTCTGGTTAAATTCAACTGCTTAAAATGTAGAGCAGTTCTACAAAGAAGCTGCAGTTGCTAATTGGTGTAAAAAATAGTAATTCCAGTTTATTCCAACTCAACACAACAGTAAATTCCCAGAGCATTTGGGAGGGACCAGGGTTATTTTGCTTTCCAGAGCTAGCAGTGAGGAGATACTTAAAAGCATTACAAATATGTACTGCTGTTTATTCACAGGGAGTCAAGGGCACAAGAAGGGTGCTCGGACCCCAAAAGCTCCCAAGCAAGCTGGCATGAACTGGGCAGATCTTCTTCCACCCCCTCCAGCACATCCACCTCCCCACAGCAATAGTGAAGATTACAGTCTTTCAGTGGATGAAAGGTAAGAAAAATAAATACATCATCCATTCCTCAGTTTAATCACTAGATAATTGAACTGTAATTTGCGCTACAAGGTGACAGTGAGACCTTCCTTCAATGCCATTCTGGTGCTGCTCATCTAGCTGTAGTGTGGCTATTTAGGATCACATACTGACAGTGGTGTATGACCACTCAGTACATCTGACTAAGCTGTTCCCAAGAGCACATATACAATGATTTTTTTTTTCTGGCTATTTATACATGTATCCAATATGCTAATTGCACAGTAAAAATTTAAGTACTTATTTTCTTAAAAAATCATTTTAGCTATGACCAAGAAATTCCATGTCCTGTCCCACCTGCACGGATGTATCTGCAGCAGGATGAGCTAGAGGAAGAGGAAGAAGATGAGCGAGGTCCTACTCCACCTGTCAGAGGAGCAGCTTCCTCTCCAGCCGCTGTCTCCTATAGCCATCAGTCAACTGCCACTCTCACCCCCTCTCCCCAGGAAGAACTCCAGCCCATGTTACAGGACTGTCAGGAGGATCTGGGACACATACAACACCAACCTGACCGGAGGTGTGTCAATGCAGATGTAGTGAGAGAGGTGTGACAAAAGTCATCCTAGCCCCACTGAAAATTCCTGTTGAATTTAGCGTGGGCAAGATTTTCCCATGATATTCATTCTGTTAGTATTTAAGTTCTAACTTGGGATGCTAGAACTATTTGTAACCTAAGGAATGTGTAATTAAGTTACTTTATTATTATACCATGGAAAGAAATGCAGTATATCACTTTGTCACATGCAATGCTGACATAAGTTAAATTCACAGTCATCAGGATATTAAAGTGGTATCGTTAACACAGCTTACCATATAATTACAGTTCCATTGTTTCCAATAGATTTACTGCATTATTACCATAAAATAGCATGCATTATTTCACAGTAACTGTGCAATTAACTTGTCACTGATATGTACGAATATATATAAATATATAATTTATATAACCTATAGATTTTCCTCCTCTCATAAATCCTAATACAGGAAATTATTGCTTGCAAAATTCTCTTAACATTTCCACCTACTCTTATTTAAAGGAATGACCAAAATTAATAGATATTTGTTATAGGGATATTTTGTTCCTTCTCTGAGTTGCTTTTAGTATAAACTGTTTTGCAAATACACTCTCACAGCTTCTCTTCCATAAAACAGTGAATTCTGAATGAGTCTTTTTATGTATGATGCTTACTTGTATTACTTTTAATGAAGAAGACACAGCTTTTCCATCCAAAATGGTAATTCTTGTATGATTTTTCTTTTCCTTCAGTGGTTTGCACATACTGTTACCACAAACATGCAAACTTACCTGCAATATTCTACTCATACTTTCTGTTTTTAGGGAAATGCAGGCCTTTCATGATGAAATGAATTTGAGCTTCCCAAGTAGACTGCAGAATTTTGGTTCCAGTAATGTAGCTTACTGGACATTTATGGATGTATTTTCCAGAATGGTTTTTTTTTAAGTTAATGTTTACCATTTTTAAGTAAGCAGTAGTTACTAATCTGTTTTTTTTTTAAGGTTCTGTATCTGCTATTACTTTTGTTCTCCACTTTTACTTGCTCTGCCTTGATTTGTTTTCTTCATTCTTTACGGTAACACTTCTTGTCCTGGGTATCTTTTTCTCTTCCTCTATCTTGCTCATAAAATCCTCTTTAAAATCACTTTTTTTATTAGTGGGTGGCTAATCATATTTTAGTGTAATTTCCATTGGCCCTGATATGTCGGGGCACAGAAGTGTTCACTTTAATCATTCAGTTTTCTGGGTTATTCAGAGGTTAAACTAGCTGGATACTAATGGAAAATGTTGTGAGTGACTTTCCAGAACTTCAGCTACCATATTCTGGAGAGTGGAAGATGCATACTGACACAGAGTACAGAGTGGGCAGTGGAGCAGGTGTATGCAAGCAAGCATAACCAGCCAGCAACTGCCTGGGAAGTAGAAGGTTTGCGCAACACAAAGACTGATGGTTAATCACTATTAATGTCATCAAAACTAGTGGCGGAAGTATCTAGAAGGATGTTCCAGTTAAAGCCTCTTAGGGCATACAGCTTATTCACTGAGTGGACTGAAAAAAAAAATATACTTATTTTGTTCTTAGTGCAATGATTAAGTCTAGCTTTGCTAAAAGTCTTAGAATTTCTAGTGACCAAATTTGTCTTTTTTATCTTACTTTTTTAAGTGTTCTTTCTTTTCTTTTTGCTACATCCAACTCATCAGTTAAAAAGATTTACATAATTCCATTTACTTGATTTGTAAGGCTTGGCTACCTTTTCCATCTAACAGCATTGGTGTGACCCATGACATTGCTGCTTAGGTTTTGGATGTACTGTGCTGAGCAGCACTGGAACATGTTGCCAAAGAAGTGGTAAAAGCTCTATCCCTGGCAGTGTTCAAGGCCAGGTTGGACAGAGCCTTGCGTGACATGGTCTAATGTGAGGTGTCCTTGCCCGTGGCAGGGGGGTTGTAACTGAATGATCTCGAGGGGCGTTTCTGTTTTGAATATGATGTGACAATACTTGCCCATTAAGAAAACATTCTGAGTGATGCCTCTGTATCATTTGGAGTGGGGTGGTGGGGGTAAATGGTGACTTTAAAGTGAAAATAATGTCTAAAATACTGTTTGTCATAGTTTTCATTAGCTTTACTTGTGGTTCACCTGAATATTATTTCAACTTCTGGTCTGAACCAGTCGTCTAGATTATGATTATGATTATGATGATGATGATGGTGTACTATAATACTCCTCTGTCCAGACAACTTGCTAGAAGTATAGCAAAATGAAATAGAACTCTGTGCTCTGGAAGAGTGGACAAGCAGAGAAAGAGTCTAAAGATTTACTGAGATAGCAGATCATGTCAATGTTAAAGCAAGAGCTGAGCTGGTAAGCAGTGTCACTGTTAAAGCAAGAACCACTGCATCAGATGAAGAGAACAAAGTAGTATGAATTCTGTACGCCCATGAACCAGCTGCTCTCTATTAGTCTATCCATAGTGGTTGGCAGGAAAGCTGTATTTTCAAGAACCCTTAGCTATTTTGTAACCAGTTGCCTGTCTTCTAATACCAAAACCTAGAGAATAGCAAGACTGGCAAATATATCATAAGGACAGTTGTCACAAGAGCTTTAAATTAAGGCAGTAAAACTATAGGGCAAGGTCTCTAGTCAAAGGCAGGTAGAGATTTCCAAGCAGCAATGGCTTCTGGGATTATGGGGGTGAAGTGGTATTAAATGATTATTGGATATATATCCCTAACTGACCTTTTCTTCATTCCGCTCAGTACATAATGCAGCAAATGGAAAACAGTGGCTACATGATGTAGCCCAGGGAGGTTCTAGCTTGCTCCTGCCACAAAGTATTAGGTTTTTCCATGCCAAATTTTCCTTTCAAAATTAGTAAGTGTTCCCATTCATTAAAATTTAAAAATTACATCTGCCCCCCCCCCCCCAAAAAAAAACGAAAATAATTTATGAGAGTCACCATCTGTCAATGAGAAAAAAATAGGGAAAAATGACAGTGGAAAATTACTTTGGATTTTTTTGCAAAGCAGTAGAAATTCCTGGTAAGCAAAGCTATCAGTACAGACATTGCATCAGAAAGTACTTTATCCTATTGGATGATCGCAGTTAAAGAGCATGCCTCTGGCCCTGTGAAGAAAAACTGTTGATAGCATTTCTACCTGGGATTTCTGAGTGAAGCATAAACTAAACTGAGCATTGGTCTAATGATATCGAATGCTTTGCCTCTTTTAGCTGGTGACACCATTACTGATGATTTAAGCTCAAAATAAATTAACCCATACATCTGTATGCATGTTGGTATCCTTCAGACCTAGAACCAACATTTCAGTGGAGAATTCTTTCTTTATATTATCACCTAGACCAATTTGAAAAATAATGAAATAATAGTATCTTTTCATCTCCTTCTGAATCACAGGGGTGGGTGGAGGGAAAATAATGTTTATGGAGCAATCTATTTGGATAGAGGCATCTATTGATGTTGATAGTCTCAAGCTTCTAGAACAATATACAGACACTACTCTCAAGGGTGCACAAATAATGTTTAAATAGTCACACGAACTGTAACCACCTCTTTGCCTAGCTGTACATGTGCTACTTTAGGAAAAATGAACAGCTTTATGCAAAATAAGCCAGTTTTCATTAAAAGAACTGTGTTGAAAGTCAGATTTCTCTGTGGTAGATTTCAAACTAAGTCACTTTTGATTCACAGAAAAAAATAAAAACTATAAAAAAAGCAACTAACCCTGGACCTTTCAGATATAAATACTGTTGGTTTAAGAAGGCAAATCAAGCGTCTTGGGAAATAAAAGGAGTATTTTCATCAATCTACTATTTTCTCTGACTACGTTACGTGACCTCAGTCCTTTTTACCCTTGTCTTTTTATGCAGACGTCAGCCTGTGAGTCCTCCACCCCCTCCAAGGCCTATTTCCCCACCACATACCTATGGCTATATCTCAGGGCCCTTGGTCTCTGATATGGATACTGACGCACCAGAAGAGGAAGAGGATGAGGCAGATATCGAGGTTGCCAAGATGCAGAGCAGAAGGCTCCTTTTGCGTGGCCTTGAGCAGACCCCTGCCTCCAGCGTTGGGGATTTGGAGAGCTCTGTAACAGGGTCCATGATCAATGGCTGGGGTTCAGCCTCTGAAGAAGACAACATCTCAAGCGGGCGGTCCAGCGTTAGCTCTTCCGATGGATCCTTTTTTACCGATGCAGATTTTGCACAGGCTGTTGCAGCAGCTGCGGAATATGCGGGCCTGAAAGTAGCCAGACGTCAGATGCAGGATGCAGCAGGAGGTGAGTTTGTCCTCTGTTTGATGAGAGAAGAGGGGAAAAATGGCCACTGAGAAATGTTATTTATCCTCTACTGCTCTCTATTTTCCTGTTGTTCAGGTTAGACATAAGGAAGGAGTTCTTTACTGTGAGGGTGGTGAGGTCCTGGCACGGGTTGGTCAGAGAAGTGGTAATGCTCCATCCCTGGCAGTGTTAAAGGCCAGGTTGGACAGAGCCTTGGGCGACCTGGTCTACTGTGAGGTGTCACTACCCATGGCGGGGGGGTTGGAACTGGGTGATCTTAAGGTCTCTTCCAGCCCAAACCATTCTATGATTATTTAGAAATTTGTGTGTGTGTGTCAGTTTACACTAGTGGAAGAGTCAGAAAAGGGGTTTTGGTGAAAAAGTTCCAATAAATTACTGCTCTACATCGGTTTTAGTGGGTAATTCCGTAAGTAGTTTGGTCTCGCTGATTGTTGCCAAACCGTAACCCTGCTGGTGGATTTGCATCCAGAACTGAATGAAGTGGGGGAAAAAAGGTATTAGAGAATTCTCTCCTTTTCCTAGTGTAATGCTACCAGCATTTTTACTTATTCTTCATAAGAGATTTAATCCTTCTGTATTGAAATGCCCAAATAAATAGTAAACCTTGAGTTGTATTTCCCCTGGATTTGAAAAAAAAAACAAAACCCAAAGCCTGGAATACATTCGTTTTCCATTTTATCTTTCTGAGAATGCTGCTTAAGCTCTTACTGCTATATTACTGAGATCAACTGGGTTTGTGCTGGTTTTGTAATTTAAAAGCTGTTATTAGTTGCAGTTTTGTTTATACATTATGCATATGCAACAAGGCCGTATGGGTTTTTTTTTCTCCTGAATCGCCATTGGAAATGTGGTATTTGAAATATCTAATATTTTACAACACACCGGTTACTAGTAACACTGGGTATATACAGGTAGTCAGTAACCTCACTAGGCCCAATCAGTGTTGTTACAGTTCATCTAAGAAGTAAGAATACCACAGGGGATGCAGGTTTCAAGTAGATCCATGAATGTTTTGTCAGTCAGTCCTATTAAACTGACAGACCTGGTGAAGAGGTACTTGCACAAGTGTGTCCACCCCAACTCCACAGATTTGCAACCTTCCTTCCATTTCTGATATCCTCACCCAGTTAACAGTCCTTTGTTTCATTTCCACACAGCTGTTCATCATGAAGAGTGAGAGGGGAGGTAATTTAGTACTTCTGGATGAAATCCTGGCCAATTGAACTAGGTGGCAAAACTCCCATTCGTAGCCACAGGGCCAGGATTTTATTCATTTTATACATATAAGTATACATTTTATACATATAAGTATACATTTTTATTTTATACATATAAGTATACATTTATTCATTTTATACATATAAGTTCACATTTATAGATTAAGTTCGTATTTATAGATATAGAAAATGTGTTTTTACCTCCCATTACTACTACAGGTAAATAATTTCGCAACAGTCAAGCTCACAATATGCAGTGATTTCTTCATTTTGATACTACCTACACATGACTACACATCCCAAAAATGCGACATTTCTTATCTGCAAATAAGCTGTGATAAAAAGCCAGTCACATATCCCCGGTCATTTGTGGTAGTTCACTCAAAGCAGCGTAGGGGACATCTGTACCTGAGACCCTCTGGTGACTTACTCTGCTTGTGGCATGGGTGACCTTGTGCTGCTCGACCCAGGGAAGATGAAACCATCTTGAAAGTGAAATGTTTTCTTGCTGGGTGGGAAGCCTGCTTAAGCTTGTCTGCCAATGGAGTTCATTGGAGCTCCTGGAGCAGGAGCTACCAGCTACTAAGCAGTTAGTTAATTTCTGTGCAACTAAGCCAGAGTGCCTACTGATAGGGCAGCAATTGCTTTGATTTAGTTATAGCTCACCTTAAAACCAATTTCAGGAAGGATGGGAGGTTATTGTTTTTCCAGCAGTGTATTTTCAGGTTTGATATAACTAGGTCATTCCAATGTGAAAAGGGAAAGTATAAAACATCTTATTTTAGATTTAAAAAAAAAAAATAATAGCTATTGTTCTGTAACAATTTCCAGGCCGTAGACATTTTCATGCATCACACTGTCCTAGACCCACCAGCCCTGTATCTACCGACAGCAACATGAGTGCTGTTGTAATACAGAAGGTCCGACCTGCCAAAAAGCAAAAACACCAGCCAGGACATCTGCGCAGAGAAGTCTACACAGATGGTGAGTCCACTGAAATGGGTGAAAATGTCAGGGAACCTTTCTAAATATGCATTCAGTGTGTGTGCATGAAATTTTTCCACAGTGATAACGTTATGTTTCAGAATTCAGTGATTTGTGTTTCCTGTTGCTAAACACACTGAACAGATTAATCATTTTAAATGCCAGAGTTCCTTAATACTGTATATTGATGCTTCCACTCTAGAGCCTTGCACCTGTTTTCTATAGTGTCCTAATGGGCTAATTACTGTCATTATTTAAGAGCCCTGATAGCATAAATAGTACAGTCATTGAGAATAATGTGTGGTTAGGATTAAAATCTTTGTTCACATGACTGACTGTTAAAAACTTCAGAATATATCTTTCCTGAAAAAAAAAAACTAATTTACCATTCAAATGGTGGACAGCACAAATCAATGAATTTTAATCCTGACCACAGCATTGGTGCAAGCAGATACTTTGTGAGTAAAAGCAATATCTAATCATCTTCTTTCGTGCCTTCACACACAATATCAACTCTTGCTGAAAAGGTAGTGCTCGTATGCTCTTGGGAGTGTAGGAGGATAATGCAAACATTGTGATGTTGTCTAGAGAGAGCCTTTAATGAAAATGCCTCAGGTGGTGCAGCTTTTATTAAAGCACTACCGTCCAGTTTTATAAAACAACCCACAGGCTTTGTTGGAAATTCATGTAAGATAAATTCTCCAAGACTTTAACCCATCTTGTCAAGTTGAATTGGCTAAGGGGGGAAGGGAAAGAAAGGCATCCTTCCCCACCTCCTGGCTCTTTGCGACAACAATCTGATTAGGACTTTCATTACCAGTCTGAAATTTTTCAAAGAGGGGCATCATTTGCCATTATCATATGAAAGCCTAATATTATAGATCCTTATCCAGGGTTACAAGAAGGGAGTTTTGAGCCACTTCTCCCTATGATTCCTGCCACTTGACAGAAAAAATTTAATACAAAGCTCACAGCACGATGAGCAGAAGTAATTTAGCAATGAGTGGTTGTCCGTGCTATTATCTGTACTTTATTCTGAGTATTTTCTCTCACTAGCTTCTATCTGATATTAGGCTGCATTAAATACTGGCATGACACAGTGCACCTGGGCCTCTTGGCTTATGCCCAGGCCCCTTCTGTCAGTGAAACTGAGCTCTTGGAATATTATCTGATTTCAAGAGGTTATTACAGTGGTTTTGTGCTTGTTTGCTTCTGTGAAAGGACAACACAAGGTGTAAATCCCCAAACTCTACCAGAAATGTTAACGTTTATGAGACCCTCGTAATGGTGTTTTGCAAGATTTTATGGACATTTTATCAGCTTTTATTCTCTTGAAGAGAATGCTCTTAACTGAGTAATTGGCTGAGCATCAAACATCGATACAAACACAACAGCTAGGACACCAGAAATAAAATCCAGACAGGAGTTTTATGCGGCCATCTTCTTCTAACACAGGAATAAATAAGAGGTGGGCCTGTATTTGATGACAGGTTTTTGTGAAAGTGGTTATACAAAGTTATAACATAAAGCATTGTGGTTAGATATTGCAATAGATTTGACAATCATGATCAATATTTGTTTTGTGCTATATGGCACCTGCTTACTTCAGCATATTTTTTAATTAGGTAAGAATTTCCACTTACCTATTTAGTGTGTGATGAAGTGTGGTCATTCAGGGAACAGCAAATTATGGCTTTCATTTCTGCAGATCTACTAAAACCCAATTCGAAGGTTGAAGGGCTTCTCTGGTTTTGACTTTATTTATTTATTTATTTTTCCTCTCAATCCATTTACATATTTGTAACCTCACTGAACGTTCTAACCATTCATTTTTATAGCCATATCTAGTATATTGTCTCTTTAGAATTAGCTGGAAAATAACATCTACTATTTGTTCTCCTTAAGTGGAGAAAAGTGGTACGGAAACATGAATGAAACACTTAAGTACTATTGGCCTTTCCCAGATATACTTAGGATTTTCTGTTGGCTTGATGTCACACCGTTACTTACCTTTTGTATAAAGGAGTGCCTGATGCTTCTTTTTTCCTCTTAGTGAGTGAACATACAAGTGTTTGTAGTAGAGCAAAGCAGATAATCTAAATTTAAGTATTTATGTGTGGCTAGAAGTATTAAATAAATACTAAAGGAAGAAAAATACATTGCTTCATTACTTTCTTAGCCTTCAAATTAGAAGTTACTTTCACATCTAAAGAATTTTCTGCTGTTCCAAGTTACCTGAAGTATTTGCTAGCAGTTTCATGAAATACTGGTGTCATGATGAATTTAAATGATTAGCTGGGAGAAAGGATATATTAATAATTTAAATCTTTGCATGGCTGGTTAAAAATGCAAAGAGTATTAGCAGCAGCAACATATAAGTATTTTTGTGAAAGAGATTGGTATTTCTGAAACTATTTCTTATTAATGTAGCAGTAAAAAGTCTACTACTACCCTTTTTTAAATAGAGTGCTCTCTTGTAGTTCAAGTAATAACAATTTTGTATCTTCTGCTAGCATTAGTTCAAATCAGTTTATACTTCATGTGGAACAGGATTTCAGCTCATTTCTTTTGTTCCTTGACAGTCATCCAGGGAGCAAAATGTTCTCCATATTTGTTGCTAAAAATCTTTGCTCAGTAGGTGGTAAGGATTAAAATGTATGAATTTTTAATTGCTCTTCATCTAACCTTTTAGAGAGTTAACTGAGAGTGCATTACAAGAACCAACTAACAGAGGCAACCTCCTTCTCAACCTTCCCTGACCTACTTACGTGCTGAATTTAGGAAACCAAATTTTAAAATTATATTTTCATCGTTTCAAAAATTATATAAATGAAAGTCTTCTCTGAACTCTCTTGAATGGATATATTAGTAGTTACAAGCCCTCAGAATTGTAAGCATTTAGATAAAAAGGATAAAAGTATTTTACCATTGCTTTGATTCAGTAGGTCTTTCAATAGAAATTACACCATTGACGGTTCACATGAGATTTTAACTCCTAATTCTTTTTTATATCTGAGTGAGAAAGGATAAAAATACTAACATTTTCACAACTAACTGGCTGAGGCTGTAACCAGATTATTTAGCTGTGCTATAAATGACACAATGTTAGGGCATCTGAATTTCTCACAAAAGGCAATTGAATATCTGCCAAATATTTCCTTGAATTTTCACATTAAAATGTTAAACCATTGCGCATGCTGGCAGCATTATGTATTTTTGTCTCCCTCTGCATGTGCAGTACGAAAAAGAACTACACAGCACATATTTCAGCAGTGGAAAAGATCAGTACGAATGTGTTTCTTACCTGTGCTAAAAACCAGCTTGCTATTGAATGATAATAATTTTCAGATACCTGCCCTCTTTGCAGTCCTTACTTCTGATTCCATTGTGAGATACTTTGTGCATGTTGATTTTGTTGCTGAGGGAGGTCTTGTGGAGTGAAAATTGTTTTGATAAAAGCATTATGTAAATGTACATAAGGGCCAAAAAAAAAACCTAGAACCTGACAACATCATATTGGGTTTTGCTGTATCTATTTATTCATCCAATAGTTGTGTACAGTTTGAGCTTCTTGAAAGATAAAGCATGAAAATAACTTCAGTACATGAATAATAGTAGCTGAGGTTATTATGTATCTATGAATTCTAAATGATCTTAAAGCTTTACTAAGTCAGGCACAATCCTGAGTTTTGCATTCCTGCATAAATATGCAATAGAAAAACATGACTTTGTGTCTTCCCCAGTATTGTATCAAATCTGTAACGCTGCTGTTTTCATCAGGATATGACTGTAGAAATCTACAGCCCGATAGAACTTAAAAAGAAAGTTGCATACTAAGGCTTGCTTCCCTCATTTGTCTCTCCTTACAATTCACCTTTTTGTGCTTACCTGTGGTTTCTCCACTTCAGTGCCAAACTAATTTAGCAGATTATTTTTCCCCGCTGGTGGTTTGCTTATCCCACGATTCCTGTGTATGTTCTCATTTAGAAAATTATTGCTCTTTTCAAAAGACGTGTATGAAAAGTTTCCCCTGTAGAGAGTGCTATGAAATGACATCCATTAATTGTTTGAGTTACGTGGGAAGCGGTACAACAGTAATACAGAGACATGAATGAAACATGTGAGCACAGCTGACCTTTAAGAAATACTTCTGAGTTCTTTATATTGGTTTGATGTTGATTTGTGATTTATTTTTTATTCCTTACAATGGAAGCTTCCATTTTGCTTTCAATAAGAAGTGTGCCGGTTTGTACTTGAGGACGCAGATTGAATCTGGGTTTTCTCTGTGATCTGAGCTTTTAAAATAAATACCACAGGGTGTAATAGTGTTGACCTCTGGAAAGTATGGGGTTTTTTTGCCTCTGTGAAGGATTCTTCTCAGCGAGGTGTACTGTGTTATAATGAAGATTTTTATAGTTTCCCTGCAGGTTGCAAAAAATGTTCTCAAAAGAGAATATCACTTTTCTTTAGTTATTACTGTACCACAGAGCTACTGCTGTTTTATGAAAGTTTTTATATCAATGCATCTTTCCTTTCCATAGTCAAGATTTAACACCACTTTGTTCATTGTCCTGGGTAGCTGGGTAGGATTCTTGAATAAAATAATTTATTCCAAGTTGTATTTTAAAGGCCACAGGAAAGATGCTGTTCCTTGCCTTTGGTATTTACAGCCAGTGCATTGCTGTGCCACAACTGTTAGAGACTGGCTCCAAGGGTGACTGAAAAGGCTTGATGTTAAGTACTTACACTCCCTTTACATCAGCAGGCTCAACAGAAGGGCTATTCAGTGCTCTGATAATTTAATAGAGACAGAGAGTGAGGAATGTGAAACACAAGATACTGCATCAGCAGCCGTGGTTCCAGAAGCCTACACTTCTGGGTTTGAGTGCCTTCAACCACTTGTGATTCAGTACGTCCTTTTCTGAGAGAAGACATCTCATGAGAAAGATGTTTTCCTCAGAAAGCAAAATGTTTGAATCTCTACAGTCTAATGCAGAGTTTAACTTATTTTTAAAATCTTGACCAAGTTCTATAATTGCTAAAAGCATTCTGCAAGAGGCGGGAACCATCACCATCTCCATTGCCCACCCCGTAAATACAATTATATTTAGATTTAGCCATTTATTATAGCCAAGCTTCCAGCTAATTTACATTAATGCCTTTTCAAGTTTTGGAAATAACAATGAATTTTCTTAAAAGATATCTGCAAATCGTAAGTGTTCATCAACTATTTAAAACTAAGTCTCAGTATTCAGTTGTTTAGCTGCTCTCCAAAGCTGATGTTCCCCAAACTCCCCAGAGTCTGAAAACCAAAGTAACCTACAGAATTTGCAGGGAATACAGGGCCACTTGCCCAACCTGCGCTTAGCTAAGAGGAACAGAAAGAAAGGAGTTTATCTGTTCCTCGTAAAATAGGTTTGATTCCTTATGCGTGGCATACCATAGAACAAGAAGTTTTCTTGATTGCTTGATTGAGTTTTTTGTGGTTTGGTTTGGGGTTTTTTTTCTCCTTTTTGTGTGTTTTTCACCAGGACAGTGGAGTTAATGAAGCAATAAGGATGCTACAGATCTCATTTACCTGAAGTATGTTCAACCTCAGGAAATGTACTTTAAAACATTTTTTTCCTCATCATCCCAGTCCATACAACTGATAAAATTTCCAGTCTAATTTAAAACAGGTCAATGGCAATTCCAAGTTATGTCAGCAGTTTAACATAGGGGATGGTGTCCAGTAAGCTTGCATCAGTCACTGAATTCTGCATTGCTACAACTTCCCAAAGGGCTAGATCAAGTCACTTCTGCTTTGTGTCACTGGAAGACCTCTTGAAAACGTCTGGCATCTGCCATATCTGAGTTTTTAGTTAGATGCTATTTTTTTCTTATTCAAGAGTACTACCTTTATTCTTGGCCCAATTTAGCTAATTTTCAGTCGAAGTCTTCTCTTGAATAGACTGTGAATTAGCTGTATATATAGTGATGCTGTTTGAAAAACACAGCTGCTCCAAGATTTTTGTGGATGTAGAAAGAATGAATACACACTATTAAAAAATGCTGAAGTTACGTTTTTTTTATAGTGCTCTTTGGGTTTTTTTTTAGCAATCTCCTTTCAGAATATTAACTTCAGAAGCATCTTTCGCATCTTACTTTCTTTAACCTGTTGTTCTCTTATGTGCATGTGATTTCTTCCTGCATCTTTGTTATGAACCACTTTTGTATTGTTGCTTCCTTGTTTGACTTTTTTCCCTGAACATTTTATATTCCACAGAGCACTATTGTATGCTGATGAGCAGTTTACACATTCTAGTTTAAAGTCTTAATAGAGAAAAATACAATTAAATAAAGCACATGCAGGCCTTATAAATACTATTAAAAACATACAGCATTTTAGAACCTCTTAAGCTGTGCTAATTTAAGCAGACAAATTCAAAGTCTTGTTTGTCTGTTTTGTTGTTCTAGTGTGGACTTTCTTATATCTTATACCCTGAGACACCAGGAGTATGTATGTCAGATTAACCTAATATTTTGAAAGAAGAATGCAATAATTAATATAGTTTATCCTTACCTATATCAGCAGTGTATCTGATACACATTCTTACACGAGCCAACTTGCTTTAATGCTCAGTACAGTGAAGACCTTGGGCAAATACAGCACAAGGTGCTGTGATGTTGAATGGGCTTAGCAAAAATGACAAGTATCAGCAAAGATATGTTAATGTCTTTAACTCTGTGTTGATATTCATAACTGACATATTAATATTGAGGTTCCTAAAGTATGATTTTTAAGAAACTTTTGTGATTTGAAAAGGCAATGAAAGGTGTTTACTTTGCATTTTTAAAGTTCAAGCCTTGGAAAAAATACCCCTCAGATGTTGTAACAGCAACATAATACTTTTAAGGGTGGGGAGAGAAGGGCAAAGGGAGGGTTGAAAGTAAATAAGGCATCAGTTTCCTCAGTTCAAGTCAATATTATTTCTTCATTTCACCAGTGCATAATGTCATCATAACTGTTTTTCTTTCTCAACTTTGTAGATTTGCCACCCCCTCCTGTGCCACCTCCAGCTATAAAGTCACCAACTGGCCAGTCCAAATCACAGCTGGAGGTGCGGCCGGTCATGCTGCCAAAACTTGCTTCTATAGAAGCGAGGACAGACAGATCTGCGGAAAGGAAAGGAGCGAGCTACAAGGGGAGGGACGGGGTGGATGGGAGACAGCATTCAGATGTGCGAACAAATTCAGGAGAGCGGAGAGAATCGCAGGAACAGCAGAACGATGGGAAACTGCGAGGAAATAAAGCACCAAAACGAGAAGGCACACCAGCAAAAACTCACATTCTTCAAGGTTATTTTGCATGCTCTGGGTTTAGTGAAGTATTGGGTGTCGATCACAGGGAATAGGCCAGCTCTTCTTAGGTCTCTCACACCACTGGTTTGAGTGAATTTAGGCCTGCTGAATTGTCACCATTTCCTGTAATTATACAGTGCTAGTATAGATCACATTGCACGTTCTCATTAGGGTAAAATGGAAATAAAAGCCTATGAAAAACAGAGGTTCTCTCTTGCTTTCTGTATACCCATCGTGTATTAAAGTTAACACCGAGGAAGCCCAAACAAAAGTATTCCACAAGGGCTATAGGGATCAATGTCCTTGTCCTGTCCCTACCATGCATTTATAGTCTAATTATATTTAGTCTAACTACTTATAATCTAATGTATAAGGGAACTGAGTGAAGTTCAAATAATAGATCTGTAAGTCAGATATTTAACATTTTCTATCAAAGAACTGGCACTTGGCCCATTTCTGCCTATCTATAAAAGAGAAAAGGGCCAGAATGGTACCTGGTCCTGTGTAAAAAAATAGAAAGCCATAGTAGTAATGCATTAGTTATAAATGCTAACTGACATGGCATTACTGAATCAGACCTATTCAGTGTAATCTCTTGTATATGGAAGTTGTTAAGATTACTAATTAATGGAACATGATTAGTGGAATTTGCCAAGTGTTAACTAAGACTTTCAACCCAGATTCATACAAATGCCTGGTCCTTTTTTCCTGCAGGTATCTGGGGTGAGTGTCAGGGGTGATTGAGTAGTAAGTCGGTTAAATGAGCACATTAGTAAGAGGTTGGTTACAGTGGATTGCTGTAAGAAAAGTTCTTAGAAGGTTAACTTAGAGAATGGTGCTGAAATTTTAAAGCATGCTCACTAATTTTGTTTCAGACTCAGTCTGAGAAATACATGGTCTGTTATTCAGATGGAATGAGCTCCTAGTGAGTATCATTCATGTATTGCCATTTCCTCCTACTCAGTCATAACAAAATATACTACAAGGGGTGGGTTTTTTCTTAATTTTCCTGTAGAACATAGAGCGGGGATCATAAATTGAAATGAAGTGGACAGTAATCATGAATTAGTTATTCTGTGGTGAATGTTTCCACGTGAATACTATAAATTTCCTTGAGAAAGCTTCTGTAATGCTGTTATGGAAACAGTGTATTTCATATTCCTGTCAGGCATTGCTTTAAACCTACTGAGGATCATAAAAAGTAAAATAAATCAAGTACATGCAGAAATTTTAGGATCACAGTATCTCTGGGCTTGTAAACATAACATTCATGTATTTTATTATACAGAGGACATCCTGCCATATTCTAGACCAACGTTTCCAACATCAAATAATCCTAGAGATCCCAGCTCCTCCAGCTCGATGTCATCAAGAGGATCAGGAAGCAGACAAAGGGCAGATCAAGCAAATATAGCCCGAAGGAATGTTGCAGAAATGCAAGTACTGGGAGCATATGAACAAGGAGAAGAGGAAGAAGAAGAGATGGAGGTAAATGCAGTTGTACTACTGAAGACGACTAGAGTAAGGCTTTTTCTGCACTTAGATGCCGAGAAAAAACACTTGAACCAGCAATATTTCTTTTCAGAAAATTTAGTATATTTATCTATTAATGTTATGCCCAGTCCAAGAAAAGAAGCTTTAAGTATATGTCAAAACCAGGAAGTGATATGTAGCAGAACCAGAAAGTAATATGTAGCACACTAAAAGCTATGGAACAGAACTTGCAGAAATGCAGTGCTTAAATAAGCACTTTACATTATCCAGATTCTTTCTAAAGTGAAAATAAAGAACTAGAGCATCTAACACACCTCGACCCTGCCTTTCACATTTTTTGGCACTTAACCATTTTATTACATATTAAGGTATAAACTTTCTTCTTTTTTTCTGCCTAATGATACTTAATTTAAATCCTGATTTTAGAAAGGCTGTCCAACATGCAGCCATGTTGCTGGATGTAATTAAAAGTTGTAATTCTTACATAAAAGTAACAAAACTCTAAGAATTATGTGAAAAAAACTTTAAACAATAAAATCTAATGTATCTGTTTGTGTCCTTTTGTTTTCTAATACAGGAAACAGAAAGCTGAAGACAACGACATGTACTGTTACCGGCTTTTAAAATCTAATCAGAAAAAAACAAATCACTTAAGATGCCTCAAGTCTGATGATGTTTGACGCCAGAAATAATGTTCAGTGCAATCAGAGTGTACAATTTTTCATCTTTCTTCATGCCATCAAAATACTAGTTTTTATTTTTCTCTTTTCTGTAAACCCTCCTTATTAGGAGCGGCCCTTGCCTATTCCGTAACACTTAAGTGCATCACCTTCGCTGCCCGAGAAGGCAGGTAAGCTGCTCTTCGTGGTACTTGGGCCAGCTGCTGCTTCAGGATTAGAACAGAAGGGGATTCCAGACTCTGGGATCCCAAGGTTTCTCCCCAGCAAGGCAGTGCTTAGTACGCTGCCGGTACACCAGTGAGCCAGTCAATAACATTGCAAGTAATACAGCATTGATTAAAAAGATCCCCAAAGTGAACATCATGCTGAACATTCTTTTATTCTAGGGGTTTTGCTGTAGTCTGCCATGAATGCAAATGATATCTTGCAATTCCAGTGAAGACTGTGTGTCTTGTTCTCTGCCAGTCTCTTGCTAACCTTTTGCAGATGATACAGTTTTACAAATGCAAGTGAAATTAATTTGGGATGAGGTGGCTCTTAATGTAAATATGTACTCATTTTAAATCCCCTGTGGTACTTTGATTTGTCTTTCCATTTTCATCATTAAGTACATTCTTATTAAAAATGTCCTTTGGGATAGGCAGGAGGTAAACCAATGTGATTGCTATTTGCCTAATCACACCATGAGCAAGTGTATCTGAAACTTTGTCTAACTTTCAGCTTCAACCATGCTTAGAACAGAAGCAAGAAAATCAACGGACATTTTTAATAATAATTGGGTAATATCATTAACTGTTACTGGCCCAAATCTCAGACCTCTACTTGTGTCAATTCACCTTAAAGAAGAAGTGCCACTTAAAGAAGTTTTCTTTGATCTTGGTGATTAATGGTTTTTTGTAATGCACTGCTTATCTTTTTTTTTTTTTTTTTTTTTTTTTTGGTTTTAAAAGCACAATCACTAAACTTTGTTTGTAAAACCATTGTAACTATTAACCTTTTTTTTTGTCTTATTGAAAATGTTAAGCATTTGTTTGGGGTATTTTTCCTTTTTGTGTTAATGCTCTATGTTTGTATTTGGAATATTTGAATGATGACAGACGGTAAAGTAACAAAAGTAAATGTGGGCCATAATCAAAACACTTCTCACTTTTCCTGGACTTCCAGAAAATTACCAATTTTGCTGTGGCCTCTCTCAACATTGGGTTATCATTAAAGCTGAAATAGAGGCATTAGTTGCATTGAATTTGCCAAATGATGTCCTCTGTCTGTAGGTTTTCTGATCTTTTTTGTAACGATAAAATTTCTTTGTCATTGGTGCTAATGGGAAGATGTGTGTTTGTTATTGACAGCTATCAGGACTAGCCCCAATGGAAAAAAAAAAAAAAAAGGAAAAAAAAAGTGTTTTGGTGTTTACCGAGGACTGAAATTTTTCATTTAGCTGATTTTTAAAGAAAGGTTCCATAGAAAGGGTGTGCAGTACTAAAGGAACAATCCATGTGATTAATGTTTTCATTATGTTCATGTAAGAAACCTCATATTTTAGCCATAATTTTGCATACTGAGGATCCAATAATCAGAAAAGTAATTTTTGTCACATTATTTATTAAAAATGTTCTCAAATACATTATCTTTCTTGTGTAGTTTCTTGTTTTCCCTCAAACGTAATCTTAGGGCCAACTCTGATCTCGTTCCTATTGATAAGAGTTGGAATCTCTTCCCACTGAAATTGTGCAGTTGCAGTAGCCTGAGTGAAGTGGGAGAGCTGGATGCACTCTGAAATTTTACATAATTACAATTGATTGCCTCAAAGATCTGATTTCTGGGCACTTGATGAACTGTGATAACGAAAATGTCTCTTAGCCTGCCAATTTCCAGAGAGAGCTGGTGAAGGAAATCTGTACCAACAAAAGCATTCACCTCAGGGGAGAGATACATGTGTTACAAAGCAAATGAGATCCAAGTAAGTGAAGGGAACGAATGTTATGAGTGATATGGTTGTTGAGACCTGCACAAAATGCAAGTTTTCGTACCTGCCTGTGGCCCTCCTGTGCTGTAGCCAAGCGGAGTCCTGCTTTGGATGATGATCAAGTAGGTGATGGTCCTTTTTCTGCTCTTGCATTTTCATTAGTCTGTACTGTTACTGATCACCCCACTCTTCCCTTCCTTACCCCTACCCTAACAATTCCAGTTAATGCAACAACAAAAGACCACATTCCATAAAAAATCACGGTATATCTTTTATTCAGCAAAACATTTTTGTTCGTCTTTCTTACTGCCATACTACTTTCTCAAGGGCTTTAAACAGTCCAGAGCTAGATCCTAAGTGCTGCAGCACCCACTGCCTTGCCACAGGAGGTTACTAGAGCCTTGACAACTTAATGGGATGTAAGCCTCAAGTATAATTCTTTTCATAACTGTAGCTGTAAAGCAGGTGTTATGATTAAGTAGAATAAGTTAAACGTGCAGCTGTAGTGTGTAGACCTCTATATATAACAGATATATAATAACAGATAAGTTACATCTGTCCAGAAACACTGGTGCTGCAAGCTTGAAATAACAGGTACTTGCTTCATTCTTTACTGACACGGTAAGATACTGGAAACCATGTGTCAGATCCCCAGCTGATACCCATGTCTGTCTGCATAGCTTCACTTGAAGTCAGACTCCTGATGAAGTTCTGACCTCAAACATTGGTAAGAGGGAAATCTTGCCCAGTGAGGTCTTTATGAAGAGCGATTGTGAATGTGTTTGATGGTGTTCCCTAAGTTATATGGAATTTTTTGTGATTGCATTCACTTGTGATCAGCAGTGTCTTGAGACAGTACATCACAGAGTTGTCATGGAGTTCTTGCACCCACATGGGTCTTTGGTGCATTGTGGTCTTACCAAAAATATTGTAATGAAGGTAAATTGTATAACAGCTTGATCTCAAAATTATAACTCCTGTTAATCAGTATTGATACACACTTGATTTCGTCTTTGGCTTTCAGGTACAATAAAACTAAGTCATTTACACATTGCTGCTCTACCCAAAGAACTGGTCAGTGATTGGAAAACCAACAAAACAGAAGAAAGTAACATTCAGAGGTTTTGATTATGTTGTACACCTGAAGGAAGCAAGTTTTGCACTAGAAAATCCACAGCATTTGTGTGCTGAATTAGTATAATGGATGTAGAAGTTTGATTTTTTCTTGTAGTGTGTGAAATCCTGTATGACTTACTGTTAAATCTGATTTAATTTTAATTAATTAAAATAGTATTTGTTAAGGCACTGTGAAGGAAGTATAAAAAAATCAAAATTGTGTATGTCTTACACATGTTATAGCATTATGTATCAGGTTATTTTCCAACGAGTGCTCATTTTGAAGCATCAATGACAAAGTAGTTTTATTTTAGGGTAATGCAAATTACCCTTGGTCTGTATTTGCAACACTTGTGTAGGAGTAGGTTATCTGTACCTGGTCCTGAAACCTGAGCGTGTCATTTGCTTCAACTCCTGCAAATAGATTTAAAATGTATATAACCTTACTTCCTGTGTCCTAGAAGCAGCTCTTTGTTAAAACACCAGCCTGGTTAATTTATTGCCTTGGTTGTCCCTTAAATTTTACACAACATGTTGCTTTGAATACTTCCTACTTTAGTTTTCTGTAATCTATTATCTTCCTTGAATAAACTTAAGGAAGAGGGAACTTCCGTGGGAAAAATGTAGGATCTGCCCGACATAACATCTGTTCTGCAGTATGGTTTTTCAAAAGCTAATCTCCAACCTTTGTACAGCTCCTAAAAGGTTTTTTATTGTCAGCAACATCAGTTAAAATTAAAAGCACTATATGCCGTGAAGATTCCAAATTAATAAAGGTTCTAATTAAATGTGGAGAAAATGCTTCTATACATTGGTTTTGTTTATGCTACAAATGAAAATTCTTTGCAAAAGAAAGGCCTACTGCTTATACATAAGAGAAGCATTATCCTGTTTAGTGTGTACACAGGAAGATACTAGTATCTGCAGTGCAGATGCAGAAAATCTGCAAATGCAGATTTCCATGTGTATACAGCTTTGTTTTTGCTGAGATTAAGGTTGGGAACTGAGTCTGTTCCAAATACTTGGCTAAAAGACAAACATGTTTATGGATGTTTGAGGTTTGCCCAAGCATAAGGAACTCCTGGTGTTGCCATGGACATTATCCTCACTGAACATGACCTTCAATATGGTTGCACTCAAATAGTTGTAGTCAGCAGCTCACTCTCCAGGTGGAGACCAGTGACGAGTGGCATTCCTCAGGGACGGGTACTGGGACTGGTGCTGTTTAACATCTTTGTCTGTGACATGGACAGTGGGATTGAGTGCACCCTTGACATGTTTGAAGATGACACCGAGCTGTGTGGTTCGGTTGACACGCTGGAGGGAAGAGATGCCGTCCAGAGAGACCTTGACAGGCTCAAGAGGTAGTTCTGTATGATCCTCATGAAGTTCAGCAAGGCCAAGTGCAAAGTCCTGCCCCTGGGTCAGGGCAATCCCAAGCACAGATACAGGCTGGGTGGAGACTGGATTGAGAGCAACCCTGAGGAGAAGGACTTGGAGGTGTTGGCTGATGAGAACCTCACCGTGAGCCAGCTTCAGTGTGCGCTTGCAGCCCAGAAAGCCAACCATATCCTGGGCTGCATCAAAAGGAGCGTGACCAGCAGGTCGAGGGAGGTGATCCTGCCCCTCTACTCTACTCTTATGAGACCCCACCTGCAGTACTGTGTTCAGCTCTGGGGCCCCCAATACGATAGGGTTGTGGACCTGCCTAAGTGAGTCCAGAAGAGGCTATGAAGATGGTCAGAGGACCGGAGCATCTCTGCTATGAAGACAGTCTGAGAGAGCTGGGGTTGTTCAGCCTGCAGAAGGGGAGGCTCCAGGGAGACCTTAAAGCAGCTTCCAGTGCCTAAGGGGGCCAACAAGAATTCTGGAAAGAGACTTTTTACAAGGGCCTGTAGAGATAGACAAGGAGGAATGTCTTTAAACTGAAAAAGGGTAGATTTAAAGTAGACATGAGGAAGAAATTCTTCACTATGAGGGTGCTGAGGCACTGGAACAGGTTTCCCTGGAAGTGTTCAAGGCCAGGTCAGACGGGGCTTTGAGGAACCTGGTCTAGTGGAAATTGTCCTTGACCATGTCAGGGGGATTGTAACTAGATGACCTTTAAGGTCCCCCCCTCCAAACCTTTCTCTGATTTTACCTTCATATTGAACTAACAGAAAATTTCAGACTTTAAATCACAAGATGAATGTTTAAAATCGACAGCTCTGGATCTGAGTGTGAATGGTTTACCTGTGTTTGGATTTCTTTTTTTTTTCATTATACATGATGATTTTTCTGTTACCTATAAATATGTTCTTCACAAAAGCCATTTCACTATTGTGCTGTCTGTGATAGTGAAACATTTGAACATTAGGAGCATTATTTCTTTATTCCTTTCTTTTTATCAAGCCACTGAATTATGGATCACAAAAACAGTCAAAGATTGGAGATGACACTATGGAAATAAGGATCCATTTATATTTTATGTCCATATTGAGAATGGAAAAAAAAAAATCCATCCTATCCAGAAAGAGGGAAGGGAATTGGTGAAACTGGAATTCAGTCTCTGTGAAACCAATAAATCAGGAAAGCAGACTGGAGAAGAGGAATCAAGGAATATAAAGAAAAAAAAAACAACTTGAGGAGCTGAGGAACCCAAGTCTTGTTGAAGCTAATGGCAAAATCCCTGTTGAATTGAGCTGTCCTGGAAGTGAATTGCCTTCTTACGGACTGGGAAACAATAGCCATCACAGTCCAATGAACACTCAAAGAAGAGTGAAATCCTTTCTGCATGCTTGTTTTGTTCTGTGTCCTTGCTAAATACAGACCAAATGGGCTAATTTTAAGCTACCAGAAGCGTGGGGGTTTAATTCACCATGGCTTTCAGCTTTCTTGTAGCATAAGATGACGAGGATGGGACCTACTCAGCTCTAGTCTCTGTATCTGGCATAAAGCCAGTTGGTTTTCAGATGTTTTTTCTGGAGCATGACAAAGCCATAATGATAAAAATTGTGTTTATTGAATTTTTGTCAGATATTTTTAGCAAGAGCAACATTAGAAGATGTAGAATAAAACTGCTTAGTATTGACTTTTATTCTGTGCCTTCACACCAGTCTTAAAGCCCTGATGTGGATCAAAGTCAGCAGCAAGGGATAGCAATAAAGGAGCCCTTACAGGGTTTGAATTATAGAAGGACAAAAGCAAAACAAAGAAAAGGAAAAAAAAGTGAACAACAAAACCCTCCCCCTCTTTCAGCAAATGATAACTCAGGGTTTTCCTAAAGCATTTGGATAGCATGAAAATAATGGCCAAGAACCTTTATTTCTGCAATGTTAATTGTCACAGAATCAGACATTTCATTATATTCGTAACCAAGACTTTTGCAAAAGAAATTGCATTCTACTGAGCCAAGCACAGAGCACTTTCTCATACCTTGTAAAAACCCCTAAAAAGCAGAGCTGACAACTAGGTCCTGCCAGGATCATCTCTGGCATGTCAAATCTGCATCCCACTGATCACTCACCTTATTAATACAAATTAAAATGGAAACAAAATGTTAAGTTTCCATAGTCATCATTAACAGATATTACAAAGGTGGCAGCGTTTGATATCTTACCTTAAAATTCAAAAGCCGTCATAATCCTCAAGTCTTTATTTCTTGGATGCTGGTACCTAACATAATTGTACAGATAGTGTAACAATGGAAGGTGCTAATGGAGTCTGCCTTACAGGAAGCAGAGTCTATTTAGGCAGATGTAAAGAATACATGAGTGCAAAATGTGTTTACATATATATATGCACACACATATATATATGTGTATCTTCTGTTCTTTGAGCTATCCTCATTCTTATGTGACATGGGAGGGGCATGGATATTACTATGCTTTGCTACTGCAGTTTAAATTCTTTGGAAGGACTTCATGGGAGTCACCATCAGCTTGACATGTACAAGGTGTAAAGGAAAAGAATGTACATTTATTCATAGATCTAAAATTTTCTGCTCTTCCATGCTTGCATTATGACATTCTTTTCACTTGCATTTTACCTTTCTTCCTAAAACCTGTTTCAGAGAGTGTACAGGATGAAGATGGACTGTGGTGTTTGCTAAAGCCCTCTGTTGAGCACATCTGTGCCTTTGGTGAGTATTTTGCAAATGCTTCTCTTCAGGGAGAATCTTTAATTTGCCCATTAAAACTCTGCACAGTACTGTGAAAGCAAAATCACATCTTCATTGAGAACCTAATCCTTGAGAACCTGCTTTGGCTGGCTGCATTAAAGGCAGGCGGTAAATCCAGGGCACATACTGCCAACACTGTCCTGCTTATGTAGCTGTTCACACAGTATTACAACCTCTCATGTAGGCACCCTCATCACATTCCTGTGAGACAAGTGGTGGTTTTTTCCCAGCTGTACAAATTAATTCCAAGCTGAAACTCACATTGTCAGAGCACTTCTGAGAATTAATCTAAACCACAGGCAGACCAGCTCAGTGCTAAAGTTCAGTTTCTGAAGTCTTGCAGTTTTCCTATGTTCCACATTAACAAATGCCACAAATACAAGCTCAGCTCTGGCAATGCAGCACCTCATACAGTTTTTCCAACATCCCCTATAGTTCTTGCTTATATACGTGTGCTTACGTACCTCTCCTCTACCTTTCACAGGACTTTGTCCACTGTGCTCCAAGGAGAAGTTAGGTGGGGCAGCAACATAATGCTAGCTGTAAGGCAATGGAGAATGAATATGTTTCCAAAATATTAGAATCATAGAATCATAATAGTCTGTGTTGGAAAGGGGCTGTCAAAGGTGATCCAGTCCAACCCCCTGCAATGAGCAGGGACATCTTCAATTAGAATCAGGTTGCCCAGAACCACATCCAGCCTGGCCTTGAATACTTCCAGGGTCGGCACAATCACCACCTCTCTGGACAACCCGTGCCAGTGTTTTACTACCTGCAGTGTAAAAAATTCCTTCCTCATATGGCTCAGACTGTGAAAGAAATCAGGTTGTCAAACCCAAAACTATTTGGTCCTCCTGACACTCTGATCTGTGATGAGCTAATGAGTGCACAAGTGCTTGGAAAAGCATTGGTCAGAAAGGTTACGTCCTGGAGCAAAAATGCAAAGTGGAGGTGAAGAGGGGGTTTGAAATGGTATTCTGTGGTTTGCTTGGGGTTGGGTTTTTTGCCCCGAAAGAAGAGGTAAGCACTATTATGTTCCTGCTTGATAGTGTATGAAAGCTTAAGAAAACAAGATATTTCCTATGGAGATTGCCATTTTTGGTTATCACAGTAATCATCATATAACTTTCAAATGAGAAATCTCATCTGCATCCATTTTTTACCCAACTGAGCCATTAATAAGGCTGTGCCAACAAAATACCAGCCAGGATGTCTGAGCCCTATTTTAAAATGTCAGAAAAAACCTTGAAAGGATAATCTCACTAAAATAACAAATAGGAGCTTAACTGTATTTCCTACAGTAGGAAGGTGCTACAGACACTCAACATTTGTAGGAGATATGCCTCAGAACAGTTGGAATCCCTGTGGCAGTTAGAATTAAGATACGGTGGGATTAATTTAATGTTTGACAGGCCCTCTGAATATGAATGTTTCTGTACAAAGCCATAAGTAGTAACAGTGCTTCTGTCAGTTTTGCTTTGCAATCACAGTCAGGATGCTTCCTCAATAGCTTTTGGAGAGCTTTTATTTAGTTAGTTAACCAGTCCACTGAACTGCAATAAATCTATACTACAAAAAAAGGAAAACAAAAAATAGATTTTCTGTGGATTTGGGTTTTTGTTCCATGCTCACTGCTTGTAGGCTTGCTTTCTTGGATGCATGCACACTGTCACTACGTTTTGACATCATGCCCACACTAGGGAAATGCAGATTCCAAGTGCCAAGAAAACACATATGTAGTAATTTCAGTTGCTTTTTACTTCTTCTTGAGGGGAAACAGTGGAGGATGTTAGTCCAGTTAACAATAGGAACCTTTTGCTGCTAACACTGATACCTGAAAAAGTTCCTAGGGAAGTGAATGAGTTAATAAATTCATCAAGTGTAATGAAATTAATTCTAATGTTGCCATCAATTTGTTGAAAGGATCAAGCTAAAAAATGGAGGAAAAATATAAATGGTACCTTCCTGAAGTATTTGCTAGTTGCAATACTTAAGCAATCAGAATCAAACAGTTCTTCATTGATTCTGATTGTTGTCACCGAACCAATTTTGTGTTAGTATGTTAAAAATTTTCCTAGAAATACTGAAACTAATGGTGGAAAACGTTTCTATTAAACGGTTTGGAATCTCATTCAACACATCCAGAGAAGCCTTGTGTGGCAACATGCTGATTTGTGAAAAACATCAAAGAAAAATTCTGAATCTTTCCTCAGGCATTATAATAGGCAGCAAAGTATCCTTATCACTATTCCTTACCACTTGCTTAGAAATTTCAGTGTTCTACTAACCTTAGATCATCATTCTTGTACCTGAATGAGATATAGCAGGTTTTTCTTTTTTCCCCGCTCTTAATCCTCAAGTAGCAGAAATCTACATTTTAAACAATGTTAAATAATGAGATAATCTTCATGCAAGATGCCATAATGTCATCTAGATTATGGCCTCTCAAGCCAGTAGAATGCTACTTCCAGCCCGTCTCCATTTTTCTTGTCAGTTCGTGGGGCTGGCTCCTCTAGAAAAGGGCTCTCTCTCTTACAGTGTATGTGTGTGTCGTGCTGCAGGACCTTCAAGGCTAGCATTGCTGCTATAATGTAAATAATACAATATAATTAGTATTAAAGTGTAAGGCCTAATGGTATTCTGAGACTATCAGTGGAGCCCCTTGAGAATCAATTTTGGGACAATCTTATTTAATATTTTCATTAAAGTACTTGGCACAAAAGCAGGAGCCCGATAATGGAACGTGCTGATCACAAAACTTGAGCAACTGGCAGTATAGAGAGGAGCAGGTCACCTTGAGGCCTGGAGTAACAGAAACAGGATGAAGTCAGGCAGTTCACTATGCAAAGTCATGCATTTAGGGATCACTATAAATGCCTATTATGTGCTAGAAATTCAGTTGTAAACAGCTATAAGGAAGAAAAAGTCCTGAATGTATTTGCTAATCCCAGGAAGTTTTATAATCTCCCAGTGAGATGATGCCAATAAAAACAAAGCAAAATCAATACAAACCTGAGATAGCTCATAAAGCGTATTTCCAGTAGAAAGAGAGGGAAATGCAGATATCATTATCTCAGCGCTTATAAAAACACAAATGGAATGTTTCTTTTCCAATTCTAGCTGTTCGTGGAGCTGATGCTGTGGTGAAATTGATAGAAAATTTGAAGTATCTATGCCCTATCATCAGATATGCTCCTTGTAAACTGAAGTACTGTGGCTAAGAGATTTTAATTCACATTACAGTATGCTAGAGATTGGAAGGGACCTGGAAAGATCATCTAGTCCAATCCCCCTGCCGGAGCAGGAACACCTAGGTAATGTTACACAGGAATGTGTCCAGGCGGGTTTTGAATGTGTCCAGGGAAGGAGACTCCACAACCTCCCTGGGCAGCCTGTTCCAGTGTTCCGTCACCCTCACTGAGAAGAAGTTTCTTCTCAAGTTTAAGTGGAACCTCTTGTGTTCCAGTTTGCACCCATTACCCCTTGTCCTATCATTGTTTGCCACATTATGGTACAACTTTCTGATAGGGTTATAGACACATGGAAAAAGAGCTGTTTGCCACGTTCATATGTGAAAAATCCAGATTAACTTCCATTTGGTCACCGGTCTAAAATTCCAGAGAAATCTCACTCTTCTGTAGCAACCTTTTAACATCTGAACTCATCAGCAAAGTCATGAAAGTACAAAGTGCACCTTTTCTCCTAACAGTGACTTCTGAAACAGGCTGAAATGATTGAGTATCACATTAACTGTAAGAGCAAGACATTATGGCTAGTACTTCAATCAGGCTTTCCCAGCCAAACCTCAATCTAAAGATAGCGAAAGCTATCTTAGTGGTTTTGGAGAAATGGTAGAATACCAATAGCTTGAGATAACCTATGGTGGTCAACGTGGTTTCACTACTCAGACAATTAGATGCATAGACAGAAAATAATTAACTTCATTCCTGTAATAAATTACCTTTTGGAGATCCATCCAAAGTTGGATGTTTCGCTAACTTGAATCTGAACTAGAATTGTCTTAATCTGTTTGCAAAGATCACAGTTGAGACCATCTGAAAGTTTGAGAGAAAAAATGTAAGGAAGTGAAAGTGAGAGTAAGAGGAGAAGGGAAGAGATGAGCCCTCAGAAAGGAAAGCTGAAAACCCTGCAGCCTGGTCTAGAACACAAAGAGAAGACAGCCGTATAAGATTGCGGAAGTCAGCAGGAAGCTGGAAAAAATAAATACCCTGTAACCAGATGGTAGATTTTATGAGGTGCAAAGGAGCAAGAGTGCCGTGGAGCAATACCAGAGTGGCATCGGGGAAAAGGTTTTGAGTTACAAGAAACTAGGATGGACACAAGGTTGTACAGTTTGGCTCCAGGCCCAAGGAAGGCTCTGCTGAGCCTGGTGATAATTCTCTGATGCCACATTAATGATGAGCAGGACTTCCCTCTGTCTCACTGCCATACATGAACTTGAAAGTAGGAAGCAATTCCCCTCACAGTTAATGCAGTTAATAGAGGCAACTCAGCTCCTGCAATTTTGTTAGCCTCATGCCTTTTTTGTGTATCAATCACTTTGACTCCTTTCTGTGTGACTGCAGGAGTGATTCAGTGTCCTGAAAGCACATCTTTTTCACCCAAGATGCTATGTGTGAAAATTCAAATATGCTTAAATTATTTAGAAGCCTTGGACTTAGGCCCTGAGCACATTTTACCACATTCAAATATTTTAAGCCCCTTCTTCACACAATGGTTGTGTGGTTTCTAATAGCTCGATGTAGAGATAACCTCCTCCCCAAACATTTCAGCGTTAAGATGTTGCTGCCCGCATAGCTGAATCTCACACCGAAAAAGGAAGATTTTCAAGAGTTTATCATGTTTTTATTGATATTGAAGTGTCTTACAGTCACATGACTCTTAAAGGCCAGTACAATTGTAATTATAGTAGTTTATAGGGCAGTAAATCAGGCACTGAATATCCACTCTGTGGCAAAAAGGAACCCAAAAAAGTGTCGCTTGCATTTAAGTGGCTTTTTAAAATTGTGTCGATTAGCAAAATATCTTTAGGTATTTTCTTGACTATCATGATCTCTCCTACAGCTTTTGCCAATGATGTTACACACCAGAGCACTAAAGCTGTAGCATGTTTTTTACAGATGGAATCTACCTATGAACACATTCAGGCACACCCTCCCATGGTAGACTTCTCTGCATCCATCTCCTGAAATTGCCTTTCGCATCCAGCTTGTATCATTGAAAGGGAATTACACCCCAAAGGCTCTGGAGAAGATCTTTGGAAGAAGTACTTTTAGCAAGTCTTGGAGTAATTGCCTCTCAGTAGCCTGAGCACAGTGCCTGGTTTGGCAGCCTGACCTTAATCTCTAACCTCTGGGTTTTTATTATTATTATTGTCATATCTGCTCCTCTGTCATTAAGAGACTTTGCAGTTTCCCTTTATTCAGCTGGGAGCTTTAAACCCCCTGGCCCATAATTTCCTTTTCTTTTTTTGGCATTTCTTTTCCTCAGTCCTTTCATGAAACTCATCTGCTGAGTGACATGCCCTCTGTAAAACATAAACCATAATTACTCTAGGATTGCTCATACTTGGCATAAATACTGTACTTGCAAGTATGTAGCTTATAGCAACACATGTCATATTTAATTAAATTGCAAAGCTACATCTTATGTTGTCCTTCAGGAGAAAGGAAAACAGCGAGAGAGAAGGCAGACTTGTCTAAAAGAATTTTTCATTCCAGCTGCTATGTTTAGGCAATAGTCTTGCACAAACTGGGCATATGCATGCTTGGATGACACATACCTTTCTCCTTTTTTTAATGTCAGGATTCAATCCATTCTTTACAGGTAGGAGTGTCGTACCTTCCTCTTTTTTGTTGTGCTCTATACCCCGTGTGTGAGTGACGCAACCATAGTGGTGCACTCTTGAGCTCAGAATTCATTGTGGCTTCTTGTATGGGGGAGAAAATGGCACCTTCCTGCTGTTACTCATTGCATCCTAAGATACATATCTAAAATAGGTCAGATAAATCATGTTCTGGCACTGTAACTTTCCCTTGATTGATGGTCTACGCCAGGGGCCCAGGAGGACCAGCACAGATGTGGGTAACTGCGCTGCTGATGCCTAAACTAGGGTGAGATTAATTTCACCCCTGTCATCTTTACTTACAAAAAAAAGTTATAGTGTTAAGATACAAACTTCTTTTTAACACTGAGATAAACTTTTACATAACACTGCACACACGTATGGAGCATATCAACTAATTCCTCCAAAAGAACTCCTGATTTTCTTTTTGTTTGGTTTTTTGAGCTGCTTATATGGCCTTCATTTTTCTTAGGATAATCAGAACTGCTGTACTAAAGGTAACAGAAGCATTAGTTTACAGAAAGGTGGAAGTCTGATGGAGCTGTAATTCTTCTAAGGCAAATTTCTCTTAGAAAATATCTAGCTGTGGATTTCTTTGGCTGAATCTTAAAAATGCTGGTTTTGGAAAGCCTACAATTTCAGTTAAACCCTTTTGGCTTCATACAAATGCAGATACGGTTGAAATCTTGATATTGGTTGGAAGCCGCTAAGCAGAGCTCTCGTTCAACATCTAGGTTTCTTAGCTTCCAGACTCTAATGGTGTGAAGGCTGCTTGGATCTGGGTTGCTGTTTTTCAGGCTACCCTTCAAATTGAACTGAACCATAATCCGTAGTAATGCATAAAAGACAACAGGGATACAGACAGTTTTAACAGCAAATCTGTAGAAGTTTAGTAAGATTTTTTGATGCAGAAAAGTTCTGTGGCAGGTAGCTTTCATAGTCTTTTTAGTTAGAGTTCAGATTTTAGCTAA
Source organism: Pezoporus occidentalis (assembly GCF_034315485.1). Taxonomy (NCBI): domain Eukaryota; kingdom Metazoa; phylum Chordata; class Aves; order Psittaciformes; family Psittacidae; genus Pezoporus; species Pezoporus occidentalis. The sequence goes on along the minus strand of NW_026916093.1, from coordinate 1,994,366 downwards.
TTTTCACCTAATATTTGAAGGGGGCTACAAGGATTCTGGAGAAGGACTCTTCATCAGGGACTGTAGTGATAGGACAAGGGGTGATGGGTTCAAACTTAAACAGGGGAAGTTCAGGTTAGATATAAGGAAGTTCTTTACTGTGAGAGTGGTGAGGCACTGGCACAGGGTGTCTAAAAAGGTGATAAATGCTCCATTCTTGGCAGCATTCAAGGCCAGGTTGGACAGAGCCCTGGGCGACATGGTCTAGTGTGAGGTGTCCCTGCCCATGGCAGGGGGCTGGAACTGGATGATCTCAAGGTCCTTTCCAACCCTAACTATTCTATGATTCTATGATTTTATTCTGGAAAGTCTTAAGTATGACTTTGTTAAAAGTCAGTGTGACCTTGGCAGTTATAATATATACATTTAGCAATACTACATGGCACTTTGTGGTAGAGACTGTAACTTTTAACATTTTTTTTTATGCTCAGAGTAATGTTTTCATTAAGAGCTGGAAAATGAGATCTTAATGTTATGAAATTTGAATATGACGTGTTTGTCAGTAATTTTGGCCCAGTTCTTACTATCACATCAAGCGAATTATGTGAGAGTAGGTCATGATGAACTTATCAAAGGTATATAAAAATTAGAGAAGACTTTTTACTTTCTGACAACACAAATACAAATGGTATTTTAAGCACAAATTTCTTCTAATTCTTCACTGAATATGACCAAATAGCTCATAGTATTTTACTCTTCTGTTCTAAAAGCATTGACTGAATTTCTGTAAATCCTGAAATGCATATAAATCTGGTATATAAACCTATAAAATTATATACATAACAGTTTAGCCCTTGCCATTTTTAAGCAAGCCCAACCTTTGTTATAATTCAGTCTTTTCAAGTGTTTTCTTCTTGGTGCTGTTTTCTGTCTAAGTCCTGTAATTCACATCTCACTAATTCCTTATCATAGCTGACAACTGAATGATTAGTGGGTGCTTTTTCTGTGCAGTTTTAATATAGCTAATTTAAAGAGGCATTTAACACGAAGTATGGAAAGGACTATTTCATTGTTCAGTAGAACACATTTTCATTACAGCTGCATCTGGCTATGGTAGTTGACCTTTACTTGAATGTAAAAATTAATGCTTTCTCTAAACTAAAACATAGATGATTTCCTTGCAAATTACCAGTAGAGGTCTTAGATAAATAGTCACAGCACTTTAACACAAAAAGCCTTTGAATGTCATGACAATAGGAAAGCAAAATATTTGTTAGTATATTTCAATAGTGCAAGGGCATTTCGTATTTCTTCTTGTTGGCCATGGTGTGTAGATTCTCTAGAAAGTAGTAACTCGGTAGTATTTACAGATCTACTGACATTCATTAAGCACTTTTACAGACATTTCATTTATTTGTATTTAATACCTCTCCTGTCATGAGCATGTCTGCAAAATGCATTGACACAATATCTGTAGCTGGAAGATGCACAAGCAGGAAAGCAGCTGACTTGAAAAAACGTCTTGCCTGAATTTTTCTTTATATGTATATATATATATATGCAAATATATATATAAGATCTAGTGTTCAGCACTTAATAGGTTGTCTGTGTTACTTGGATACTTATTACATCTTCATTTTACAAATATTCTGCTTTTTTGATTTCATTATTTTGAGTTTTTCTGGTTTTGTTTTCTTTTTCTAGGTTGATTATTTTAAGTAATGGTATCTCTGCTCATTATTGTGATTGTTTAATTTATTATTTACATATTATCTAAAGGGTACAGAGATTTTTATTTTGTAGAGAGTGTGGAGAGAATATTGCGTTGGTGTTTTCTGCTCTGGGTAGAAAGTTCACATTTTCTCTCTTTACCCCATGGTCCCTTTATCATCTGTCCAAGTTTGATAACTGAATAGCAGTACCCTCGTTTTGTACGTCCTATCTCAAAGATTTCCTGTGTTCAGAGCATAAAAACTAAAGGAAAATGTGAGGTAATGTTTACCAGTAGAATAATCTGACTGAACAGATCACACTTTGGATCCAAATAACACACAGAAGTACCCCTGTTCTCCCCTCACACCTTCATAATAGTACCTCACATGGCAATCACAGCAAGGACTTACAATGACAATTTCTACTTGACAGAAACAAGCCATGGAACTGGGATTAGGAGAGTAAGATACACTCTGTAGTTCCCAATTTCAGTCACAGCATGGCAAACACTTAGCCTGTGGAAACCAAATAATATTGATATCAGTATTAAAATAATCCATTTGACTTGAATACATAACTAAATGACAAGTAATCTCTTGCTGCTAAGCTTACTTATTCACTCAGATTTATACCTTGTGATGAATAAATATTGTGTATTAACCTTAAGTTATGCAAGCAGAAGAAGCTTGCATTTTCTCTACCACTGTTTGATCCTCATATTTTTTCTGGTCTTCTCTGGGTCTGTCTTTGTCTACAAATCTCTTGGGGTCAGAGACTCTGCTGCTCAGACATTGTCTGACTGCTTCAGTATGGGCTCACCGTAATGCTGGAGTTACTGGAGGTAATAGCATTATCACATAGTTCAGGAAAAATACTCCCCTCCCAAATGATTTTAAACAGTCAGAACTGCTCTCCTGTGTACTTTTTCAACTGCATTAGTCACCCAGTGTAGATACCAAAGCTGTCTTAGAAGACAATCCTCTACTTAGTTTCAGCAGAACTTGAGCTCCTTTTTTTTAATCAGTGATTACTAGTGATGGTGATTACTGTTGCATTTTGACATCTTGGTATTTTGACTTCTTTTTTATTTTAATTTAGTGATTAAGTAAAAAAAGGTATTTCATTCTTATTGAATGCTTAAGGAATTTCTATGTCGCTTTTACTTTCTAAGCTTATGGCACTTCTGTATTAACATAGGCAGATTTGTGTAGCCTGTTGCCTCTTATGAACCTGCAATAGAATCTAATAACATTAATAAAGCTTGTTTGCAAAGAAATAGGTTTGGGCATTTTAAAATACGTGATTATTTCTAGCTGTTCTGTGAAAGTGTGATGCCCTCAATAAATAACAAAAGATAACATGGAAGTAAAATCAAAGTTAAATCTATCTTTTTAAGTCTGTGGACTTTGAGCCAAATTCACTCCTGGTGATACTGAACAACAGATTCCAGATGAAAATGTTGCTGTAGGGTTAGCTACATAAAATAAATAGGCAAATTATTTATTGGATTTTTTGATTAAAATTCTCTTTACTGCTCTGTTACATAATTATAAATTGGGCATGAGTTACTGTGTAATCTGATTGTTTGGAAGCCTTAAAAACAAATCATGAGTAATCAATGCCATTCACAACATTGGACTCTCTTGCAATGAATAGGTCTGATTGCAGCTACAGCCCAGAATGTCATTGCTTAGTTAGCTATATTAATGTTTCTAGCTAACATTTTCTAATAGGATGCAGTAGTACAACACTTACGTATTGTTGACCTAAGCCTGGTTTTACTGCGGGTATTTGGCTTCTCTTCTGAGATTAACAGGGTAGGCATGAATAAAAGCAACAGAGCATGCATCCCGTTGTTTAATTATATCAGAAATATTGGGGGAACTCTATGGAGGGATTTCACTGTCTGGGGTCCCATTAATGTCACTAACCATGATGTGGTTGAATCCCCTTCATACCATTTCAAATATTTACCCTACAGTGAGCAACTGCATCTGATATGATTGTACCAACTTGTTGTCACTCAGTCTTTCTATCTGCTAGGGCAGTTCTATGTTCTCCGTGCACGGTATTGCTTTAAGTGGTTAAAATGACAACATTAGCAAGACAATGGCACTATCTTTTCTTATGTATTCTGCCTTTCAAGTTTTATGACTCAGTTGTAAAAATTTGCTCCAGGCATGTTCAGTGCATTGTACAAAATATGATCCAGAAATAATTTTATTTACTTTTATGTGTTCTACGGAAAAGCTGAGCTGGGAATCTTCCTTAAGTGGATAAGCCTTCACCTCATGGGTCATGATCAAGAAACAGGCAGTTTAGATATCGTCTCACTTTTCTCAACTTACCTACAATTTAGGCACAACTGAAATAAGCCAATACAAGCTGATCTCCAGAAAACTGAATGAACTGGAATGATCTCCCCAATATTTTGTACCCAGTTACTTTTTTGAATAACTCCTAGAGAAAGATCAGCTGCAGACTTCAGCTTGCAAAACATTGCTGTGCCCTTAAACATCTTAGCAGCACCATCAAACAATCTTTTTACACACATGGCAGCAATTTCTTCCCTGGTGAAAGGAGGGATTGTGAACATATCCCACATCAAGCTAAAAGAAGAAGAGAAAGGAACAACAAGAGAGCAAGAAAGTGAGAGAAAAGGAGAAAGGAAAGAGGAAAATACTGAGCAAAAAAAACAAGAGTGAGCAAAAGGGAGAAACTTCTCTATCCATAGCATTTGAAGACGTCACTGCAATGTAACGGAGGAAGCAAGGTCTGATTCAGTTTGCAGGGAGCCGGGCATTTCAGGATTCTTCATTTAGGAGGAAATCACATAAAAGCTCCTGACAAGGCAGTCTGCCTTATGCACTTCCCTGGCCCTACTACAAGGGAAGAGTGGAGCAATTATGGCAGTACTATGGCAGCAAATCATGGGGGCAGACTGGGATGTAGCATCAGCTTTCCGATGCTTCCTCTTCTGAGCTGAAAGAGAAGCTATGCTTGATACTTCTAAAGAAAAAAAGGGGGTTCTGCCCCTTTTCTTGTAGGGAAGTTTTCTTTAAGCTGCTTCTATGCAGACTGATGCAGGGTGAGACAAGTGTGCCTTTAGCACAGGAACAAGGAAATAGGGCTGAAGACCTGCTTATGAAGACAAGATAAAGGTCCAAGGTTCCAATCCTTTATCCTGGTAATCTCATTTGAAGAAGTATGCATACTATGGAGGAAATGACTGCAGCTGTGAAACAAGGCTTTCAGAAGGGCTCAGGTTTTTTTCCACTCAATAGCATCAGCGTGTACTGGTGAACCTTTAAAGGCAGACCAGTTCTGTCTGTATTTCCAGAAGTCAGACATTACTCAGGCTATTAAGCCACTGTAAGTATATGTTTGAGCATATTTTTGTCACAGCTTTAAATTTGTTTACTCTTATTTGTCAGAGCTTTTTGCTGTCTTAATGTCATTTCTGGTAACATATTAACACTAACTGCCTCATAGCTGAATTTTTCAGCTCTCATGCTGAGCAGAATCAGTTCTGCTTTCAGGCAAAGCTTTCCCACAGCAACTGACAGGAATAGATGGCAAGGCAAGTTCCAATTCAGTGCTGTAGGAGACATTAAAATGGTCATGCTGATTATTAGTTTGGATTAATAATAATGCAAAGGTTTGTGTTTCGTTACTGCACTGGTGGGTGGGCTTTAGGGAGCTGTCACCACACTGAAATCCCTTAGTGGTATGGCCTTGCATTTAGCGCTGAAAGATGTTTCCTTCCTCTGAGGGACAGATGAGATAAGGGAGTGGAAAAAGTTTTTGTGACTCGTTATCCAAAAAATAAATTAATATTTTGTAATAGCTAACATAAAGTCCCCATAAGAACGGGAAGCTTAGTGCAGAGTTGTGTAGCAAGGTAAATTTAGGGAGTTTTTCTTGTTTATTCTTTTAGGATAGAATACCTGGGTGTTTTATATCTCAAGCACTGAGCTCTAGTTGTTGGTTTTTTTTTCCATATTCACAGCAAATAACAAAGTCTAAAGCATCATGAGGGTAAAACCCCCAACACATCAGAATAGTACAGCGTGAGATCTGCACTGTGGTTCTGATGTGATGCAGTCATCAAACGAGAACTCTGTCTCTTCTCAAGAAATTTGGATCAAGGTTTTAAAATTCTAAATCATACATTTGGCTGTGTAGTACTTAGAATTGAGATCATGGTGGACAAGACTACCACTGAAACTGTTTTGCCCTGAAAGATCATTATTTCTAGGAGTTCCCAAATCAAGGAAAAGTCATGAGCATCTATATTTTCTTGTATAAGTCAAGGGACAACTTTGTTGCCACAGGTAGTACTTGAACAAAAGGTACAGTCAATAATGCATTGTTGGGCCGCAGGAAAAGGGCCAGCTCTGTTGCCCTGTTCTTTCTCAGATTAACCCAAGGAACGTATACATGCACACCACCATTTAACTATGAAGAAAACGTGAGCTCTGGTTTAGGTATCATTGACTCACAGATATGCTATGCTTTTTTTCATACAGAGGGCAAACATACAATAGAACTGACAAATATGAAATCTAACCTTCCTGCTACTACAAACTCAAAGACTGCAGTCAAATCTTGTTGCCCCTATCACATAGAGAACGGAGATGCTGTAGACTTAATGACTCATACCCATACACATATTTCACAGATATGTAGTTTTTACCATTCCATTTGGCTGGAAAGATCTCATCTGAATAACGACTGCACAGCATTTCTGCCAAACTGCAAAGCTGCTACATCTCCCCTTGCTTTGGGTCTTCCACATGAACACACTTCCACTGGTACTGGCCCCTTGCTGGCATGCTCCTCCATGCTCTGTCACATCATGCCTGCCCACTTCTTTTGCAGATATCTAATTATGGAAGAGTAGTAGTATCCTATAGCTGAATGATGGAACCAGAGGGAGCTTGACCTGTTCCCACAAAAAAGGGTGAAGTGTTGTATTAATAAACAGGCACCAGGAAATTACCAGAGTAGGAATGAGGGTAAAAATCCTGAAATAAAGGTTTGTTACCAGGATAGGCGTGGGGAATTTTTATGGTGGTAGAAAGTCAGAGCCACATTAATATTCAATAAGCAATACAGAGATAAAAGAAAGACTCATGTTTTCAGTAACTACATATAAATCCAGCTCTTAGCAAGTTTTCAGTCCAAAATGCAGCACTTCCAGGGGAAGATGCTGAATAGTTGCTCAGGTGCACTTTGGGGAAAATAAGAAATCAGTCGTGATGGAGGTTGCCGTCCCTTTTACCTGCTCCAGACCTCCAGGATCATTCTCCCAGTCTCTGGGGCATGGAAGTCCATTCTTTATGTCCTAAAGAAACTGACCTCACTTGTAACACAGAGTTTACAAAGATGTCCCTATTATGAAAGGCAGAAGTTACTTTACATTATGCCTGGGAAAAAAAATGGCCTTCCTGAGCTCTGACATTGTGAGCTAGCTGTCTTGGAGCTGGTATTTTAGCTTTATTTCTTCCATTAATCGAGCAACAGCTACCCACAGATTCATTTCACCTTTGGGTTGACCTTGTTTGTAAGCAATTTATTTCACTGACTTTTTGTCCTCCCCCTGCTTTCTCTCCCCTTTGCACTGCAGTTTCCTACTGCTGGCTTCTGGGCCAGAGAAAATATCTATGTCAAGAGAGTAAATTGGTAGTCTCAGTTATTACTCTGAGTCCCACTTAAGAAGATGATGTAGGATTCCTTGGTCCATGAACTGAAAAGAACCTCAAGTAGAGGAGGCATGTTACCAGAAGAAAAATAAGAAATGCACATAGCTGAACAGTAACAATGAAAGATAAAATAATAGCTGTAAGGCTGGAAATCTAATAAGTCTCCAGAAAACACTGAATTTTTGGTCATTGCTATATTGCTGACAACAACTGTCAATGGGGGTTGATAAATGAAAGGTTTTGGGGACTTTGTATGGGTATGTTGTAGCTGGCATACAGCCATTTGAAAAAAAACTAGCTTTGTTCTTCTCCCAGTGCTCTCCTCACTCTTTCATGTATTTCACTTTTTCAAGTTTCTTTTCCATTATAAAGATAGCAGGATAGGATTCTATAGGTACATCATGAATAAAAGACAGACTAGGGAAACGTGGGCCCTCTCCAAAAGCTCTCAGGAGAAGTGGCTACCCTGGATTTGGAGAAAGCTGAGGTTCTTCATGATTCTTTGCCTCAGTCTTCACTGGCAAATTCTCTGACCACACCACCCAAGTCTTGGAAGGCAGATGCAGGGACTGTGAGAAAGAAGACCTAAGGCCCACTGTAGGAGAGGATCTGGTTCAAGACCATCTTAAAAATCTGAATGTGCACAAGTCCATGGGTCCTGATGAAATCCATCCGTGGGTGGGTGGCAAATCCACCAGAGAAGGACTTGGGGGTGTTGGTTGATGAGAAAATGAACATGAGCCGGCTGCAGTGTGCGCTTGCAGCCCAGAAAGCCAACCGTATCCTGGGCTGCATCAAAAGGAGCGTGACCAGCAGGTCGAAGGAGGTGATCCTGCCCCTCTACTCTGCTCTTGTGAGACCTCACCTGGAGCATTGTGTGCAGTTCTGGTGTCCTCAACATAAAAAGGACATGGAACTGTTGGAACAAGTCCAGAGAAGGGCCATGAGGATGATCAGGGGACTGGAGCACCTCCTGTATGAAGACAGGCTGAGAAAGTTGGGGCTGTTCAGCCTGGAGAAGAGAAGGCTGCGTGGAGACCTCACAGCAGCCTTCCAATATCTGAAGAGGGCCTATAGGGATGCTGGGGAGGGACTCTTCATTAGGGACTGTAGTGACAGGACAAGGGGTAATGGGTTAAAACTTAAACAGGGGATGTTTAGATTGGATATAAGGAGGAAGTTCTTTCCTGTTAGGGTGGTGAGGCACTGGAATGGGTTGACCAGGGAAGTTGTGAATGCTCCATCCCTGGCAGTGTTCAAGGCCAGGTTGGACAGAGCCCTGAGTGACGTGGTTTAGTGTGAGGTGTCCCTGCCCATGGCAGGGGGGTTAGAAATAGATGATCTTAAGGTCCTTTCCAACTCTAACTATTTTATAACTCTATGATTATGCTGGCTTCTTCCTCCTTACATTCCAAACCAATCCTCATTACGGTCCACAGCTTTGTCTTTATAATAAGCCTGATAAATCCTTTTTACACATAAAATCATACTCAATACAAATTATTCTGAATTAGAGAAGCAGCTACTGAGCTTTTATAAATCATTTAGATCCCAAGACACATCAGGTGCCAACCACCATTTTCTTTTAGCTATCTCTGTGGAGATGAGGCTGCTTAAGAGCTCTCAGATTTAATAGTAGCTGAGATTATAGCCCAAAAAGCACACAAGGAGGCTCACACAAGAGCTAAATGTTTTCTTGTCTTAATCTGCATTGTCAACACGATGAGCTATGCGTGAGTGTATGTATATATGCATGTATTGGGTGATATGGTTTAGTGTGAGGTGTCCCTGCCCATGGCAGGGGGGTTGGAACTGGATGATCTTAAGGTCCTTTCCAACCCTAACGATTCTATGATTCTATAAAAACCCAGCACAACAAGGTAAGCCTCCAGTCTGGAAACGTATGCTTGTACTGGTGTTGATCAGGAATATTCTCCTGCCTGTGAATGAAAGCAACAACTTGTGACTTGGACCCCATCCCAGTGGATCAGCACATGCATGATAAATCCTGGTATGTCCTTTGGGGTATTTATATGATTGTGGACTTTCCCACTGTGCCAAGCTGGCCACGGTTGTGTGACAAATCATGAAACTCCAACTGTGAAAATCATGGACTCGGTCGAACTGTCAATCCAAACAACTGAAAACCAACTGCTGGTGAAAGTAACCTTGAGAAAAAGCTGTTCTAAATGTAGTAATATTTTAATCTGCAATAAATGGGTTTCAGTGGCAAGTTATTCACTGAGCCTTTCCTAGTGGTACTATACACTACTCCTATCAGTGTTTGGAGAACACCCATACTTGGTAGACACTGTGTATAAAGTGATGCTTACATTTCTTGGCAATTCTTGGCTTGTCAAGAAAGGCTCAAAAACCCCTTCAGTTTGTGGTAGAACGAACACTGTTACTATGCTGAACTGAATGCACCATTTTCATAATTGAAGCTCTACAAGAGTCCATGTTCTGCTAGAAATTCAACTTCAATTAACAGATCAGTTTATTTTCATGCTCTGGAAAATTCTTATTAGTAGTTCTGCTTTCATAAGGCTGAATATATTTTAAATATATTCCAGATTTACCAGGAATTCAGTTTTAACAAATTTATTTCTTTTTAGGAATGTGGAAGTGCAATTGTATGCATATGATTTTTTTACTAATAAGAATATAAATGAAGGACTAGCTTTTAAATAAAGAGAAGGAAATGGAATAGCTATAGCATAACAATGTATAACCTAAAGGAATTCTCTTTTGGGGGTTATGATGCCTGGAGTCTCTTTTTAATACATCAGTGAGAAATACACCAGGTTAAAGATTTTACATTTGCTATACTTAGCTAGGAAACTTTCCCTTTTCTATAAAATTTAACAAAGCTTTTAATCTTTTTTAATTTGATGGGTTCTGTGTAAGGTTGAACTAAAAAAGTACAGTTTAATCTTCTGTTTTATGCTTTCTTCCTTTCTCTTTTTAAATCTTTTTTTCTATTTCTTTCTTATAGTAATAAAAGGAAGTAAGAAAGTGAAAGACAAAGCAATCAAATATATATGTTTCAGTAATATAATGGAAATTTTATACCTATTGAAAACATTTTCAGACCTGCAATGATTTTTTTTATGCCTACTTATGTTCCTGACTCATTCTTCTTCCAGAGTTACAATCTACTTCTATAGTACTTTTTTTTTTGTCATTTCAGACATGGCTTACAGTGTTTATTGAATGCTCAGACTTCTATTTCTTCAGTTTGGGTTTGTTTTTTTCCTAGTTCTAGGAGATGTTGATATATTATCATGATTCCAGCAAATACATGGAAATTATTAACAGCAGTCTGAAGGAATGGAACTTCATTTGTTCTGACTAGAAATAGTCAGTGAAACAGCCGTCTTGATTGTAAGATTATAACGTGACTTCTTGCAAGAAAGAATATGACACAGAGGTCTCTCTAGCTTTGCCATGCTACTCTGTTGAGGTATGTCAGGGTTCAGTGAAGACAGTGAAGGGAGAAATCAGCAGCTTTGAAAGACATAACTTTGGAGTCAGACAAATTTCATCCTTCCCTTGTAAATTCTTTGAAAGAAAAAAATAAAGGGTATTAAATTGTGTTATACAGTTGTTGTACTACTCCAGTACAGCACAAAATATTATGTTAGAGAACCTGCTGGTGGATGACTAACAGATACCTGTTGACTTCAGATAGTTCAGAGACTCAGGCCTGGCCAACAAGAAAAAAAGTAATGCTTGTCACAGATGAGGAGTAGGAGGGAATGGATGAAGGCTAGTACCATAGCCTAGTTTGGAAGCAGTGTGAAAATTACACAAACCTATGGAGAGTGCATAGTAGGTAGCCTTACTGATAAACCATTCTGAAGGTTTTTGCATTTGCTGTCTATGGCTTTACTGATAAAATCACGACAAAAAAATATGGCTGTAAAAAATCTTTTTAATGCCCTTGAAGCATTATTTGTGTGGGAATTTCTCCTACATTTTGTCTGGTCCTTCATAGGTGGAATGGGACAACTGGGACCATGTGTAGTTCATGTTTAATCTGTAATTATTACCTCCAATATTTAGTCCATCTGGCAGGTTTTATTTGTTACACAGTAGATGGTGATTTGAATTATGAATGTGTATGTAGAAAAGGCCAAATGCTGACAAATTATTTGTGGTTAAACTGTGTTTTCTACTGAAGATAATTATTTAGTTAGACTTTTTTCTCTTTAAAACACTTAAAATGTATAATTATGGAAATATCCCCTCAGTCTTGTAATGCTTTAGTTTTATAATGTCTTTTATAACCTTTTCATTCTGAAAATATAACTGCCTGCAATAAAAGGAAAGCAGGTGCTAGTCTGCCAGAAATGAAACTGCCACCCATGGTATTTGTCATAACAGAAAGCTTCATTAGCTGTGGGGAAAAGGGAAGAAAACAAAGAGCTGACTACAAGCATAGAAGATCTTAATGTCCCTTTAGTTATTATTCTGCCCAGAGCATGCTCATTTTGACATTGACCAGCACTCATTAGGGCATGGTTTTAAAGCAGTATAGTAACAGAAAATGAAAACAGAATAGTCCCCAAATTGTGACAAAGCTTTTAGCCCTGTGGGGCTTCACCTGATAACAACTGGAGTCTGGCAGTCCTGTGGAAGCTGGTGCAGGTTTGATGCTGGATTCGTGCACAGTCTTGGTGCTAGGAGTGTTTCTGTAGTAACGTCGTCATGACAGCTGCAGAGGCAAATGTTTTAAGTAAGCTTGAGTGACTGGCATCTTTAATTCTTCCCCCACAACCATGCGAAGTGTTTTCTGGCCTTCATTATTTTAACTCATTGGTCTCTGACAAGGAAATAGTGGAAACCATCCCCTTCAGATATGCCTGGTAATGTAACAATGAGCAAAACCATTTGAATGCACACGGAAGTCCAGCTTTGGAGTTTATGTTGTACTTGACTCTGGGACCAGTTTAAAGCTCTGTCATGAAGCCAAGCGTCTCCTCCCATAATCTCTCCAACAGTGGGCCAGTGCCGGTGGCAGCAGGCAGTGAGCAGTAATAGTGAATAACACAGATGGCTGTACATCTGACAGTGTGGATTATTCTACAATAAAAAACGGTTGTCATTTTTATGCTTGCTATTATATGGCCACCTGTATTCAGTCTGCTCTTGGGCAATAGGAAGTGATAGGAAATCAGAGTATGTTGTGCTGAGTGTTGCATATCTATGCATGCTGTGTGTATGTGTACAGCATCATATATACAGAGAGATATGTACAAAGACATGTAAATGTGTGCGTGTGCATAGATGTGTGCAGAGTCTTATGATTAAAACCTATAGGTTTGGGTGTGTTTTTTTTCCCATGGACAGCAGTAAATTTTGAATTCTGAAATTTACAGAAATATTTGATCCTATTGGTTCTTAAGATGATTCCTATTTTAAATACGGCGTCTTTGTCTGAGAAAAAGACTTCTTTCTCTGTGCTGACAGGGGAAAGGGTGTTTATTTAATAAAAACCGGAATTGTTCAGTATCCCAAAGGATAAGAGAGATACAAAGCAACTTGCAGCAATTAGCATGTTTGAATCAAGTTTCAGTCCTGTCATTGATATTGATCCCTCACCCTCACCCAGGTCTCTGCTCTGTGGGAGATTCATGGGAAACAGCATGCTGTTTTCTCTGATAGTTTCTGCCAAGGAAGATTTTGGCTCTGTGGATTTAGATATTTTTGCATCACATTAGTCTGTGAAAAAGGGCCGGAGTCTGATGATGTGTGTGATGTGATGCTATCAGAAAAGTCATAATTCCAAAGAAAAGGTTTTTGTTTGTTCATAAACTAAGTAGGTATTGCTTTCTTAATGAAAGGTAAAACATCAAAAGATGACTGATCAATAATCCAGACAAAAGAAACACCACAAACAAAGCCCCAGTTACTTGGGATCAGATGCTCAACTGCTGCTGTGGCTGGACTACAAGTAAAGGGCAAATGCAAGGTAGGTCTGCCAATCCCAAGAAAAGGTCTGCCAATTTAAGAAAAAAATATGGGGTGAGAATTTTGATCCTCAGACCCAAAGCTTTTCTGGAAAACAACCTAGAACATTTGTACTTTATACAGGATCTGCAGGATGAAACTGAGCTCCTGCCCATTGTGCCTTTGCAAGGAGGGTTGTCTTTGCTCTCAGTCCAGAAATTAGATTCCAGAAATCAGAGTCTAGTCAGATCTAGTTTTCGTAAGTACAGAAAACCTCCACACATTAATGTCTGGGTCCCTAGGGAGAAATTCTTTTCCATCTCTTGAGGGTCTGTGTGTGTACCTGCTCTTGCTTCTTCTTGAAAATTTCTCTGTCTCTGTCCCAGAGTGGGGTCCCTGAAGGTGATGTCCCCCTTTCTCCTGACTGTCAACCCACTTTGAGGAGGCAGAAATCCATGTAGCTTCACAGATCCATGCACATACAGGTAAGGATCCATCCAGGAGCCAGAGAACCACAAACCACAACCTGCTTTTCAGCCAAACACCAGGTACCCTCCCCAGGAGCTACCATCAGGGAATAAGCCTGATGTTTCTCCCACTAGATCTTTGACACAAGAGAGTAATAGCCCTAGTGAAACATTTTGATCTACTTTAGGTCTGGAGACACTGATTTGTGCTTTTTATTCTGGTAAATGGTTTTCATATCCAAAGCAGGATAACAAGACATAGAGCTTTGCTTATCAGACCCTTATCTCTTTTTCTGAAAAGAGCTTCTCTGACCAAAGTGATGTAAGTAAAACCTGAAAATCAAATGAGGGCAAAAACCAATTCAATTTACAGCCATTCCTTAAGATTATGAGGATTTCACTATGTCATGGTTTGGTCTTTAATCATTTATCTGACTGAGTATAAAATGACAGCTACAGCTTCTCTAATTCATGTGCTTCTGAAAATTCAATAGCAGGAAATCGACAGAGAGAAACAAGTACATGAATTAAGATTCAGCACACAGGCCCTTACTTGTGTATTGAACTTAGGAAGGGTGATAGTCACCTGTAGGAATTAATAGATCTATAGGACAACATAACTGCTTCTTTCACCTTGCACTTCACAGGAGTGGCTTGCTCTCATCTTCACCCCAGTCCCTAGCAGCCCCAAAAAGAAATGCCTTTCAGACTTTAATAATTCTACTCTTAATGCTCCAGTTGGAAAAAGAAGAAGAAGAAAAATATAGAAAAGGCATTGACAACTAAAACTATCAGAGATCTGTTTTTCCTAAGAAAGTCAAAAGTAAGTGAAGTCCTGGAATGGGATCATGTATATGAGGTTCTCAAGGTAAATAATTCAAGGAAAATTTATTATATGTACTATATTTATTATATGGACAGGTATGAGGAAGTTCAGGTTACATGTAAAGAAGGTGTTCTTCCCTGTGAGGGTGGTGAGGCACTGGAACAGTTTGCCCCAAGAAGCTGTGGCTACCCCATCCCTGGCAGTACTCAAGGCCAGGTTGGATGGGGCTTGGAGCAACCTTCTCTAGTGCAAGGTGTCCCTGTCCATAGCAGTGGGGTTGGAACTGGATGAGCTTTAAGGTCGCTTCCAACCCAAACTGTCCTATGGTTTTATAATTCTCTTTGCAAATACAAATCCATTAAAAGTCATCTATTCAAAAAAGGGTTAAGTAAGTGATCACTGTGTCTTCAGATATGGGCCCTTGTCTCTTTCCTCACACAAAATAGCCTCAAACCAGTTAGGCTAACTCAGTCAAAACTGAACAGGGCTCATACTTTTGAAAGTTATTAAAGTTTCAGAGCTGCTTGAAAATACAAGGTTGGGTGCATAAGAGAAACTCTGTAATATTCTTGATCAAAAAAAAAAACAACCAACCCAGCAAACCCTACAGCGTTATATAGTACCAGACACCAGAGAATCCACACAGGAGATGCTCATTTAAGCAGTCCCACTCTGCACTGGAGTTTACATCAACCTAGATGTGAAAGTTGATAACACTGAATACATGGAAACCAAAGCCTCATTAGCTCTACTCTTTATTTTTATTTTTTTTTTCCCAGAACAGAAATCTTAGGTCAGGTTTTCTAACTACATTATTCTGTGAAAATAGTGGTTAATAATATATGAGATGGTGAAAAAATAATTGAAGTAACGTTAGGTCTACAATTGCATTAAATTAAAAAGTGTGTGGTGTGTTTTTCTATATGTTTTAGGATATATTTGGTATAACCCACGTCGCAAGGCTATATCTAGCTTATGTTTAAATTTAAAGCTTGAATCCTTTCTCTGTTTAGCTTTAAAACACCATGGACTAAATCTCTGTCTTCTTATCTTCAAAATTATGTCAGCAGCTATGACAAAATGACATCTGTTCTGAACTGTAGCAAGAATAATGCATTACTTGACACTCAGCTCATTGGCGTTACAGTACAATGTCTGCCTTCCCACATAACAGATGCAGTGATTCTTCTGCTGAATGCATACAATTCAGCCAATAACCATACCAAGAAACTGGTTAAAAATTAGTATTTCTTGCTTGTATTCCAGTGAAAAAAATGTCAGTATTTTGTAGATTTGCATTGGTCAGAGAAATGTGAGACCTAGCTCCAAATGTGGGATGGAGCAATACATTTCTTGTTTTCAGTTTCCAGAACTTGAAGGCTGGAGAACAGCACAGCAAACCGGCTTGCTATCTCTCCTTGCCATTCATTGTGCGCATTTAGTCCGTCAGAAATGCTCTGCTGCTGCAGTTAATGCTGAGCAGAGATTGATTGCAGGCTGTTGTTCCACAAGACATGGCTGAGGCAAATTAATAGCTCATTGCTACTGAAAGGGGGTGGGGGTCCCATTCCCACCTTTCCTATTCCCCCAGGTAATCCTGGCCCTGGGTTGTTGCTACTTACCTTGTCTGGGGAATTAACCCCATGGTTTCCTCAGACCCCGTAGATGTTTTTCTTAAGCGGCTAAAGGATGGCGAGCAAACCCTACAAATCCTTGGTGGGTCACTAGTAAGGGGAAAGGCAAGAGCAGGACAGGCCCTTCCTTTCATCGGAGCAATATGCTTTTGATAAACTAAGCTGTGCCTAGAGCTGCCTCCCTGACCCAGTCACTAATGGCACATCTGGCCAGTAGTCCCCCCAGATTAGGGTGTTGGACGCTTTTGCTTTATGCTGAGTCTGGTGTCTTGCTGCTGTGTACAACAGGTCCAGTGGTTCAGCTCTGAAGCAATGACCTTCTGTAGGCACAGCTTCCCACACCTGCGTTCTGCAGCCAAACACAGTGATATTAACTAGTAACAACAAAAAGGATGGTGAGATTTCAATGAAGTGCTCCCGCTATAAACCAGTTACATTCTTGTAGCCTCTGAATCATCACATTTCTTCATAGGCATACATGTTTCTCCAAGGACTCCAGCAGTGCTATTTTTCTGGTCTCCCCATGCCCTGAGGCCAGGCAGTATCAGACCGTTGACAGAATGGCAGGAGCATCTCACCTGCCACTGCAGAAAGGGATTTTTGCTTTTTCCAAGTGTGCCTGTGTGACCAGAACAGCATTCTAAGGGCCTCTGGCACTAATTCCCAGGTGCTGCTGCTGTTCAGGACCTTAGGACGACTCACTGTCTGTTTTGGGAATTATTGGAAGTTTCCTCAGCTCCAAATCACAGTGAGAATTTTGTCTTCTACATCTGTGTCTCTCACATAAGTGCAAACATCCTTATTTTCTGATTTCTGTCAAACCAGATGTTACCAGCTTGTAACCAGTATTTCACTAGTCCCAAACTGTCATCTAGCACTGCTAAATATGGAGAAAGGTCTGGCTTTAGAGTGTTTTTCCACGTTTCCCATTTAGATTCTCAGCAGATTATGTCAAGACATGCAATTTGCTGAAAATTGCATAGTCATACTCACTATTCCAGGGATAATGGGTAGCCAAAATAACTGTTGAAGTATTATCTAGTAAGGCTATCTGCAGGCAGTGAGTCTAAGTAGTCTAGGACATGAACATACTTTCTTACAACCCAATATAAAAATGTCAATGACTACCTGCTATATTTTTTTAAACAAAAAAGCTCCATTCATTCCTCAGTTTTTGCTATGAAATGTATTTTATATATTTGAGAGTAACACAGAAACATATAGTCTTCTTTTTATTGTTTGATTTTGTTTCAGTCCCTGGTAGGGTTCAGATTTTCTTGTAGACATCTTTATTTCCAATGCTTTACAATCATCTAATTTACCCTCTTCAAGGGAATTCATTATGTAGTTCATGGTCTCATGCTTTGTGCTACCTGGGACATTCCTGACACTCAAGGTGTCAGAAGTAAAATTGGTATCAGTTACCTGCCCTTGGCTATTTATCATTTTATGTAGTTAATAGCTTTTATATAAATGTATACATTTTATTTTATTAAAAAAAAAGAATAATAAATTAGTGACTGTAGTGGGTACTGAGTTTCTTGATCCTTGTCTTTCCTTTCTGTTTCTTGGAGCTTCAAGAACAAGAATTTGCCCCACTGACTTTAGCACTTGTAGTTCTTAACATCCCTTTAAACATTTGTTGAATGTTTTCTGTCCCTTTTTGATGATGTCTCCATGGCTTTATTGCACCTTGCAAACTCAAGCGGACCAAGGTCTGCCATGTTTTTAAACCACAGAAGTATGTTTTCTCCTTTGAGATTATTCTGAGGTTTATCTTGTCTCAGTTCTAATCAGAAATGTCATGCATGCTTTGCCTTAATGGTCATGAACTCTGCCTTTTGCACATTTAACAAGTTCTTGCTCTGTTTAAAAATTAATGCAGCTCTTTCTTCGCACTGAGGGTGGGATATTGCCTTGGCATGTTCTTTTAGCAGCAGTATGTGCAATCTCTTGCAGACTCCCACTTTGCATGGCATCTGAGATTTTTTTAATCAGATGCTTCACTGTAGCATTTTGGATAATGACTATGTGATTCCTGAGCCCTTTCTATCAACTGCTCCTGGTTGATTCAGTTAGAACAAATCCCTTCTTTGTCAGGTTGGGCTTTTTCTTTGGCCAAAATTCCAGTTTTATTCCAGATTCAGTCTGGCTTCTTGTTCTCCTTCAATTTTCTCAGTTATGAAATGTTTTTTTCAGACATTTGCGTGCTTTTAAACAGAACATGTGCTTTTAAACAACATAATGTGAAAAAAAAAACCAACCAACCCCAAACACAACTCACTTTATACTGAGTAAGTCTGATTTATTTGTAATTGATTTTCATACTTAGTGTCTTTTGCCTGCATTAAGTAGAAAACTTTTAAGAAAATACAAGCACGTTGGGAAAGTCATAGCTGTTACCAGAAATAAAATTGCTCATACCTGACTTCAGAGTCAGTGCAACTGGAACAAAATCTTGTTGGCAGAGTGCAGACTTTTATGGGTTGAAAAGTTTTTCAGGAAGATAAAGAAGAAGACACTGGGGGAATGAAACATAAATCGTTAGAAAAGATATTTCTGTAGGCATTTGTTGAGGAGTCTTTGGAGTAGGCAGTGTCAATCATAATATAGTTGAGAGGAGCTGGTGAGTCTTTGCTGCCCTGCAATAAAGTGTGAAGCACCCAGTATTCCAAAGTATTGTGTCATCATTTTACAAGCTTCATAATTACTCTGTATTATGAAGGGGAAAAAATAATCATGAAAATGAAATTTTACTTACATATAGTAAGTAAAAATTGCCGATACCTGAATGCATTCTTCATGTGTAATATATGCTCCCTGTTGCGAGCAGTGACTTCCAAAATAAATGAGTTGGTAATTTCCAAGTGTTGTGATAATCTGGGTATTGTTATGCTACTAATCAAATTACATCATGTAGTTGTGACAGCTGAGTTTTGGTGTCCTGTAACTGCAGTGGTATTTCTTACTCATTTGATATTTGCCACTGGGTACAACAGATGGTTTCTCTTTCCTCCTAGATGTGGACTGAGGCACATAAACACATGCAAAATGGCAGCTCAGGAGAAAAAGCTATACCTGAAGGAAAAGGTATAAAGAGAGGATTTTACACAAATAGTTGTTTTTATTGAGGTATTCTTTTTCCTTGAATGGACGATTAATTCTGAAGGCCATTCGGGTTAGAATTCTTAATCTGAATTATGTTGTTATTCATGGCCTCATTTTGTGTCTTTTCATCATCTTCTTTGTCTTATGGCTATTAAATAGGGCTTTTAAGAACAGGATGGATGGCAGCAAAAGAATATGTTTACTTTACCCATTTTTATAGCCTGATTCCACTTTACTTACCCTCACTGAGGCATGCGTTGGATTTCAAGTGTCCCATTCATCCCAGCAAAACTAATTGCAGAGCAAAGTAGACCAAATGTGAATAAGGATTCAAAGAATGCAGTTTGAAGTAATTATTGAAACAAATAAAAACATCCTGTTTTGTTGACTTCTACCTTTAGTGGATAATGGCTAGATGGGAGACCTGGGGGGGGTTCACTATGCACATGAATAAGAAGGGAAACCACAGAAAATATGTGCTCTGGCAAAAAAGCTGAGTTGATCAGAAAGGATGAGATCTTATGGTATTGGGAGTTGATATTACTTCATGTGCTAAATGCAGCCTAAAGTATTGTCTCCAGTACCTGGAAATATTTATATAGTGGAGATATTTGAAATAGTTTTCATTTTGCTTTTTATGAAGGTGTATATCAAAAAACTGGGTAAATTTGAAGTTTCCCTCTAGAAACTCTTCAGGAGCTTAGTTTTCTGTCCAGTAAGTTTTTAAGCAGAGATAGATAACATCCTTTACTAAAACTTCTAGTACACTTTGCAGAGGAAAGATACTTTTTTGCACATCATTCAGGTTCAAAATAGAAACAGCAAATTTCAAATATAAAGTGAGTTTAACTAGCCAAATCCCTGTTAGACCATGAGACAAAAAGTGCTTTGTCTCTTGGAAGTAGAAGGGATGCTGCTGCTAGAGAATGATGATAAGGTGCAGGAAAACAGAAGGGTAGTTCGTACCTGTCAGGACTTTAAGAAATTAGTAGAAGAGCAAGACAGCATGAGACTGAGAAAGTTTTTAAACTAATAGTTGTTTAGGCTATTAAATTTTTGGTATTCAGTAGATTTACAACCTTTAGTTCCCACGCTTATGTCTGGAAATGTTTTACGCATTTCTCTTGAGATCAGGGCTGAGGCATCACTAACAGAGTGGTGGTTTTGTGAGAAATACTCTCATGTGAGTCACTGGGGTTTTCTTGTTCTTTAATCATCACACAGGAGTTCATTTTAGTGCGTTGCCATCTTAACGAAGTCTTTTGGTATACTGGGAAATGCAGCTGTCAGCCCTTGGTATCCTGAAGGCTCTGTTTCGGGGATATTTATTATGATGATTGTAAAGGTGTGTCAGCAAGTTTACCAAAATTTATGGTCTGGAGATACTCAGCACATGTCAGATTGTGACATTCTCCTCCCATATATAAATATGGTCAGACCCCTGAAGATCTTGCAGTATAAATAGCTGAAGTAGGTAAAAAACTGCACTAGTATGTCTTGGTTTTCTTCTTCCCTCTTGAGTAAAGTATAGCCTGCAATGTCAGACCAGGCACAGAAATAAAATCTGGCTCTGAACAAGGTGGCAGATTGGCGTGGCATGGTTTCTGTGTTCTGCAGATGCCGAACAGCTACTTCATAATGTAGTAATTACTCAAGGGTGGCACTACACGATGTGGCTATGCTGCATCCAGAACCTCAGCTAAAGTGTCTTCAGTCATAGGGCGTCCCTGAACAGTGCTCCCTGCTCTTCATTTACAGTTGTTGCACTGCCTGCGAAGGAGCTCTTTGTCTTGATAGGACTGATGTCCACTTTTCAATTAAATCCTTAAGCAAAATGCTCTTCTAATGAGAAGTAATCAGCCCAAGTGAAAGCCACATCCGCATCTGATGTAAAATGGATTATCTCCATCTGGTTTGGACTGTCCCCTGGTATTTTGTGTCTGACTTCTATTATCTGTGGCTGATTTAGAGGATAAACACCTTAGGGCAGTGTTTGCACAGTACCACATGCCGTGACAGCAGTCAATAAATTATAGAAGGTGATCACACAGCTTCACAGCTCTGATCCCACTATCCATGGGTCCCAAGCAGTGCAGAGGTACTGTTTTTGAGAAGGACACCGTTCCACGCTTCAACAGAGTTCTCTGTTGCCCCTGCTAAGGGGCATTAAAACATACCCATTCATAATGCAATGAGAGGGGTTTTGTTATTTATTCACTCTTTAATAATTGAAATCTGTTTCAGATGTTGAGACACCTAGGACAGTTATAGACAGACAAACAATAACAGAAACCCTTAAGCAATTTCCTCACCCTACCTCAAGCCCAAATGAGTTCAGCATGTCTTTTTCTCTCCCTCTTGATCTCTTTTTTTCCCCCAGTTACCACCCACCTTTGTTTTCATTACACTCCCTTTTCTGTGCTCCTTCTCCCCCTCAAACCCAAGTTCCATATGGAGTTTTTCTTCTTCTTGGGAGACACAGAAGTATAGCCACAAATATCCATAATAATCTCCTTCAAGGTTTGAAAATACTTAGACATGACTGTAACACAAAAGAAACCCTTAATTGTGCAGGATATGATCTTAATTTTAGCCAAGCTATCTCACAGAAGCCTGATTTTATACTTTATGCAATTTTATTGTTCTTCCACAAGCACTAGTGAAATACACAATACTGTTGGCTTGAAAGGCAGCATCTACCTATACAGACAGAATGCACAAGGTAAGTGGGGACTCTGTCCTGTATAGTTATTTAAACTTTTCTTCCAACTCACCCTTTGGGTTTTATGGTATCCTGTGTTGTTTTCTTCCATTTCTCTTACACAAATAAAATAGATACAGTAAGAAAAGCGGATTTTCCTTACCACCCTTCCTCCCCCCCAAATAGCAATCACCAACAAAAAAAAACTATGTGGATATGTTAAACGTTTGCATATTATTAGGCATGTTGTCTAATGGGCTATGCTTCTCATTTGAGATGTATAGATTCCCTTAAATCACAAGTTGAAATCTCAGCACTACTGAAATGCACATTCTCTGGTTTTCAGAGACAGTTGGATTGAATGCCTTTCTACTTACTCTGCAGTTCCCATTAATTTTAACAGGCATATTTCTTTTCTGTTGGAGTCAACTTGATGAGCATATGGGATCCTTTGATAACCTTTTAAAAAGACAGCCCTTCTGCTTTACATGTACTTTAGAGATTTAATGATCTCACGATGCTTCTCTGTGTCTCTGTGGCCAAAATGTTATCTAATACTTCTTGTAAATAATACAAGATGATAGCTTTTTATTCTGTAAGTGACCTCTGTAGCATTTGCTAACAGTCTATATGAATATACCTTGCTCGTAGCACGTTTTTCTGTAGTCGGGGGAACACGTTAGGAAGCAAAGCAGAACTGCCATTCCCTTGCTTTTCTGCAGCTCAGAAACAATTGCATCTATTCAGCTACTGAGCAAGACAAAACCTGGGAGAGGGAAAGGTGAAAGAAGGAGGAGCCGGTACTGTTATCTTTGCTTTCCAGTTCATCAGTCCAAAGATGTATAGGAGAAGGCATTTCTCCTGAGGAGCCTCTGAGCAATCCCTGTTGCAATTGCGATATTTTGTATCTGCGTCAAAGGCCACTGTAAACATACCACGATGAATTGTATTTGTTCCTACTTCTATTTATAGATACAGAGTTTAAAATCTTTGAGTCCTTAGCTTACATCACATGCTAAGCGGTTTCCTCAGGTAAATTTCCCATAAAAAGCATGGAATCAGAGGTTTGGATTCCTTTTTATAGCTACGTTTTGGGTCTGTAGGAAGTGTTAAACAACTGTTGAAATGCAGCCTATGTGCAGAGCTGTCTGATCTAAAGGTATTCAAACGAGTGTGCTGCCAGGCTTCAAAGTCCCAGCATGCCTGTGCACATCACACACTCGAGCATGGCTTTCCCCTGTGAACATTAGGATTCTTGTCATCTGTAAATCACTTGAGCAGGTTTGCTTTAGCACTGGGACATGGGGTGGGCTTGGCTGCCCTCCTTCTGGCTTTGGCCTCCTCCTCTGCACCCTCTCAACAGCACTGGGAATGCAGCCCTGTGTCCTCTGCTTTGGCCATCAGGCAGCTTTGCATGACGGTGCAAAAGGAAGGAGAGACAGGGTAAAGGGAAAAAAGCCTTCCTTCCCTCCCTAAATAAACCAGGAAGGTGATCAGTGTAATTCAGAACCAGGGTCTAATGGAGGAGACTAAAAAAGTGTGATACCTGATGTGCATCCCTTTGCATGTACATCACACAAAGGACTCTAAACACGTGTATGTGGCTTCAGATTCCTGCAGTTCTAGAGCTTTGTTTGATGTCAGTAGGGAGTGGGAAAATCTACAGTGGCCAATCATCTGCATGTATATCATCAGAAAGCAGAGGAGCAAGCTTCCATTTATTTCTCCAAAAATAGATTCTGTTCTGTTCTCTTCCTCCTTACTGCACTTGGCCATCTCTTTTTTCTGTGTTTCTGGTAATGCCTGTGAAAGAATTGAAACAATTGAATACTGAGGCTCACAGTGTTACTCAAATCTTCCACTCTCTCTAACCTGTACAAAGCTGCATGACTATTACTGCATTTAGGACAAATAAGATTATTAAAAATGTGTTCACCATTTCTGCTATGGACAGCAGTCTCACTAATAACCATGTTTTAACAGTTAGCAAAATCTTATTGTTGAGTGCTTTTTGATAGATACTTGCTTACTTAGGTACATTCATTTAGGTTGCATTTCATTTCCCCATCAATGACAAAGAGAGATTAACTAAAACAATATTTTATTTCCTACTTTAATGGTGGGTACATAGCATTAATTATATTATTAATCCAACTAGAAACTCTTGTACAAAGCTATTTCAAGTCATTAGTTGCCCCATTGTAATTGATGGATTACTGCATTACCATTTAATTTAGTATTGTTTTCAAGGCATTACATTCAGTTTCATTCAAGTTAATTGTATAGCCAAATAAGGAGAGAACTTGCTTCATAAGCATGAGTGATGAAAGTGTGGATTCTTCTTGATTTCAGATGTATGATGGTGTATGATCTGTACAACAATTCTGTACAGGGCCTTCCAGTTAGCATTACCTTGCAATTTATGGCAACAAGAAACAAGGGGATGGGCCAGAAGATTGTGTGGCATTTGGATTCAGCGTTGTGATAGTCTCCTCTGCAAATGGAAATTAACATCAATTATTCAAATCTAGTTATGCTTTCAACCCTCTTAATTGCAAAGTGTTTTCCATTCAGTGATCAAGCCCAATTCCCTAAACATAATAGCAATTATAACTGTGCATCCAGAGGAAAATATACTCTCTTTGGCCCAATTTTCAGCTCTGATATGACCTCTTTATGCTGCTTTTTACGCAGAGGGGTTGTTAAGCTGGAGCAACTGTTCTTTTTGAATAGAACATATCCCAGGGCTATCAAAAAACATGGACTACATCTTCTTTACTACCAAAGCATAAAAACAGGGAAAACATAATGGGTGGGATTAGCTGCTTAGACACAAGTATATAGACCATTTTAAATAAAAGCCATTAGGTACCTGAGACACCCTTTCAAGGGCAGCAAATGCGGTATGGGCCTGGGGAAGATGTGTGGCAGCTGGAGGCAAGGCTGGAGGCAGTACTCTAGGGTAACAGTGGTTAGTTGCCTGAATTACTCTGGGTTTGCCTGGCAGCTGGGACAGATCTTCTGGGCTATATGAAACTAAGCGTAAATTACATTATTCTTGAAGCTGAAAATTGCTTCACACACTGGGTTGCATAAGGGCATAATGAAGCTTCTTTCTCTTTAGTGCGATTCTTATTTTTTGTTAGGGTAACTTCAGGAAACTTCTATTCACTTTCAAGCTTTTCTGTGGCAAAAGTGATGATCTGAATATGCTGCATCCTTCACTGCAAATAAACTACAATGCACAGTGTGTGTCTCAAACTAAATTCAGATATTTACTGAGCGGACTGCAAACAATGCTCAAGATGAAGTCCCAGTCCTCTGGTTAACTACAATAGGAACTCTGTCCAAATGTGTCATGTCTCCTTTCCAGGCACCTTCCCTGATTATGTTTGTGTAACATGAGAATAGAAAGACCAGGCAGCAGCTGGTAATATGTTTGGCATAGAGAAGATGTTTTATCTGGTACTCAGGGACAATTCCAGGTCTCATTCCTTTGCCTTTTGTAAACAGTTGTATGAGACATCAAAAAATCAATGGCATCCACTGACAGAGAAGAACAGGTTAACTCTTTTGAACAAAAATATTAGTTAGTTGAGATCAGTGTCCTGTGGATTGTATTAGAGAGAGAAACAATCGATGCAATCAGGTAAATACTTGCTGTGCTCTCTTTTGATTTCACTATTTCCTACCAGTACCTAATCTAGAGCTCTCCTTCTCCAGGTTTTACCACTTGTGCTTTTGAGAAATAGATTATTTTCTTGATGCCTTTTCCATTTCCTTATTGATGCTTTGGATTCATCCTAAGCCAAACCAACCAGTATTCACTGGCCTGCATTCGGATAGTGATTCCTGCTTCAGCTCTCTGTGGCAGAGAAATTTGGTCTTTGTTCTGAACAAAGATGGGTTGCTTTTTCAATCATCTTCAACTAAATTGTAACTTCCTAGTGAAACAGTGCAGAGGTATGAAGAATCAATAACAAGGATGGGCTTCAACCTGAAAAGGTGGGATCCTTATTTTGGAAACTCCAGGTTCTGGGTGTGTTTAGATATGAGATTTTGTTGGCTACAGAAGTTTATCCTTCTAGAAAAAAAAGACTGTGTCCTAAATGGATCCAGATGGAAAAGGATCATCTTATCTCTAGTAGCAGTCTGTAGAGACTGAGAAGATGCCAGATTTTCCTTGCATTCAAATGTAGTCCTTCACTTCCAGAGGATTAGTCCACGATCTACGCAACACCTCCTGCAACGTAAGCTTTGTTTTGAGGGGTTAAGGAGGATTTCACTTGTAGCTGGAGGATTTCTGGTTTGTTTCTCTACAGAGGTATGATTTTTAAACTCTAAAAGAACTGGAAATACTTCCTGACAGAAGGAAGATTGAATCCTACTGTTCGTGTATATCAAAAGCTTTGTTTTGTATTACTCTACATGGTAGGTTATTCTGTTTATTATAAATGGAGTCAAGATGTAATGATAGACATAGTGAAATTATAGTTCATTTCTTCTTATAACTTACCATGGGGTGTATACATGTGTGTATTTCTGGTGGAGCATATTACTGGAATCTGGACGCTGATCCACAAGAAATGAGAAGCATTATCTGCCATATCAGACTATTGTCCTGAAAAACATTTGGGCTTCCTTGTTGTAATAAGTGCCTTTTTATTCACTATTAGTTTAGAACGACTCTCTCATTTGAGTAAAAGAAAGGAAGAAAAAACTGGAACACAGAGAAATTACTCTAGTGGTGGCAAAACATGGAAACATTTGCCATGGGCATTGGTTGGAGTAGTTTTCATATATTTATGTCAGATATAATGGCATACTGTAGGCTATTCTTGTATACATTCTCATTCTGAGCTCGTTTGTCACTTGTCTGTGTAAATTCAACATCTTCCTCATCTGGAGGAGTCTATACATCTCCTTGCAGTTGACTGTAAACAAATTGCAAGTGCTGCTTGGCAGGTGACAGATAGATCCAGTTGGTTAGGTAAAGGCTGTTGTAGTTTCAGTGCAATATGAAAAATTTATACATTTGAGAAATTCCAGGCTGCTGCTTTCTAGTATAAAATTTGGGGTATGACAGCAGATGTCAGATTAAAAAAGGAGAAGAATGAGATTCTGTGGGGGATTGAACTAGTTCATTTTATTCTTAGGAAAAAAAAAAGTCCAGACACTTAGCTGGCTTGCTGCTGTAATTGGTTGCTTTATGCACACTTTGTGAAATGAGCCCATATGTGGGGACTGTGGACTCTGTTAAAGCCGAGTTTGGTTTCTGATTTTCAGCATATGACAGGCTCTGAGTCTTACATGGCAGTCAAGGAAAGGCTTCCATTGTGAACAACTGGATTAAGGTGATTGAATACTCCCCAGCTTCAGAGTGGCTGTGCACACACTTGCATAGGGCTTACTGCAGCCCTAGGGCCTCAGCATATTTCTGCCTTGGATGATGGAAAACTTTAATAACGTGTACGAAATTAATTTGGACCTTCTCCTAATGCAAGTCTTTGAAGTCAGAGGGAAGCACTGAGGATTTTTGGCATGCCAGCTATTAACTTCTGTGTATTCAGCTACTTTAGCTATTGATTTCAGTTGATGCTAGTCACTGTTGTTTCCATAGCACATCTTTTAACATATAAAAGCCATATGTATTTGTTACTTCTTCCTGAGCAGCCTCTCACCTCTCAGCTGTGGTGAAAGGTGTTGTACAAAAAGAATAAAATGGTAATATAGCTTTTTGTGCCTTGCTAATATAAGATGCCAGCCATATGGCTGCAGTGCTGGGCACTGAAAAAGCAACTGAGAGCTGGGAGGTTGGGGGGGGGGGTTGTTTGTTTGGTTTTGTTGGTTTAGTTTTATTAGGCTGTCGTGGTTTAAACCCAGTCAGGCAGCTTGTTCACTCACTTCCCCCTTTTCTTGCCCTCCCCCTACTCCCGGAGGGACAGAGAGGAGAATCGAAAAGAATGCAACTCCCACGGGTTGAGATAAGAACAGTTTAGTAACTAAGGTATAACACAAATCACTACTGCTACCACCAATAATAACAATGATAAAGGAAATAACAAGGGAAGAGAATACAACACCTCACCACCAGCCGACCCATAACTCACCCCCCAGCCCGACCAAGCACTGACCGATACCTTCTCCAACCCCCCAGTCTCCCAGCCCTTCCGGCTAACTCTTAGTTACATCCTGGGCATGACGTGCTGTGGTATGGAATACCTCTTTGGCTAGCTTGGGTCAGGTGTCCTGTCTCTGCTTCCTCCCGGCTTCCCCTCCTCCCTGGCAGAGCATGAGGCTCACAAAGTCCTTGGCCAAACCAAAGCATCATTGTTATCAGCTCTGTTCCCAGGCCGAAAGTCAAAACACTGCACTGCACCAGCTACCAAGAAGGAGAAAAATGACTGCTACTGCTGAACCCAGGACATAGGCACTTCTTTTAATTATTTCTTTTTCCCTTTGCTCACTTAGAGCCAATCCAATACCTTGTTGTTCTGTCCGTGACTGTGCTAGCCTTTATTCAGGAGAAATCATATGATAGTCTATAAAAGCATAGGAAAGGTTCCTGGGGTCATCAAGGGCAGCCACAGCTTGCCTTGTGTTATCTAATGACATTCACAGGTTGACTGAATGCCCTTTTCAGTTAGGCTTCTTGTGCTGCCTGTTACTTCTACTAGAAATTTGCTTAAAAACTTCCATCCTCTGGAAATCTCATTTTCGGTGCAAGCTTATTCCTGGACATATTTTCTTCCTCCTTGTTTGTGTGCCAAAGACTATACTGTCTTTTAGTGTAAATAGCTTTTCTTTTGAAAGTTATCCCTCTCTTCCCGTAACACACACAAACACAAACACATGAACATTTGCAAAATACACATATCTACTTATGTGATCAGCTATGTTTTCTCTAAACTAAACAAAGGAAGCCCTTTTAGTCCTTGTATTAACTTAGGCACACTCCTCTCTTTTTATTCCAGTTTAAAACTGTCATCTTTGACCATACATGTTTGGAACTACACAAAGTATATCTATAGTATTCTACATAAATTGTCATCAAGAGTCGGTACAATAGAGTTAACATTACATCTCCCTATGGAAATATTTGGGTTGCATTGTTGAGCAATATTAGCTTTTTTTAAAGGAACACAATGCACCAATGATTCATGTTCATCCTGTTTGCACATTTCATCAATTCATCTAGTTTATGAAGCTAATATACCCATATTTTCTTCTCATTTAGAAACGCTGATTGAGCATAGTAAATTATAACTAAAATAGAAAAATAAGTAATCCAGGACATAGCATAAAGAGCTGGAGGCTCTCGTGCTTGGTCCCAGCAATCTTTTTCACCCCAAAACAAAGCATGTAGAAAAGGTCTCTTACAGCTGCTTTGTCAAAATGCAAATTGTAATTCAGGTTAACAGGTTAACCATTTTGAATACTACTGTATAGGTGACACGAACCAGCTAAATTCTTACTTCCTTAGTTGAAAAAAGAGTTAACTACATTGCATATAACTTTGAAATACCACGCAGGTCAAAACAAAGGGCATTTTCATTAGTGATTGCTCTGCATCAGCATTTCAGTGCAAATATTCAGGAATAATTGTGTTATAAGAGGAAAAAACAGTAGAAATTTACTTATTATGAATGATGTTACTGTATTGAAATCTATCTATTCTTACTAATGACATCCATTCATTCCAGCAATGTGTGTAATTTTAATTTTTAGAAGACTAATATCTTGAATTTACATTCCATTTTAACCTTTACCAAATATTATCCATAACTTGAAAGTGTACAGTTCATTGGCTCAATAGTCACACCAATCTCTGTATTAATTTTGTTTTCCTTCCTTATAATAAATCTGTTAAAATAGCTTTTCATTATTAGTTTGAATTACAGTAAATATGATTTTAACAGATCCATTATAACCTTCCATATTTGCATATTATTCTAGCAGTGCATTCTTAGCATGAAAAAAATACATAGCCAAAATAATTGTAATATCCTCAATCCCTTTTTTTCATTCTCTGCCTGTAAGTTTGAAACCTTTACAAATCAACATTATTTAATGTGCTGACCATTTCTTTTAGTAAGCAAGTGCATATATGTGTCTGTGTATATCTAGATAAATAAGGGTAGCTACTCAAAGGACTGGCTATGGATACATTATTTATTACGAGTTACTGATGATCTTATAGCTCATGAATGACAGAGCAAAACAGAGTGATGAGCTGGTATGAAAGCTCATCTACATCTTGAAGCAATAAATAATGTATTTGTCATCTGCAAATTGGATATTTTTGATGAAATAGTATTTTTTTTTAATGCGTTTAGTAATTATTTTGGAACAAGATAGGGAGGTGCATAATCTGGGTTCAAGGAAGTATTTTAAAAATCTCATTTTATTCTGTGGCACACCTTTGTTTTTGTTTAAATTATACCAAGAAGTATTAGGGATGAGCAACTAGTATCAATGAATAATTTATTTGAATTTAACCTCCTTTTCTGCTGTTGGAATATTCAAACAATGAGCCACAACTTTTTCTGATTTATATGTTATTAAAATTTCATTTGACAGATGCCTTTCTGAGTTTTTATTTTATATCTTGACAGCCTTTATTTGAAAATGGAGCTATGTGCTCTAATTCTGCTGAAATAAATGGGTCACTTTTTATCTGATCTTTGATTAGCTGCAATTGGCCTCATGAATCCCATGGTACTTTGGGCAGTGGCTGCATAAAAACACAAGCAACACTTACATGAGCATTTTATGTACAGATGTAAAGGTTGGTTTCTGCCAATTCTCATGCATATAACTTTGAAGATGCTTTCAAAGAATATATTGGTCAGCTGTGAAAAGCAACTGCAGACATGGAATGAAATTACTTCCTCTAAAATGTCAAACATTTTTCCCTTGCAGGTTTTTAACTAAGTTCACCATTGAGGCTAGACTATTGATAAGGAAGAAATTCTTTACTGTGAGGGTGGTGAGGCACTGGAATGGGTTGCCCAGGGAAGCTGTGAATGCTCCATCCCTGGCGGTGTGCAAGGCCAGGCTGGACAGAGCCTTGGGTGACATGGTTTAGTGTGAGGTGTCCCTGCCCATGGCATGGGGGTTGGAACTGGATGATCTTAAGGTCCTTTCCAACCCTAACTATTCTATGATTCTAAGAGGCTTCATGTCTTACATCATTTTCTCTATTCTTTGTGTTGTGATCTACCTTTTCCTGATGTTCAACTGCCCACTCCTGAGACAATGATCTTCAAGTAGCTGCATCTTTCATTATGGACTGAAGGTGAAACTTTATGTTATAGGTGAATCACAAAAAAAATTAGGTGCTAAAGCTCAATCTATTCTTATTGCTTTTGTGTTTTCTAGAAAGACATTATCATTAAATTATATGTATGACTGAAAGTATAATTTGCAAATCCCCATCAGAAATTTCTAGACCCAGATGCCTTCCACCTAATTGAAGACAGGTAACTGAAGGTGTTACATGAGGCTCAAGCAGTGATTCTCACTCTGAAAGTGTTTATTTCATGATAGCCACCAGTTTTGTCTCACTTTTCAGTCAGTACAGAAAGAAACAGGAACCACACAAAGACAATTCAGATCACAAATGCTCTGGATTGCTCTGTAGATCATCTTACTCGCTTTCACTGCTGATCACAGTGGAAGACCAGGAGGTCAAAACCAGGTTTATCTAACTGAAATGTAGAGGCTGCCAGGGAAATAAGCATTTCTAGACAATGATAAATTTTATCCTAATGCATCTCAGTGCTAAGGCGGTTAGCCCAAAGGGAAATTTCTATATTGCTGCTGTCTGAATTTAGATTAAATGAATGTTTGCTTATATTAGAATCATAGAATCATAGAATAGTTAGGGTTGGAAAGGACCTTAAGATCAGTTACCTAAATACAGTGAGGTAGTCTACATCACAGACTTTTTTTTAGCACAGTGGAGTCTTTCGTTTTGGGTAGTAAAAATAAAGACTCGATTCTGCCTGGAGAAGCAAAATTCCTGTTGCTTCTCTGGGAGCAGCTCTGCTACTCACCTTGCTTTGCTTATTGTCATGCACTGCAGGTTAGCTATGTTCCTGGTCTGAAGTCCAGGCCAAATTTCTGATGATTTTTACTCAAAACCTCAGAACAATGCTTTAAAGGGAAGTAAAATGGCCCCATGCTAGCTCCCAGGGTGTATCTTCTTGGTACATGATGGTTCCCAGGCTGTCTTGATAAGCCCTTGCCACACTGGGGCATTTGTTCACAATTAATATGAAGTAATGCAAATGATCTCATAAAAATTAACTTGCGCATATGCCCCTT
The DNA here is from genome assembly GCF_034315485.1 of Pezoporus occidentalis. Classification (NCBI taxonomy): domain Eukaryota; kingdom Metazoa; phylum Chordata; class Aves; order Psittaciformes; family Psittacidae; genus Pezoporus; species Pezoporus occidentalis. The sequence continues at coordinate 1,961,952 of NW_026916093.1, read as the reverse complement.
TTTCACAGATTGCCACAAATGGTTTGAGATTTTCTGGGGGAATGTTTCTGACAGGCAACTTAATAATGTCATTTTATTTTCTGACAGAACAGTACTTGTGGAACCTTAGAGACAGACTCCCAGCTAGCATAATTTGCCATCTCTCCCTTGGGTTGCCACTGTTTTATTGCAGCTCAAGAACCTGGCTGTGACTCTTGTACCACTTGGACTTTTGCAATTCCTGTGTGCCCCATATATTCCTGTTTTATTAAACCAAACTGAGAAGGAGGGATGAGTTTCCTTTGTGCCACTCCAGAAATACAAAACAACTTAATTGGCCAGAGCAGGCAGGTTTACAGCTGCTTTATGTTGAGAGAAAGGCACAAAGGAGCCAGAAGGTGCTGCTGAAATGAGGTTTGTACCTGATAGTGGCAAGATGTATAAAGGAGTGTACGAATAGCAAATATATTTAGATTTAACAATAAGTCTTTTCATGGCCCTTTCCTGGAGCTGAATTCTATTTCAATGGTCTTATTCACTGGAAGAGAAAAATATTTCTTTTGGGAAAAGTTACGTTCTGAATTGACATTAGGGCTCTGCTGTCTGCTGTGTAGTGCATACTGTTCCTCTATTGCCTAAAGAGCTGGGAAGTCAGGCAGTCTGCAGTAAAAGCCTGGTCAGTGTAGTCTTGAGGGTTTTAGTAACATGCTGGTCAATCCTGACAGTAGTTTGATGCAGCTGAAATTTAGATGCTGCTTTAAAGAACCTAAAGCACTTATGGACACTAAGAGCTCCTACTAGAATCCCTGCTGTCTTTAAGGACATTTTCCTTGGAGGAAGCCCTTTCAATCAGGCTTTGCTTAGTTCTCAAACATTAAATTTCAGAATATTGAAAATAAGTATTCTGAGAATCAGAAGTGCATATGCCACTTCAATATTTTCTTTATTCATAGCACTGCTGAATCCCCCCAAAATAATTAATAAATAAAGAAAGATAGCAGCAAATATAACTAGTGGCATTATGGGAAGAACTTTCTGATCAGTCATAATTCATTTTTCATGACACTATTTATTTGATTTTCCCTCCCTCCACTCCCCCAACCTAACCCTCAAAAGAAAAAGGGTGAAGAAGGGAGGATGGCAGGGAGTTCACAAGCAAATGAATCTCTGCATCTTAAAAAGACTGCAGTTACTGAGGTTACAAATCACTTTAGTCCCCAGACAACAAGGAGGATGCATCTGCCATCAGCAGCAGTGGGGTTAATAAAAATATGCTCTTCTGTAGCTAGCTTATTTTTTCAGATCTCTGTGCTTCTTCAGAATTTCTGTAATGAGCATGTTGTGCCTGTCAGGGGTTGGTTTCTTCAGTGAAACCTTCACAGTCACTTTCATCCCCAAAGTCTCAGACTTCTTGTCAAAACCTGTAATTACCTCCCAGAGTCAAATCTGCCATTAATCATCTCAGAAAGACTTTTGCTAAACCCTATCACTAAGAGTGCTGAAAATGAGTAAGGACCTCCTGTATCTGTGCTGCCTCTCCGGACTGTGTTGTCCTGTCCTGGTGAAACCGAGAATTAACTAAAATAAGCTTTGCTGAAATAACAAGGCTTTCAAACAATAATACTGTATAATGTGAAGTTAATACAGATGTCTTTTTTCCTCTTTCAGTCCTTCCTTTTCTTTCCTCAAAGGTAGACAAGCACCTTCCATCCTTTGCAACAATACAGCTATAACAATTAGAGTGGCTTATAATGTGTGAAATATTTTTCCCAGTGTCTATATTTTGCAGAAAAGACCCATTGAAAAAGCTAAACAGAGGATATTTTTTTTTCCTGTTCAGTTATAAAAAGCCACGGTAAAAGCTGTTAGCAATACTAAATATTTCAGGGAAGGGAAAGGAATTTATTTAGGAAAAAAAAAGAGAAAATGCATCTTTAATCGGAGGTGATTATTTTATTTTTCTTCCTTTTTCTTTTCAATCTCCATATTGTATTTTTTTTTCAGTTAGGAAAAATAAATCTATGTGAGAAAAAGAAGGGAGAAATACTGAGTGTATTTCACTGGTGCTGGTCTAGTATCCTCATAGTTGAAGGCAGCTACAAGTCTTAGCTCTGCCCTATGTAGCTGGACACTGAGTTCAGAAGACAGTGCTTTGGGTAAGAGCTAGTTCCTCAAGCCTGCGATGTTAAATCTTTCCCTAGGTTTTCCATACTCCAATTTAAGCCATTACAGAGGTATATATGGTAACCCATACATTCATCCTGCCTTGCATGGGATTTCCCAAGTAGTCATTCACAATGCTAAAATTGCCCAAGTATATTTCTAGGATGCTCTTTTCCCATAGAACACTTGGGAATTTTAAACCTTTAAAAACTAATGTGGTGCAATAAGTTTTGAACATCTGGATCCTTATTTGAATGATTTGATAGTTCTCTGAAATTCGGAGCTCACCTGAAGCTTTATTTCCAAATCCATCACTATCAATGGATTCTAAGAAGACACTAGTTAAAATATATATATGCGTACATATATACACACATATGTATAAAAATTCACTGTCCAAGAGACTAAAGGTTTTGCAACCACTTGTAGTAACTTACGAAGAAAAGAATGCATGCAGTGAAGGAAGAAAAAAGGGGATTATGCCATGAAGCAAGATGGACACTATGGAAGTTCTGCTAGAATAGAACTAACTAATTTGCCTTTGGTTAACCATTTGAGTACAAGGCATAAGGCTAATTGGAAGATGATTATTCAGCACAGGCTAAATGCTAGTGAAGATAATGAGAAGGTTGATTAGTGAGTTGAGAGAAATTAGAAAGATGAACCTGCTGCAGTGTTTCATGATTCCTGAAATGAGTATCACATGGAAAATACACAACTGGAAATGGTTTAGAAATTCATGTGTAGAATTGTATCTGAAAATGAAAGGGAGTATAAAATAGTGTTCTCTTATTTACTGTTGGTAGGTGAAGTTAAGAAAAGAAAAAAGCTTTCATTTAAGGAAGAGTCATAGACATGCTCAGGGGGAACAGGGTACCTAATTCTAACCATTTTTATCAGCTACTGAAATTTGTTTCATTCTGTGTTGAATCCTGCACAAAGATCCTTAATTTGTGCAGGCTTTTCATCCTACCTATCCAGGTATCTTCTGTGCAATTGTAATTATCTTTGCACTCACCCATGGCCTGAGACAGCTCTCAGTTACTGCCTTTCTTCAGCAACTGGGATATTTTACTTACTGCTGGTATTCTTCCCTCCATATCTTAGCTCCCCATTTTAAAATTACTCTGGGAGCTAAAATCTAATAGAACTGTTTCCAGTCTCTGTTTCTCTGTCTGATCTATCAAGACCCATTTTCTGCTTGAAAGGGTAAACAGGTACCCATCTCTACCAACAGCATTTGTACTGACAGACAGCAGGGGAGAACTGTGAGTCTGTGACAAACCCTGTAACTTGACTAAGAAAGTTAAGACATACTCAAGCATGGCTATCAAATTAAATTCTAGAACAAAAATTCTTTTCTGTTGTATGCATGAATCTTGCCAATATTTTTTTCCATGCACTTACATTATGCTTTTATATTTTGCATACTTTGTATATTTTAGAATTTTATAAGTAGGATACATTTAAAAATAGTTGTACAAAAGAATATCCTATAATCTGAAGAGTACAGAATCTGCCAAAAGGTTAAGTAAATTAAAGCAGTAAGTAAGTGAACTGGTTAGGCAGAATGTTGATTTGTGAAAAGAAATATTATGGCTGACATAGAAATCTGTATAGAAATTGGAGCCATAAAATGGTAAGTTGATTCTAGGATGCTACTGAGAGAGTTTACATCTCCAGGGTAGTTAAAATAAAATAACACAGAATCAGCAAATGTTTTTTATACATTGGAGAATCCTATAACAAGGCAGAATATTTGATTCTGGCAGAGTTCTAATTACTCAGATGTTGATTTGGATGCCACTCAATACAAAAATGAAGAGGAGGAACACATTTGGAGAGGTATTTGAGGATTGCTTTCTTCCACAGCTTATTGAAGCATTCAGATGGTTAGAGGCTATTTTGGACCAAGTCCTAGAAAATACACCAAGTATGATTAATAGGACTGAAGCAAAGAAACACCCAGGATATTATAATATCATTAGTTCAAAATATTCCTGGGGGCTGGTGGAAGCAAAGTGAACATTCTGGACCACAGGAAAGCTGACTTTGAGAAAACATAAAATGTTCTAACAGGTTTTGGTGATTATTTTATTCGTCAAGATTTTATTATGCAGAGGGAATCTAGGGAAGACTCTAGGAAGTGTTTTAGAAACAGTTGGTGATGCAATTAAAATCCATCCTGGTTGAGTCTAGAGGGGGAAAAGGCAACAGATGCAAGTTTGTTTAAGTGGCAATGTAAAAATAATTATAAACAGAAGGCTTCTTTAAAATATATACAAAAAGTAGTGAGGGGTGGATTGGGAAATCTCTAAAAATAAGTATAAGCAAGTCAAGAACATAATTAGCAGTACTGAATGTCGAGCTGCAAAGGGTATTTCAACTAACAAAGGACTATGCTGCTGTATTTACAGTAAATGAAAAAGAAAACGAGAAATTGATCTACTTAAAAGGGAGACTGGGGAACCAAGAAAAGTCTAATAAAATAACAGATTTCAAGAAGAGATGGGAGATGGCAAGCTGCTCAGGGCAAGGATTGCGCTTCCTAATTAAACCAATTATCAACACTTAACGTTGCATTTGACACATTCAGAGCTCCACACTACCTGGTAACAGATGCAGGGGAGTAATCTTAGCTTCATTTTACAGGTAGGGAAGCAGAGGCATAGGTGAGCTAAGACTGGTGCAGAGTGAACTGGTAGCACTGGTGAAATTGAGTCTTTCTGATTGACAGCTCCTTGCCTCTCTGTTTCCATTCTTACTGGGTTGCCAAAATCTTATGATAGTCAGGGGGAGATAACAAAACAGCTCAGCAAAGAAAGAGAACAGGAGGGAAAATTATTGTCCAGATTTACAGACCTTTGTAAATGTTGGCAGACACCTTTCACAGCCACAGCGAAGGCAGCCAAGGGGCAGGTTTCCACCAAACTGCAACAGTTTGCAGGAGGGGGTCTAGGGTTCCTGTAGGAACCAGGAACATGTGGGACAGCTTAGGATATCTAAGGTAAAGTCACACTCACTAGGGCAGAGGCCATATGCATGTTCGTGTCATACAGAGCCCAACCTGTATGCCTAGGCTGCAAGCAGGCTTTCTTCCTTCCTTCTGTCCTTCCATCCTTCCATGCTTCTACCACTGGCTGACTTGTACAGTCCAAGAGAAAAAAAAAAAAGCTGTAAAACACATCTATGACTTAAAATTAAGTTTCCAGCAGTTGCAAAAATACCACTTGTCTACTTGAAGTTTAGAGCAAGTTTATGTTCTTAAATTTGATTCAGGGCCACGGTCTTCAGGATGTAGGCCTGATGGTAAAGGAAAATTTCTAGTATCCAGAGGAGACAGAAATACCAGAATGCAAATAATTCATATCTATAACAGTTCAAGAAAATGAAGACAGAAACAGATGCAGTCTTCGGGAAATTACTTTCCAGGTTCCTTGATGAGAGCACTAGAAACTTGCAAACATAATGACATTAGTCTGAGATAGGTCTGTGACATCAATTATGGAAAAATATTAGTAAAAGATGTGTAGGGTCATTGATGGAGCATGCTGTGGTACTTAATTTCTTTAGAGACATGTAACATAAATTTAAGAGAGCCTGGTATTGCTTAATTCAATTGTCATTTCCCCCCCCCCCCCCCAGTTTTTATTATGTGGTATTTTCTGCATTCAGCATAGGAAGAATTAACATAATTTTATTCTTTAATGTATACCATTTTCACTCTTGACAGCGATTAATTTCATGAAGGAGTTACCTTGGTGAGCAAGGCAAAGATATTCTTATCCTTTTCCTCTGAAGACTGAGTCTGTTCCCATCATTTCATGAGGTGATGCTTCTAGATACATGGTTTGGGCTTGCCCTTTCTGTTCTGGCTGTGGCAGAGAGGCTGGGGAGCTTCCCTTCCTGTGGGTGTCTGCATGGCCACAGCTCAGCTCCTCCTTTCAGATGCTGCTGAAACACATTGCTTCTGGCTTTGACATATTACACATCACATTGTATGTGAGAGTGGAACTGATGCTTTAAGGTCAATTAAGTTTCATCGAAGTAAGTGTTACTTTTTGTGTGATGATTTCATGGTTTTCCAACTGCTCAAATAGTTTCTAGAAAGTTTTGCACAAAAGGTTACTACTGAAGGAACACAGTTCTGGATTAAGACCAGTCAAAACAAATGTCAAAATAATTCAGATTTTAAGACAGTTTTTCTTGTAATCTGCTTTATTATGCATTTGTCTTTTTCAGTTCTTTTCTTTCCTTCTCTTCAGTAAATTTCCTAGAAGGCTGATATGGTTTACACTGGACTTAGGGGAGTGGAATTCTCTACCCATCAAGTAGCAGAATAGTGCTGAGGTTTCAGAAGACTTTTGCCTTCACCAACAGTCTCACACGGTTGTAAAGTACGGAACATATAGCTGTGCAATAGGTGTAGAGTCTTCTTGGTCAAGGGGTGCTACCCATGCAGTCCATCTTTGAGCTAAGTGACTTGCAGGATTTCTGTTTCAGTCAGAAGGCAAATTCATCTATAATATTTACAATACTGCCTTGAAAATCAGACTATTACAAAGTTACTTGTTATTCATACGAATAACTTTTTATTCATTCTAACTGATGTTGTGTTGCCTTTCTCTTGAATTGCAGCTCTTTTGCATGCAGCATTGGGGTTTCTGCTGAGGAAGCAATATATTTCAGGAACACGTAAAGAAAATATCAAAGTAATCATGGAAATACAGGGTGATGGGTCAGCCAGTGATTTCACTTGCAAGAAGAATGTGTTAGTGTTGGAGCCTGGCTTTGCTGCTGAGGACTGCACTGAGCAGTATCTTACCTACGGAGCTCGTCATTCCACTTGCTTTGTCAGTTCCATGTCCTGAGCTTTCTCTATCTGCTTGCACACAGCGAATCCTACTTTCTATAGTGTACAGCTCACGGAGAATATGAAAAGCCTTATGATCAATATCTACCTCACAAAGGCTTCATGACCTAGTTAAACACTGTAACTCACGCTGTCGAATTATATCTGGTGTCAGTTGAGTCTTTTACTAAAATCCCTAAGTAGTTGTGTTTTAGTCATGAATATGAATTATTGACTGACATACACTGAACTAAAAGGTTTTTGAACCTACCAAAGAGCAAGTACAGAATATGTCTGAGATGCTAACATTCTTATAATACTCAGCCAGTGATATTCTGTAGCCTGAACCCCACTTGGTAGCATCTTCAAGTTTTATTAATATGGACTACCTTTTCTTCCATGTGACTGATGAACACTGGCCAGTCATACTACTGGTCATTCTAGTACAGTTTACTACTGATAGCACATCTGTAAACAAAGCAAATTTTAAGGATTGTTTTGCAATAGGGTCAGAAGCTCTCTTGTTACTGGTCCAAACAGATGAGAGTGGCATTTGTCTCATTTAGTTAGAATGCCAAAATTCCTTTTTTTTTTTTTTTTTAAATTAGTATCCAGGAAGTTTGCAACATTTTTGTCTTCAAAAAACTTCATAATGGTGAATATGACCTTGATATCCCCTCTTCCTCTCTGTCTCTGATGCTGCCACAGACAGGCTAAAGCACATGCTTCTGTGCATAAGAGGAAACGGGTGGAGAAATAATAGCAGCTATAGGAGGTTGAAAACACAAGTGACAAAAAAGGGGTTTTATTGTTTAATGGTCCTTGAATTCCTGACTGCATGTAATAGCACTGGAAAAGACAAGCAAGCCATAGAGGCATCTCCATAGGGAAACTGGAATTGAAATGCTATTGTTTGCAATGCGAGCTACTGGCCAGATTTCAGCCTGTTCACCGTGTTTAGTTTCAGTGACCTTTTCAAACACAGTAGTGCCCTGCTGAAGGTACAGAGCGCAGCGTCAAGGATAATTCAAAGTGATGGAAAGAAGATGTTCTTTATGGTACATAATAAATAACAGGACTATCCCTGGGTGGCTATATTGTGATAGTTATATTTATGATCCAGCAGAAGTCCCTGACATGTACGTTTGTGGGGCATTTTTTAGGAGGAAGCAATTTTCTAAGTAAATAGAAATTACTCTTACTGGAGAAGACTGAAGAAAAAATACAAATAAAGCTTTCTTTTTTTATTCTTCATTAGATAAACCATCTCATAGCTGAACTTTGCTAAGCTCCAAAAAGTGACTCATAGGTTTTAAGCTCCTGACCCAGGAATGTCATTAAACATGTGGTTTAACTTGAAGCGTGTGAGTTGCATTTTGAATTCAGCAGATTTACTTGAAGGTTGTATATTTAAGTGTGTGGCTGGACTCAGACCAAAGCTATGTGGCAAAGGATTTGTAACTTTCTGTTGTTGATATTACCACAAAGCAAGTAGTAAGTAGTAGTAATTATTGTTCCATTTCACAGTCATTATTAAAATAAAACTTTATATCGCTTGTTAGCTCTATTAGTAAAAGGTTCTCTGATTTCTGTATCAGATTTCTAACACAGAAGATGCTCATGTAACATATGACATACAAATAGTGTTTCACATGTCCAGGACTGATGAGCCATGCCATACCTATTCCATACACCTGACCTGACTTAGACAGATTAACTTACAGTAAGTGCACTCCATATTCACTTTTATTGCACATATGCATGCAGTCTGCATCAATTCTGAACTGCACTCACAGTAGGACTTCTCAGAGTCAGTTTATGCATGTATGACTACTTGCCTAGGATTTTGCATATTTGTTTTTACTAATTTCAATCAAATTAATAACAAAGTGACTAGCTAAAGGGGTATATTGAATGTCAAAATCTACAAGTTAACTCATGGTGGTTTCTTAGTAAACCCATTAAGGCTACACCCTGCAATTACTTACCAACAGTTCGTTGCTTATTTTGTTTCCCTGGGGAATGGCTTAGTGTAAAATGCAACAATATATTTGACAATAACTAATTACTGTAAATTAATAAAACAATTGGTAATTAGACCAACATAGTAAGAACTTTGCATGGCTGACCCTTCACACGCAAACATGGTGCAAGTGGTCATTCCATCTTATGTGCGATACTTACAGTAGCATACATATTTTGGAAAGGGAAATTTTATTGGAATATGTACTTATCTGAATATAACACAAAGGAATGTTCTCCAAGCAACTTGCAAATGAGAGGGAAGAAAATGTTTGTCAGCATTGTGCACCTGGTAAAAATATTGAGGTGAGAACCAATAGATAAAACTGTGAGCTGCTGACAGCCTTAAAAATTGCCCTAATTGAGAATGAGACTGTGAGGCACATCTAACTGTTGCTAGGACCTTGAAAGGACTGGCAGTCAATCTTCTAATTCCATATCATGGAATGAACCTGCAGTGTTTGTGACCTTGCAAAATCAGTTTGAGCCTAGCTGACTTCTAAAGCCTTAAATCAAGATCATGCCAGAATGAGATGATTCTTGTAAGAATGATAACCCACAGATAATGCAAAATGAAATCTAGTTGGCTCTTGAAATGACTTGGACAAATTCTAGCAATGGAAATGTCAATCACATGGCCTTCTGCCAAGGTCACATCTCAACTTCCCTGTGATTCAACAGTCTGGACACTTGGCAATCGTTTCCCACACAAATGCCATAGAAAAGCAAGGAATTTTTGTTAACACCTGGTGTGAGGTGACTTGAAATAGGCTTTTTAGCTTTACTTGGGAAGTAAGTCTTAGAAAAAGAGAAAATTATTGTTTTGTAACTGGTCTCCAGACATACAGACCCAAAAGTCTTCTCTGCTTGCTCATCTATATATTCAAAATACAGAGCCAAGTCAGAGGGTTGTGACCTTCCAGCTAAAACTGAGGGATTGTCAAATGCTTTAAAGTGAACTTCTTCATTCAAGGTAAATTGTCATTTTCAAATTGTCACCATAAATTCCAAACATCACATTTCCCCCACTGACATTTTCTCCATATTTTCTCATTGCTCTTAATTCAGACACACTGATTTTTAAAATGTGAAAGTACAAGAACTCCTGCTGATTTACAAGGAAAGTATAACAATAGACTGCCACTGCTGTTCACCCCAAGACTATAGAGTATCCTAGTATTTCTAGAACAGCAACATGTGTCACTCATTTCTAAGTGTGAGGCAATAACATGTTTTCTTCCTTGTGTTTCTGACCATAGCTGGAATGATATAACTAGAAGCACCTTTCTCTTAGAGGAAATGAAATTACAGTGCAGAAAAAGTTTCTGGCTGGACTCCAAGCTCAATTTCATAGAAGTGTGGCATTGTCTTTCATTACAAGTAAAAGCAGAGAGGAAGCTAGGATTTATTTCAATGCCATGGCACCAAGTTTTAAATCACTTTTGTCTTTGTGAGGTAAGAAGCATAGCGATAAAAGTAAGCAATATGTTTATTAGGAACTTTTAAATCCCTCTTCCAGAGGTCTATTTGACATTTGAGATGTTTTCACACTTAGTGAAAACAAATATCGTGTGGTAAGAAAAATTGTCAACACAGGTGGTCCAGATTTATGTTGTCTTCTCTTGCAGCACTTTACAGAATAAGTTACATGTACCATAATATCCTGTAATTCCTAAACTTGGAGAGGTATGCTAGTTCCTAGCAAGGATTTTTGCTTTCACCAGCTCCTCTCAACACTACAGATCCAGGTTCCCCACCATGCCCTACTACTCTGTCTCTTCCCTGCCACTTCTTCCGCTTCTCTATCGTACACCTTTTAATCTTTACAATGCTAACACAAATGGAGTGCTTAAATTATTTGGGCCTTGGGTAACAACTGGTCAGCGTGGATCTTTATTGTTCCCTCTCAAACCTCAGGCAGGCATGTCACAGATGCAACACCTTCCTAGAAATACACTTCTCTCCCATTCCCTTCCTCCCCTGTAATTTCATGCTGATGCCCTGTAGAGTGTATTTCCGAGGGAACGCTTTTAAACCTTCTGCTGCTCTGCTTCCACTTCTTTGCTAAATCTGTTCTAAGCAGATCAAATCTGATAGGCAACTGATGTTATAGAAGGAACTCTGCTGGAGTTTTCTTAGAGGCAGAATGTAGTGCAGCTCTGTACGAAAATAGAAAATCTGCAAGGCAGTTTTCCTGGGTTTGAAATAATTTTGTCTGTAATGTCTTTTTAAGTAGCTGTACAAAGCATTCTCTTGGGGCATTTGATCTGGGATGAGAAGTAACAGCGACGGTATGGATCAGTGAATTTGTTCTCTTTAGGAATGCTTGATTGAGAACTCCCCACAAAACGTATTTATGTTTTGTTTTTCCAGGTACCTATTTGCTGTTGTGTTTGATGTTTCTCTGTCATTCATAGCAGAAGGTGAGTTTGTCGTTTGTTTTCCCGTATTTGGAATGTGTGCCTAAATTTGGAATTTATGCCTTCTGGAATAAAGAACTGCAAAAGAGGATTGATATGGCTCAAACTTGAGCCTTTCAGTTTTGAGAATAATACTTCCACCACTGTCATGGAATCAGTAAAATCTACTTCACAAGGTTAATTCTCTGTTTTGTGGCATTCATTCAGACCCTTGTTCCAGCTAGAATGCATTTGAAAAAGCCACCAATGATATAAAAATTTAAGAAAAAAACCCAAACCCAGATTCATCAGTACATCACAGATAGGAAAAAAGCACCTGAGTTGCTCAAAAGATAGATGAATCCTAGAAAAAAGGTATCGTTGACAAAAAGTGATCTTGGTCTTCTAGCAGTTTAACAGTATTAAACACCATATTCTGGTTCCCAAGCAGTGTTTTGTATATATGTATAAGTGTATATATATATATGCCCCTTCTGTTTCCAAATGGCAAAGAAAACCACCGCTTTTCTTCACTTTCCACTAAAACACTGGTAAACACAAGGGAGATTATTTTCCTCACTAAAACCATACCTTTAGTCTTTGATAAAGGTAATTATCTGTATCTAATTTAAAGATAAATAAGCTGACCATAAAATGAGGTTGCATTCATATCTTGCCAGAATTCCCTGTGGAAATTTTTACACCGTTGGAATGAATCTCCCACAGGTTTAAGGGAGAAAAAGCAAGTTTCAAAGTAATAATTTCAGTGTTTATTTCCTTAGCTGTTATGAAACATTGTATGCGATGTGTGTGCTGAATTATACTGGTTTTCCTGCTTTAGATGCTGGCACTGAGTTAGATCAGCATGACCAACTTCTAACACTTGAGTTTCATGCAGTTTATGACCTGCTCAAGTACAACTTCTTCAGTTGCCGTGCTTACACTTAACTCCGCTTAGACATCATCTCTTTGGTCTCTGAAGTATGTGGGATGTATTAAATGGCCCTCAATCATATGATGTTATTGATAAGAAATTCACATGGCTAGCAGGGTTGTCTGTCTCTGGGTGGGTCATAAGACTCTTAGCAAGGAGAACAGGTATACAAAAACATGTTCATCTTTGCCCTGCACAACAATGAGACACTGGCATGATGGCTGGCATTGTACATTTTCCTGCCTCTCATATCAGGGAATAAAATATTAGAGAACAGGATAGTAGGTGTAAAAAGTAGTCATGGTCTCCAGAGGGTTGCTTAACTTCATTCTAAGTATAGGTGCCCTACATTTTCATATGGGCTGGGTTTTCTGGTTGAAAAAAATGCACTTTTAAAAATTTAGAATTAAATTCTTAATATTATATTTTAACTAATTTATGCTCTTCCTGGATTAATTTTGATCTGCTTAGTGAAAATATGATTACAACAGTTATTGAAATGTGTAATTTTTCAAACTACCTATTTCAGTAAATTAAAAATATTGATCATATGTCAGTTTCAAAGAAGAACAAAAAATAGAAATGAACATGACTTCAGTTTCAAATGCTTTGAATTAAAAAAAAAGATGTTTATTTTTTAGCACGAGTTCTAAATAGTCAAAGTAATGAAACACTTAACTAACACCCCTGGGAGCATTCTCTGTAACTGAATCAGTCTTATTCTCAAATGTTTTCCTGAAATTCAGTGTAAGTTATAATTTTCTTAATATTACTCTCTAATTCTTATATGTCTTCAGTCTGCTTCTGAAATATTTGTCATGAAGCTTCAGATAGAGCTATTATTAGGTCTCTTTTTCAATTGTAAAAAACATGTTCCATGCAAATCCAGCCTTCCCTTAGAGCCTGTTTAATATTGGCTCTATTGGCTTTGGATTAGACCCTAAAAGACAAAGTGTGGATTGAGTGAGCAAGTGGAGTGAAATTCTGCACAAAAATCTAATTTCTCATTTTTGATTCATAAAAATTTGGAGAGAAATTATTTGTGATCTTCTGGGTCAGTGTTCTCAGATAAAGCACTAACTCATCCTCGAACAAATGATGAGTCGGGTACTATGAACATCTATCAATTATATTTAAACCATTTTACTAAAAACCAGGTGAATGTGTGTTCTGATGAAACCTTAAATCTGAGCAACATTTAAAGTTTCATGCTGTAAGATTCAAATATCTTAAAGATTGCCATCAATACATTTTATTCCAAACTCAAATTATTTGGCATCCAGCATGCAACTAATTGAATATTAGATCTTGTCATGACAAAGAACATTTTATCTTAAAGTGCCAAGGGCATCATGAAAAATAGCCTTACGGTTATGAATTCAGGAAGCTGAGTCACAGTGGTTATCTCATTGGAAATGACCTCCCAGTAGAAATTATGGCCAATAATCCCATAGGATTATTTAGAACAGAAACCTCAGAAAATGATGAGGAGTACAGATTTTTTATCATAGAGAATAAACATTTCTGGAATGCTCAAGTTTAGAGTCCACTCCTGAAGAAAATGCTGGAAAAGGTTCAAATAAGAATAGATAAAATGGTTAAAGAAAAGAGATTGCTTTGAGAGGTTCCAAATAGACGTATAACCTCATCTCACATGTTGTAGTGACGAACAAATATTTGGTAAAAACTCTTCACTCTAATGGAAAAGGCTGAACAAGATCCTGTAACTGGAAGCTGTAAAAACCCCAAAACAATTGGCGGTCCAGTTTGAATATGAATGACAATTTGCTACTTGGAATACTAAATTTTTTTTTTTTTTTTGCATTCCCTAATAATTTCTATCAGGAATTTAAGGGACATAACTTTGTTTACATTTGGCTATTCAACTGAAAGTATAAATCAATACAGTCCACTGTACTGATTTGCAGATAGATGTGATCCCAGATCTTTAATTTGAAAGCCTTAAACATATTTTAAAATAAAAGTGAAGTAGAAAACAGAATGGAAGCTCAGTGTATTTCCCTATTCAGCTTTTTAAACTCCACAATTATGCTGGGAGGGCAACTTTTTACCTTTCAACTTTTTATAGGAATGGGCTGTGGTATTTAACAAACTTTATCTGTCTCCCTCTCTCTCCATCCCCATCTCCCTCTTTTATCTTTTCCTTCTAAAACCACAAAAATGATTAACTACTTACTCGTGCTTAGCAGTCTCAGCAGAAAAATGTGCCTTGAGCATTTTGCAGAATGACTGCAACAAAAGTGTTCAAGGGAATGTAAGTAAATAATGACAGTCCAGAGGCACAAGTGATGCTGTGTTTAAGCTGCAAATGTTAGAGCGTTTCATTCTGATAATGAAGACATAGAAATATTGACATATATAGAGATGCACTGTGATGCACTTACAGTTTGTTTTCAAATGTACCTCACCTACTTCAGGAAACCAAAATGTATTGGTTGCTCTAAAGAAGAGTGAGAAGTCTCCATACAATTCATATTGCATATGAAGCAAACGCTCTTATGAAAACTTCATTAATATGTAAATTGCAACATTTTGATTAGCACTTGCAGACCCCTTTTGTTAAGAAAAGAGATGGAAGGAGCTAACCAGACTGCAATCATTTACATAATAACTCAGTGGTGGCAACGCCACCAAGAAGAAAACCTAAGGAAGGTTATAATGCCTTTTTTAACAGCTTAACACAGTATTAAAACACACTGTGCAAAAGGAAGGAAATTTTTTTTGTCTTTAAACTGAAAAACTCTTTTTGTGAGTAGTGGTAAAAAAGTAAAGATATGCCAGAGCTTATTTTAAAATAATAGGATATGCATGCTTCCTCTTATTACTGGTATTGAAAGATGTTTCAATATTTGAACACCCTAAAGAGAGCTCAATAGCAGTCATGTTTGCCCAGCTCTTTGGGCCACTGACTGTCATAAGACAGTGGAGCTCCTACAGCTGGCTTACAACATGAGGCTTTTTTAGTGGTAACCCAGAAGGTGGCTAGTAACAGGAGAAAGAGAAATAAAGTAGTGGGGATTCTGAGGACTTTCATATACTTGCCAAAGTTCAGAGACCTCAGGGCAAAACAGGAAAAAGAAAAGAAAAGAAGGTACTTGAAAAGCAAAGTTCAACAGCTCTGCTTGGTGCTACTTGAAAGTATATTACAGGCATCATACTAGATTTATCAGAAAAAATAACTGTGATCCTTTAAAATTAGTGATCTAGGTGGCAAATTATGTTTGTTACAATTCCAAGGGATTTTTTCCCCAGCTGATCTCTATAGAAAGGCCTTCATTATGATGTAACTAAAGCAAATATTGGTGTAAGTGTTAAGAATAACAATACAGCTTTTTGCCATTAAAAGGATATTCTGTTACAGTGGGAAAAGAGTTTCTGTGAAGCAGTGTGCCCATAGGGAACTTCAGAATAGGAATGGATGAACCTGCAGAGATTTTTTTATTTGCCTTTGTTAAATCTTTAAAACATTTATAGATATTTTTAATGTTTTAGAGCCCATTGTGAAAAGCAGGAAACTTTTGTCAAACTTTTTACAGGTATTCAGGATACAGTTAAAAAAAATACCCAAAATAACTGGTCATGCTTATAGGGAGGACTCGGCTTTCAGCTGGTGATAATCAGCCTTGCTCCACTGAATTCAGTAACCTTACACTGACTGTCTGGCATTGCAGGCATCTGCAGGAAGAAGTCTATCACAAAAAGCATCAGCCTTGTTCCAACTAATGACATATCTTTTGAGCTGATGGGATAAGGCTGATTTTCAACAGATAAGTACCTGGCATATAGGCTGCATGTGAGTCAGTAGGCATGAAGAAATTACAATAAAATTCCCAAATTAATTACTAGGTATTATTGACCTTTTAAGACCAGTAAATTTTGACTTGTCTGTGTATCACTATCGTTTGTGAGATGAACTCCTAACCAGATTAGTGGCTTCTTTTCAATGGATAAACCTACCACCTTTTGGTGTTCAAGTATGTTAACAAGCATGTCACATTTTAATCCTCTTAACAGTTATGAGTTGTCATATAATAAGTCTTGATTATCAGCATTTGACCTGCTGGACAGTAGTGAAGGGGAAAGGGACCTGGGGGTCCTGGTGGATAGGAGGATGACCATGAGCCAACACTGTGCCCTTGTGGCCAAGAAGGCCAATGGCATCCTGGGATGTATTAGAAGGGGGGTGGTTAGTAGGTCAAGAGAGGTCCTCCTTCCCCTCTGCTCTGCCTTGGTGAGACCCCATCTGGAATATTGTGTCCAGTTCTGGGCCCCTCAGTTCAAGAAGGACAGGGAGCTGCTGGAGAGAGTCCAGCGCAGGGCAACTAAGATGATTAAGGGAGTGGAGCATCTCCCTTATGAGGAGAGGCTGAGAGAGCTGGGACCCTTTAGCTTGGAGAAGAGGAGACTGAGGGGTGACCTCATCAATGTTTACAAATATGTAAAGGGTGAGTGTCAGGATGATGGAGCTAGGTTTTTTCAGTGATGTCCTGTGATAGGACAAGGGGCAGTGGGTGTAAACTGGAGCATAGGAGGTTCCATGTGAACATCAGGAAAAATTTCTTTACTGTGAGAGTGACAGAGCACTGGAACAGGCTGCCCAGGGGGGTTGTGGAGTCTCCTACGTTGGAGATATTCAAGGCCCACCTGGACAAGTTCCTGTGTGATGTACTCTAGGTTACCCTGCTCTTGCAGGAGGGTTGGACTAGATGATCTTTTGAGGTCCCTTCCAACCCTTAGGATTCTGTGATTCTGTGATAATGTGTTCACAAAAAAACCCCAGCACCAACTCCCTTATTGTACCTCCTTGAAAGGAGAAGTTCCTAAAAGATGAACAGCTGAGGCCAAGCAGTAGTTGGTGACACAGAGCACCTAGTACCCTCCCTCCTAGGCAGCAGGTAACCAGACCTTTAGCTGTCTGGCCCAGAGTCTCTGGTTTGCCTGAACTTTACAGGCTCAGAATGGAAAATGTGACATTTCAGTTGTCTTTCTCCTGCTTCTTTCATGATTTGCCAGGTGCCAGTTAAATCCTTGCCGTAAAACATTCATTGTTAAGCTTGTCTGTTTTACAACTGGCAGCCTATAGCTGCTGTGGCCATACCAGTATGAAGAGACTTTGAACTCCAACATGCAGGAAACCAAACAACATCTTCTTTTCAGCTGCATTCATGTTGGCAAAGTGAATGTTTTGGGAGCTATTGTGCTACTGTATATGCAAAGGGCTAAGACTCTAATGAGGGACGAGGATGAAGCAGACTTGCTAATCAGGTCTGCTATCCACTTTGCCAGATCTGCGACTTCATGATAGCATAAACAGTTCTGCTAGCCATTATATGTGTGTAGCAGAAGTGGCTGGGATTGTATGAGCATTTTCTTTGCAATAGGGCTAGAACTGTTTTGAAGCAAATTGCAGATCATCCTACCCTCCCAAGCATCAGTTTGGTTCACAAGGTTAGTCTGGTGTGTTCAAACTTTAATCCTTTTAGGGAAACTAAGCTGGAAGTTCTCCTAGTATGCACGAAATGTGCTCCAGCCCTCGTGGAAGACACGAAGGTGCAACACAATGACTTGTTCAAACAGCAGAAGGGCAAACTGTGCATTCCAAGCATGCACGTGAAGATTTACAAACCAGTAAGAACTCCTGCAATGTTCAGAACAGCTCCTTTATAGTATGCTAAGATATGTAAGACATATGGTCCTTCACATTTGCAGTTGTGCAGCCTTCTCTTTGTTCAAGATGCTCTCCCTTCTTTAACTACTTTATCTTCAGTTGCTGAACTCTTTCTGTACTCTTATAACAGTTTTAAAGAATTATAGCTCCTTTCTTCCTGCTCACTGGGGAAATAGCAACACGTTTCCTCTTATTCACACAAACGTTCCAGAAACATGCTGCAGTGACACTGACATCAGCCTATGCCCTAGAGAGCTAAAACTTTATCTAATGGCAGGATAACATGTTTAATTATTAGCAATCCAGGAAATCCTCTAACCTCATGACTGCCATCACATACGCAACGTCCAGCAAAGTGTCACGTTATATTCAAGAAAACGAAGCTCCTTTTATTGAAGACATAGGACAACAATCTCACTTTGGAAGTGGCAACAATACTATAGAGACTTCATACAGTTGTTCAGGTGAGAAAACCTAGCTGGGCAGGTCAGCCTTTTGAATGTCCTTCACAAAGTAAACCCTTGCAAAGCCTTTGTTTGGAATTGAACAAAGTCAGAGTAAGAAAGGAGACTGGGAAGAAGGCACCAGAAATGAGCAGGAAGAGTAATAAGGCTACATGTGAGACTTTACAGATAATCATGGGAAGCGACACGCTTCAATCTTCTGCATGAAACAGGCACAAAGGCTGTGCAAGGCTTCCTATGCTTGCCTGTTTAGGGACCTGCATCCAAGAAAGCCAAGGTTTGGGGATTGCTTTATTATGAGCGTGCTGTGTGTGTGTATTTTTGGTCCATTGGAACAGCCTGATCTGGACTGACGTACACCCTAAACCATATATGCTGCAAATGTAAGGGTGTCATCAACTGCTAGTCTAGTAGGTCTGCTCCTATCCCACCAAACTTCTTGAACTCGGCTAGTTCAAGTGACGTGTTTTCAGGTTCTTCCCCTTAGTGATCTTTCAGGGAGACCTGGCTAATTCCAGAGGATGGCACACAGAATGATCCCAGACTCACACCTATCACACAGCTTTCTGTATCTCACTTATAGGCCCCTCTCACCCACTGCGTATTCAGTGCACAATATTTGCCCATTCTATACTTTTCATATATCCATACCAATTTTCATGATGGACTTCAAGTAACATGCTTTTACTTTTTCAGTTTCAAGTGGCACTGCTCTAAAATCCTCAGAAGCAAGCTGAGCAAACTCATCCTCCTGCAAGTGACCATGAAGACTATTGCAGTGTGAACACCTCTTCCTAACCCCTACACAGTACCAGTTCTGAGATGGTTTGGGGCATGAGCTTTCTAGCCCTGCCTAGCATACTGTTTTTCTCTGGAAAGAATCCCAAGGGTATGCAGTGAGGCTGGTCACAGCAACAAGGTGCTGAAATAAAACAAAAAATAGCATCCAAATTGACAGTGTAAGTTCAACCAATGTGCCTACTAGCTGTGATCCAGGGGGATTTATCTGAGACACTCAAGTGGTGCAAATGCAGTGAGAATAAGTTAAATATGGTTAGCTGGCTCTACATTTTCAATTTCATGTACCTCTGTATAATTATTTTCACTAAGAAAATCCATTGTCATATCAGCAACAAATGTCCTGAATTTCAGCTAACTTTATTTTCTATTATTGAAACATTTCCTTAGTTCTCTTTCCCCTCCTCACCCTACGATACTGGTATGTTTACAGCAAACCAGGTATAATGAGAGGGTCTTAATTGTTTCTCTTTCATTGGAGGAAATTATCCTCAGTCCTCTATTTTTATTGTGAAACTTGAAAAATCCTGTCTATACTAATTGTAGGGTTGTTCCATATATAAATATAATGATCATTGTGCTGTTGAAATATTATTTTCAACATCTCAAACAACCATTGTGTCATTCAGTCTTTTCAAATGAGGAGCAGTTCTCATGTGAAAGCAAATTGTGCTGAACAACACTCCAAAAACATTAATGTGTGAGAAGCAACTTAAAGCAATAACTGTGGCCTTGGATACACAGGCAATCATTCATTTGGACTACAAAGCAATCATTTTGTCCAAGAAGAGAGAAAAATTGGTTGGAGCTACAATTTGTTCCTAAAAAAATTGGAATCAGTTAATCAATTTGCAGTAACTATCTGATTTATTTGTGTAATAACATGACTGACAATTTACAGCTTTTTCCAATAAATCTCAAAGCTGTGATTTGCTGCAGCCATAAGCCATTTATTTTATAAAGATGACCTTTAATCTCTCTGATGATTGATTAATCAGTATATCATAAATAGAGCTATGAGAAGTGAAGATTTGCTTGATGATCTCTGAAAAGGGGTTTCCCCTCTGCCTCATATCAAGCTCATACTCCTGCTGTTTCTCTTGAACATGGTGTGGCACTCAGGTGAGCTTTCAGCAATTGTTCCTAAAAGAAGTGGAGGAAAATACTTGGGGAGGGTGGGGGGAAGTTGATTTGCTTTTTCTCACTCAGCAGTAACTCATATAGAGAGTGAACGTCAGGGCTAGTACAAGGAAGAGTGTGTGCAGGGTTAGGGATTGGAAGAGTTCTTTCCATGGAGGTAAGCATTC
Source organism: Pezoporus occidentalis (assembly GCF_034315485.1). Classification (NCBI taxonomy): domain Eukaryota; kingdom Metazoa; phylum Chordata; class Aves; order Psittaciformes; family Psittacidae; genus Pezoporus; species Pezoporus occidentalis. The sequence continues at coordinate 1,941,345 of NW_026916093.1, read as the reverse complement.
AGTTGGCTCAGTTGCAGGTCTGAAACTACATCCACAGAGCCTCTAAAATGCTGTTACTGTGGATCCCACTTATCTCTTTTGTACCTGTGGTCACACAGTCATCTGTATCAGCGTGATGACATGGGTGCCTGTGGCCGACCCTTGTCTTAACAAAAAAAAGACAGGAAGGAGCAAAAAACTCTGTGAAAGTATTTTGTAGACTTAAGCTTGAATAAAAGGTGCAAGTGGCTCATCCAAAGTCTTTGGCCCTTTCAAATACTTTTGGTGATTTGGTCAAAAGTTGGTTGCTCACTTCCAAACATTATATTATAGATTTGTTCATAAAGCATTACTAAAACTAACTAAAAATACCTGCCACCTGCTTTTCACTTGATTTGTAGAGCTGCAAATGACTGTAACAGAACTGATATAGTGAGGAGACAGGACTATAGTGTATTAAAATGCTACTTGTGAATTATAGCCAAGGAAATCCTGGTGATAGCTGGGAAGATGGTCTGTGATGTTATTTTAGGGCACTCTCTCATTCCTGGATTGTAATTTCTTTATCTGTGCGAGTAATGCAAGTGACAGATTTGATAATTCTTCTGCCCCTTAAGCATTGTCTGTACATGGGTAGTCTCTAGAAACAGTACTGTAGTAAGTTCTCCTAGAAAGGAGGGAGAAAAAGCAAGCTGCTCAGCTAGGAAAGGGGACAGTTGGAGTAAAGGCACATGCCCCAAGGGAAAGCAGAGCAGAGAGGAGCAGAAAAGCCCAAACCACGAGCTGGACTGTGCTTTCTCTTCTTTCAAAATTCAGCAGGAAGTTTGCTGAAAAGTCAGCAACAAGTCTGTGGAGCATCTTTTTTTTTCCCAAACTTACAATATTTCTGCTAGTTGGCTTTCAAAGGGAGTAGATTGATTTTGATGGCACAGTCTTCCCAGATTCTGCTGGTTTTACAGAGACTTATTTAATAGCAGTTGAGTCTCTGGTGAATGGCTCTCTGCAGCTTTATCCATTTTATCCATGCACGTCCTAGTAAGCAGTTCGACTTAGTGATTCACTGTACTGGCTACTCTGTTAGAGGCTAGATCTCTGACAGCATCCTTTTTCTGCTCATGATTTCCACAGGCATTTCAAATCTGGTTACTTCACTAATATATATATGACCCAGGAGAATCATAAATATGTCTCTCATGATTTTGGATTAAAAAGGAATGCAGAATTTTGGTAAAAAGTCACAGATAGTTTGATTGTTATAAATGGTAATGTTGTATTTGTTTTCAAAAAACACGCTCTACAATAGCTGCATATCATTTTGTGATTTACATGTGCTAAAAGGCTGAATTTGGTCTCACAAAAACCAAGTCTCAACCTTTGGGTTGACAAAACGCAATAGCTGAAACCCAGGAATATAAGCAAGGCTGGCCTGAAACAGAGTGATTTTTTGCAACTCCACCTCCTCTCCAGCAAAGCGTATGTTTCCACCATATAATTAACTCTTGATTTCTCCTCATTTAGCCTGTATTTTTAGTGAAAAGAAATAATATTATTGTCAGTCCCATCAAACAGACACTGCCATAGGCTCAACAATGCAATGGAGCAAAGTATTAAGAGACAGCGGAATTGCTTTATTTTGAAGCTCAGGAGGAGGAGGGGATCATCAAGTCATTGGGATTTTTTTAATGCATTATATTAAGTTGGCTGGCAGAACATTTCAACAGGGACGCCAAAGCCAGCCAAAAGGCCTAGCCCATAACCTCTAATCTTATGGAGCTGAACTCTATTATTTGCCATTAAAATTAGATGTTACTGAGTCGTAACAGATGTCTTCAGCAGACACAGTTTTATTATTGAAGAAGTTTAGGTAAATGGAAACTGAGCCCCAAATTTCATTTTGTAGATTATGGGACTGCTGTGCTTTGTGGTTGAAGCTGGCATTTTAAACATGAATTATACAAGCTTTTAGAAAGCACACACTAATTGATGCCTCAGCAGTTCTGCTGAATCACAATAAGAACACAAGCTGCCATGAAAAAATGGTTGCAATAACCAGTTACCCAACACAGTGCCTCATTTTTTTGCACAGTGATTGACGTTAGTTAGTGGGTCCATGTTGTGCACCTCTGTAGAAGTATCTTAATTAACTGTTCTGAAGAAGCAAGGAAGGAGGCAAGAAGAAAATCTTCCCAAAGACCTTTAATAAAAGCCATCTGGAAATGTGCTTGATGGGATATGAACCGTCTTTATGAATATGCACTAGCACAGGTGTTTGAATAGAAAACAAGAGGGATTAAGACAATCTCTGTATTTGTAACAGTTCAACAAGAAAAGGTCAGAAACCATGGGAAAACTTGTTTTGACAAAGCCATTTAAGCTAGGATATTGCATTAGTGTGAAACTGCCCTCTTCAACTTGAAACGTGTAATATAAATATGAATGTATTCTGCAGCATGTGGGTATGGTTCCATGTGCCTCTAGCGGTTAGAGACCCCGGCTTCAAGAGTGCTGTGATATTCTTTTTCCAATTTAACAATACTATTCAAAGGCACTAGACAGTAAAATGAACTTAACCATTTCAATAATATTCCTCTCTCCCTGAAGGTACAAGGGGAATAGGCTTTTAGATCATGTTTGCTTTATAACTTTTCAGGAAAGAGTTTGCTGTTTCTCCCTGCTTTGCCTTAGGGCATGCTATTTCAATGATGGTAGAGGTAAAGGCATAATTAAAGAAAAGAAGGTCTTTTTAGTGTTCTGTTTTCCAAACGTGCTTCAGTGTAATAGCAATGGTAGTGAGAAAACATGAGCCCTAAATAATGCTGTGTTGTTGAAAATCAGCTTTTTTATTCTTTTCTAATTATTTGTGTTACCTTCATAGCCAATTTTAAATTACAAGACAGACTGTAAAATATGATGCTGTATATGGCACATACTTCTCTCATTATTATTTAAAAATAGAGTGTAATAATAAAACTTTCATAAAAGGGAAAAAGATCTTGGTTTTATGTTTAAAAACCTGCTACCATGGAGGTCAATAAACTAAGTTAGTGGAGTTATTTGTGAAGTAAATCAGCATGAACAAGGTGGGGAACGTTGCCTTAGGGAAGCATTTCTATCTTTTCTTATGTACTATCCTGGACCAATCGAGGATGCAGTCACTGCATGTGAACCTCTTATGTTACTCTGGCAGTGTAATTAAAATCATCAGTTTGCACCTTGACACAATTAATTGTTGTTTTTAATTGCCATGGTGGATAGAACAGAAAAATAATGTATTTTCCATCCTCAATTATCTTCACTAAGCAAGCACTTTATGCAGAAGGGTATGTCACCTTCTGTACTGATTTAAAAAAACTGTATCCACTGTTTTTAAGTGGAAAACCATTTCTGACTTGGAAGAGGTTGTAAAGGATGTGTTTGTCAGGGAACATATTTCAGTGTGCTTAAAATGGCTTTAGGAAACTTTTATTCTCTGAACAGTTTATGAGTGATGGCTTTGTAAATACATATTAGATGTAATCTGCTTTATTTCTCCATGTCTTGTACATTGTACCATACACCCACTGCCAGTGTTTTTAAATAGACTTGACCCATAGATCCATGACCTGAAGAAATTGTGGCTTGAAGAATGTATTCCCAAAAGCTTCCCTGTTTTTTTTTTTCTCCAGCTTTATTAGTTAGCCTCATAAAAGATTTTGTCTCTCTTTATGAAATGGCCCATTCATTAAAGACTGAGGTTTGATTTATGGTAGCATTGTATTATTTTCTCCAATAACAGGAAATAACTTTGAAAAACTTAGGAGTGTTGCATTGCCTTAACTTTTGAATGCAAAGGGACATACAGACCATGTTCTTACTTTCCCATTTGGAGCAGGAAGGCAGAAGGGAACTAGGAACAGGTCTGCTCTTATTGAGGGCATCAGCATTTGTAAATTTGCACTCTCATCTATAAGCTCTTTAATTACACTGGGAGCTGTATATTGAAGAGTACACACTAGGAGGTGATGTCTTCAAATTCCTAAAGTTGATAAGGAGAAATCTGTCTCATTTTTCTCATGCATGCCCAATCCTTCTCCTTCTTAAATAAACCTTTATAGGTTTCTGCCTTCTCCTGTGGTAAAGAAATATTTGTGCTGCTAGAGCACTTCATTGAATTTGGAGATCTTGGGGAATAAGGGCATATGGCTTTTGGCAAAGCTGTCTTTGATGTTACCCAAGTGGCCCCAAGAAATAGACTATGCCTCTTCCTGCGTCACTGCAGAGCAGCATGCAGATTGGCTGAAAAGGCTTCATGTCCATACAGACTGAGCTGCCATCATCCAGGCTCTTCTTTCTCAATGGGTCCAGGTATTGAGAAGCTAGTTTCCTTCTCAAATTAATTCTACAGCTGATCATGGTTTGCTTTCACTGGAGTTAGGCGTAAGTCCAGAATCATTCAATAGCCTAAATTTGCATTATATTAATTGAGGAAAAAAATTGGCCATTAAGGTAGGCACTAGGTATCTTTCTGCAGGGGGAGAGAAATCAGAAGGTTCTTGTCATTGTGCAGGAGATCTTATTTTCCTTTAAATAGCCTAATTCCTTCAGAATATTTGTAAATGTTTTTTATTTTCTTTTTTTATTGTTTTAATTTCAGCTTTTAAAAGAGTAGCTTTAATTGTCACATGATATTAAGTCACAAATAACTTAGAAGCACTGATAGACAGGTACTATATTCACTTAGATATTTTTAAACCCATGTTTTGATTTAAAATTTTTTATTTAAAATTAAATAACAGCACTCCTTTTTTTTGCCATCAGATGAAGTATGGTCTTTACATACAACTGTTTCTGCAGTCATGTAATTAGCAGTTCAACAGTGCATGTATACAAAGAAGAGTTAGAGTTGAATATACAGCCCTAAATTTGTCCTTTTCTGACCTTTCAGTCTTTGACTTAGTAACTTAAATGCTCATGTTTTAAAGTAAGTTTGTAAGGAATATGCTTTAAATTTCTGTTTCATGACCTAGTTCCTTTGTCCTGAAGATTCAGTGCCGAGGTAAACTGTCAGAGCCCTGACAGCTGGCACTACAACTAAAACACTGGCATTTCTTAAGCTTATCTCATAGATTAACTCCTCAAAGAGCTTGTACACTTGAATGGCAGACCCTTCCAGGTTCCACTTCATCACAGTCAATGCTTTTACTTTTGGCAAACAGAGATTGCTTAGAATTCATTTGTTCTCTGCCACATTTTTCAATACATAAAGCTGAATTTCCAGCCTATTCTTACAGGAAATGTGTTTTTCCTGGCTCCAAATTGTAAGAATTGTAGCCCTGGCTAGTGTAGGAACTGTAGTTGGGGATCTACTTGAAGATTTCAGTATCTCTGAAACCTTCTTCTGTAAGTTTAACATTGCTTTAAGATAATTGATGATTTTTTTTTTACAGACCAGGGCTAAATGGAAAGAAATAAAATCTTTGTGCAATATTTGTGGCAATGTAATTATGAGGTGCATACCACATCCCTAACTGTTGTATGTCGTCATGGTATGGTATGGTAACATTTCTACCTGCCCCCAAAACTGATCAGTTTGGTGTGATTAGGTGCAAAGATATGAGGTGAACAATGTATTCCTCGAAACTGAAAATAGGAGTTCCTACCTCAGCAAAGGTTGGCTACCATGGTAAATGTGCATTTCAGTATAACACACTGGCTGTGATTTCTTTGTTTGAGCTGTTTATTACCTTATTACTGAACTAGAAAAATAGCTCTTTAATCTTTTTACTTTTTAATTTTCCCTTTGTCCACCAGCTTTTTCCTCACCCTTTCAACCCATCTAATGCTCCAACCAGCAATGAATACATTACTCTTCTAAAATTTGAACAGAAGGCTAATTCCTAATCAAAATAGGCAGTAATTTCTTTCAGTGCAAATTATCATCATTCATTGCAAATTTGCTCTCCTTGAACTATGCCAACACGTACGAATTTCAGCTCTTGGAGCCAGATTCTTATATACATAAAATCAAATAATATAGTGTTGGCTTTTTATTATTTCTGCTGCATTTTTAATGAAAAAAATAACCTTAAAGACTTACTAAATACTGCTACTGTTATGATGAGGAAAAAAAAAGTTTAAACTTTTGTTGGGTTCTTATTATTCTTACAACATTGTTCCTTAAAGAAAAAAAACGTAAAATGCAGAGAAACTAAATGACATGACACATTGTTTATCTCTTTTCTTGCTGAAACAGATCATCCATAGGGAATACTGAGCTTTCAGGAGAAAGATACTGCTGAGATACCAGTAGAGATCTTTATTCCCATGCCCAGTGGATATTATTTTACAAGCATTGCAAAGATGGCATTTGAGATTATGAAAGACACGTATTGGCCATCCTGGGAAACTAGGCCTCCCAGGTGGTGTGCTTATCTATTTTACATAGCTTTCATGGCCTTCTAGGTGTCATCACATGTATGCCTACACATATACTGTGTCTTCAAACACCTCTTCCCAGATACAATTGTGTTTTATAGCACCATCTGTTCAACGGATGGCTTTCATAGATTCATAATAATGCCATCAGGCAAATAGCTTTGCAAATTGCAAGTACGGTTAAAATATACACAAAAGATACAAACATTAAACGCAGCAATTACGTATTTTATTTTAGTCCTTCAATGTGTATGTGTCTGGATACAATTACTTCTTGCTGTTGCTGAGGTATAATGCTCCTGTTGAGGTGTAGTGCCTACCTGTATGCAAACAGGATTTGGAACATTTTGTTTATCATGGGTTTTATTCTTTTGTTTGCTGGTTTATTCTGCAATGTAGAACTCTCTAGTCCAATATAATGTTCTTTACAAGTGAAAAACATTGATTATAGTGTAAATGAAATAACCAAAATATAAAGTGTGTGAAATCTAATTACATGCAATCAAAGTGTCTGCTCCAAGTAGTCTAGCACTGGGGTTATTTTAGTCATGGGACTTACTTTTTAGGATGAGGAAACTGCAAAAAGGGGGAAACAGAAGTTACAAACATCTTGGAGTCAGACACTTAAAACTGAACTGCTCTTCTTCATTTACATTATACATGCCTTTGATTTGTTTGCTATTCAGTCCTGGTGTTGGGAAGCTCCTAAACAAAGTATATAACATGTGTACAGCTACCTGAAAATGTGGGAAATTATCCTCGTTGTAAAAGGATAGGGCTGTGGGATGTTTCCTAAACCCAACCATGGATGCCAAATCACAAAACTGCAAGGCTGTATTCCACTTGACAATAAGATGACCTTAAATGCTATAATTAAAAGCGAGAGTTACTTTCATTAAATACTGAACCCCCATTGCGCCGATTATCCTCAAAATGCTTTGCATAATTCTTGTGAATCTATAATGCTTAAAGATACAAGATGAAATGCACTGTGGGGGCAGAGAGGGACAAAACACCTCCAATCCTTAAAACATTACTTGATCTTTTTGTTGTTACATGCTTTGGTTTCCATCAAACAAGGCTGAACATCAGAACACTTAATGTTGCATGTGAATACATATATGACCCTGTGATGAATTGTGATCACATGTGAAACTTAGATATCAAACAAGTGAATTAAGTTGCTATATATAAGAATTAAGATGCTGTATATAAGGGCTACAATTGGCTACTAAACCAAATGTTTCCTGGGCCAAGAACTGAGAGAAAGACTTAGAGTCAGCACGTTATATTTTCTGGACATCACTCCCAATGTTTAGTTGCAGCATGGTCTCTGGAGCTGGTCATAGTCATCCAGGCTGCAAGCTGCAGTTGTCTTCTGCTGTTTCTCCTAAATGAGAACCACCTTGTGCAAGGACAGAGTAAAAATGCAGTCCCTCTGTTAGGCCTTACACTCTCAGAAAAGTGATAAAATAGATGCCAGAAAATCTCATTGACATCCTATTCTCTTATGTCAGAATAGCCGCAGCCAAGGTGTTTATTGGCACCAAGACATGCACAAGTTTTGGGGAGGGCATTTAAAGAAGCATGAAGTGGCTTTGTGGTGTCTTACAGAGACCTCCTCTGAATAATAAGGATCCGCATGGCAGAAAGCATTAAAGAAGTCTGGTGAACTAAAAGCTAGTGTTATAATCTGACTAGAAATTAGATACATTTTCAATACTAGTAAATAAATGCTAGCCAAGGTAGGAATGGACTTGAAAAAAAAATCAGGTTTTGGCACAGTGTAGGAGAATAAGAGATGCAATGGATAGGCATTGTTGTGAGCTGTCTAGATTAACTGCTAGGATACTCCTACCTACCTGTTTACCTATAATAAAGGTGAATATTTACTGTCTGAGGAGAACAAAGGCAATTCATAAAACAATTTTCCTATGTTACAGCCACAGAGAAATCAGACATTTATTGCAGTTTTCTGGTTTGGCAATGTTTTTTTAATCCTAAATCCTGCCCATTCTTAAGACTTCTTTATGCATCTTTAGGTGGGGAGATCACAGCACCTTTTAAGCCAAATCAAAATACTGTATTATATTCATATCTATGCAGTAGTCACATATCCAGCAGATCAGGCTTCCTTTGTGGAGGAATTCATTAATTCATGGTCTCACCTTAATGGCTTTAATTCCTCCTTCTTGAGTGGCGCAAGAATATGGCCAGGCATGGGGATTTCAGCCTAGGACACAAAGCACACAGCTGGTCTTTGGATGATGGGAAAATCCCTGTAGAATGTTAGTGGCTTGGCTAAGAGGAAACCTTTGGATGCCAAGTGAATTTACAGTGGGTTTAAGCTGCTCTGCCTTGTGCTGTCAGCAGTGCTCATGCCAATAAGCCCCCACACTGGGATGCCACCAACAATTTCCCCACTTGCCTTTGAGCTTGCGCAGCCAGGCTGCTGTAAGAGAGCTGAAGTATCATGTTTACAGCCATGGTGGGTTGACTCTGGCTGGACTACATGTGCCCACCAAAGCTGGTCTATCACTCCCCCTCCTCAGCTGGACAGGGGAGAGAAAATATAACAAAAGGGTCCTGGATGGAGATAAGGACACAGAGAGATCACTCGCCAGTTACCATCATGGGCAAAACAGACTTGACTTGTGGACATTAAGTTAATTTCTTAACAATTAAATCAAAGTAGGGTAATGAGAAATAAAAACTCAACCTTAAAACACCTTCCTGCCCACCCTCACCCCTCCCTTCTTCCTGGGCTCAACTCCATTCCTGATTTTCTCTATCTATTTCCTTTCCCACATTGGCACAGGGGGATAAGGAAGGGGGGTTGTGGTCAGTTCACCACAGGTCGAGTCTGTTGCTCCTTCCTCCTCAGGGATCCCTCATGCTCTTCCCCTGTTCCATAGTGGGCTTTTCTCTCCATGGGACCATGGGTCCTGCCAGAAGCCTGCTCCAGCATGGGTCTTCCCACCAGGTCACAGCCTCCTTTGGGCATCCCCCTGCTCCGCATGGGGTTCATCTTGGATCCAGCTGGCATTGGCTCTTTTGGACATGAGGGAAGCTCCTATTGACTTCTCACAGAAAGTACCTCTGCAGCCCCCCACTACCGAAACCCAATGCAACAATGAGTGGTTAGGAAGGTGCTAGCAGATAGAGAGCTCTTCAAGGAAGAGTGCATCACCATAACAATACTTGAAGAAATATAGAGACTGTCTCATTCAGTGTTTCATACTATGCCTTACACAGTGAAGGGAGAGAGGTGACCATAGCTAGATCTTGTTCTGAATGCAGAAAGCAAGAAAGGGAGTCTCAGGATGCTGCAAGAGGAACAATATTGCAAAACTGAGCAAAAAATATTTAGGTGACGAAAACATTTCCAGCAGTGAGCTGGAAGTGGTGACTGTAACAAGTGTTATGGTAGCTTTGATTCCTGTGGTACCAGTGAGCTGCAGATTGTGTTCCTCTCACAAATGAGAGGGGGAACTGAGCCCCTGAGGCTGGAGAAGGAAAGCAGTAACCTGACTCACAGCTGTCATGTCCATGATCACGGCAGCCAACATGCTGTCGGCTCTCATGTCAGATAAGACAAGCTCCTGTCCCCTGGCTTGCTTTCCAGTTTCTGCTGCTAGTAGGCCCACGGCCAGCTTGTATTCCAGTAACTTGCAGGCTAAATCTTCCCTACCATTGCCTTGCACTCTCTAGTCATTCTTATTTTTAGTCATCTGTGCTTTTGGCTAATCTGTGCTGCCTAAAACATGAGCCCTTTGTGTTCTTTTCTACTGTAATCAAAAGGAGCCTGAACCCAGAAGATGCCAAAAGACATCAGTTTCCCTTGTAGGTGGTGTAAACTGAATGTGCTCATCACCTCCAAAGATGCTTAACACACTTCTAAGATGGGGCCCTGAATACCTTTTTATACAAGCCCGTTGCTCACAGGGCAGAGGGCTGCATCTCAATGTTATTAATTTAATTTTTAATGCTATATTAAAAAAAAAGTTCTGCAGCAACAGTGAATTTTGAGACCATAAGGAATGAACTTCATCCTAGAATTCATTCAGATTTAAGAAAATGGTTATAAGGCACTTTTTTCTTTAAAATTACTCCCTGAATTTATTGATTTATTTTTTTAATAGCATCTTCTACACATCCTTTCCCTCCTCTTTGTTTGCTTTTTACTAGCAATGTTAACCCAGTGTTGTCAATGTTTCGTGGCATACACATGTATAAAAAGTTTAGTTTCATTTACAGGAAAAAAAGATAATTTAATGATTTTCACACAGTAGCATGTGGGTTGGTACAATTTGACAGTGGCTACAGTCTGTATACACAGCTATGAGAGCAGAGGTGTTTGTATGTATGGAAGTAGGTGATTTTTAAGGTGCCTTCCAACCAAAGCCATTCTATGGTTTGTATATGTGTTCATGAAGAAGTCCGTAGATATTAGCATCATTAATTCATGTACAGAATACTTTGCATGTGGGAGTGTGTTTGTGGAAAAGTTTGTGTATTTCTCATTGTGGTATGATAAAACCAATAACTTCTGAATAGCAGTACTGCAACTGCCTGGTACTAGAATGTGATATAACTGCTTTGTATTATCTATGTTGCAAGTACACAAAATGCAGCGTTGAGCATGCCAAAATGTCTTCAAAAGGAACGTCATTTTACTTCTGGGAGTATCTAAATAAATTATGAAAAGTATAAAATACGATTCATGGAGTACCTAAGAGAAGTGCCTACAAAGCATGGCAGATCTCAAGGAAATGTTGATGTTTTCAGTACTGTCATCCATCACCATAATGAGTGCCAAAACTCCTTTGAAAATTAGCTGTCTGTGATTAGGCAGGTTTCAGAGTGCAGGTTGTTTCTGTATCTGATTCTGAAATATATTAATATGAATGTTATGCTAATTTGTCTACTTTTGACCTAGAGCTTATCTCAAAGATTGAAGAGGATATTGCCTCATTAACTAACTCACTCGCAAAGTAAAACTACCTTCACCTTCTCACTTCATTATACGGAATTGTTACTTTTCTTCTGGGGAAAAGAGAATAAACAAGAGTCCTTCAAGATGTGTTGCTTATTTCAACCTCAAGTATAGGTGTCTCGTGCATACATTATAGAGATATTAAAATTAGTATTCAGCTCTAATTCACTCCAGTCTAACTGATAGTGTTTTGATGGGTTTTGGAGTTTCTGTTCTGTCTGGGAATTTTAGAGATGAGGTAAAGCAAACAGACAGCAGCTTGGGTTTCATAAGCTTGGCTGACCTTGGAGGACAGAGAAGCATAAAATGTTTATTGTGAAACTGAATAAATGTTCCTAACAGGCAAAAAGTATTGCATAAAGGAAGAGAAAAACACAGGCACCTTTACACATATCCCAGACTGACCAGGAATTTGTATTATTTCACCTCTTCATTATTACATATAATACATATGGAGGACAAAATTGTCCCTTTTAAAATGTATGTCAGATTAATTTTTAATGCTCTGATTTTGATTTCTGCATTCTCCTGACATTGAAAAGAAGACTTTCAATCCCCCTGCAGTCAATGGGAGAATTTAGCTGGACTGTATTAAAGTCCTCCCTTTAACCTGCACCCCTCTGTAGTCCGGGGCATGTTTAATGGAGGGAGCTAAAAAGTGGAATTTGTATCCGTACTCTGATGTAACTTTACCTAAAATTGGGATGTTTTGAATCCAGTGATTCTAGTTTGAACCTTTAAATTTGTTATTCAAAACCAAAAATAAATACTAGAGACAGTAAATAAAATAAGGTGTGCAAGCAACCTCTCACAGAGGCTACCTTGTTTTTTTAGCCCAATTGAATGTCTGTTCACCTATCACGGCCAGACTGGTTCCTTTCTTTGCCTTCTGCCTATCCAATATCCTCAGTGATCCTTTAGTCTTTCTCAAGGCAACTCTCTCTAGCACTGGGGATGCACCCTAACTTTGATTTAATTCTGGCAACAGCCATAAAAATCCAGGTACTCTAAGTGCAGCCCTGGTCCCTAAACTCTGTAATGATTGCTTATACCATTTGATTTAGTCCAGGGAAGAGCCCAAAGAAGATTAAAATGATTCCTTCTGCCTAGCTGAGATATACTGCTTTGCTGAAATATATCCCTGACCTCTTCCACTGATCTGTAATACGGAGGCTAATAGCTCTTATAACTGTTATCCTACCTAGCATAACTGCAAGGGTTGTATTTCCTCATGTTTCGAGTGGTTTGGTGTGCCCTTTCCTTTTTTGCCTTTTAATCTGTGTAAAACACCTTCATACAATCTCCTGAAAGTAATGCCTCATCTGCTCCAAACCCAGCAAATATGGCTTTACTTTTTCCTTCTTATAGCAGTGCAGTTAACAAGAGTAGTTTGGGTAGGACTGACTCATACACCCTTATGTCTGCCTGTGGCCTGGGGATGCTCTCAAGTTATGGAGATGTCCTACTTCTATCCAGGGAAAAGTGGGACCATCCTGCTAGCCAACTTGTTCCTTTATGCAGGGGCAGTTCAGGAGCAAAACTGCTGTGGAGGAGTTAAAACACACTTAGATACCTCCATGTATTTGCTTGAACCAGTGGATTGAATACTTGCCATTTCCAATGCTGTAGTGCTCAAACGCCCTGGGGATGTTTTGACAAAAATGTGCCTCATCCCCAGTAGTAACACAAATTTCCAGTCAATACTTTAAAGTATGTATTTTGTCCTGAGATTACTCATGAATAATTCAGTGACTGGGAGATCTGTGTAGGTGTATCTGAACAGAAGTGTGTTGCTCTGCTTTAGCCTGAGGGCAAATGGAGACCTATGTAAACTACTGTATAGAAAGACTAATATTTTTAATTCTGTAAAACTTAGCCTTTATTCTATGAAGGAGTTTTGGTCGTATAGCAAAGTAAATGGTTGAAGGTCATTGTACGAATGATAAATATCATACCATATAGATAGCAGCAGAACCCCCTGATGGAACTGGAACAGTGCTTATCTGTGCACACTACAATGTTGTTTATATTTGGGATAAAACCTAAATTACTTGTATATCCTCTTGGCTATCCCTTCATTCATATGCTCACATATTTCTCATGGTTTTTATGGCACAGAACAATAATGCTAGGAGATAAGAATATATAAATCTTCTTTCTGCCACTGGAGAAAAAGTATTTGCATACTCTTTTTGTGTTACCATGTGTTGAGATAATGTAAAGCAGAAATGCAAATACTTTCACAAATTAATAATTCCTTAAGAAATACATCATCATAAACAAAAGCAAAACAAAGCACATCAAGGAGGCAGTATAAAAGTCAAGGCTCAGTGCTGGGTTGGCAGCAGTCAGTTAGTGTTTCAGTCTCAGCTATTACAGTGGAATCTGCCAGTGCAGCCAGGGGTAATATTTGCTGAGAAGTCAGTCAGATGTCAGCTTCAGCTTCTTAAAATTGCTCTATGTGCTGCTGAGAATGATGGCACAAATCAATTCACTATTTTGTTATTTACAGTTCACAAACATTTGTGCTGTTTTAGTGATCTCTCCATTCTATAATATTTGTGTTGCCATAATCTGAAATCCAAATTTTTGAATGATACATCAATTAATTAGAGGTTATTTTCAGGATACTGGGGCAGAGGTGGTGATTTCTGGAGGGGGTCACTAGGGTTTCTCTTAGCAAAGTAACAATGCCTGATACTTGTTATCCTATTTCCTCTTGGTGCTTTGCAATACGGTCTAAGGAGCAGATGTTATTTACTATAGAAACTTAAATGTCTTTATTGACAAATAGCAGGAGACAGACCCTCAGGAAGAGTGGCTTCATTAGCATGCAGCTTATAATATTTTTCAAGGATATGTTTCAGTCTTTACACTCTTTTTGGAGCACTAAAATGTTGATAGTAAATGACGGTGGGAATAAGTGCAGCTAGCAGGATAAAACCGATGTTTTAAAAGCCTCAATCTGTTTTCTTGATCTGTTTTCACCATGTGTGATATAGTCTTACAAGCTATACATTTTAAAAGATGGTTGCAGTATTTATAGTCATGTTTTTTATATTTCCTTTTGCCAAGGAAGGGCAAAGAACTTAATTTTATATCACAAGGTTTACAAGCATGCTATTGCAAAGTCCTCTTCCAAGGAACTGCTAATGGGTGGGGAGAAGAGCTGTGTGAGCATGACTGCAGTGGTAACTGCTTCATTTTAAATCCTCAGCTTCATTTTTTGGAGATGTATTTTGTGTAGACTTTTTATAGGTGCAGAATATCAAAAGAGAAAGAGGATGGGAAGAGTGCTAGAAGGGGTTTCCTCCACCTGTGTGGACAGTTACAGCCCCTGTGCTCAGTGAGGAGCAGGATTTTTTTCCTAGTTTTCCCCTGGGATGAGTCCCACTGGCAATGGACAGCAGCAGTGATCTGAGGGATGTGCTGTACAACACCTCCATGGCACATTCTGCTTTCCTCTGGCAGAATTCGTCTGCCCCCAGAAGAGTGCCGAAGGGGTTATGGCAGAGCCATGGCTAAGTCTGTAGGGCTGCATTTGTGTGTTACACCATTTATTCTCCACCCCCCTCACTTCCTGTTGTTGAGGGCTCCCTGCCCCTCCACTTTCATATCAAGGACAGCTGATGAAGAGCACAAGTTATTGCTATGGTGTTTTCTGGCTATGCAAAATCACACTGAGAAGTGATAAAACCTGTTTTGCACTAAGATCTAATAATCCCCCATTGATGGAACCTGCGAGCAGCTACTTAAATATCTTCCAGATCAGTTCCTCTCTCTCTCTGAGACAGTCAATGAATGCAAGGTGTTCTATGCGGTCTTTTTCAATGGATTTTCATTAAATGAGAGAAGATATCACCCCAGCACACGGAGTTAGCTCCCAACCTGCTTTACTTCTTTATGGGGGCTGTTTATTACCCTCTCACTCATTCTTTACCCTATGTTTTCAGAGCTGCTTGCCTTCCTGTCTTCAGGAATCAGAATGCAAAGAGATCATAAAGGGGTAAAACTGATGGTTTTTTGGAACACTGTTAGATAATTATTACTAGAAGGAGTATATGATATGCATTTTGTGCCTGTCTGCACAAGGGGGGAAAGGTTTCTAGAGTGAGCCATCATACAGTGACTTTGTCCAGTGTCTTAGTTTGAAAAGATGATCATAAAGCAACATAATGCTCAAAGACTGCTGATTCAAAACCAAAGTTTATAATATATTGAAAATCAGAAGTGATTGAAATGAAACAGAGGTGAAGCTCGATAGTGCAGTAAAAATTAGGCTACATGGGTTTTTAGAGGGAAAGAGTATCTCTGTTCTATTTTCTGAACATCTTGAGCAAATAACAATGAGGACAGGAAGGAAGACTGAGTACTTTCAAGGCTGATCTTTTCACACTGGAGATAAACTAGGCTAGTCACCTGAGGACACTGGCCTTGTGACAGTATTTTTTAAGTGATTAACTTAAAGGTTTAGAAGAAAATGTTGAACATTTGAAAAAAAATAAATGAAAACTGCTTAGTGCAGACCTTTGAAAGTTCCTGCTGAAAAGAATTGCATAGCTTTGTACAGAATAGGGAGAGTATGTTTGCTTGTAACTCTGCATTCAGGCTACTCAAAGCTATGATCATAAAGCTAAGCTTGAAGTGCCCCCTGTGAGTTAAAATATATTCCCGTTTTGTTTACAGAGGAATAGAGAATATGATGCACAGCTTCAATTTCATAAAATGGTAAATTAATTTACATTATTAGGACAGGAAAATGTAACAATTTTCTTTTGGCATCAGGAGGATGATAGTAAAAAAGATAGGATGGTATTTATTTCTTTTATAGGTTGGAGGTTATGAGGTAAGATGTTATTATATATAATGTTTACACCACTAGAGGTCTGACACACTGCCTGTGAAAGTTAATGAAAGACTGGCCACAGAGTTTTGGATTATTCATTATATCTGTGATAATCGGGCTATTACTGCTAGTACTGAAGCTGCCAATTTTGAAAAGCAAGTATCTTGGTATTTTAGCATTATTGATTAAAATTAAAGTATAAAACAAGACCTGTAGGTATATCTACAGTCAAAAAACGAAAGCTGGATTCTTAGTATGGCATTAAATAGATGGCTTTAAAACCTGTCGCATTTCTTTGCTTATCTTTATTTATCTTTTCCATTTTATCTCTGTTTAATCCTGGGAGCAGCCAATAAGTTTCGAGAACATGTCAGCTCAAGTATAGGCTTACAGTAACCCCTACCCCTAAAGGGTAGGATTGGTTACAGGGATAGTTTTGTCACTGATATTTTATCGATCTAATATATTGAAGTTGGGACAAAGCCACATTTACTGATATTATAACAGACATATATTTCGCTTAAGACATATTTGCATTTATTGATGTTATGTTAATATAATATAATATAATATAATGACAGAGGAAGTGATAGTGAGCTTTTCAGAGGACACTGATTCAGCTTGATACTGAAGTTTCCTGAGCTTTGAAATGTTTTTGTATGGAATTTAACATTTTGAACATTTGGGAGCAAGGCAAAATTGTGCTGAAATGTCCTCCTTTTTATGTGAAATAAAAAATTTTCTCGATTTTGGGTGACACTTTTGGTACATAGCTTGTTCACTTCCCTATGGGTGCACTTGGTCTTTCTTCAATAAAGACAAAAATTTTGTTACCCAAACCCATGCTTTCTCAGAATAACAATAAATAACATAATTTTGTGACTGGTTTCAAACCAATGATATTCCCATTTATCTGACAATGACTAAATAATTTCTGCTTGCTGTTGTGCTTTAAATCAACCTACTGTCTGGCAGTTCAGATTTCCTGATTTTTTCTTTACAGTCTCTGGTTTAATATACAAAATAAAAACAAGCAATCAATCTCTTTATGCAGAGTGCTACTTTTTTTATGTGCATACATTTTTGCCAGGTAGGCAGAAATGGTGGGTTTTAAATTTTTAGGTTCCCATGGGGCAGGTAATTAAATGATAACATTTTGCTTTAGAGCACAGGACAAACTCACGTAGCATAAATATGTTTATTTAGATGCTACCATCCTCTTCTGTTGCTGATTTGTGACATTCCATCTGCTAATAATGTATTCATGTACAGCAATTTTTTCTGTTCATCTTTAACCTATTAGTGGGTTTTGAGAATTTTTGGTATGTGGGCTGTTAATCCAAAGGTCTCATGGCAACAGCTGGAACACTGAAGCATCTGTGCAGCCTAGAGACAATTTCCAGACATTTCATTTCTTTCTCATACATTGAAGTGGAAAAAAAATCTTTCTTTGTGGGCAGTCATAAGAATATCTTTGACATTAACTACTTTCTGAGTATGCAAAGACACAATAACATGGATAATGATGAATATCAAGTGTTTTTCAAGGGCTGGCGCTCTGCCTCATCAACACATCTGCCAAGATCAGACTTCTTAATACTAAGAGAAAACAGTCTATTTATAGAGTGCAGAGATCTCAGGCTTTCTGCAAGTAAATCTTGCCATTCTGAGATAAATGAGCACAATTGAATAGAAAGCACTGCAAACACAGAACCATTGTGCTTATGGTTGTGCATATGTTATATCTTAGATGTTCATGGGGAATGACATTTGATGTAGTTACTCAAGTCAATGTAAATGGGAGAAGGCCCTTTGTGTATGGATACACCTTTTTACCCTGTCCTTGGGGTTCAAATTCCACATCTTTTCTCTCACTTTTTGACTAAAAGGATTTCCCAAACTCTTCTAAATTCATTCATCACTGCAGTCCATATGACTTCAGTATCTCAAAGTCTGTCTTTTCAAAATGGAAATACATAGTTTATTAATCTTGGTTTAAATTGATTTCACTCATGATCACCCCATTCAAGGTTATTTTCTGCAATCAGCTCTTCTTTTCTGTCCTTGCCACTTACCAGAACCTCATCTAAAAATAAAATAAAATCATCTTCTGCTGACTCAGTAGGTATTTGGTGAATAAATCTATTTACTACTATATCCTGAAAAAGCTGCATTTTACAATTGTAGTAAGCATTAATTATTCAGTCTGTATTAGTTACCTTATTTCTTTCATTGTCTCATTTTGTTTGCTAGTGCATAAAACCTTTATATTTGTATTATAATCAAGCTTTTTAGGATTAGTTTTTGCATTTTTCTTTAAAATTTTGTGTTAAAACCAAGGTTTGATTGCTAATGCTAATTCGTGAACGCAATTTCTGGGCAGTTTTATCCTTTCTTCCCTCCAGCAACCTTGGCGACCCAGAACTTACTCTCCAGGAGTCCAGAGTCATTGCCGTATCATCCAGACACTGTAACCATGAAATAGGTATCCTAAAAACTCAGACAAGCACAGCAAAAAAAGTGTTTACTGACTTTAACTAATTAAAACTACATCCTACAAAGCTTGATTATAATTCTCCTTCTTTAGCAGTTGTTCTTGCATCTTATTCTGGTACTTCATTTTGCTGCTTCATTTACACTGCATATTAGTTCATAAACAGCTTAGATGTTTCTCACTGTCCATAACAATTTCTGTCTTCCAGCTCATTGATACTGCTTTATTCATTGCTGAATCTCTATTTACCTTTTTATTTTTTATACACTAAAGCCAGATGAAAATTTGCCTGATGTTTTTCTATCCTTCTTCCACTACTATTTTGTTTCTTTTTACCATTTAAACCTCATTAAATGCTATTTAGTTGGTTTGCTTGTTGCTCGACAATTGTACAAAAGTGCATTTGTTGGCATTTCAAATGGAGACCTGGACTCTTGAGACACACATTTTTTAATGAGCAGCCTGTATGAATCTATGGTAAGCACATACTAAAAGTAAATCACTTGAATGCATTTAGAATACAATCTTATTATGAATATTTTTTTTTCCCTCCAGACTTCTTCCCATTTTTTCCAGTCAGACTAACTTTACAATCACTCTGTCTTGCCCAGCACAAGCAATCCAGGAGGTTCCTTGATTGTGTGGAAGACAACTTCCTTCTGCAAGTAATAGAGGAGCCAACAAGGAGAGGTGCCATGCTTGACCTTGTGCTCAGCAGTAGGGAAGGGCTCGTTGGAAATGTGATGCTCCAGGACAGCTTTGGATGCAGCGATCATGAGATGCTCAAATTTGAGATCCTCAGGACAGTGAGAAGAGCGTGCAGCAAGCTCACTGCCCTGGACTTCAAGAGAGCAGACTTTGGCCTCTTCAGGAACCTGCTTAGGAAGGTACCATGGGATACAGCCCTAGAGGGCAGAGGAGCCCAAGACTGTTGGTTGATATTCAAGGATCACCTGCTACAAGCTCAGGAGTGTTGCATCCCAACCAGAAGGAAGTGCAGCAGGAGGGCCAGGAGACCTCCTTGGATGGATGAGGAGCTCCTGAGGAAAATTCAAATGAAAAAAGAGGCTTATAAAAAGTGGAAGCAAGGACAGGTGGCCTGGGAATAGTACAGGGATATTGTCCGGGAAGCTAGGGACCAGGTTAGGAAAGCTAAGGCCCAGTTAGAATTAACCTTGGCTAGGGATGTTAAGGATAACAGGAAGGGATTCTACAGGTACATAGGAAATAAAAAACAGACTAGGGACAACCTAGGCCTCCTCAGGAAGCTCTCGGGAGAACTGGCTACACAGGATTTGGAGAAGGCTGAAGTTCTGAATGACTTCTTTGCCTTGGTCTTCACTGGCAAAGGCTCTGACCAAACCACCCAAGTCTTGGAAGGCAGATGCAGGGACTGTGAGAATGAAGACCTTGCGCCCACTGTAGGAGAGGATCTGGTTCAAGACCATCCTAAAATCTGAACGTGCACAAGCTCATGGGACCTGATGAAATCCATCCACGGGTCGTGAAGGAGCTGGTGAATGAAGTTGCAAAGCCGCTGCCCATCATATTTGAAAAATCATGGCAGTCAGGTGAAGTTCCCAATGACTGGAAAAAGGGAAATATAACCCCCATTTTCAAGGGGGAAAATGAATGACCCAGGGAATTACAGACCAGTCAGTCTCACCTCTGTGCCTGGCAAAATCTTGGAGCAGATTCTCCTGGAAGGCATGCTAAGGCACATGAAAAACAACAAGGTGCTTGGTGACAGCCAGCATGGCTTCACTAAGGGGAAATCCTGCCTGACCAATTTGGTGGCCTTCTATGGTGGGGCTACAGAACTGATGGACAGGGGTAGAGCAGTTGATGTCATCTACCTGGACTTGTGCAAAACGTTCGACACTGTCCCACATGACATCCTTGTCTCTAAATTGGAGAGACATCAATTTGATGGATGGACCACTCGGTGGATAAAGAACTGGCTGGATGGCCACATGCAAAGAGTTGTGGTCAATGGCTCAATGTCCAGCTGGAGACCAGTAACGAGTGGTGTCCCTCAGGGATCGGTGTTGGGTCCAATCTTGTTCAACATCTTTGTTGGTGACATGGACAGTGGGATTGAGTGCGCCCTCAGCAAGTTTGCCGATGACACCAAGCTGTGTGGTTCGGTTGGTACCCTGGAGGGAAGGAATGCCATCCAGAGAGACCTTGACACGCTTGTGAGGTGGGCTGATGCCAGCCTCATGAAGTTTAACCATGCCAAGTGCAAGGTCCTACACCTGGCTCAGAGCAATCCCAGGCGCAGCTACAGGTTGGGCAGAGAAGAGATTCAGAGCAGCCCTGTGGAGAAGGACTTGGGGGTGCTGTTTGATGAGAAAATGAACATGGGCCGGCTTCAGTGTGCGCTTGCAGCTCAGGAAGCCAACTGTATCCTGGGCTGCATCAAAAGGAGTGTGACCAGCAGGTCGAAGGAGGTGATCCTGCCCCTCTACTCTGAGACCTCACCTGGAGCATTGTGTGCAGTTCTGGTGTCCTCAACACAAAAAGGACATGGAACTGTTGGAACAAGTCCAGAGGAGGCCACGAGGATGATCAGGGGACTGGAGCACCTCCCGTATGAAGTCAGGCTGAGAAAGTTGGGGCTGTTCAGCCTGGAGAAGAGAAGGCTGCGTGGAGACCTCATAGCAGCCTTCCAGTATCTGAAGGGGGCCTATAGGGATGCTGGGGAGGGACTCTTCATTAGGGACTGTAGTGACAGGACAAGGGGTAATGGGTTAAGACTTAAACAGGGGAAGTTTAGGTTGGATATAAGGAGGAAATTCTTTCCTGTTAGGGTGGTGAGGCACTGGAATGGGTTGCCCAGGGAAGTTGTGAATGCTCCATCCCTGGCAGTGTTCAAGAGCAGGTTGGACAAAACCTTGAGTGAGATGGTTTAGTGTGAGGTGTCACTGCCCATGGCAGGGGGGTTGGAACTAGATGATTTAAGGTCCTTTCCAACCCTAACTATTCTATGATTCTATGATTCTATGTCACTCACAGGACCTACTGTTAACTTATTGCATTTTCCTCTTAAACAGTTAAGCCTAGAGCTTTGCTTGGTGTTCAGAACCAGTGATGTCTGGAATTAAGACCATTTTTTGGCAAATTCTTCCTTTATATTCAATTCTGTTCAGCACAGAGAAAAACTAAGTGGCACATAACTTCTGCAATGTAAGCCCTCAGGGAGGAATGTAAACCTAATTAGTCCAAAGAAAAATAATTTTAAGTTCAAATGAACATGCTTTAATGTGCCAGTTCTCCACAAATTCCTTTTTTTTTTCTTTTCTTGCTTTGTGCATTTACACTGAAGACCAACCTAAAATGCAACACTGAAACCTGGTTAAGTCTATTAGCTCAATTCATGCTCACATAATCTGTTGTGCACAGAACAAACAGAAATAAATTATCTGGGAATTCTTATCTATTTGCCAGGTTTGGTTTTTTGGTTTTTGGTTTCTTATGAAGGAGTAAAACTAGGAAAAATCTAGTGGCTGCTCTATATTTAACACTGTATTGAAAAGTATGTGACACAAGATATTTTTTGTCTGTGGTCTCAAATACTGGAAAAAGAGGGATCACCTTAAAAATACGCATTTTTTAAAAAAACAATGTGTTTGGGATTGTCTTTTATGACTGCTCCCTACTAGATTCTTCTCTTCCAATGTGAGGACTGCATAGACATTTTTTAAAGAATATGAACGTAAATTTAAGATATTTCTTCATATGCGTGTTACTGTGGCCTGAGTTACGATTTCTGACTTTAATATTTTCAGTTGTTGGAGGCAATCAGAGCTGCAAATGTATTTATAATATTGTAGATTTCAGAAAATGGACTATGGGTGTATGTGTTAAAATAAGGCAAAACATTTTGGAGAAGATGCAAAGCATAAGCTATAGTTTTTAAGAGAACAGAGCCTATGTGATTCTGTTTTCTGATTTTTACCTTTACTATTAAGTTAGACAGTTGTCTAGACTGTGCATTGTTAGAGCAGTCATAGCCCAAGGCAGTTGGTTCAAGATGAAGCATCATAAAACTTGGAAGATATAAAAATGACTGAGGAATTTAAATGACAAAGGTTTGTTGGTAGCTGTAGCTGAACTTGTTCAAAGTAATGTAGTCAGATGTAATATGTGAGCAGTGTGTCCAGACAGAACATTCAAACAACAAGGCTGAATATTTACTTTGTGCTCTGTGTTAAGGATAAATGAGTTCTCTGCTGTCAGCTTGTCTTGCGTTGTTGTGAAATCAAATCAGTGCCCAGTATTCCCAACATGCCTAAATACAAAAGAATTTTCAAACATATGCACTTTATTCTTTACTTTTCTGTTTCTATCTCTTAGTTTATTAATCTGGGAGAGGAGATAATGTAAAGGAGAGATAAGCCGGCATCATGGCATAAAGTTCCAGAATATTTGAACACAAAAGAGATTTATACCTGCACAAAAATATTCTTCTCTTCCTATTAAATGTAAAAATCTATCAATCTATCCATCCAACCACACATACCCACACTTAGAGCCTTGTAAATCCATTATGCAGTCAGTTGTATAAGCACACTGTATCTATAGATTATTAATATAAATTCATATATGTGTTACTGTTATGAATGCTTACACATGCACATATAAACCCAGACTGCATTCTACAGTGTTCATATGCCTGTAAACACAAATGTTAAAAAATATAGCCATGTAGAATCTTTTCTCCTCTGACCTCCTTCTATGACTAGATGACCCGGTAACAGGTGAGAGAAATGCTATGGATGTTTTCTACCTAGAATTTAGTAAAGCCTTTAGCATCACCTCCTACAGCATTCTTCTGGAGAAACTGCTCATGACTTGGATGGGTGTACTCTTTGCTGGGTAAAAAACAGGCTAGATGGCAGAGCCCAAAGAATGGTGGTGAGTGGAGCTAAATCCAATTGGTAGCTGGTATGCCCCACAACCAAGAGGAACTGACACTACTATTAGGACCAGTTCTGTTTAATGTCTTTATCAGTGATCTGGATGAGGGGATTGAGTGCATCATCAGTCAGTTTGCAGATAACACTAAACTGGGTGGGAGTGTTGATCTGCTGGAGGGTAGGAAGGCTCTAGGGGCATCTGGACAGGCTGGATCCATGGGCCAAGGTCAACTGTATGAGGTTCAACAAGGCTCAGTGCTGGGTCCTGCACCTGGGCCGCAACAAACCTGTGCAAGTCTCCAGGCTTGGAGACGAATGGCTGGAAAGCTACTGGTCAGAACAGGACCTGGAGTGCTGATTGATGGAGCTGAACATAGGACAGCTTGTGCACAGGCAGCCAAGAAAGCCAACGGCGTCCTGGCCCGTACCACAAATCATGTGCCCAGCAGGACTAGGAAAGTGATTGTTCCCCTGTACTGGGCACTAGTGAGGCTGCACCTTGAATCACGTATTCAGTTCTGAGTCCAAAGAAGGACAATCAAGCTGATGAGGGGTGTAAAGAACAAGTCTTATGAGGAGCAGCTGAGGGAACCAGGACTGTTCAGCCTGAAGAATAAGAGGCTGAGGGGAAGACCTTACCGCTCTCTACAACCCGAAAGGAGGCTGGAGCAAGGTGGGTGACAGTCTCTTCTCCAAAATAACAATAGGATGAGAGGTAATGGCCTTGAATTGTGCCAGGGGAGGTTTAGATTACATATTGGAAAGAAAATTGTTCACTGAAATTGTTATAAAGCAGTGGAATAGGCTTCCCAGGGAAGTCGTGGAGTCACCATCCCTGAAGACATGTAGATGTGGACATTGTTTAGTGGTAGACTTAGCAGGTAATGGTTAGACTTGATGATCTTACAGGTCTTTTCCAATCTAAATGATTCTATGATTCTCTGCTTTTCACTGTTCACTGGCATATGGCTAACTATACTGTAGCTGTTTTGAGAGATTATACCATGACTCTAATTCTGGAAGTAGCTCCAGGATCTTCCACCAGATGACACTAAAGAAAACTAAAAAAAAAAAACAAACCAAAAAAAAAAAAACAACCCCCAAACCCAAACATATAGATACAGATTGATTTTCAGAATTATTGCTGTATAAATAATTTAATATTGTTAATTTCCTTCACCTTAAATTCTGGAGTAGCTTTCCAAAAGAGTTTCATGAACCCATATGTTCTAATAAACACCAACCAGCCAGCTCAACTACCTTATCAGAAACCAGAAAATCTATACTGGAAGTGTGAATGCCCCACTGGAAAGAAAAACCTGAAAGAATGCGAAAATTCAGAAACAAAACATGAAGACACAAGAAGCTGAGTTTCTTAAGTTTTACTACTCACAAAACTACTTATTTTTCTTGTTTGCAGATTTAAGGACATATGGCTGAGCTGTCAGAGTAACAGAGGAGACACAACCATAAATTGTGCTGTCTGATTTACTCAAGTATCTGAGTTTTCCAGTGCTTCCAAGCGACCAAAGCCTCCAAACAAAACAAGTTCCAAACTGAATAAAATAAGATAGGGGACAGTGCACCTTTTGGTTTTGAAGCTTCAAAATACGCTTATGAAATGAGACTTGTTTACAGTATTAATCTAAACACATGACTATTTAAAATCGTGTTATACTGGAGGTGAAACTATGTTTATTACACCCTTCTACAAGTTGGTCTGGTTCAAATTTCTTAAGGTATGAGTAGCTGGGTGTGTGGATGTCTGTAAAATATGAAGAAAATCTTTGGCAGTGTGGCTGTATTACGGCAGCCAGTGTAGTTTGTCACTTTTAAATCTTCTTAGCTAGCCTTACAGGAAAAAAATACCCAGTGCTGCTTTCAAACCTTTTTCAGTGGTTTTCTTCATATATTTTTTTTTTTAAACTAGGCTAAATATCAAGCATTTATGTATGCATTTTATTTCTAACTTATTTATTGTCCCACTTGCTTGCAACTGCAGGAAGGTGTGTGTATAGTTTTCACATGTTTCTGTAGTCACTTCACAGACTATATCTGAATTTTACACGTCACTGTTGGTCCATGGATCAGAGTGATGAATGTTAATAAATAGAAATCAGAAACCTAACAGCAACATATTTTAATAGGTTTAATTTCCTTTGGTGTGATACCCACACACAGAAACCATCCAGAAATCTCATTTAATGATGCATCCTCAAAGAATTTTCCCAGTTTGTGGTTAAGACTTCCAAAACCAGTAACATTTTTTCTGTATTTAATAGCCCTATACAGAGATCTCTTCTATTCATTTACTCGGTTGTCCTTTGAATTCAACTAAACTTTAAGCACTCATAGCATCTCGGGACAAGATGCTCCAATGCTTGACTGTACATTGTATGAACAATTCCCTCCTTTCCACTGTTCTGAACCTGTTACCTTCCAAGTTCATTTGATGTCCCTCTGTTATTGTGCTGCAACAAACAATACGAAATCAGTCTTTATTAATCCAGTCCATGTAAGCATTGTGGTAATGCTCTTACTTGCTTCTATTGACTCTTCAAAAAAAATCCCTTTTTTTTTGTAACATGTGACTCTGTTCATGCTAATAAACTATATTTTTTTCTCTCTCAACCTCCACATTATTCAGCCCTGCTCCAAGAAATATCCAAAAATGATATGATACAAAAGAAATTGCTTGGCTTCTAAATATTTCATTGCTATATTTTGATCGGTAGTTCACTTTTTTGATGTTAAAATAAACCAGTATGTTGTTCTGTGCAGGTATTATATACATACTTATATATATATAAAATATATATATTTATATATACACACACAGGTATAAAAAACATACACGTTTCTGTAGGGGTTCTGTCCCCAAAAGGCTAAATAGGCTGTATCTCCATTAGCTTTTTGGGGTTGTAACAGCTGTGTGCTTTTTAAAGCAAATAACCCTGATTGTCTTGTTTCTCTTACTGCAAGCTTGCTTGTCTTTGTTTCAAATGTTGTTTCTCTCAGACATAGAACCATGTAAATTCACTGCTTTGATGACTAATATGTATATGTATAGATAAATTTTCTTTTCTAGAAAAAACTGGCTGCAGAAAGCTAAATTAATGGAATATAGTGTTAGGGGAAAATCCTCAACAAGACCTAGCTGGAATACCTTGAAATCTCAGAGGGATAAATGATATACCTTTTATTGATTCTCTTTACTGTATCTTTTTATTAGTTCTGGTAGTAGAACTGGCCACTCACACTGAAAAGTAAAGTACAAATTTGAGACAGCTGCACTGAAGGAAAGGATAGATGCATGCAGCTTTGTCTTTAGCTATGCAAGCAAAATTCTCCATTGAACTGGTCACTAGTCATACTTTGTTAAAAAACTATTTTGCCAATGGCTTGTGTCATAGGTCACTAATTCTACTAGTGATCTTCACCATGATAATGCAGGAGTGCCTAACCTGTCACTGAAATGTCTGTAGGAGGCAGTTTGTCATAAGTGATGGCTTTGAAGTGGCCACATTCATTCCAGCTGAACTTTGTGTGACTTTTCATTATAATGCTTGTTTGTTTGGCAAAGGAATTCTATCTGCCCCTTTGGAAGTTGTTTAAATGTGTTCTGCTGTTTTGTAGATCATCCTCATTTGCAAGTATGCTCAAGATACAATGTAGGTTCAAGGACTGCTCATTCATTAACCACTGTTTACTGATTCAGGAGATAAATTCATGGGGATTCTTCTAGAACTGCTTACAGAGTTCTGTTGGTGGTTTTGTATGCAATAATTTTGAGACTAAATACAGAAAACATTTACTGTACAGTAGTTTACATTATTTTTGTATTAAAAAAATAACAAAATGAATAAACCCTAACTTTTGAGGGGTTTTTAACCAAGTTCCATTTCCTATAGGTTTCCAGGATGGAGATTCATCTTCTCCATGTCGTGTTGATATATAACAACAATTCCAACAAAAGAAAAGAAACAGAAAACTGTTACTGCTTTGTCTTCTAAAGGGAAGATTTTAAAATCTCTTTTCAAGAACATTTTGCAATTTTGATAGTTTCACAATATCAATTTTGCTTCAGTGCTTAACACTTAATCCCTCTAATGTATTCAGCTATCTCTGGTTTTATATAAGTACAATTTAAATCTATTTTAGATCATTGCGTTTATATAGAAAATAAAAAATACCATTTTATCCCTTGTGAAAGGTAAGGACAACACAAAGCCACAATAGTTGAAGAAGTGTGTTCTTTCAACACACAAGTTGTTTGGACTTTATTAAATGCAACCAAATATTAAAAGGAAAATAGCAGGAACTTTTTATCAAGAGTTTTAACAAAATCCTCAGAAGACATGAAACATCAAATGATGAAATTAAAACCCAGTAAGTGAGCATCTGACTTATGAGTCAATTATTTTGATGAAAGGCTGAATACATTAAGAACTACACTAGTCAGGAATGCAAAATACCAGAAGGACATGTAGACATCTGACAGTTTAAAGTATGAACCATAAATCTTTAAGTCTTTGCACCCACATCACATGATGGACGAACTGCAGGGTGCATTCTTGGGGAATGGGGATTCTTGGGGAATGGGGTTAATGGGATTTTTGTTGAAATTTGCAGTAGTTTCTTAAGTACCTTTTTTTTGCCACTGAAATGGCTATTCCTCCCCCAACGTATGCACCGCTGCACGCATTCTCCCAGCCTCCCATGTCTGCCCTACTACTTTCAGGCCAGCACCTTGTTTGTTTATAGGAAAGGCTGATGGAGAGAGTCAGGAAACAACGGGAGCTGAAACTCTGCTTTTTGCAATTTTAAGGGACATGTTTCACCACTTTACTGGCACTTTTTTTTTCATTAGCTGTTAGACAGTTCAAAACTGAACATTAAATAGTTCTACAAATGTGACTTATTCTCTTTCTAAGACCACAACCACATGGAAGATGTATACATGTGTAGAAGGAGAGAAGAAGGGGAAAGGAGAAAGAGGGAAGCAGAGATTTATTGGTATGGGAGAAAAGATGTATATCTCTCATGTTCCTCAAACAGTGGTGGTTTAAAATTCAAATTTAGGTTACTGGTATTTTTGTAGCAAAATTATAATGAATAGGAAAACAGGTGACAGCATGGAGGAAACCTTCATCTTGAGGAGCTGCTGGCTGGCAGTGATACAGTGGTTCTCCAGTGAAGGATGGCACACATTCACAGGGTGGCCTTGCAAAGGTTTATGTGACAGAGAGCACAGCTGTCTCCTGTGAAAACAACAGTAGGGACAGCAACAGTGAGCAATAGCAAGACACATGCCAGTACAGAGATGGTGGTAAAGGGGCAAGTGGTGGCTCTGTGGAAAGCGCTGGTAAGGTATGGCCATGACAGGGGTGCAGAGGATGCATGAGCTTTGAAAGGGCAGGTATTCAAGACAGGTTTGGTGATACAAGTGCTTCTGCTGCCTGGTCTGGCCCAGGAACTGAAGGGTGCAGCCTAGGAGCTGAAGGGTGCTGCCCAATGGTCTGGCAAGAAATGAGTGTATGTAATCTAACACTTCAGTAAACACTCTTGCTCTGCCCTGGGGTTGAAGTGGGTAATTAAGCTTAATGTTTAGGATCTGTTAAAGCATTTTAAAGAAAATGAATGACTGACATCAAATTTATAATCCATCTTTTCTACTGGCATAAGTTTCTGTGTTTTGTTTTCTTGCATCTGAAGAAGGAAGCCCTGAGGGTAAAAATTTAGACTTCAGAAATATGCAGGGTTTAGTAGTTGCAACAATAATGTTTTTTTCCTGAAGGATCCAGAATAGATGCATTTAGCTTCCTAGAAAATAATTGCAGATTTCAATTATGTAATAAACATCCCTTTTTTATTTAGCTCATGCAGTATTTTTCCTTGACTTTTTAAATACAAACAGCTACACAAAGGAAAGGACTTGTAGGAAATGCAGTTTGATTCTGAAAACCTGAGGAATAGCAAATGACCTATTACTGGAGCAAATTCTCCTATGCTGAAAGAAAAAATACCATCAAAACTGTTTACCAGCAGAAGAACGTGTTAGTTTTTTGCAGAATTCTTAACTTTCTCTTAAAAGAGGAGGCTTTTGGCTGTATTTGATACTTCGGCTTTTTTTGGGGAAAAAAAAGGTGGAACGTTTTATTAAAAACTTGCTGTGTTCTGCTCT
The DNA here is from genome assembly GCF_034315485.1 of Pezoporus occidentalis. Lineage (NCBI taxonomy): Eukaryota > Metazoa > Chordata > Aves > Psittaciformes > Psittacidae > Pezoporus > Pezoporus occidentalis. Next base: position 1,911,510 of record NW_026916093.1, on the reverse strand, counting down.
TCTGTCTGCAATAAAGTTTCACTAATGAGTGACAGTGTTTTCCATCCAGATCTGCTAGTAAGTCTTTCCTGGAATTCTTTGATGTGAGCTCATGTAGTGACTGAAAATAAGTCCTTCAGAAACATATCTAATAAAGTGCTACTTATGTCAAGACAATCCCCAAAGGGAAAGTAAACGTGTCTATGCTGTATCTTAAGCCTAGCAATGTAGCAGTATTTGATTACCACATGTAGTAAAATTGAGACTGAATAGGACTAAGGGAATGGCTGATATCAATATTAAAGCAAAATTGTGATTTCATGAATTGAAGATATTCTTCAGAAGGCACTTCTGTAGCATAGTATATTGGCTTGCACGTACATGGGAAAGAAGGACAGTTGGGATGATGTTCTTTAGTCTCTAGCTCTGAACCAGTTTAATTTTCTAGTACTCTTATTTTCAGTGCAAAAGTATCCTAATTTTAAAAAGTAATGTAACCTTTTCTTTGTCTCCTATGAAAAATGCTTGGGCTTAATTAGGCAATTTAAACAAACAGAAGGCCTAGCTATTTTCATTTATGGCCCTACAATATGTAAATGAATTGAACGAGTCAAAAGCTCTGCAATGAAACTGCAAATTTTAATGAAGTGAGATTTAACATGCTGTCTTTTAAAAAATGTCCTGTTACTCAACTGGATGGTGCAGTATATCCTGTAGTTCTTAAAAAAGAAGGAGATTAATCAGATTGTTTCCTGTGTTGAATATGTCCTTAACTGGTTGCTATGACAATTCTCTTCCATTTTCTTCTTCTCTTGTAGGCTTATCTCCTTTTGATTCTATAGAGGGAGTTTGCCAAGGTAGGAAGTTTCTCCTTTTTATTTTCTATGTCAAGGATTTTATATTTTGAAAAAATGTTACAGCCAAAGCCATAGATTTTCAATTTGTCTGGTTTTACTCTGCCTTTTAAGATTGAAAAATGAAATAAACAGGTTTTGGTTTTTACAAAAGACATAATAATTTTTCACTTAAGGGAAACCAAATGTTCTTGTTGTCATGTATCAAACTCTGATGACTATGAAAATGATTTCTTTAAGAATTTATCATAGAAAATACCACAAATACAGAGCCCATAGTCCTATGCAGGGCCGTTTAAATGACTGTTTTACACAGCTGCGTGGCAGGAGCTTCAGATTATGCAGAGAATGTCACAAAAATCTATTTTTAAAAAGATCTTGACAAAATGAATGATGTAGCTGGAAGACTAAATCCTGGCTTTACTCTTTGTTGAGCTAGATTTATTTGTTTCTTGCTCTCAAGTGTTGAAAGTGTGGATATACTAAAATTTGCAGTGAATTTAAATTTGGTTTCTCTGAAAGGTCTGGAAACGATTTACCCTAATTATTGTTATTGTTTAGGGGTCATCTTAAGTATTGGAAGGATGTGGTTCTGCAGAGGTTATTTGAGGCTAATAAGAGAAGAGTTAAAAGCAAAAAGAGGTTTAGTGTGTCCTTTCTCATGTGAGTAGGGAAGGTGTGCAGCCAGATGCACAATTCTGAAGAAAGAAAGAAAAAAATATTTTTAACAATTTCTTCAACTTTTCTGTTTATAACTCTCAACTGCGTTTTATCATTCTTCTCTTCTGCTTTTCTTACATTTCATGTGGTCTTTTAAACTCAGGAGAGCCTGCCTGTTCTCCTGTTCTTCTGAAATACTTCTTTACTGTTTTTCTTTGTGATCTTTACCTGATGTTCCTTAGCATCTTCACCTTCAGATCTAACTTCTTCCTGCAGAAACCTAATTAAAAAAAAAAAAGAAGTAAAACAAAACTAATTTGGCTTCTATTGCAAAGACATACTGGAAAGTATGTCTAGTAAACTAAAATATTCTTACACTTACATTCATCTTAAATGTTTCACCTGAGCTCTGTAGGCCCTGCTACCCCTTTTGACGAATGGTTCTTTTCTTGGACTCAGTTTTATAATGTGCCTGGGAAAGTTTTAGGGTAAAAACATAAGGATAGTCATACTTGATAATACCTAAATTCAGTGAGGCATGATCTGACAGTGGCCATCAGTAGATGTGGATTGAGAAGTATAGTAATGACACTACATAGAAATTTTCCTCTCAGACTCCAAAAGTTTGTGGCTCAAGGACTTCCTGTGCCAGAAGTTATTTCTTTTCATATACGATGTGATGAATTTTTCCTTCCAAGAACTTAACCCCGAGGAGGTATCTGAATTTTCAGCATTCACATCATCCTGCTTCAAGAAGCTCAACAGCTTCAAAGTAGGAGGAACCTTTGGTTTGTATTTTGCACTCAACACCTGCTCACTTTCCTAGGTCTTCCTAGGGAAGACATAATAATTCATTCATCATTTTATTTATGCCAGTCATGTCGTGATTTTATTGACCTCTATTGCATCTCTATTATTTTTAACTTTTCAAGCTCAGTAGCCCTAGTTAAGTCTCCTTATAGAAACGATTTCATACCTTTCACATCCTTGTCCCTGCCTGAACCTTTATTATTTTGATGTTACTATTTCCAAGTTGAAGAAGATCTGTCCTGTACACAATTTTAAGTTGTGTGTGTATTACAGATTTATACAGGGTTATAACAGTTTTGTTTTCTTTTCTATTTCTGGTTTGGTTTATTTTTTTTTCACCCACCACAAAGTTTTCAGTTTAGAACTGCTATGCCTCCAAGATCTCATTCCCAAATAAGAAGAGTCATTTTAGAGTTGATCGCTTCATATATCAAGCTGTGATTACTTTTGTGCAACACTTTGCATCTACCTATCTTGATTTTTCAACTGCCATGATCATTAGCTAATGTCCCTTTTCATAGATCCTTGGGTACTGGTTTACTCAGCCATAATTTGTACTGCCATCCTTAATAACTTGGTATCATCAGCAAAATTTGCCATGCCCTTTTCCGGATCACTTATGAATGAATATGCTGAAAAACAAAAGCATAGATCCCTGTGGATTTCTCCTTTGCTAGAAAAACTTCCCATTTTCTTTTTTTTTTTTTTTTTCTTTAACCAGTTATTAATCTATAGAAGATATATTTCTTTTATTTCATGTATTTTCCTTAAGAGCCTATGGTGAGAGCTCTCTGAAATTCTTGGACATTAGCATTAACAAGGCCTCTTTTATCCACATGCATTTGACTCCTTTAAAATAATCTAAGCCTGTGAGGGTGTGTTGATTTTTCTTTTCCTGTTTGTGCAGCAGTCCATCTGTACCTTCATAATATTTTTATTCATTTTCTTGGTAGGTGTATTTCCGTGGAAGTCAGATCCTCAAAGCCTTTAAAATACTGATTAGATATTTGGCCCAGTTATCACATATGAACCCAGGGAAGTTATACACCAGAATTAGTAGGCAAGGTATTGGATAAGTAACATAGGAACTTTGCTATTCCTGGCTGTTCAGCCCACAGCCTCTTCTAAATGCACTTTGATTTGATTCAGATCCTCTGCTGAGAAAGACTAGAGTGAGATCCAAATTCCAAAATAGCAAAAAAATTTGATTTCATCTTTCAGTTCCCACCTCATATTTGCCAGTTCTGCCCCCCAGATTTCTTCACAGATTTTTGTTCTGTTTCAGAAAAGAATCTATTGTTTTTGTGATGATATGAACAAAGTGATGATTTAGCTGCTCTTAAAGCACCTTATGTTTAATAACTCTATCTAAATTCTTTATTATAAGGAATCTTTCAATAATTGTTTTGTTTGACAAAGAAGGATGATATAGTTTGCAGACATCTAGGGGATAATCTTCATTAATGCAAAGCCAAAAAGGAAAGTTTCTGCATGTTCCTATAGAACTACTAGTTAATCAATACATGGATGAATTTGGACTGTGAGAAAATCTGCAGGTCTTTCTTAGATATGTTGGAGAAATTTGAATCCTAGGTATTTAATTTTGTGTTCAAATTGTTCTTTACATTGAGTTTTTAAGACAGGGCATATGTTCCCAGACATTTGGTAAATCCAAAAGAAACTTGGACACCCTTCTCTCAGACAGCAGAAGAATAATCTATGTTTATTTTTAGCCTAATTTGGAACATCTTTTGAGTAACAAAACCTTCGAGTTCTGAAACAGCATCATACCAATTTTCCTATCTAAACATAACCTGTGGAGCCCCTTTGGATAGTACAAATTGCTTTTCTAGTAAGTGTCTATTCTCTTACCTTCCCAGGCTGGTGAGACCTGTGAGGTAGCTACTATATGGTACTAGAGCAGGATAACACCAATGAACCTATAAGCCATACATTTTTCTGTGAACACAAGTTAATTTTGCCATGCTGCAGACCGTATCATAGAATCACAGAATCATGGAATGGCTTAGGTTGGAAGGGACCTTTAAATATCATCTTGTCCGTGCCCCCCTGCACATCTCCCTTGACAGTTCAGGCACAGGAACAGTAGCTTCGAGGTTTTTATTGACACTGTGCTATATAGATAAGCAAAGAACATGATATTTTATCAACACAGTTTCTTGCCTGTATCATACAGCTGTCCTGTTTTTCTGCTTCAAAGAAAGACTAAAATTTCTCACAGCTGCTTTCAGTAATTGAAGGGTTCAGATTTTAAACAATTGTTTTATTTTTCCTTGGCTGTAGTTAAATTACTTGACACCTTTCAGAATCCATTTCTCCTATTTAAGAGTCTTCTGTGGCAATTGTTTCTTGTGTGAGCACTGTCCCAGGTTTACTGCAGACATTGCAACAAAGAGTAGGCAGCTGTAGCTGTGCTTTTCTAACATCAGACAATCTCTGTCAGCATGCCTGTTCTTCCTGTATAGATTATATTTGTTTATGTTTGGTTTTCTGTTTCATAGTGGAGCCACAAGGGATATAACACTAGCCCACCTGGAATCTTTAAACCCTTATGTAGCTGAGTTTCTCAGTGTGCCTGTAGAAAACCAAAACATGCAAATCCCATATTGGATGGCTAGCACAAATAAGGTTGGTTTCCACAGTGCAGGTTTGAACAATTCTAAGTATTCCTGTCATGTTGCATTTTACATAACATTGCCATTATACGTGGAATACATTTAGACATCTCAGAGGTGAACATAATGGATGTCATGATGAGGAATTAGAAATCATCAGGAATGTTACTGGCCCTATTGAGATCAGAAATACAATGAATCAATTAATAGCTCTGCCAGTCAGTCTATCATCCAATTCGCAGTAAGGAAGATAAAGCATTTTTGTCAAGATAACAATCACATTTTCTCTAGGATGACCTGATAAAAATGCTGTTTACAAGCTTCTTCTTAAGCGAGCTGTGTATTTTGCTTTCTCACTCCTTTACTAACTGAATTAAAACAAACAAATGTGGAATTTTCTTCTAAAACAAATTCTCCCCAATCTACACCTGCCTCCTGGTGTATTGGTGGGTTTACCCTTTGCTCAGGTTCAGGCTTCCCCTGAGATCTGAGGCTAAGTGAGGAGAAGGGGCAGGGCTCCTGTTTTCCTATGATTTGCTTTGCTAAATTTAGAGTTCTCATGGTTTGTGAATCACAGCTCTTTAAATAGATGGAAATTATGCTTTCAGGAGAGGTATTAGCTCCCACTCCTACTGTGCTTGCAGGAGAGGGGGATCACAGAGCTGGGAGCTAACTTCCCACAAAGCCAAGTCAGCAGCCAGAAGGCAGCGGGAGCCCGTTTTTCTGGGGAAAATGGGATCCTCACCCCTTCAGGAGGCAGCACATTTAGCTGAGTGCAGGGATCAGCAGGAGCTGAGAAACAGAAGCAGCCGCTTCTCTCAGAGAAGAGAGATTGCTGTGCATCAGGGGCGTGAAAGTCGAGTCCCTTTCCAAAGCACCTGTAGGACTGCAATAACCTCAGTATTCCCCAATGAACTGTGGATCTGTGATGTAAAAAACCACCCAATCAAAACCTCAGAAAAGGTATCACATTGCTTCTCTTTACTGAGCCTACACACGCAATGGTTTCTTAGATACATATTGGGCTCTATATCCTGCTTCATGTGTTGGTTTTTGCTTAAAAACCATGGCAATTTAATGCTAAACTATGCAACAAAGTCAAGTGATGTGAAAAATATATATTTCCGAAGTAAATTTTGATTTTATTCTTATTTTTTATATATACATGTAAACCTCCTCAAAGGTTTCAAGACTTTTTTTAAATAAGCTAGGTGTGTATGCAGATATTGCAGGGACAGTGTTATCCTCCCTCTCTGCATTTGGCCATGCATAAAGTTTACCACAGCTGAAAAGCATTTGAAAGTGATATCCAGAAGCCTACTGACACCTGTGTTATTACCGCTGACTTAGGAAGAGGGTCCTTCCAAATCATGGTTTCTCAGTAGGGTATAATAGGCCTGCAAGTCTTTCCATGGAAAGCTGTGAGTACTAAAAGCTAAGCTGTGAAGCAGAAACTCTTCACAAGGTGGATGGTTTATATTTTTTGTGTTATCTAGTATATCAAATTGAATGGAACCTGAAATGGTGCCCTTATGAAATGTACCAAGAAACTGGTTCTTCCAGCTACTGGCAGATGTTATACGATGATGGTGCAGTGAGTGGCTGGGTTGGCAGCTTCCCAGTGCTGCAGGAATTCTATCTGGTGACCTTCACGTCACAAGCAAGTAAAATTTGTGCAGTAGTATATAATTTTGGAATTAAGCAGGAAGGTAAATTTAACTTTAAGCTGGGGAAAAAGAAAATCTTACTGCTTTGAGTAGATAGGTTTTTTCAGTGGGATAAAATAAAAGTCAATATGCTTTGTAAATAATGGCTTCTCTACAGAACCTTTCATAGCATTTTTTAGGTATTTTATCAACTTTTCTAGATTGTATGTAAATTATCATCATTATCACTTAAAAGAATTCATAAACACTTATGGCATTCAATAGGAAAACTCATTTGAATTCCTATTCTTTGGCAAATGCTATCTTGCTAGTGTAGGAGAGGGAAACATTTATTTTAATCTTGTTTGCTCTGGCTTTCAAATAATCACCCTGGTAATATCTGAAGGTGACTTGCAAATCCTTATGTAACATTAGATGTGGATTTTGTATGTGGTTTTGGTGGTTACTTTTGTGGATCTATATAGAAACACCAATATCTACTCTTCAGTCTTTTGCTGAAAACTTTTTTCCTGCTCTGTACTGTAGGTAAGAAAGATTGACCTAAATAATTCCTTCATAGGAGACTGTAGAATGTGGGACATGCAGTGCCCATTGCAGCATTTCTTGGGTATTCTGAATTGATTTGAATAATCCCTCAAACAGAAAATAATTGGAGATGCTCTCAGCCCAAATAACTAAGATAAAAATCAGCTCTGATGACATGATCAAATGCCTTGCCAAAACCATCATAATAATAAATACTATTGCCTTAAATGACATGTTTTACCGTAAATCATTTCAGTCAGAATATTCCTGCGATGTGTCACATAGATTCCACCTTAAAGCTTTCATTTTAGCTTTCCCTATGTAGGTTATACAGTGAACAACATTTGGATCTGAAGTCTCATTGTGCATATTAATCTGAGGGGGATTTTTCACTGTTCTTATGCAGGTTTTGGGACAATGATTTAAAAAGGCTGATGGGATTTTTGGTATGTCCTCTATGAATAGTTAGTATAATTGCCATGAATTTGGCCAGGTGTAGCTAAATAATGTTTCAGACAACAAACTAAGAGCAAAGCTTTTTTTACACAATAATTTCCTGGTTAAGGTTCAACAAAATGAAAACTCTTCAGAAACCCTGCTGGGATTCCATCAGCAAGCATTTATTTGCACTTAGTGGTACACCTGCTTACACAGTAATAATACACCAGTGAGTTAAGTCACTAAACCAATGCAAATTAGCTTTATTTTGAATCAAACACTAGATTTTAAAACACATGATGAGTAAAAACAACCCCTGTAAAGCCACTAGATGCATTCAGGAAACTGATGGGATTGAAAAAACCCCAACCAACCAACTGCCCTTTTTTTATTGCTGCTCTTCTGTATACTGATATATCCCATAAGGGTACCTGGTCTATTTATAGTATGTATCAGGAACATATGCTTTTCTCCTCTGCTATAACTAGATTTTCTTTAGCTGGAGCCCTGCCATCTGCAATAGTATTCATTTTCAAAGAGGATCCCGTATTTCAGTCTGGGGAGAAATTTCTCAAAGTGGCCATTTCTGTCTGTTTGTTTAATGTGATCTTTCCTTACCCCACATGGACACTGGTTTTCATAACATCGGTTTGTTATGTGTTTGCATGCAATGGTGCAATCACTAATCTTAGAAAGGGATCTAACATTATGCAATGAATTTGTCAGTGCTGTGTACTGATTTCTGGTGTTTGAACCCTAACTATTTTTTAGATTATTATTGGTTTTGTTGTTTTTTTTTAAATAAAAACCCCAAAGTACCCCAAAACAATTTCCAGACAAAAAAAAATGATTTTGCGCACTGGGATTAGCAAGGTATCCTGGGAGAATCGGGTACCCAAATCTCACTGAAATTCAACATCCTTTACAGTCCTTTGAAAACCTCAGCCACCACCAGCAGGCACTCAGTGATCACAATGATGAGGTGTGGGATTTTGAACCTGAGCAGAATAGCAAGAATTCAGATGTAGAGCCGTGTAACAATAGAGATCTAAATTTTATCCTGTCTTTCAATCTTCAGCGTATTACAAATTTATTCAAACATTCTCTTCCCTTAAGTGCTTTTCCTTTGTCTCCAGAAACTAAGCGCAGATCTACCCTGAATTCTGCCAGCACAGCTATTTCAATCAGTAGTGCGAAGGCAAAGCTGTGGTGACAGAAGAGCAAGTAAGACACTTGTTCTGGCACTGAGGCCCCTGGCATCTTGCGTGAGCACTTACAGAGTGTAATAAATGCTCAGGAAGCAGCAAACTCTCACGTAGCTCAGTTAGCCTGAGAGAAATCCATTTCGTAGGGAGAGATGATTGCTGGTGCATTAGCAGGACCCCTTCGTGCCTCTGCATGAAGCTGCATGGTGAAATCATATTGCTCCTGGCATTATGGAGCCCCTGTTGTCTGCCCCACAGATGCTAGTTTATTCCAGGACTTCTCTTGAAGGAAATGCAAAGGCTCCCTCCAGGGCAAAATCCAGGGTTGTTCTGCTCATGGGTTAAATCACTCTTTGTGAGTACTTCTTTACTGGTTAATATGGATTAGTCAGGTTGGGCCCTCTCTTCTCTTCACAGTCCTCTAGTACCATCCTAGCAGGCTCTATACTCAAGTATTTTATGTTTTTTCGTGAAAGTATCCTGAATTACTTATAGCACACACTCTCTCTTGCTCTGTACAAAGGTGTGTTTATCAGGAGAGTAATGCCAAAATGCTGTTCTATCCACTCTGGACTGGTTTTGCTATTGATGGCGACATTAGAGTAAGGTTAGGCACAGGACAGATTTAAAAGCAATGTAAGCACTGGGTGTGGGGTGACACCAGCTCTCTTTGAATTCAGGAGATGAGCAAAGACTTTCACCTCCTATTTCCTTTTGTGGTGCTCCTCAAGCTATGACAACTTGTCACTATTCATTTATAGTCTTTAAGGTAAAGCTTTAAGACGCCAAAGATGTTGGTTAACTTCCATACTGCTCTTTCAGTCACTGCTCTTTCGGTCCTACTAGGAAACTGTTGTTGGCCTCAGTGCTGATTACTCACATCAAAGCATGACAGGTCTGGCCTTTGAACTATATTCAAAATTTGCCCACATATATATAATTTGCCCATAGCTAAATAAATAGAAGGGTTTGCAGTGTATGTGCAGGCAAGGACTTTGACAAGCCACAGGGCTCTCTGTTTCAGTAGGAAACCAAGTGAACCACAAGGCAATTTGTGTCTTGAACCAATTTCATTTTATGCTGCTCTAGGAGAGTTCTTGATTCCATGAGGAAATCAGTGTCATTGTCTTGTAACAGCTATGCATAGAACATTTTTGTCTTGCACAAGTGGAGCTATAAGCTTCCCTTGTTTGGCAGAATAATACAATGCTTTCTACTGTACACCAGGTTACCTAATATCAAGTAACTGACCCACTAGTTTCACTTGGAGTCATCAAGTTGGATCATATGTTAAATCTGGTGGAATATGAAAAGCTGGAAATCCCATTGCTGAGTCAAATGCTTCAAAAGAAGCTGCATGCTTGTCTTTCATCTAGCCATTCACACAAGAGCATTATTCAAGCAACAGGAATATTTTTAGCTTAGGAGATACATGATCATAAATATTTTGACAGTAAGAAGCAAACATTATTCAAAAATGCCTTTGACTGTACTGGTGGTCTCCAAATTAATTTTTCAAGACTACTTTGTCATGGAAGGTATGTGTGCAACATTGAATATGTGTCCATAAAAGGTGTGCTCCTGAGGGTCTGATTGTGGTTCCTTCATACTGCCACAAGATACCCATTCAGTAAAGCCACTGTATGAATTCTTTCCTTATTCTTGCATGTTATTGTACACATTTTCAGTATTCACTAAAAACCGATTGTCATAACTGGTAAACAGCAGTTGTCTCTTGAGTAAAACATTTATATTCAGCTCATTAAAATAGATTAGTTTGACGAAGTTGTAAATTTATCTGCTTTCATTATATTTGGGAATGTGAGCTGTAGAAATTCATCAGCACTCACATGCTGCTTTTCAACTAATGAATAGCCCTAAGGACAAGATAGCTGGTGAGATTGGCAGCTGGATCTGAGCTTTTTGAAGGTTGTCACCAGCTGTTATGAAATAGCTAGCTTGGTAAAAACCAAAAATCTTTTTCATGTTCTTTGGTCAAATATAAGTTGAGCGTTGTTCCCAAAAAGTAGGTGTGACAGAAAACATACTCCCACAACTGGATAAACAAAGGCAGAATGGACAAGGGTTGAGTGACTCCTTCCCAAGAAAAGAAACAAAGAAATGGAAGAATTTGTATGGAAATCCTCCATTCCCATTGATTAGAGAATTATTTTGTTGTAGATGATCAGCTGATCTGGTTCTGTTTTACAGTTAAACCTTTCATACAAATCTGGCAATAGTAACGTGAAAATTTACAAGTGTGCTTAGGTTAAGACTGGTTGCATTTGCAGTAACTGTGTTTGCTATCAGGCAAGTGTGAGGTCCTTGTCTTGATGTAAAATTCTTGGCTAGAACCATGGCTTGCAAAAAATACCAAACAAACAAATAGATAGAATTTTTCTTGATCGTATTAATCAAAATAAGAGGCGCCTGTGGAGTTTTGTTGTTTCGTTGGTTTTCTTTTTTGTTTTCCTGCAGTGTTACACTGGTATGACCAGCATCTAAGGCATAGAGTAAAATTAAGACAGGGCCTCTGTACTTTGGATGGATGGGAACAAACCCTTTTTTCATTGAACGCCTACTGATTCCAATGTGGGGGCTTGTCAACTGGCAGGACTGCCAATTGATCAGTTCCAAAAACGAGAATTATGTGAAGGATAAGAGCAGTAGGTTCATGAGCTGAAGGGCTTCAAGGAGTAGTAAAGCTGCAACCAATGTAAGCTCAAGTGTCTTGTCACTTCAGGGAAACTAAAAATTAATTTAGCTTAATCTAAAAATCAGGTGCTCTTTGTTAATTAGGTCCATAGTGTTATGGCCACATTAAACAGCCAGACACAAACTATCTCTAATCCCGAAGGCACATTTTTGTGCTTCTGAGCCAGATCTTGGTGTTAAGAATTGAGGAATAGGTTTTTCTTTCTAGGTTTAAACTAAGAAACTCTGTATATTTGACATACTAGGTGTTTTCACTATGGCTTCTTCATTCACTGAATGGAGAATGGTTGTATCTGCACAGCAAATCACTAGTCTGGAAGAGAATTCAAGTTGTGCGTCTCAATGTGGAGATGAGCGTATCACGTAAGTCTGGTGTAACCATCTGAAAAGTAATAATGCTTCGACTATGGTAACATTGAATGCTTTAATTAACATAGGAGTTAGCTAATGCTGACAGTTAATTTTAGAATCTTATAGGCAATGAGATAATAAAAAAAGCAAACTATCTTGCAGTTTTACTGCATGAATTCTGTTGGTAAATGCCCTTTGCATATGATACTCCCAAATGATTTAGTGAATGTATAGTTTCTGCTACATTTTACCCTTCTAAAAAGAGTTGTCCTTCCTCCACAAAAGCTTATTTGAAAAACACTGTTTAGGTTTGTTCCTTTTTTTTGAGTTTTTTTTTTTTTTTTCACTAGATAAAGAAGAAATAAAAAATTGTTTTGTTGTAATAATTCCTTTGTGTAAGCCTGTGTAATTTCAACAATGAAAGTAGCAATGATATCAAAAGGATGACAGAAAATATCTGACATTAAAACTTCTTTTTTTTTTCTTTTTTTTTTTTTTAATTTTCTCTCAGATGTTGCAAGTCTATTCATAACAGGAGTATTGGAAGCATATTTTTAGAGTCACTAAATTTAACAACATAATCCAGAGAGAAACAACCTCTAGGTGATCTGCTTCTTATAAAACACATAGTTTTTGAGAATTAGTTGTAGAAACAATATGTCTTATTTCTCTGTTTCCTTTATGTAATAACATTGTGGTCCTGAGGGATGACAAGAAAAAATAGTTTCATTTACTAGGACTTGAGGTTTAGTGGTTTTAAATCTATAATTTTGTGACAGAATAGCACAACACTATTTTCTATTTGCAATTTATGTCCAAGACAGCAAGAAAAAGTCCAGGAGCATTGTTCATATTGTAGATCCTTCTGTGGTTGTTTGTGTTTTGCTATCCATTTTCAAACCTTTCCTCCCATAAATAATTGATACTGTAACATTTACATATTAAAATCTGTAGTAGTGTTTTCCTAAGTAAATGATCAAGTTTCTGTTCCGGAATAAAAACCTCCGGATCTGTGTGTTGATAATGGCTGCAGACACAAATCTCATCACCCCATAAAAACACTGCAAAACAATTAATCCTGTATAAACAGCTTACAAGACAAGTACTTTCAGCAAGAAGCACAGTGATTTAATTCTTATTTATATCAAAAGTGCAAGATCTGGTTCTGTAAAGTAGTAATTTGGACATACCACTAGCATTTCTACACGTACGTCCAAATGCAATGTTTAGGTATTGCAGAACATCTTTAATGTATTATTGTTGTTAATTTTATTTCATAAGCCACAAAAGTATTTAGTATGGGGGGAGGGGGAAGGTAGTGTAAAGGTATTTAGGCTTTATACCATGCTTGATGGAAATTAACTTGTACTTACCCAGTAAACTGCAGCTACAAAGGCAAGTAATGCTGTTCCTGGGAACTTCTGAATGAGCAATGAGAACACGGGAGCGGGACCTTTGTAACCCAGGAGCGAAAATTTGAATGAACTGTTCTGCAACAGCTTAATTTTCAGTTTGGGGATTTTTCGTTGTATTGTAGTGGTTGGGACTCCTTTTGTGCCACACATTATTCAGATTGAAAAATAGGCTGGTAAGGCTTCAAAGAAATTACAATATGTAGTTCATGTTCCATTACTTACTTTTTGTGTGTCAAAATCAGATGCTATTTTTCTAGTGCTATAGCAACAACATATCCCTGTATACAGGATATTGTACTGTTTATAGCTATCATGCTTTTAGATTTTAGTAAAATATTAGCTACAAGTGAGGGGTGTAGGGAACCTCTTTTGATATATATATCCCAGGAATCACTTTTTATGGTTCTATATGTACGAAAAATCCAAAAGAACCTCAGTGTAACCCCCACCAGGAAAACTCATATTGTTATGTTTCATCATTGAGAAATGTTTATGGGTCCCATAAGATTTCACTCAGATGTTTAAATAATTTGTGTAACCTTTTGGTCATGCAATTTATTTGATTTATTTGAAATGATTGTAGACAAGAAATTTCATCAGCTCTGCTTTGCTTGAGAGTTTTCTCATAAGGCAACAGAAAGAAAATAGTTCTCAAGGTATGTTAGATTTAAAATTGTAAGCTGCCCCCACAAAAGCCAGACAAACTGGGGGTTTTCTCCTAATTTCATCCATACTATGTGCTTATGCTAGATGTTTGGTGTAATTTGATCAGAAAAGACAGCATAAGGATTTTCCTGCAAAAAGCACATGTCTTCATTTTAAAGTGGAGTAAATTTGCAACAACACCTGCATGAATGCACAGAGAGATCACAGGGAGATTCCTTCGGGAACCTCCATGTCGCAGTTAGGCACAGATGCATCCATGTGGTCTCTCAAGTACAAGGACTGCAGCCTGTGTCTCAAGGTAGCTTTTTGAATAGGAAGTTCACAGGTAAGCCTTTTCACTTTATGGTAAAATGAAATGCATCCGCATTAATATCCACTTGTGTTACACCTTAAATAGTATCAATAGTGCTGTATGTTATGTACCAATCAAACATGACTTTAGTTAGCAAGCTTTTGTATGCAGATCTATAAAAAAACCGTATTCTGAAAGGTTTCCTGTCTCTGTGCTTACAGTTCAGGTGTCTGGTTACATTTTAGAGGTACGGAATTGGCTGCTGTATCTTCTGTAGGCGTATGTTCTCTGTTGGCTTATATATAGAAAGCATTAAACAGTGAAAATGAGCAGGTATATAGCTATGGAGGCTGGTAAAAGCTAATCTCTATCTTCAAGCAGACCCTCAGGTGAGCATTTTAGGATGTGTTCACTTGTATGGGAGATCAGAAGACACTGATTAAGGTACTGCTTAGTATTAATGAAAGAGCTTAAGAGAGTTAGAGGGACAGACATCTTGCAAACAGCAGACCTAAACTGTCCCTTCTTGTCAAGCCATCAAAGGAGTTTGCACAGCACATAACTTAGCCTATCAGTTCAAAGGAGCACATACAAAGTAAGAGTGGTCCCTTTACAGTTTCTTCAGAATTCCAAAAAATGCCTAAGAAAAATTAGGATGGATATGATTATTTTCAAAACCCAGTACAAAGCAGAAGCAGTTCCAGTGAAGTCAGGGGAGTTATTTTGATATAAAATAAGTGTGAAGGAGACTGAAGGCAGAACTGTCAAATTAGTTCTCTTTATTCTCGTAGTGATAAAAGCTCATGACTGTTCATTATGCTTTGAAGAAAGGCAATCCTAGTGAATTTATTAGTGAAAAGCAGGTGCTTTAATTTGTGATCTTTCCTGTGCAAACATTTTTTTTTTTTTGTTAAAATTCCTTGGAGGACTCGCAAATGAAAGGATCCATTCTGGTAATAACATACTAATGTACCTGGCAATAATGATTATTCTGGGATGCTCAGAAGTTAGGAGGATTAAGAGGACAAATTCTTCAAAAGGTGCAAGCACAGTTTAGTTTTGGTAGTCAGACTCTTTCAAGGTGAATCATTATGAATAGGAGGAGAATATTAGATGGTGGTATTAGATTTAGATGCTGCTTTTGGCTTTGTTTCAACCTATAAGCATGTGGGGGGGGGGGGGAGGTGGTTGCCTGACTGGGTGCTTTTATGTTGTTTCCATTTCCTCCCTATCCTGATGAAAGACTATTTTTTAACACAGTATTCCTTTGGTGGGTCCGTGTATAACAGAGAATGCCTATTCTGACGTAAGATATGGAAGCAGTGAAAACTAACCTGCAGACAGGCCTCTTCAGTTCTGCAGTGATGCTGCAGGAGTGAATAACTGGGGCCATGAACAGCTAGCAGAAATTAAATAAAACTTGATATCTTCTCCTTTTGATTGGCAAGTGCAAAATATTATATAGTTTCAGTATTTAAGAGCGAAAAGTAAACCAATCACTTAAGCTGTCCTTAGAGGACAACCTGTTGCTGTCGCTTGGGTGAGCTCAGCTTTATCTTCTTGCTGTCTGAATTACCTATACAGATCTCTTGAAAGTGAAGTCTGGTAGCTAAAGCATGAGTTCAAACCTGATTCATCTTTGGTGCATCTGTTTCATGGTGTTTTGATGAGTGGGAACAGGAAATGTTAACACCTTGTAAGATGATTTGCTATGTGAGAAAACTCCATTTCACAGCAAGATAAATAGCAACCCATCTAACTTTGCAACTGCCAAAGTCTCCCAATAGCCTGGGGAGCAGAGAGGGTAGGTTGAACTCCAGCCTCCCTAAAAATGGTGCAGAAGAGCTGACAATTTGTCAAAATGCCTATGGATTTCCAAAAGTTTCATTCCTGTCCAAAAAGCCTTAGAGACTGAAGTGGTTATAGTTGTCTCTCAGAAGTACCTGTCAAAGACATTGAAGTCTATTTATCCCTTACTACATTTTAAGAACATCTTGAATTGTCATATTCCACCTGTTCTCACAACCGCAGTGCTTTTCACTAATCAGAAGCCATCAGATTTGTAGCCTCAAGGCACGATCAAGGCGTCAAACAGAATTTGATTTTTACCTCTTTACGTTCCTCTGAAGTGCAGATGACTCTGACTTGGCAGCTTTTCCATACAGAAGCAAAGTCTCAGGGTTTTCAGGTACAATAAAGCATCCTTAACAGGGAGTTTGTGCACTACATCTGGACATAACAATAATGAAGTAGGCCAGAAAAATTACACTTTGCAATCTCAATGTGTGTTTTATTTGAGAAGGCAAGGAGATATGAAACTTATTTAGTATAATAAAGAATAGCTACATTTGGAATAGAATAACTTTTATGAATGTTAGAGAGCTTTGATAATTAAATATATCTTTAAAGCAGTGAAGTTCAAGCTCTTTTTCAGCTGACTGTAAATTTTACTTTGAAAAGTCAGTGAAGCCTCAGGCTGAATGAAGTCAATAAGTCACTTGCCTAAGCCAAGAATTTTCATCAAATCGGACTGGGGATCTCTTCTGACAGTCTGTAGAATGTACCTAGGCTATGGTCCAAGACACAGTCTTTAATTTCTACAAGTCAAGAAGAAATCAAAGGCAAGGTATTACTTCCATATTCATTGACTACAGCTATCTCAATGTAATTACATGTGCAAAAAACTTTCTGCATTTAAGATTTTTGACAACATTCATTATTAAAAACACCTTTGATGGAAACAAGTGGTGTTGAATCTTTTCAGCTTTCTACCTACCTGTTTTGAAATCTTGAAAATCCCCTGCAGGTCCCTGTCCATCGTTGGTATATTTGTTAGAAAATCAATATACAACAATGTGTATACTTTACAGTTGATCTTACTACTGTGCATATTCCAATTCATTATTTATGCCTTTTTATTGACATCTAATTTCTGGAGGCTAAAATTTATCAAAGCGTGCTTTTGTTCTCGGTTCAATATTTGTTGGTGCCATTTTCTGCCTTCTTTACAAGAAATACCAGAGGAGGCATTTTGCTTGTTACTTGTTCATTTTTGAGCCACCTAAATGTTTAGTCTTTTTGACAAAATTTCTTTTTCTTCTGTATAGCTTCATTGATAGAATAAAGTCAGCTCAATGACCTTTATTCCTGTCCCTAACATTTTGTCTATACATGTATTTTTGGCTATGTGAAGCAATAGAATTTCTGCTTTCCTCAGAGTTTTCCAGTATGAAGTGTCTAGATGTTAATGATAGAGCGCTACAGGAATCTTTCTTCCAGAAAGTGTATCCCTCAAACAGCTTTGAATCATACATTTTAATCTTTCTAGGTTCAGGTGGTCAGCAGGCTATCTATTTTAGACCCCACGCTTCATTATCTGAACATTAGAGTAGTGCTTGAAAAAGAGAGACCCCAAGTGAATCTTGTGAAAATATTGCAGTGTTCAAATACATTATACTATTGGTATTAATAAGATGAAAAATTAGACAGTACAAAGAATGCTATGACATTTTTCAATTCAGAGAAAGAAGCTTTCTTCAGAATATATATAAAGGAAAATATGACAGCAGGGAAATAGATCTGAAGAGCATTTTTTTCTAAGCTTGTGATCCAAAGAATGATGGTAAAGAAGGTAAGTCTGGGTTAAAAAACACTGGTGAAATAGCTACATATTTCACACAAACAGAAGAAAACTGTTCAAGGTTGCCAAACAATATGTTTTCATAGGGAGATGGTCTGGTAAATGAAAGTCCTGCATATTGCAGAAGTGCAAAAGTATCAAAGAATAATTGAAGTATTCCTACTTATGACAGCAACTATCGTTTCACTCTCTTTAAAACACAGCTGAAGTCCTTTTAACCAGGAGAAATCATATTACAGCAAAAAAAGAAATTGATAAAGAGCACAAGACATAAAATGGGACTACGGATTTTAAAAGGAAATGGCTTGTGTTGAGCACAGTACGTATAATACAAAGCTGAGGAAAATATCTGTGATACTTAACAAATTTGTTCTTCTTAACAAATTATTTTCTTTAATGGTACAATGAAAAAAAATATGCTTATCAACAATGCAGAAGTAACAGGAGTTGATGAAGTATGGAATATTGTCTGATATGCTAATAGGACTGGTTCAATCAGTTAATCATACTAAACTGTACAGTTGCTCATATTTTATTGGTAGAGTTGGGTAGAGTTTTACCAAAAAAACTTTATTGAGCTCACAGAGTTACAAGAAGAATAGACTAGCTCAGTGGTCATGTGCAGAAAAAGTTGGCTTGTGGTCAAATTACATGCAATGGAGAAAGCATGCACGAGACTCTTTGTACCCTTGACTTTCTTTGTTCCTTGATAAATGAGTCTTGGAGAAGCCAACCACTATTCATGTGTTAATCGCATGATCAGTGTTCCAAGCTCACATGCATCAGTGCTCACTGTTACTCTGCTCCACTGTGGGTTTTCAAAGAACAGATTGGAACTAGAGAAGTTCTTGGCTTGGTTACAGCTCAGGCCTTTACCTCCTTTGGAGCCTCTATCAAACTACTGCTAGTTTGATTAAGGCAGTCGAGTGCATACATCACACATATTTATACTTCAATTGGCTGAGCCAGAGGACATAAGTATCGGTAGGAAGGGATATAACTTTTCTTCTGGATACTATATTCAGAGTCAAAAACTAAGGCATGAAATAACTTAAAAATAAAGGAATCTGGTTGGAAGTTAGAACACACTGGGCTTTGTTACCCCTTCTCAAACACAGTAACAGAATGAAGGGATAAAAGAGTTTGAACACTGATATCATAGAAAATAAATTCTCTATATGTCAAGTATAAAGCTGTAACAAAAATGTTTAGGTTTATGTGACTTAGTAAAATACCTTTATTTTGATTTATTCCCAGACACTTTCCAATCCCTCTGTGAACAATGAACCTATAGTATTAGTAGGACACTCCCCAATGTGTCTTTTCCTTTCTGACAGTGCAAAAGAATATTGAAGTATTTGGTGGTTGGGGGGGGAAATGAACTTAAGCTTTAAGTGTTTTATCTGGCTCTGCTCCAAAACAAACGGAGCACAGGGAGGGCAGTTACTCCAGGGTGCTGAGAATAACTGTCTGGCTTAGAGTTCTGAATGGTCTTTGTTCACCTCTTGACAGAAAGAGTGGAGAGAAATTATATAGGATATATATAGGGTAGATATATATATATACCCTATATAAATCTACCCTATATATAAAAGTTATGCATGTGTATACATTGCCAGTTTTTTCAGGAGGACATTAAAAGGAGAGGAGAGTAGAAGGTGATATTATCTTATTTTCCACTGAATATTTTCTACATTTAGTCAGTATTTTATTTTGAGATGCTGTGATACAAGTTGCTGGTCATATGTTGTTGAAGTTCCCACCTGTTCCAATTATTTCTTTGTGGAGCTGATTGTGAATCTGTAGAATACAGAAATGCAGAGTAACATCTGTGCCTTCCATGATGGAAGAAGAATTTCTGTCTTAGCACAATGCTCGTGTTGACTGCAGCACTGAAATGAAAATCTGCAGAAGCAAAATGTTGTTATAGATTCTGAGGTAGAAATAGGTTAGTGAGCTTTAATTGAAAGTTATTTACAAGGAGAATGGGGTGCTGCTCATGACAGCTTTACTCCTTTTGCTGCTTTCCTTGATTTTTCTAGTTAACTGCAGAGTTACTACTATGAGATCCACTGCTGTTCTTCTGAAGTGTTTTGGGTTGGGTTGGGTTTTTCTTCTGTCATTTACCTTGGTGTTGTTAGGCAAGGAGTAATATACCAAAGTCAGTAAAATGGAGTTGTGCTAGTGTAGAAACCTGTGTGTAATACATCACTGTTTTCAGCTCAGTAAAATATATGTGCTTTTCTCTCCTTTTTAATGGCTTGTCCATTAAAATGGCCTTAATATTCTTCTCGGCTCTGATTTGAGATAGTTTTTAAAATCTAAATACTAGAAAGCTTATTCCCTCCTTGATCTGCTTTAATGGAAGTTGTGCCTACGAATGAGAGGACAATAGATCTTCCCATGTCTGAGAGAGATTACTTCTTTGGAGTTTCAGAAAGGTAATTTGTCTTTAAAATGATGTTGTTTAAAACTCTTTTGTTTCTAAAATGCGCTAAACCTATGCCAGATGCATAAAAGTAACCAGAAACTAAGAAAAGCACTCAGGTACTTGGAAATTATTTCCGGAAATCTTGGGATACGGGATTTAAAGGCTTATGGTACATGCAAAAAGAAAATCTTAACAGCTGTAAAGTAAGTCATGAACACACAGTTTCTGTCTACTTTCAAGTGTTTATTTCTTGTGTCCTCCCAACATCTGGCAACAAAATAAATGCTTAAGTTTGAAATGCAGTAGCAGGGCTTAATTCTTCAGAGTGAATGTACTTTAAATGACTTGCTGTAAATGCATTGTGATGAACAGCAAGAAAATACAAAAATTAAGTAGCTAGTTACAGGAATGGATCTGCTTCCCTGCTCTCTCTGCAATAAGGTATCAAGCTTAGAAGCCATCTCTCAGTGTGGCAGTTTATCTTTCCCAGGGGGGAATTAATCTGTGGTTTTTTGAATGTCTCGGAGGTATTCAGAGGCCTCATTTTTGTTATTGACTCTATTTGCTTATTTTATTTGATGTGGCACTTAGGGACATGGTTTAGTGGTGGAGTTGGCAGTGCTAGGTAAACATTTGGACTCGATCTTAAGGGCCTCTTCCAACCCAAACTATGTCTCTGATTCTATACTTGACAAACATCAAATTTTCTCAGGATTCCCCTCTTGCATCCTTGCATGTAGAACTTTATATCCCAGCAGGAGTACACAAAGTACATCTTAGGATTCTGAAACACTGATTCAGTTAAAATGCTGATTCTTCAACTGTCAGTTGTTGGTGCCTATGGCTCTGAGAAGAAAGCAACTTTTTTTATTGATAGAAATCCAGTTGGCTTCAGCACTCAGCAGAGTGGGGGGCACACCAGTAAGATCCAGTGCAGATGTATCAAAGAGGAAGGAGACCAAATTTTACTGTTAAATAGGTAAAATATGTCCTGTGTGAAAGAATTAGTCCCATGCCAGTAAAACATTGATATGTATCAGTTTTGGTGGCCTTCGTTATAAGATATTCTGAGTTAAATGAGTGTTTTCTCATCAAGCATGTTCAAAGATAATCTACAAACTAAAAGGGAAAGCTATTTGCTTCACTGACTACCTGCTTCCAAGAAATGTATTCAGCAGAACTGTTTAGTATAGTTCTCTCATAAGATTATTGTGCATGTTTTTTCTACTTATGGTGTTAAATTCCAGTTTCAGTTATGTTGGCTTCTCCAAATGTCAATGTTAATTTTTCCTATAGATATTATTGTTATTCTATAATCTGTAGGGTGCAGTTAGTTTTATTCTCCAGGTACCTTATCTCTAGTCATTCCCTAGCCTAACCACTCTATATAAACCTTTTTTCAGACCACTTCCTCTGAGATGTAAAAACATCATATATAAAAACAGCGGGGGAGAACATAAAGTCTACCATTGTATAAATCATTTCAGCCATGGCATGAAAAATATTTTCAAAATGAAGACATATCAATAACTGAATATATTTTGCAAAAAATATTTCTTATAAGAAACTTTTAAAGACTTAAGGCTGAGGTTGAAGGGGTAATGTTCCTGGGCTCCCGTTTACCAGCTAGTATAGAATAGCTTTTATTTCACATGCATGAAATCTACTTTTTATTCACCATATAATCCCTTTTCTTGGACAGAAAAGTTGAGAGGCATATTCCAGCCTCATTGAAATAAGCATCACAGAGCCCTCTCTTCATGTGTGCATCTTGCCTCCATAATCCTAGTCACTGCTTATGCATATAAGTGTGTTCCAGCTACAAAACTGAGACATCAGAATGAAGCTGACATTTTCCTTTCACAGAAGTCTGTGCGAATGCTAAGACCCATGGTACAGTACTTCCAAAGCAGGTGGTACAAGGATGCCAGGAGGAGCACATCCCAAAGGCATTTCTGCAGCATGGAATAACTCACTCAGCCTGCTGGAAGCTTCTAAATGAAAGATGGAAATACTCTGTTCTAGACAGCTGTTGCTGTGGGTTTCTATTTTTTGAGTTTATTCCATTCCATTTTAACCGTTTATCAATATGGCCTGTATCATTTACATAGTTGATGGCTTTGAAAATGGACAAGTTAAATTCTTCCAGTCATTTTAGGACCATTTTCTACTAAAAAAGAAAAAATGCTCAAAGAATGATGAATTGCACCTCCTTTGTTCTACTCTACCTCTCTGCTAATTTTTTATCTCCTTTGAGAACAGCAAGTGATTATTCAATCACCAGCTTCTGGGTTTAAATTCACAGTTTCAAAGTGATTTTGCTAACCCCCCTGTTTTTCTCCAGTTGTAGTTATTTCCACAGCTCTTGGTAGCTCTGTTTACTAAATGCAGCACAATCCAATGCAACTTATGCTGTACCAAAGTAAACTTTTCTTGTCAGAAGCCTCTTTATTAATAATACTTCACTACAAGTTGTACTTACATTTAAGTGTTGCAGTTGTTTCCTGTGCAATAACAAAAATTTACTGCCAATTTACATTCAGTAACATTTTATTATCTACAGTAGAAGACTTACAAATCTAGCTAGTTAAATCCTGAACCATATTTTTTCCAACTTAATACTGGTATCCTCTTGCCTGGAGGATACACAATAGCTTTAATTATGCTCATTGTTTACTAAGGAAACAGCAGCATGGCACTTAAAAACCCCCTTTGGCTTATAGTTAAAGGACAAAGTTCATGGAGTTGATGAAGGAGGCTCTGCATGCAGGTGTGAAACTTCAGAGCAGCTATTGCTCTGTTTTCACAGCTGTTGATCTTTTGCACCTCTCAAGCAGACCATGCTGTGCAGGAATTAGTACCTAGGAAATAACTGGGCACAGTGATCAGATATCACTAGCTTCATAATTCTTCTGCAGTATTTCAGGGTAGTGTTTACATTTTCTTTCTACTTACTGTAAATTAGGTAAAAAAGGAAGGAAATTGGTCTGATTATTTCAGTTGGAAATGAGACTTAATGCCTGCTTGATATACAGTTGTGTTTGGATTGTTGTTTTTTTTTCCTTTTAATTTTGCTTATTATTATTCTGGTTGTATAATTTTTATTTCTAAGAAGATGAGATTTGGGCAATGATCTGAGAATATGTTATTCAAATCTTGATGAGGACACTTGAAAATTTAAGGAAAGATACCTCTCTGAGATAATTAATTCTCAATCTTTACATAGCCCTGATGAATATTGCGACAGTGTTAAGAATGAGATATTAGTTCAGTTGCCTGTTTGATAGAGACTTTTCTCATTACATTGTTTAGCAGTGACGTTAAGGTGAAATATAGTGTCTTCAAGACACAGAAGGACATTTTCAGCAGAAATAAGGGTGTTTGGTAAGATGAAAGGGACTAGAAATGAAATCAGGTGCAGAACTAGGTCATTTTTACATATGTCATTGCGCAGAAGGAAGCAAAAGTCAGGAGCAGGGTTTCAAGCCAGACTGAAAGTGCAACTGAAGGAAAAGGAGGATGGCCCAAAGGTGGTCAGAAGGTTATAGATGCTGTCACATATGGTCTCTTGGGAAGAGCAGACTTGCAGCTGGCCCAGACCCTGCAAGGCAACTTCCATCTTCATGGGGCTGAATCTGGGAATTAAAGCTGTTCCTCCAGAAGCTGAGACCCCTTTCTACTGGCTCTAGTCATACAAAAGACATTGCAGAAGTGAGGAAGGTTTTTTTGTGTATTATGTTAGCAATAATAAACTGCAGTCCATGAGAAAGCGTAGTAGTGTCTCTGGTGTAAATGATTATCAGGGAACTGGGTGCATTCTAAAATTAGACCCTGATGCCTCCAAATCTGATATCTCTATAATTTTAGGATGTTATAAGCATAATTCATAGATGTTGTAATTGTCAATGAGGGAAATACTACGTAGATGCTCATTATCACTCTGAACTATCCAGAAGATTTAAGCATATAGATTCTATTTAAAAATACAGTTTACAGTGAATAACAAGGAAAATGTTCCTTGAACCTATCTCTCTCTTGTGAAATTGAATTGAATGAATAATTTATGTGTTTCAATTTTTATGTGATTCCTTGTCCATTTTATATCAAAAATTTATTTTTCTCCGGATATCCTTAATGAAAAAAATACATAGAGTAGATGGAACTTACCTACCATTTCCAACAAAGAAAATGCTAGTTTTGATTTTAGTGTTATTCATGCCATAATAATTTATGTAACTTTCTAAACTATGCAGTCTTGCATATGGAAGCGTTTCTACCCTGGGGGTGGTGGGCTGGTAGCTGAGGTAGAAATAAAATTTAAATCTTTTTCTCTTTCCATAATGCACAGTATTGGTGCTTTATAAAACTGTGCTGTTTGACAGTCCTCCAGATAAATGCAGCCTCCTGATGATGTGTCATGCTTCATTATGTTAGCAAGTTCTGTTCCTTAGAGTTAATGAAATGGCCAGTGGAATTTTCTCACATCTTTTTCATGTGTGCCTTACGCATGTTTCTTTGCTGAAGGAAGGCATTTTATATCCCTCTGAAATTGCTTTTAAGGGCAATTCTACAAAAGGTGAAAAGCGTGCTAGGGTTGAAAGTATGGGAAAGAAGGTGGCCTAGTCCTCCAGTTGTCTACATAGGTACTCTGCTAGTGCAGTTTTGTTGTCATTGAGGAACTTCTATCTGCCTTGGGACTACACTGATTTTAATTATGCCACCAAATGAGAACTCCCCAGCTGATCTCTGCAACTGTGGTCCATGAAGAAGTAATTGTATGTATGAAGTTCCAGAGCAGAATTAGTAACGCGGTACTAAAAAAGGACAGGGAATTAGTAAATTTATGTATATGCTGAGGGAGGAATAATATTTTATAGCTCTACCTCTAAAGCAATATATTCAAACACTAATATGCATGCTATGTTGGTGCTTTAGAACACTGCAAGTTTCCAATGAGAAAGTTGGGGTTATATATGTCTCAGATGTTGCATGTAGTTTCCTTAGTCCTCTCCCTATTTACAAAACATGTTTTTCCATGAGTTAATGCTGAAATGAAAACAGTTTTAATCAGACCTCAAGTATCTACCAATATATTTGTATGTGCAGAAGGCACATACATTTGTATGTTCTGCTCTTCTGAAGGTGAGATTCTTCATTCAGTCTGAGTCAAACCTAACTCATCCAGAAGTCCCATTGGACTTCTGCTCTCTTTTCATTTTTTTAGTAAAAATGTAATGTGATACTTTTTCAGGAGTAATGAGGTCATCTTGTACTCTGGCATAATTCTTTCCACCCTCCTTTTCCTGCAGTTTTTCCTTGTGTTTTTCCTCATGTCTTAATAAGAACTCTTGTATTTACATTCTCTGTGCATATGAGTTAAATCCTCAATTTTACTTGGCATAGCTGAGGCCTGATCAACTATTATCTTAAACTGACCTCCTGGCCAGGAGGTGCAAGAGATTGCTGCAAGGTGCCTTGAAGTTCAGCAAACACAAGAAAATATTCTTTTATGATTCTCAAAAAGAATAATGTTCTTCTAAAAGGAAGCTAAAATACATTTTTCCTTCTTTGTTCACTTGTTTACTAACAATAAAACCAGCTACATACAAAACCACTCTGAAAGTCAAAGCTTTTTGTTTCTGCTTCATCATCACTTAAATAATGTCAAAGAGCAGATCTTTGGGTCTAGCATTTGTCAGTGACCTGCTGCTCCAGAACCGACAGAGGGAGCACAAAACATTATTTGTTTTCATTTCTCGGTGATGGTGTGGTTGACTTAATGACAATCACATATCCCAGAGGTTGCTTAGAACCCATAGGATATCATCAAGTTATATATTTTTTCTGTCTGCTTAGAACTATTACTGGCAGTATCTCATCTCTCCACAAATCGCACGCAACTCCCAAGTATTTACTGCTTTCTTCAGAAAATCTGTCCTATCTTTTTGTGATGGGTTTGACATTAAGTTTTCAGCTGAACTTTACATACCCCATCTTTTGATCAGCACCTAAAGGCCCAATAAATGGTAAGATAGTTCAGAACACACAAAATTTTCAAAACAGACTACCTTGGCTGATGTAATTCTGGAGTGAGTTAGCATCACGATCTTGTCAATTCAGTTTTTATATCTTTCCTGTGTTATACAGCTACGTGTGTGTTCTGCAGTTCTTGAAATATCTTCTTCCAGCTTCACTGCCTGAGGCTACAAGTATGCAGCACAGTTCTGTCTCCCAAAGAATGTCAAGCATAATGAAAAAATGAACTTGCAAAAAGAGCTGATTCTTGTGTGCCTTCCTGCTTGAATCTACTGTCTGCTCATTTTGCTTTCCCCAGTTCTCCTAGGTTTTATTTTCTACTTTTGGAACTGTATCCAAAGCTTTCTTAGAATGAATTGCTTTTATAAAGCTTCCTCATAATGAGGCTTGTCACACAAATGAATGGAGCATTGCTGAACTCTCACAATGTGGAACAGGCTGACTCAACCTTTCAACGCTTACTCTCAGAATTAGCATTCTTGTCTAACAATGGTTTTTGCCCCTTCTCTTTCTGCTTTTGAAGCTCGTGACCTGCGATTCAAGAAATTTCACTCACAAAAATGAATGAAAAGTATAAGGATTAAAGTGAAGGTTAACCTCACAGAATAGGAGAACTTTAGAGTTGCGTTGTCTTCCTTATCCATTGGACCTAAGTATTGTAGTAAAAGCAGAAGAGTGAGTGATCTTGCATTCAGTGTCAAAGGTGAAGGCAGCTTTCTTCACAAAGGGCAGAGACAGCATGCTTCAAGAATAACTTCAATGAAACTACTCTCACAGCTGAGGAAAGCAAGGTTGGGCCAGAGCTGCATACTCTTCTTCTTTACCAAGGAGGAGAGAAGAAATACCCAATGTCTGTCGAACACCTTGCGCCACTTTAGACCTATGAACAGCCTAACTGTGAAGGAGAAAAGATGCGAGATCTGATTTTGAACTGGTGGATGCTGGAAGAGTGTAGGCTAGAAAGTCTTCCTGCCAATTTGTTGAAGACATTAGCAATAAATAGAAGAAAAGACTGCAGCCCTGTTGCCTGGAGTCCTGAAACTGAACAGTTCTCACCAGAGCTCACATCTGTATTACTGGTGCTGAGCAGCTCTGGGGGTTGTATGAGCTTGTGTGTGTCTCAGACAGCAGCTAATCTTACACATTCTAGAGAGCTTTTGAGGACAGCCTTCTTCCCAAAGGGAGAATGGTGCAGAAGAAAAAAGAGTGATAAATTATCTAAAATACAGAATTTTCATTCTGCTTTTGATTTTAACCTTGTGAAGGAAGGCAGGAGAGACAAAGAGGGATGGGAAGGGAAAGGAAAAGAGCAAGAATACCAAGATTCCAGCTCTGCATTTACTACTGAGAAGTCCCATGGAATGGAAACTCACATAAGGGTGGGGGTTTTTGTTTTGTTTTGTTTTGTTTTTTTGGGGGGGGTGGTTTGGGGATTTTTTTTTTTTGTGTTTATTTGTTTGTTTTAAACAATAACTTTTTATTTCACCCTTTAGAAATGATGTCTGACTCTCCCTGCTGATCTGGCAAGCTTGCATTTAGGCTTCCAGACAGCTATCATGAGCGCTGGCGATGCCTAGTAGTCCCTGCTCAATTGAGATTGTCCCTGATGTGCTATATGGTATGCATGGCATCCTCTACAATCAGGGTATAAAAATGTGGTGACTACAGAAGTTCTTTTCATGTCTTGGCTTCTTCTGTTTAATATTTTTGCAAAAGCAAGCAGGCTTGAAGCATTGTGTGTGGTGGGCAGCTTCACATTTCTTTCGTGATGTTTGAATTCAAGTTTGCACTGGTGCCCTTGTACAGTGTTTGAAAACCTTCATTTCTTCACTAATTAAGCTGAGGGACTGTCAGTTTTCTGCTTTCTATGCAAAAGATGCAGAACACCTTGCTTGATTACAGATACAATTGCACAGAATTATTAACATTATGCAGTAGAAATGATGAAAGTGCAATTTATGATCATCTGGCTTCCAGCCTACTGTACTTTATTAAAACAAGAGAATATTTGGGGGAAGAAAAATACGAAGCAGGAACAGGGTAGCTGATGATCCCATATTCAATTCCACTTTAGGCAGAAACAAAGCATGCAAATTTAGACCAAAATGATTAATATTCCTGGGGTTATAAACTATACTGAAAACTGAAAGCTATAAAGAAAATTATTAGGCAACCTTAATTAAAAACATCACTACTAGGTCACTGCATAATAAACACACTTGAGCTGAGTAAAAGAAAATGAAGTTAATGGTGAATAAACATTTGAAATAAAAAAATTTTACTACTTAGTTTGGGGGGGCCATGGGCAGGGTCTTTCCCCTTCTCCCTCTTCTGCATGGTCACCACAGCCCCATATCAGCCAGTGGTGGTGGGTGATCATGAAGCCACTGATTTTAGGGAGGATGTGTACATCCCCACCCTGTCACACAGAGGAAAGACAAAAGCAGAACACTCATTACCGTTAAGTTTGTGCTAGATGAGGAAAGAGGACAAGTGGCAGAGAGGCTGGACTCCTTGCCTGGCTGGAGAGGTGAGCAGGACTTCAATGAGGAGCACCCAAGAGGTACAGCCTTAGGCAGGTCCAGGGTAGCTAAAACAGTTCAGGTTGAGCAAACCTGATTAACTTCTCTAGGAAGTGACAATGACAGCTAACAGGAGTGCACAGCAGACATAATCTCCTTGGACTTCCAAGAAGCCTTTTGCTGTGGTGTGACTTTGAAGGCTGTTTCTAGCAGGATTTTACTAGTTAAATCAGAATCAGAGTGAGGAAGGCAGGTTAAAAGCACATTTGAATGTGGCGCTAATCACCTTGGCAGTGACCCTTTAAAATGAAAAGCATTTTTAAATTAGACTATACACTGCTTGCAGCTGTAAGTACTGCTTGTACTTACCCAAGCAAAGAAGGCTGACTTCAGTCAGAAAGATTAGCTTGATAGCTTTCTTTAATTAATTTTTTAATAAAAGAAAAATAAAGCAGATGAAAGAAGCCAGCTCAAGAACTTAAAAGTACTCCAAGAATTTCATACTTACGGCCTGGGTCTTGTAAGTACAAGCATCAGAGTAAATTTATTTCCATGTGTGAAAATCAATGGTCTTTGTCATTGTAATTAAAACTACTTAAAAGTATAACTATTTTCATTAGGAGATGTTTTGTCTGCTTGTTTCAGTAAGAGTTATGCCACTGGCAGACAAAGTCTCATGTAGCACATGAGTTATACAGGCTTTACCTATAGTGCTTGATGAACAGGGATCCCTAAACACACCCATCATTTTCTTTTGCTTCCTACCTCAGGAGGTGAGGCTGGATGGCCAGCACTGAGGACAATTTATTGCCTTTTGTTGCCTTCAATCAGTCTATTAATGGTAGGTTTTGGTGTTGTTTTTTTTTTTTACTTAATTATTAAAGTGCATTGTCTTGGGGCTATTTGAAGCTGAAAAACAAAACTTTAAAATACAGAAACAAAGACAGGCTACTCTTGTCAGTGTCAGCAAATAGCATTAATCTGTCTTCATTGCTGCCATGCATGGTGCAATGCAAGAGTCCACCAGGTGGGAAGAGGCATAATATCTTTTAACTACTCTATGAGAGGTACGAATTAAGCTGAAACTTAAACAGAAAAGTCTTCTTTGATTGGCAAAGAATAGTGATAGTCGTTTTGCCTTCAGAAGCTTTTTGACATCTTTCTATTAGGATACTGAGAGAGTGCAGAACTGTCTGACCTGAGCTGTCATCACCAGTTCTCAATGGGAGGAGCCTCAGTGCCATTTGTGACTTTGGAAACTCTGACTTTTCTGTACGCTGTAGTGGGTTCTTATTCCAGCTGGAGTTGCGTCTCTTTCCTGATTTATTACTTAAAAGTATGAAGTTTTAATTAGCACATGGTTACAGTTTAGAGTGCTTTAAAATATGTCATATCCTTAAAGGCATTCAGCAAATGGATGTTTGCTTCCTCCATCCCCACCTCGAAAATGAGTTATCCAAGCAATCTGTGCTAAATGTGTTTAAGAGTAAGGATTGGACACGCACAACAAGCTTATGTGGCAGTGTAAATCAGAACTGTGAAATTCAATTCAGTAATTTACATTATCTGTAGATCTGGACTATTAATTACTGGAAGTCTACCTTTTTAAAAGCAGTTTTTTAGTCACTTTGACATCTAACCATCTGGCTTCAGTTTCCCCTGGTATGCACTTTCAGGCATGAATGTTAGGAAGCTTTGCTTAAATATGTAGATTACCTAGGCAGCATGCAGGAGATGGTGAAAGATACCGCTTTGATTGCATGGTTTCTTTCTTTGCAAAGTCATCTTGGTTAGACTTCACATACCAGTCAGTAATGGATTTAATTTGCTAGTCTCTCTACTATGGCTCTCTATTACTGTTAAGAATTTAACTGATGGGATAAGAAAAAAATGCTGGCTGGTGTGAGTATGTACTGCAGCAGCTAGTTCCCCTGTGATGGCAACAGAAGAGGTTCTTTATGGAGTGCCTATGAGCCTGGCCACTTTTGGCAGTTTGTTCCTCTGGTACATCTTTGTAAAGCATAGGTGTGATGGGAAAAATAACGGCTATTGCAGCACTATCCACACAAAGCGTATGTCATGGCCTATTTGCAATTATTTTGTTAAAGATGTTTTCGTACCCATTTGTCACAGGTTTATACGCCTTTTCTATATGTGCATGCATTGGTGCTGCCTCTCACCCTGAGTATGCTTACAGATCGCAGCTGTGGCACTGCTGGGTCTATTATTCCCAGCCCAGAAGCCTAGCCCTCTTTGGCTTGCCACAGCTCCATCTTAGGAGGCTGAATCAGCACCCTCACCCTGCAGAGCTGATAGTTCAGAGTATTATTACAAAGTCAAATAAGCAGAAGCTGGGGGGATTGGACTAGATGATCTTCTGAGGTCCCTTCCAATCTCTAGCATACTGTGATACTGTGATACTTTTAACAGGCTGCTTATTTGGAACAGGAGAGCTCCTCAGGTCCAGCCTGAGATTCATAGCATACCCTTTCATACAGTTCCTACACACATGGACTGTAATTTTCTTTAATACCAGAGAACAATCTCATCTATAGAGTAAGATCAAATGCTTGGACACAGTTCTGTTCCCCTGAGGGATATGATTTTACCCAGCACAATATTTCCTGAGGCAGCTGAGTTATTGACTACATATATACTATATGCTGCTGCAGAATGAAAGCCTCTGTAAAATAGCCTTTAATTGTCACCTTGTTTTGTTGTTATTGTATCTTTGTGTGTGCATTTAGAAGGAGGTTCAGGATACAGAAGATCTTTGATACCTGAAAGAGCTTTGGACCCATCCACTTTTTTTTCCTGTAGTCCTGCTAAAATTTCTCCATTCATCAGATGTGGAGACAACCATAGAATCACAGAATAGTTAGGGTTGGAAAGGACCTTAGTATCAGCCAGTTCCAGCCCCCTGCCATGGGTAAGGATGCCTCACCCTAGATCATATCACCCAAGGCTCTGTCCAGTCTATGGTGTTGGCAGGGGTATATGCTCCTCCACCTTTATAGTACTCAGTCACTGCCTCCTCCTGTCTCCCCAGCTGCCAAAGCAAGAGTGTACTCTTGTCATCTGTCCCATGTAGGAGAAAATGCCCTACTGTTCTCTGCTACCCCAGCTTCAAGATTGTCCCCACTTTTGTTGATAAAGCCTGAAGGTAACTCATTTAATTAAGAGTTGAGGGACGTTTTGAACATGCTGCTAATACAAAAACCTGCAAAGTTTTTTCAGTAACTTTGGGTTTGTAACATTTGTGACATCTCAGTTAGTGTTAACTATTTCATCAAAAGTAATAATTTGTAAATGGTTACATTTAAGTTCCTTAAAACCTTTCTTAGAGAATGTATTTCCTAATGTCAGTCTAATTTTTCTCTCTCTCCAGTTTAAAACTGAGTTTCAGTAGCTTAGATTTTTACATATATTTTATTAATTCAGCAAGGGTGATGTACCTTTGTATGAAGAAAAGTATCTTGGATCCAATTAAGACCCTCTTCACCCTAAAAAACTGTGACAGTGCTGAGAATTTTCTGGTCTTGATGTGTGTGTCTGAATTTCCCAGTTTGTGTGTATTTAACAAAACCCATCATCAGCCTATTGGAAGTCTCATTTTCGAGGACCATTGAACACTGAACATTCCCAGTGAGCTGCAATTACAGAAACAATTGGGCTGAATAACTTTGGACTGATGGGGTGTGAATATTAGTCCTCCCAGCTTCCCCTTTCTTGTTTTGGTTGGAGTCTGACAGTGCACAGGGTTACAGTAGGAATACTTTGGGGGATGTCGATGTGCTTCAGAAACTCTGGCATATCTTGATCTGCCTGTGAAGTACACTTGGATTAATTACACTTGTTTTATGACTATAGGCTGAATAGCCTCATATTTGCAGTTGTATTTTGGTGTTGAGAAGAAAAAGGGCATGGTGTGTTTTACTGAAGGTGAAGCATCTTCAACTCCCCTCACATAATTCTAATTCCACTTTCAAGTCATAGAAGCATAAGTCAGGAGGTGGAGCAGGTTTCACGTGTTTCCATAGTGCTGGATGTACGTCAAGTGTATGAGGTACTTAACCTAAGGAAAATTATAGACTGAATTAAAAAATCTACCTTCATTATTAACGTTGTGGTTTGCTATTTTGCATTCTTTTTTTGGCCCAGTGGAAAGTGTTAATATATATATATCATAGTGAGACTGAAGAGCTCAACCCCCCTTAGGAATCCTACAAAGCACTTAAATAACATTAACTTTTTGCTAATTTACTAGAGACTGGTAAATTGATACCTAATGTCGACACATGGGTTGTGCACTCATGTAACACTGGCCACCAGTGTCGGTGTGCTCAAGGTTACCAAGTCCCATTATTAGGAGTCAGCACTCTGCCTCCATGTACTTTATACAGGTCTTGTTCTTGTCTCTGCTGGCTCTCTGCATCAAGTGCTACACACTGATTTTGACGTAAGTTTTCACGTGATGATTCTTTTCCAATGCATGCGAAGTTATTTCAAGTCATGGAAGAGCCTATACATGGTATAGGGTGTCTGCCCTTGCTGGCTGCACCTGAGTGAGGTCAAAAAGCTGCATAGTTGGGCTATAGGCTTGCTTGTTTTGCCACACTTACAGCTAACCCATCTCAGGTTAGCTACCCAACTGAAAATACAATGCAAACATTGCCTAACTTCTGCAGGCAGCCAAATTATCTGTGGTTTAGAACTGCAAGCCTGTTATCTACAGTGAGCACAGAACAGACTTAAAATATTTGCTATGTAGTATGTAATTGATATGTAAAATGTAATCATTGAAACCAGCTATATAAACAGAAGGTAATCCAGTAGCTTTAGCAGGTACTTCTCCAGTCCTACTCAAGCACAGATGGAAATGCAGACTAAATTGTGTAAACCAAACCTCCATGAAGTAATACATAAACGGTGATGTATTGTGACAAGATAGTTAACAAAGTGGAAAGGCGAACATCTGTCTCTTGCATACGGATTGGCAGGTACAGTGAAGACTTGAGGTACATGGAGTCTTATAGAGAAACTAGCAGAATATTCCTGTGTAAAACCTCTCCCTAGTCTAATTTCTAAAATTACTTTTTCCACTGTTCTAAAAGGATGAACTGACTGAGGAGGAAAAAGGTAGTTTCTTATATGCTTGTCTGGCATTACAGGGTATTTATACTCTGATCACGAAATGAAAATAGGTATGATTCAAAGTTAAGACGTCCAGAAGTAAGAATTGGAAGGTCTATAGGGAAAAGAGTGAAGGAATGTAAAATGGGAATCTGTCATTCTAATAAGAAATATTTAATTGATAATTATATTTAATTAAAGTATACTTAATTAATAAATATAGAATCATAGAATAGTTAGGGTTGGAAAGGACCTTAAGATCATAAAGTTCCAACCCCCCTGCCATGGGCAGGGACACCTCACACTAAATCATATCATCCAAGGCCTCATCCAACCTGGTCTTTAACACTGCCAGGGATGGAACATTCACAACCTCCATGGGCAACCCATTCCAGTGCCTCACCACCCTAACAGGAAAGAATTTCCTCCTTATATCCAATCTAAACTTCCCCTGTTTAAATTTTAACCCATTACTCCTTGTCCTATCACTGCAGTCCCTAATGAAGAGTCCCTCCCCAGCATCCCTATAGGCCCCCTTCAGATACTGGAAGGCTGCTATGAGGTCTCCATGCAGCCTTCTCTTCTCCAGGCTGAACAGACCCAACTTTCTATAATCAATTATTAGAAGACCTAAACCCAATATGTAGTAAAGAGGTGTTCTATGTTCTTTGCTTTGTTTTATATTTCCTACTTTCATATGTGCATACAGTGGTAGCAAGCTCCAGCCACTCAAGGATTACATTTAAAATGAACAGATAACACTTGTGAGCCCTCTGATGGAAGAGATGTTAAACTCAATAAAATGGTAATTTATTTTGTTGGGCTAAATTTTTGTTCTCATGCTTGAATGTTATTGCATTCTTTGAAAAAAATGTCATATGTGAAAGGTTTGCACTTAGAGATCTTCCAAACTCAGAACAAGTAATTGAAGTAGTGTCCCCAAGTACAACATGTTTTTACAACAAGTAATCTTTGTACCCTTTATCACACTTCTGCTGTCCCTTTCTCTTAAATTCTCAGACAAAACAGAAGAGAGGTGAGGAGATTTTTCTTAGCAACATGAACATAGTAAGATTCTCTCTGACTGTAAGCACTTCTGTTTTAGTTCATCTTCAGGTCACGCTAGGACAGCAGCCAGGTGAGCTTACTGTGAAAAACACCCAACTTCCCTTCACTATAAATAAGGTTTCAGAAGTTTATTGTTCTTAGTGGGATGAGATGAGGGTAGTTGGATGACTGTGGTAAAAAAATATCTCAAGTTTTTCTAAATATAAGTAGCTTGGGCTATGAAATGAAACATCCATTTAAAACCTTCCTTTCCTCATACATAGAATTAGAGGAGCACATAGCCAAATAGAGCCATGTATGACTTTTCACAGGATTTCCATTGTTGTGCTGTAGTTCAAGCCACAGAGGATGTATATTGTTGTTTGGTAAAACCACTGGACTATTTCCAGAGTAGGATTATCCCAGCAACTGGATTCTGAGGGCTAACAGGTGCCTGAGAAGGGCAATGGGGATTTGAGCAGCACAAACTTACTTGTTTTCAAGAAGATCATAGACAGATACTTTTTGTTGTTGTTGTTGTTGTTTATAGTAGAAAAGCACAGAAATATGGACCATCCAGGTGCCAGTTGCTATGGAAACCATATCACATCCTCCAAAACCTTTCCATTTAATTGTATACGTCACTGACTATCAAGTGGAGTAAATTTCATTTTTTCTTTGAAACTCCAGACTGCAAAGTAAAAACAGGCATCTCCATTGCAGTTCTAAGCTTTCTGTTTTCACGGGCACTCTCGGGAAGAAAATTTTTTCCTTTTTTTTTTTTTTTTTGCTGTTCCATCCAGTTTTATTGACATAGTAAATTACTGTATTGGGCTGTAGTGGTACACAGTTAAGGGTTAGAGGTTTGTCATTGTTTCTGTGTATTTATAGCCTAATTCTCCAGACTTCTCATGATATACATGATTTGTTCCCAACCTGCATGTTATTGGGGTTGTATTTCACCTTTGGAAATACCTGCATCATGCTGAAATCCATGTCTACTTGAAGACTACATGAAAAACACCACCTGCATACAGAAAACTTTATATATTGCCATTGAAAACAAAGCCAAGATACTAAAGTCGAAACTAAGATTGTACAATGGTTCAGATACACTTTCTCAACTGCTTTTGTGCATGAGGGTGATTTAGGTGA
This sequence comes from Pezoporus occidentalis, assembly GCF_034315485.1. Classification (NCBI taxonomy): domain Eukaryota; kingdom Metazoa; phylum Chordata; class Aves; order Psittaciformes; family Psittacidae; genus Pezoporus; species Pezoporus occidentalis. The sequence goes on along the minus strand of NW_026916093.1, from coordinate 1,875,333 downwards.
ATGGGTTTCAATAGCCAGACTAGTCTGTACTCAGATAATTCAGATAACTCTTCTGCTCCTAAGCTGCCTTCTTTGTAAAATGGCAGTAATTATAACCAGCTTTGATATCTAAGGTCAAAAGTAAGAAATATTATAATGATTTATTTTATTTCCCTATTTTCATAGCTTTTATGACACATCTTTTTATGTCAGTAGAAGAGGTACATATATGACTGGTTTGGATATAAGTCATAATTTTCTTTTTTACAATATAGAGAATATCTAATTTTTTTTCTTTCCCCTCTCTAAATGCTTTTAAGTACGTTGATCTAACAAAATAAGGAATGAGAAGTAACCTACGTATGAGATGATAAGGGGTCTAGAGCATCTCTCTTATGAAGAAAGACTGTGGGAGCTGAGCCTGTTTAGAGAAGACCAAGACGGGATCTCATTAATGCATATAAATATTTCAAAAGCAGGTGCCACGAGGATGGGGCCAGACTCTTTCAGTGGTGCTCAGTGACAGGATGAGGAGCAATGGCCATAAATTGAAACACAAGAACTTTCACGTCAACATGAGGGAGAACTTCTTTATGTTGAGGTTGTCAGAGCACTGGAATAGGCTGCCCAGGGGGGTTGTGGAGTTCCCCTCTCTGGAGGCATTCAAAACTCACCTGGATGCATTCCTGTGTGACCTGCTCTGTGTGGCCCTGCCTTGGCAGGTTGGACTAGATGATCTCCAGAGGTCCCTTCAAACCATAATAATTCTATGTGATTCTGTGTTATAGATATTATACCTTTTAGTTCAGTTTATATAATTCTTTCTTCATTGTTCTGGTTACATATTGCCACAACTTACCAAAATGAATATTTTAATATAAAAATGAATATTTTTATATTAATTTTTTTTTATATTAAAAAAAGAATCTAGGTCCCACACAAATTTGTTCTATGAAGTAAAACTGCAAATACTTTTGGAGGTTTTCCAGGCAAAAGGTCATATGTTAATAATTATATTTATTAGCTACAGAAGTATTACCATTGCAATCAAAACTGCACATTGCAAAAATTACAGTTTTGGAAAGTAAGCAGTAGAATTGAGAGATATGTGAAGACATTTCATAAAGGCAATCTTTCTGAAATCAATATACAGAATCCCCAAACAGCAGGCACCTTTAGCCAGGTAATAAATACAGTGTTTGAGCTTTACAGAGTGACTTACACCTAAGCTGAATAATATTTTTTAAACCTAATGCATAATATTCTTTGTATCAGTATAAATTCAGTATATAAAATCAGACAAATTCAGTATAAATACAACAATAATAAAATAATCAGGACAGGAATTTAAAGTTACAGTGTTAGTAATGTAACAAGACAAGTTTATCAAAATTAGAGACAATGATGGTTTCTTGCCAGGAATTGGGCTATTGCTGTGATTAACTGGTTTGCTTTCTAATGAAAATGTAAATTACATTAAAAAATAGTAAGTGCTCAAAAATCTATGCTTGTACTATTTGTTAACCATTTTAAATCTTAGTAGTACTAAAAAACTAAAATTACTGTTATTGCTTTGGGTGTTAAGAATGAATTTTTTCATGTTCAGAAAGGAACTCCAAGAGAGGAAAAGACCAGAAACACGCTACCATCTGCCTGAATAAAAAGCTTCACCATCCTGAAAAAAAAAACTAAGTCCTTGCACACTGCTTAGAAGGGTGAATTCCAATCTGTGGTTTCGGTTTAGGAATTCGTGAAGGACAGAGAGATGGTTCTAAACAATCCTCAGTCCGGGATCATGCTTTGAGCTACAGATACCAATAATGGCAATTTCAGATGTATTATGAAATTGGGATGGTTCACAATTTTAATTTCTTTATTATCTACTTACAGACAGGGGGATTATTGAGTAATTAAAGAAGATGCTTTCTCTGTATGTATGGATTATATATTATCTCCTAAAAAGTCTCAACAACTTGGGGGAGATGTATCTTCTTACCTTTTTGAAACACCAGAGAAATGCACTGGAGGGGGGGTATTGTGCATCTTGCCAGTTTGTTGCATCTAGGTTACAGCATATGTTGTATTTATTCGTACCTATTTGCTACACCCAAAATCTTATTACAGGGAAAATAAGTATATATCATATACAAACAGAGATTTTATTGTTGTTATAAGTCTTAACAGATTGATCAAAGAATAATCATTAGTCTGCTTACAACTGTATTAACTTATGATTCAAATTATACACAGTTAAGATTAGTGAAGTCTAGTATCTCCATGTTTCTTTGGTGTTACTGTCGTCCTTTCACTGCGTTTCAGGGTCCTAAGGTTCAGCCTTTGGTTCAGGGCAGGGGAGAAGGATTACAGTCACCGGCATCATAGTCCTTTTTGAGGAGAACTGTGATGTTGATCTGTGTTTCCCTCCTCTTCACTTTTGGATCATTTTATACATTTTACAATATGATCTATGCCTTGCTGCTTCTTCATTGGTTCACATTTCCACATTATTATGTATTGTACCTTTAAGTTAAACACATGTTCGTTGTTTGCTTTTATATGTTTAAGGCTGTTTTAACCCTGCTTACATGGTTGCATTCCTTTAATGACCATTAACTGAATACTGGTGAAATATTGATAACCCTCTGGCCCGTGGTATCATCCTGCGCCCATAGTTTCAATCACTTGATATCAGCGCATGCCAGTATTCCTCTACTTTTCATTTTATTCTAGAATCATAAACAGTTCATTCTGCACTGCTTGCTAATACTCCATACAGTTCCCAAGCTAACATAAAGTAGGTAATAGCTACCTGATCATTAGATAATTGTTGTTACAGCTAAGCAAGTATAAATATGGCTTCCGTTAGGCCAAAACAAGTCCAGACAGAGCTTGAGAGGTGTTGAGTTCTCTCTTGCTAGCTTAGTGAAAAGCCTGTTGCAAATAACACTGTATTTACCAAGCAACAAGGCTACAAACAAGTGTAATTCCAAAGCCCTCGCTTTAGGGATTAATGCAAGTATGAATGAAGTACCTCCTCATTGGTTAGCAGTGAAATACCTGTAATACAGGGCACAGAACCAAATTTCTTATTTGCTTATATTTTTGCAATGGTGGAATAGAGCTATAAGGAAATAGAATTAACAAAAGACATCGCTATGACCCTCCTGAACAAAAATAATCTTAAATACTTCAGTTTCTCGGGCTGCTCGGTAGTTTCTGTGAGCTATCCTCAGGCTTGCACACTAGAGAGAGCCCTTAGATCTGAATGTTTTCTACTTGGGCTGTTAATGTTGGTTAGAGAAGCCATTTGGAACAGTTTCTTCTCTGGCCCACAATCAAAGGAACCTGACTTGTTTACCTACTCATCATCTTCTTGTATGAGAGCACTGAGACATTATACGGTGCCAAGAGGATTATGTAATCACTATCCCCCATCCTCCCTAAGTTTACTTGATTAACATATTTATTGTATATCTTAATTAGTAGATTCCTAGCTTTAGGCTTCAGGCTGTTTTCTCCTCCTTACAGCCTTCCTGAAACACACTGATTTAATTTTAGAAATTCTGTAACATAGGAAATTTTACTAGTTTTAAATATTTGTTTTGTTATGGCTCTTGTATATAGAGAACCATAATAACATGGTAAAAATGGTTTGAGAATTTGCTTCTGAGAGGGAACAGCTTCTTCCTTTGCACTCCATTAGTTCTCAGAAAACTCATTCATATGGCCAAAGATTAAAAATAAAAATTGGATGTCCTTAACATGAATGATTTAGTAACCGTTTTTGTCATTGAAAGAATGTAAAGGAAAACAGAGGGTGGTATTGATCCCTTTCTAGCTCAAGAGTTGGAAATGTAGATATGTCTTTGTGTAAGTCACTCCAGAAAGGAGTGCCAAGCCAATTCCATATCTGCAGAAAGCACAGATAAAGAGAGTGCGGTCTCTTCTTATTCAATAGTTCAGTGATTATTGAAGTCATCTGTCAAATGATATTGCAGTTACTTGAGCACATTCTCTACACTGGATGGAGTTTGCTGACCACTATATTGCAGCATATTATGATTCAGGGCTCTTGCAATCTGTTTTGCTGAATTGTTTGTGCTTTTATAAAAGTTATAAAATATATTTTAAAATAGTTGATGGAGCAGGGACTTGAATCCTGCCCTGACAACAGTGCTATCAGTATGTTAGTTGTCATCTTGCATGGTCTGTTTCTTCTTCCTACAAATATTTCCTGATTTGGAGGACAGGGCAACAGCTTTAAAAGGATGCTTCAGGATATCTGAGTTGACTGGATTAGGTTGCCTTGGCACCTGGTGACTCCTGGACACTCTGTCCTTGGTGAGATTCCTTATGGTGGGGAAGGGCCCTTCCTGCCTATATATGTGGTTGCAAATTCCACCAGGGAGCAGGCTGACTACAAGTTGTCCAGTGCAATGCAGTTCCTGTGGATCAAGCTTAATGCTACCAGCAGCTTGTTAATGCAACAAGCAGGGTTTTGTGAGGTTTTTGTCCTTGTTTTTCAATGTACAGAAAATACAGAGGATAGTTTGCACCTGTACTACTTGGTGCACTGCATAGGTCTTTTTCATGTGTTTTCTGTTTCTAGATACAATTTATGAAGCATCATTTTCTTGCTATGGAGGTATGCAGCAAAATTATGTCCTGGAATTTCTTAAGTGTGTATGAGAGAATCCCTTTGTGTCTCTTGTTTCTTTCTACACTCCAAATCAAGGAGCAACAAATATAATTTATCCCCAAATTACATTAAGAGTAACTTCTCGTACTGTTATGCCTTTAAAGGACTTCGAACATACCTGGGGCTCTGCATAGCTCTTATCCTAGGAACAATTTCTCCTAAAGTTTCACTAAACTTTCTGGCTTGACTTACAAGAAAATGATCCCATAGGATGGAATGAGGCCAAACATTGGATTGGCCAAAATATGAGATGATGAGTATAATTGAGGTTTTATTTATTATGTGACTTGGCGTCATGATATCTGAATTATCTATACAGGCCTACACAAGCCATATAAGAAAATGTGCCTGCTAGCTGGATTTTGTGCCTAGACTTAATCATCCATATTTTGTTTCCTCTCCCTCTCCTCTTCCTCTCCCCTCCGAGGAAGTTTGTAAGACCAGTCTGACTTTCCAGTGCCTAATTCCTGTGTCATGCAGTGAAATTCCACTGATAGCTTTCCCAAAAGTACACCTCCATTTGAAGGCTAGGAATGGGCTGGCAATTCACTCAAGTTTTCTATTTTTAACTGAATTTCTGCATCTATTTTAGCTAAATGTTAGGAGCCTTATTTTCCCCTTGGGGATATGCTTGTGGTGAGCCCATTGTCAATCAGGTCAGTTAGTCTGTGTTTTTATTGTTTTAGGATGTCAGAATTAGGTTTTTGCTCCCACAAAGCACACTATGAATTGCAGTTTCCATTTCTTTGAATTTATCCCTGCTGGTTTGTCTAGATACCTTCAATACAAATCTCGAAGGAAGAACATAATGATTATGAATCATTACTGAAGAAGTATTTCCATCAGTTAAAATTTGCTTTGTCAGCCAATTCCACAGATCATGATAGTCTGAGGAGAGGAAATATTTAAAGTCTCTTGCCCACGGAAGCCTGGGAATCAAACACATTTATTTAATATTAATTTTGGATCATGAAAAGTACAAAATTCCTTTGTGTATGTATTTTCTTGCATGAACTCAAAAACATACATTCAATGAATTCTGCAAAAGTGTTATGTTGGGAAATAATATTTTCACAGGATTATTAATACCAAATATTAGTTCTCTATAAAAACCATATATTTAATTACTAAAATTAATTAAATCTCTTTTCTTTGCATGAAGTCTGTGAGAGCACTGTGATTTGCAAAAACCATTTGGTTATTTGGAGTAAATCTGGCTCTTCGGATTGCTTAAATATTCAGTATTCAGAGTGTACCTACTACTTTTCCTAAATTCCTTGATTTAACAAATGCCATTTGTGAACCTGTTTTGTAAATAATAATATTGTGTACACACTACAACTGATATAATTATACTGGTAAAAGTAGTGATATAGCTATGGTCCTATGAAAATGTGTCATACTAACCTTACTAATCCTTTTCTCTTCAGAGCAGTAGTATTGCTGATAAAAGTATGTATCAACCCAGTTGTAAGCATAAAGCGTTCTGCCTACAAGAGCTTGCCATGAGAATTCTAATGTGAATGTTGTGGTCTCTTAAAGTGTTTCAAATTCAAGAAACATAATTGTTCAATACAATATGTTGCTGTTCTGAACTAGGAATTGGGAGAAGTGTTTCAATGAGCAAGTTTCAACCCTTGCTCATGGTTTCTGTAGGTGCTATTACATGAAAATTTGTTAACTAACTGGATCTTCCTACCAAAAGAAATCAGTTTAAAATGTATTTCTGTTTTCTCTACCCTGATTTTTTTTAATTGCTTTTAGTTGAATCTTCTCTGCTCCATTGGAAATAAATGGCCTTACTTAGAAGACTGTGTTTTCTTTTCTTTTGTTTTGTTAACAAGTTTTTCAATGACTTGATGTAATTCACAAAATTGTGCAATGAATAATGGTTGACCTTATGGCTTTATCCCAATAAGTAATTAAGAGAACCATGAAATAAGGAAAGAAAATTAAACTATTTAGAAAAGATTTTGCTAAAGCTGTGGAAGAGCCACTGACAGTGCTGTAAACCAGTACTCTCCTTGAAAATTTCTCGTATCTCTAAAAGAAAGCTGTTATTTATACATAAACAGAGAAAAAAACACATTATTTGTATTTATCAAAATGTCTGTTACTGAATGTCAGTCATCACTAGGTAATTGCTTTCCACTTAATAATGACATTGCCTTGAGCTTTTTTGGCCTCATATGGTTGTACTCAGCAGTTTTGGAAGTGAAAGAAAGAAATATGCAGTTTGGCAATTCAACTGGCTAATGGTGAGAATGCCCTCTTATAATGTTTGTGTGGGTATTTATAGATGCATATACAAATACATACATTTTTATAGCATGTCTGCATGTGGTTCATGAAGCTACATTAAATGACCATTGGCTATATGGTATTTAGGTGATTTAAATGTAAAACAACAACTAGCTCCACTGAAAACAAAGAATTCAGCACCATTCTGCTGTTCTGCAGTATTTTATACTGAGGAGGGGAGAGGAGAAGATCAGGTTCTGCTGACATTACGCATACTAAGAAATTTCTTCTCTTGGATTCCCAAGGTTTCATTACTATCATTCACACTGCAAGGCCATATTCAGTGGGAGAAAGCATGGCAAAATTTGCTCTGATTTAAACCAAAAATAAGCGTCCAGTTTTTCAGTACAGTCCCTCATTGACTTACATTGAGAGCTCTTTGAAAAAATGGCATCCTATGCCCCTATGCTGTTTCTTACAACTTGCAAAACTTACAGAGCTGTGTTTCTTTGTAAATATCTGTTAATACGAAATGATTACAGTCCAGCATGTAAATGTGTGTCTTATTAGTAATGTGAACCAGCTTTTCCTATTAACTCATGAACTGTACTCTATGGGGCGGAGTCTAGTTGGAGGCCTGTAACTAGTGGAGTGCCTCAAGGGTCAGTACTGGGACCGGTATTATTTAATATATTCATCAATGATTTAGACGAGGGAATTGAGTGTACAATCAGCAAGTTTGCTGATGACACTAAGCTGGGAGGAGTGGCTGACACGCCAGAAGGCTGTGCTGCCACCCAGCGAGACCTGGACAGGCTGGAGAGTTGGGCAGGGAATAACTGGATGAAATATAACAAGGGAAACTGTAGAGTCCTGCATCTGGGCAGGAACAACCCCAGGTTCCAGTATAGGTTGGGGAATGACCTGCTAGAGAGCAGTGTAGGGGAGAGGGACCTGGGGGTCCTAGTGGACGACAGGATGACCATGAGCCAACACTGTGCCCTTGTGGCTAAGAAGGCCAATGGCATCCTGGGGTGTATTAGAAGGGCGGCGGTTAGTAGGTCGAGAGAGGTCCTCCTTCCCCTCTACTCTGCCCTGGTGAGACCCCATCTGGAATATTGTGTCCAGTTCTGGGCCCCTCAGTTCAAGAAGGACAGGGAGCTGCTGGAGAGAGTCCAGCGCAGGGCAACGAAGATGATTAAGGGAGTGGAGCATCTCCCTTATGAGGAAAGACTGAGGGAGCTGGGTCTCTATAGTTTGGAGAAGAGGAGACTGAGGGGTGACCTTATTAGTGTCTATAAATATATAAAGGGGGAGTGCCACGAGGATGGAGCCAGGCTCTACTCAGTGGCAAACAATGATAGGACAAGGGGTAATGGGTGCAAACTGGAACACAAGAGGTTCCACTTAAACTTGAGAAGGAACTTCTTCTCAGTGAGGGTGACGGAACACTGGAACAGGCTGCCCAGGGAGGTTGTGGAGTCTCCTTCCCTGGAGACTTTCAAAGCCCGCCTGGACACATTCCTGTGTAACATTATCTAGGTGTTCATGCTCCGGCAGGGGGATTGGACTAGATGATCTTTTGAGGTCCCTTCCAATCTCTAGCATACTGTGTGATACTGTGTGAACTGCAAATTAAAATGTAATGGAAGCCACCGGAAATTTAGCCCATAACAACTTAAGCACAGCTTATACTGCAGCCTCTGCAGACACCCACTGCACTTGAGGCTGAAAGAAGTTCTCCAATGCACTGCGCAATTTTAGTCCCAACAGATAGGCTAAAAATAAAACTGTCAAAATACCTTACTACCTCCTACAAAGCATTGAAGACATTTCAGTAGCAAGGCTCACAGTAAAGGCATTCAGGTCTGATCTCTAACCTAGTGATGACAATTTATATACTACTTTGATTACACTTTATGCTTGAAAGCATGTGGAAATACCAGTACAAGCCATCAGCACTGGTGACTATTGACTTTGAACAAAGAATTCTGCAACTGTCTATAAAAATCATTATTGGAAGACTGACTACAATTATGGGTTTTAGAAGCAGAGAACAATGAATTTTTTTTATCTTCTCAGAATTAGTTAAAAAAAAAATAAGATAAGGCAAACAATTCCACTTCATGTGAAATTGAACCAACCGTGCCATTTTGCATTTTTTGTTATTAAAAAAAAATATGGAAATATCAACTAGTCAATGGTAACATGAACTCCAAGCAATGTGGATAAAGGATTTTTAGGCACAGATCGGGGAGAAGACGGAGGGACTGAGAATTCATTTAGATTACACAGTGCCTGATAAAGTTATTTAATAAAATAACTCAAGTTGTTTTGAACCTTGGTGGAAAAAAAGGGTGTGAAGGAGAAATAGCTGAATTTAACAGACCTTCCAGACTAATAAGATGAATATTTAGTGCACAAATTTATGAGGTGTATTGTGTTTACAGTCTCATCAGCTCATTGTTATTTGGTAATATCTAAATCCAAGAAAGACTGTATGTTATTTATTTGAGGAAGGGAGGAAGAACACTTCCTCATCTTTAGTTTGAATTTGTTCTTGCATAAGTAAAAAATTCTTTAGTTAAAAGAAAGAAGAGAAAATAATTTTAGGTTTACAAGAGCAAGCAAAGAGGCAAGAAGAGGCTTGTCTGTTTAACTTAACAGCATTCATCAGGAAGAAGGGGCACATCTTTTCTGTTTGTCCTTTATCCCAGAGGGCTTTGTCCACTGGATGTCTTTGATCACCAGTACTGCCATAGGTCTACCTAAGAACACATTGGTGAAAACATTCAGGCAGGTCTGGAAAATAAAATAACCAACAGAATTGCAAATGCTGATAATTCCTGACATTGGCAGTGGCAGATATAAAAGCAAATTGTCTTAACTATTATTTGATAATAACAGTAGAATATTGCTATTATATAGGATCAAGACCACCACAATAAGTCTCCAATCCTTAGCGAGATATATTACAAAAATAGGCATGATAATAATTTTAGAAATTATGATTTGTCTGTCCCTGCAAGTTTAATTTTCCTTGGATTCGACTGACAAACTTCTCTGAATTCACTGATCTTACCTGTTAAAAAATAATAGCAATAGGCTGCATATCTGAATCCCATTTTTAAAACTTGTTTAACTAAACTTTTTCAAAGCATTCTGCTCAGTTAACCACATACTTTTTCCACTTTCAAGCTTTAACCACAAGAGAAAGCTCTCCATCTAAATTATATCATTTGGAAGCTGCTTTCTAAAATTCAGCCTTTTCTGTGATAGTTTCCTGAAAAGGGTTGTCACCTACACTGTAAATCCTTTTTACTTCAAATCACTAAGTTCACTGAATGCATATAACTCCAATTAACTGCAGCCTGCTGGCTCAAATGCAATTTGGTCTCTAATTAATTACTCAGGTAAACACAGGAAAAGCTCTTTTAGTTTGCCTGCATTCACAGAACAAGCAAACTCCCCTGTCTTTGATGATCCAAAACAATCTTGTCTTTTGATGCTTATCACTTAGTTGTTCAATAAAATGTAATTAAAAACAAAGACAACATACCCCTATCACTGTATCCCCCTATCACTTTTCTGAGTTACTGTTAATTGTAAAGCTTTCAAGATTACTCTCACAGTGCAAAGCTTATAGAATCATAGAATAGTTAGGGTTGGAAAGGACCTTAAGATCATCTTATTGCACTGTAGTTCACAAGACTATTTATTTAATCTCTTTCCTTGCGGATTAATTCTCTTGAGTCTCACAATGGGATTTCTGGAGGTGAAGTTTCAGTTAAAGCTGCTAGGAAGTTTTTCTTACTTTGTTTTTTATTGAAGATATGTAAAATTGAAAATATTGTTCATTTTTTTATTCAAAGGTGTAAATCAGCTCTTCTAAAAATCCAGATCTATTTATGATACTTACAGATCTATCTATGATACTACTTATAATACTTAGCAAGCCATTTGATCAATTTGTTCTGTCTTTCAAGATGGGAAAAAAAAAGCTAAAATGTTACTATTTATCTTAATTTCAGATTAATTCTAATTTCACATAGAGTAAGAAGAGTGGTAGAGGCATTAGGAAGTGTATCAATATAAAAATCTAAGTAAATCCAAGCAAATGCAAAACCAGTGGACAGAAACTAAAGCATCCAGTACAATCATGCCAAGGAGCCAATCTGAAGCTACCAAGGGCTTCAGAAAATAAATTGAGCAGTGATATGGGCATACAAGAAGTAATTATAAAAATTAATGGACTGTTATTCATCTAGGTTTTTTTAATGTTAATGAACAAATTAGTCTTGCGTGTGTGTGTACCACATCTGTTTGTGCCTTCATACACAGGAGAAACACATCCACATGTCACACAAGCTGGCTTGATTGCACTTTGCAGGACATATTTGTATACATTTTATTATCATTTCTGTAAACAGCAGTTTATTTCAGTATGTTCCGTGCTCTCTGCCTAGGTCTTAATGGAAGTGTTAATTAGAAGCGCAGTAGGAAAACAATTTGTGCTTCTAAACATGTCTCGTGTATAGAGTTTGAGTAATGAGAAAAAACAGGCCAGAACATTTGTATGAACAGATACTAATTACTGTTTGAGTCTAACATGCTCACAGTTATTGCCAAGAGTACAGCACAGAACTATGAAGAAGACAGATGATAAAGAGATTTTAAATAATCGTGAAAAAGGACCAAAGTCCCCAGTTTCCATAGAAGTAATTTTTATACATTTACCTGAAAGAAGAATGATGGTTTCCTTTCCTAAAAGCTCATTCTGTGTTGTCTTTAATTTCCTTCGTGTTCAGTATCTACTGAAGTCTCTATATACTTACCTTGATGAAATTCTTAGAAATCTGTGGTAGGAATTTACCAGATCCTTACTATTCTTCCTTAAATGCAGTTTGCATGTATCCAAGTTTATACTTTCAGGTTTGTAAGAGCCCAGGAGAAATTTCTGCCCTGTCTTGTATTCCTAGAATTAACAGAATTTATAAAGAGAAACACAGTGATAACAGGATAGATTTTCATTTGATTAGCAAGAGAACTTGCATCGATATGTTTATAGTGACTGATAATTAATGTTATAAACCAAAAAGTGCTTAAATCTGGTAGTAAATTTGGTGAATAACAATATCAGAACCCCAGAAGGGAAAGGAAAAAGGAACACGAAGGAAAAGTTAAAGGGAAATATTCCTGATACAAATGGTCAAAAATAAAGGATGGTAGTAAATAAAAGGCACTAACAGTGCATGTGGCTTATTGCCTACAAAATGGTAGAATAAATGCCAAGGCTAATGAAGATTATAGCTTGATTACTTACCACCTGTTTTCATTTCTTCTTTTACTGGAGTTCATTGTATTTCGTATATCACACACAGTTGGGTTGGAACAGTAAGTATATAATTTTCTGCTGCTTAAGTATACTATCACTATAGATTGAAAACTTTCAGCTTGCTTTACCTTTCTGTACAGCCAGACAAAGTGATCAGTAGTTTGGTCTTGCAGGAATACAGTGTGCTCCTTTGGAATTATATTTTCTGTTTAGTTGTCTTGTGCTTGTAAACTGCATTTATGGAGTGAGGTGATACAGGCATGGTTCTTTTTCCTCAGAGGTATAGTCAAACACATGTTTTTGTACAGCAAGGAGTAATACAGATTGCCCTTTATTTTTGTTGCAATCCTTACCCTATTTTTGTAGGGAATAATAGGCATCATCAGAAAGCTCTAGCTAAAAGTGCAATGAAATTTAAGAGGTGGATGCAGTGTTTGTATACATATACATCTACAAGGAAGAATGCACACTGAAGTATTGGAATTAACTCTACACACAACTCTCTTTCTGCTTAGGTTATATTTTTCAGATTTGCTCATTGTCCTGTTAATATGGAAGTCAACAGTGAAACCATCGTCCGTATTTAGGCCAAAGAAAGAATCTTCTCTTCTAAGGTCCCACTAAGGACTTTGTTGCTTTGTTTGCAAGGAAACTAGATGAACATAAAGCTTAAAATACTATGTATGGAATTCACACAAGGCAGAGAGAAAAAAAAGATGGGGTTGAAGTTCCTGGAATGCTTTATTTCATAACAAAACTTCAAAGGCAGGTCTGGTTGTAGACAATACAATGAAAATGGAGGATAATAAAGGTGGAATTTTAGGGTTAAAGTCTGAAAAGAACCAGAGCAATCCTTGCTTGCAGCCACATCTAATGACATTTGCTGCTCACAGTGGTACAGTTTTCCCATTTGCCAGTTTGGGAGACTTCCCATACCCTGCTATGCATAAGTGCTCATGGTTTTCAGAGTGTCCTCTTTCGTTTTCAAATGGTGATGAAAGGCAGCTAGCAGATGACAAAAGCAGGTGGTCACTGTCAACAGCAGCTTCTAAAAAACAGCTATCAAGCTGTGTGGCTTGAAAAACTACAGAAGATAGGTAGGAAATAAAAACAAAGATGAGAGGGTTAAATGGAATAAAAAGTGAGAAAAAAGGATAAACACAGGAGAATAAGTAAGACATGAAATGTTGAATGCCAGAGTCACCAACAAGAATTTATGCCCTCTCCATTGGCCAGTCCTTCCAGTCTCTGGCCCCATGTTTTGGGTCTTTCACATCAAAATATTAATTTTTTCATGAATTGTTAATAGGTAGAAATTAATCTCACCTCATTGTTGGCACTCATAAGGTAGAAGGCTACACCAGCACTAGTCATCTGTGTCTCCCCTCTAGTCTGTGCAGAGAAACGGGCATCTTTAAGGCATGATTCATCTGACCTATGTCAGGCATTTACATTAGTATGATACAAATTGTAGCGTGCGAGTTCTTGCTTTTCTCTGTTGCTTGGACCTTTCTCAGATTACTACTTCACATACAAGCAGCTACAATAGATCAGATTACTTAGCTCTTTTGTACCTTTGCATTGAAACAGTCTGGTGGCTTGTAATAGTTGACTGTGAGTAGCTGAGGGTTTTGGCTCACTGTCAATATTCTTAAAACTGGTAAAGTCCCAAGTTATTTCGTATTCCTCCATTTCCTGGCAAAATAAAGAACTAAAAATAAATACTTGTTTCAGGTATACCAAAATGTTTTACACATTCTAAAACAAATACATTTATGGTACCTTTTAAATATATTAAACCAATCAAATATTTTTAAAATTGAAGAGACATTCTATTGTCTTTTGAAATGTATCTTTGTTCTTAGAAACTGTTTAGCAAATTTGCTTTCATTTTGGCTGGGCTTAAAAAGCATTTTTGGCTAGTAAGAGATTTGGGAAAAAAAACAAAGTTTGACCAGCTCTAATGGCCAGATTGTATGTGCGGATTTTCTTCCCAAGCTTGATCATGTTTTGAAAAAGTCTCAGTTGTATGCCTGTGAAATGATTGCTTGCCCTTGCTATGAGTCATGGCCAAGTACTGTCCTGCAATTGCCTGTGCAATAGTTGGCAGCCAGGCAGTCGACTGGGAACACGTCTGTCTTCTGTATGAAGTCAGGCAGGTTGCTAATTATACGTTGGCAGCTGTGGTAGAGGACAGAAGAACAACGAAGAGGACTGGGGCGTTCAGTGTTTGGAAGAGGCTTTAAGATTCAGTGAGTTAATCTGAAGTAGCATTGAACCTTTCCACTCAACTGTCTTCTATGCATTGAATTACAGTTTGGGTTGTTGCTGGAGCATATAAAACCTGTAGCTGATGCCAAGAGAGACAGCATATAAGCCCTTCCTTTAGACAAGGGCAAATGCTCTGTCAGCAGGACCACAGGTAGCAGTGCAGCGGCAGTGGGGAAAAGGCAGGAGCCATGGGACTGCAGTGGGCATCCCTGATTACGGTGTTGAGTACACAGCAAGGAGGAAACAAGTTCAGTGTTAAACCAAGCAGAAAGAGGCATAATAGCCATATGATGTAGTTTAGACCAACTAAGCATAATATATACAAGTGATTTGTCTTCAGTAACAGCTCCCTTCTCTGAAAAAACAAAGCACCTCTATTTCCCACATGCTAGTGTAGGGTATTTCTTTTTATTCTTACTAATCATTACATGCGTTGAGGAATCACCTCAATTTCTACTTGTATCTTTGCAAACAGGAATAGGAAGTCATATTTTTGCCTGTATCTGTGTCTGCCAGGTAAATACCATAATGACTCGTTCTTTGCGTTAAGACTTGGGCTTTCCCAGTGTTGCTGGCACTCAAGTGTTATTAGCATAATGTATTTTTAGTGAACTCTGTCAGCAGAGCACTGTATGGCTAATCAAGCACTCACTGGGGATAAATGCTAGACTTAATATTCTTATCAGGCTACCGGAGCTTAGAAGCTACCGACCCTTGTTCCACTTATATCAAAGCCACTTACAATGCTACTAGCTTGTAGCAAATTCATTTTCTGTTCATGTCTGATTGCCTATCATGGTGCCTAGAAACAGAAAACAGAAAATGGAAAATAAGAAGGAATGAAGGCCCCCATTGCCTGAGGCCTTAATGCAATTGCAAGATATTGATCACATTGGATACTTCAACCTAATCCTCACAGTTTCACAGCCTTTGCAAAAACTGTTTCTCATAAGTACATTTTCAATTATATTTGAACCTTAGTGATTCAGAAACACTATTCTTTAACAGGATCTATTTAATATCAGTAGTAGCTGCTAATTAAACTAATGAATTTATTAATTTTACCTAATATTTAATCTTGTCTGCTGTCCCTGTGAAATCTGGACTAGGTCAAGGTAATGCCATGGGTCAAACTCAGAGAAGCTACTTCCCTCTAAGGCTTTGCCTTTTCCCTTGGAAAGATCCAGAATGATTGCAGGGGCAGTAGCTTCTGCCTAAGCACCCAAACTCCTCGTATGGTACCTGCTGTGTCCTGCCACATTTTCCCATTTCTGCTACAGGGTCTCCATTTCTGCTGCACATCTGGGCTTCCAAGCCCAACAGCACTGCGGAAGGGCTGCTTCAGCCCCTCATATCAGTGTCGCTGACAGATTCACTTCACATTTATTGATCTATGTGCTGGGCAGTAGGTTTGGCATGAGATCTAGTTTTCCACTGAGAAGAGAAACCACAGCGAAAGGCAGAGCAAATAAATGGGAATCTAAAAGGAGGAATACTAAAGGAAGGAACAGTACATGCTGATGCATACACAGAGATCCTAAAAAAAAAACAAAAAATCCCCTGGGACAGCCACTTGAAATTGGAATGGGAAGAACATTAGTATTGAAATGGGAATAACAAGTGTCTCATTCTGTAATTTTGGTTTTGTACTCCTTGGGACAAAAGGAGCCACAGTTTTCTGCTGCTCTGAGATTTCAGGCCAAATGGGTGGTTTTCAGCCCTCTTCTGTGGCTTCTGTGGTTCAGAAAGTCTGCTGCCTTTCTGGACTGGATATGTGTGTATGCATGTGTGCACATGAGCCTCTGTGCATTTTTGGTCATGAATATGCGAGCACACGTGTGTGTGCCTGCCTGCATGTCTATGTACATCTATGACTCTGTGTGTCTGCACATGAGTGTGCATATCTCTGTGTATTTTCCAAAACTTAGGCTCTGTCCCTGGAGCTACTTGTGCTGGATAACGGCACCTTACATTGAAATACTGATAATCTCAGTCAATGTCTTGTCACATACCCTCCACAAGATGATTCAGGAGTGTTTTGAAGTACTTGTTTTTTTCCTATGCTTCGGTGAGAGTTAAACCTATCCATTTTGTAGAGAAAAAGATTCTAGCAGCAAAGAGCTTAAAAATGTATCACTAGAGGATTTTTCATGAGTTACTTCTATCATCAGCTAATTGGTCACCAGATAAGGTGGTTAACATGCTTTTTTAAGGCTAGAAAAATCTACACACATTTCTCCTGCAGACTTTTTATGTTTCTACTGTGCCCTAAGCAAATCTAATATTAAAAGACTGCAAATTTTCAAGTATTGATTGTGTTGCTGGTGGATGTAAGTTTGACTCTTCTACAGTAAAGCCATTCGTTCCTTTGAAAGATGGAAGAAGCATAGGGGTTATTGTCCCATTAGATTTTATCCAACATTACTGGCTGCAGCTAGATACTTGGCAATCGAATAAATGTTGTAGTGCAGTGTAGGTAAACCTACTTTAGGAGAAGCCGTAAAAGTTTCTGAGGTTAAATAAGAATTCAAAAGAAAGTCTTGGAGACAAAATTATCTAGTTTTAAAGTGCTTTGTGTCAGAGTTGCTATTTCATCTGGTATTTGTTTCAGTTTAGGTAACTGAAAAATTTCTATATAGTGTTAAATCTCTTCTTATCTTGGAAGTGAACTAAACTAAATGAAGCCGTGTTAAAGTTGAAATGGATCTTTTAAGTTCTAGAAGAATACTTCAAGTTTAATGTTTTAGCAAAGACAATAAATGTGGTTTTTTCTTATATAGAAACATTTTTTTATGTGACCTTGTCCAGACAAACTAATAAATCGATTGCAAAATGCACTGCATTACAGTTGTTGCTACATGAAAAAGTCACTACAGATTAAGCTAGTTTCCGATTCAGTTATTTTGAAATAACTGTGTGCATCTTACTACCCAAAGCAAACAAGTAAGAAAAATTACTCCTTGTATTTGCTGTAAGTTAAAAGTTTGCAAACTGAAAACTTGGGAAATTTCAGTGGAGTAGCTAACACACCATGAATCACTAGTGTAGCTTACTGCACAGTAACCAGTGTCTGTAGCTTTACACTGAGTCGGACACCCTCGGCACCACTCAGGAGTCAATGACAATCATAAACCTCTCATTGTCAAAAAACCTCATTTTATATTTTAACACTCAGTGGTTTTCCAAGTACTGAAGTTAGTATGAAGTGGTATGTTTCGATATAAGTAACGAATCAACCCTGTCTTCTCTTGTCCTTTCCTCTCTTTTCCTTTTCCTCTCTTCTCCTCTGTACAGCATAAGAAAAATTCATAATTTCAAAAACCATTGTCTCAAGAAGTTAAAAATATTTAGATTGGGTAGGGTGTTGTTTAGCTGTTCTCTTTCATCAGTGTTAATCTTTCAGAAGCAATGATATTCCTCACAGAAACAATTTTTTCTCTTAGAGATTATGTGACATTTGGGGAACAAGGATAATATTTTTTTACAATTGTATCATGCCTTCCATTGAAATGATTCCTTAGCTTTTCACCCAATATATACTGCATGGTGGTACAAACATCTACAAGACCAGATGCCTAAGGAAAAGGACAGAAATAAACTTCAGCCTCCTTTTATAGGTCAAAGTTTATACCTCCTTTCAAAAGACTACAGTGTGTTCTATAAGCATCTGTGACTCTTGTTGACTAGGATAGGAACTGCCATCCTTGGGAAAAGAGTGGAGTTTTAGATACATGTAAAATAGTTGCATTCTGGCCCAGACTGAAAAGATGTAGCTGCTTAAGGTCACAAAAGACTTGTTAAATAGAAAAAGACTAGGTTGCTGGGTTTTGTAGCTCCTTCTTCCGGAAGTGTGTGCTGGTTGTCAGCTGCCCTTGCAGAGGAGTACCAGTCTGTGCCTGCTGAGGGGAATTCCTCCCCAGAGCCTGGCATCAGCAGGACAAGCCTCCACCCTCTTTGGCCGGAGGCACTATTCCCCCTCCACATCTTGGGCTGCAAATTCCCCTCAGGGACCAACTGTACCTGCAGCTATGTTGAGATTTCTTATCTTCAAAGCACTGCAACATCCTAAGTGAAAAGTTTATTTCCAGATGCAAACCTTTTCACTTAGTCACATCTTCCCACACATTTGCCAGAGGTTTACTGTTCCCTTTTATGGCAACTGAAGCATTCAGAACTTAGATAGAAGTAATTATCTTTCATCTTTAGAGCATTCATTGTAAGTCTGTTTCCAAATCTTTCTTACCTTTCTTCCTTGGAAGTGTGCTGCATTACATTTTTTACCCACTCTTTCCTTTCCAGATAGCATTAAAAAACCAATTACAATATTTCTTGATATTTCAAATGTAAAACACATAAAATGTAAAACAACTGAGTTTAGTTTATTATTTTTGATATATCATAACATTTTGATAAAGACTATATATGATGATTTAATGGTACAGTTGGCAGATTTAGTAACTAGCTGCTTGGGCTAAGGAGCATGTCATCATTTTCAAGGACTTCCATTTGTTTCTCATTAGCATGTATCATTGCTGTACAAATATTTATTGGAAGATAACCTGCAAGTCCCATGCAAGGAGAAATTTGTTATTTCATCATAAGTATGTGAAAACAGGACACAAGAACTATGTGAACAGATACATTAAGTCTTTTCTGTTATCCTCAAAACTGCAGTTTTCAGGGAAAAAAATGTTGTTTTAAAGGTTGTATACAGGGAAACTACACAGAGAAATTATTTATACAGACCTGGTAACAGCCTTCCAGTACCTAAAGCAGACTATAAGAAAACTAAAGAGGGCAAAAACGATTATTTCGATAAGGGTCACACTTCAGGAAGATAAAAGAACTTAGGCTGAAATAGTTTAAAGTGAGGTAATATGGCCGTAGAAAGCAGAGGGAAGTTGTTATTTGGGCATATGTATGCTCATACATGCACTTCTATGCATAGGGGAACATGGACAAGCAACAGGAAGGTTAAAGCAGGTGTATAAAAATAGAATAAAGGTAAAAATTTGGGATTGTACATTTGTTTGTGTCCTTCATGGAGAAGAAGTTGTTTGGTTTTTGTTTGGTTTGAATAAGACCCCTCTATGAAATGTAACATTTTATATTTTTAATGTTAAATTTTATAAACAACAAACCAAGACAAGCACTGCAAACTCACCATGCAATTTGACGTACATTAAATCTTTGATGTGCAGTAGGTGACCATTTTGGTTTAGAGACTAGATTTTAGTGAACATTTTTATTTGTAAACCCTCAGAATATTCATTCTGCATGCAAAATTACTGTGAATTTGATAGGAGGGAGCCTGTATGTCTCATGTATGATAAAGAGATTGAATGCCAACTTTAGCTTTAACTAGCACTTCTGCAATGCATGCTCTGAATTCTGTTTGATGTGTTTATCAATGTCCTTCAAATATCACAAGCTAAGAAAAACACTATTGGCTGCCAGGTTTTGAAATTGTCTAATGCTGGATGACTGATGAAAGCAAGCTTGTCTCTATGCTGCTACCATTTATGCTATTTAAAACTTAACCTGTTTTTCACTCCCTTTTCAATGCTATTATCCACCTACCCTGTTTGGCTGGGAAAAGATCAACATGAAAAATTCCTTTAATGGCAGATGGGTGGGTTTTAGGCTTGCTTTTTTTCAAATACTGCTATGAATACTGAGAAGATCTGGCAGCAAATTTTATCTGTGCTTGTGAGGATGATGGCTATGGCTCTTTTCATATATTCAGTATATGTTAATTCTTGCTGTTTGTCAAAGTTTATGTTCTGTAAATAGAAAATTTAAATAGCAACAAAGCATTTAAACAGAAAACAAACAATTTTAAAGAACTGAGTTGTAATCAAATGAAATATTAGGCAGAATTTAAGATCACCACGACTGCAACTGAGCTTTTGGTCTATGTCTCACCAAAAAGATAAAGCCCCCAACAACATAATCTGCCCGCAAACATCACCAAAATTCAGTCTGATGCATACTTCTAAAGCATGAGTTAATGAAACTAATTCCACCTTCTGAGTCTCCACTGTAAAGCTGGTGAAAGCCGGGAAGCTTTGGTATGAGGTGGAAAATGTTTTTTTTTATACATAGGATAAAAAGGTTGTAATTAAGCATTTAAATATATAAGTAGAAAAGAGGGTGATATTACATAGGGACCTTTCCACTTAATAGGAAATTAGAGGGTATGGTACTTTTCAAGATGTGGGAGTTTGAAATGTGTGTTTGTTGAAAATATCGCTCCCTTCTCAAACTAGGCTCTCAGTCTAATTTTCAACTTGCTAAGTGGGTAAAATGTGACAAAAAGGCATCATGGTTAATACATTTGAAATGTTATCACAGTGCTCATGAAACAGCACAGAGAGAATCACAGAATCACATGGGCAAAAAAACAGTGGAGGTCTTTCGGTTGTGGTAGTTAAGGGTGAACCTTAGGAGACTGAGTGAGTTGTTCAAGCAAGGTTTTAGCAGCTTATAGTTCTTGGTAAGGTATTAAATGCTCTCACTTTTCAAGTAACCAAAGAGAAAACATTCTTACAGAAAATGACTTAGAGGTGAAGGACAAGAGGTCCAGTTCTGTAACAGCTGTTTAATAATGCTGAAATTATATTCTGGAATGTTTTTGGGAGCTCAAGTAACCAAATTCCCTAAGATTCAAGATTCACGTCTGGTATTGCACTGGTATTTTTAGAGAAGAAAGAATTTAGCCCAGCATGTATATACAATTCCAATGTCTTGTGGCATTCATCACAATCAAAGAGGTTGTATATACTTGCTTTTACCACAGATTTTTGTTTCCTGAAGTCACCATCAATAGTATGTCAGCCATACACCCCAAATATAACAGTCGGCCTCCAAAGACACATTGCTGTATGGAATTAATTATAACCTCCACAACAGCCCTCCACTGGAGGAAGTTCATTTTAATCTTACCTTCTGTGGACTTTTCATGTACTCAAGCAGATGAACTTCTGAAGGAAAAGGCGTGAGATGAGGTTAATAAGAGAGGGATTGAAAGTTGTCCATGAATGGGTCTGTATGTTAGAAGGTTAACCACAATACGGAAAATGTTAAAAAGCTGTCTAAAGTCCAAAGAAATGTTTCTTTTGCTCTGTGCAACTGATGAAAACCCCACTAAAGCCACAAACTTGATATGCAGCAACAGTAGAATGCATCTCTAAACATATGAAAGGCACTGGGTTGAAACTGGACAAAGCCTTTCACAAGTCTCACCTTTCAATTTATTCTCATGGGGATTGCTGTTTCAGAAACTGAAAGATACTTTTCCATATTAAAAAGGCCTTCTTTAACTAGTGCCTTAGTTTATTGTTGACTCATTCAAGTGGCACCCAATAGAGCAAATGAATTTTATTTGGAAACCCACTTAGGGCTTAACAGTTTTGGCAGTATAACTTTCCTCTGCCTTTGGGAGTATTTTCTACAGCTTTTTGCCATGTAAATGTGCCCACTGAGTGATTCAGTTAGAAATTTCCATGAGAATACACCCTGACAGCAACAGCCATAGCTACACCCCAGTATACACTTTCACACAAGATGGGCTGAAAAGCTCTCTGGGAATCCCGAAACATGCAAACTGATTACTTAAATCTTTTCCTTTCTGCATTATTTATTCAAGGTGAGCATGTGTTTCTAAGTGTATCTTGCTGTTTTACCCACTGGTGGTTTGAAGCCATTTTCCCACTGATATTATCTTGGCTGATACGCACTTAGAGCTTTTCCCACCTATAACTTTAATGACATTTTCTCTGGTACTCATGTTTGTCATACTTTGCTCTGAAACAGTAGGAAGTCTGTGGTTTTATTTTCTCCAAGACACCAGCTTTTCTGTCATTTCTGTGTAGCTCTGAAATCCTTCTTTTACACTGTCTGGTATTTCAATAAAGGCCCGTTTCTTCTAGTTGATCAATTTTCCCATGCTTTCAGGATGCTATTTAGATCCTATGTAGTTTGACAGTATGTATATTTCTAAAGGTAGTTGCAGTTCCCCATACTTCTTGACATCTGGTATCCTGGTTTTATCTTCTTATCTATATGAGTAACGTTTTCATAGATGAGAATTTTGGAGACATACTTCTTTGGGAGCAGGCAGCTGCGGATATAATTTTGCGAGGAGGGATTAGCAGCTGGAAGAACTGACAGACTTAACCGGCAGACCACCGCTGAATAGAGAGTACAAAACTGAACATTTTAATTGGGGTAAGAATGGGTTGTCTGAAAAGGGATAAAGAAATTTGTTTTGAAACCAACTGATTAAGAAAAGGAAAAGTGGTTTTATTAAGGACCCTTTGTTTAGTGAATCTGGGGGTTGGGCTGTCAGTTTTTATGAGGGAGAATGACAGCTTTATTTAGAATTTCATTATTAAGAGAAAATAAATGTCATTGAGTGGGCAGCAATCTATTTGCTATAATATACAAACTTACGGATAGAGAAAATTCATTTGGTTTTCATAGGGATGCCAACAGAAAAGAATCAGCATAAACTTGAGAGCCTGGTATTTCAGGTCGTTTTCAGGTGAATCTAAATAAGGCAGTCAAATACATTTGTTTTGCTGACTGCAGATTAGTTCATTTTACTGTTTGTCCTTCTGGAAAGCTGTATTTTATCTGCCACTTCTGACATTTTTTCTGCTGTTGCGTTTCCTGCCAGCACTACTTAACTGAATCTGCATCAAAGTATGGCCGGTACTGTATGTGACTTGGCTATTTATGCAATTCTATGCATGTATATACTGTTAAAAGTCCATCAGAAGCTGCTGCCTAACTTGCTTGAGGATGAGGGGTTAATGGTAACCACATCAAATGCCAAAGTAGCTCTGCAATGCGAGAAGGAGGGGACCTGCTGCGGTATATTCAGGCGTAAAACAAAGGTGTCTGGCTATTCTCGAAAGATTCTCAAACATTTAGATATGTTTGGTTTAAATGTTTCTCTCCTCAACCATTTCTGCACATCATTCATGTTGATATTAAAAGTGTTTGTGCCATAAATGAATATTCTCTTTGTTACTGTTGCTGAAATCACTGCAGCAATGCTCAACATACCAATGCTTTCCTGACAGAAACTTGAAGTATTTTAATTTAACCATGTAGGACCCACAGTTTAAATCCTGTGTACATGCATTTCAAATTTTAACTCCAAGGCCTGAGTATATTCAGTCTGAATGCTTCTTCAGGCCTTTTACAGAAGTCACATTACTGTTTGGATGCAAGTGAAGAAGTTAAACCCCATTTGCAGTTCAGATGTGTTTGGATCCCTTTGTTTTTTCCTTGGTTAATGTCCACCTCTCACCATACTGACCTCCAATTCCAATTTGCTATCTAACTTGCCTTCAATAAATCGTTTCCGTAGTCATAATTAGTAGATGAGTGACATATTTATACTGATAAAAGTGCCTGTTGAAATGTATTGTCATGGTGACAGTAAGGCTGGAGAACTTTGTGAGACAAGATTAGATATCCCATGGCATTGTAGATTTGCTTTGCTTGTTTTATTTTTTTTTATGAGGGGAAAAAACCCTGTGCTTCCATGCATTAACCATGGAATACAGATTGCAGACAGCTTTGCTCTAAGTCAAGTCATTCTGTTGCTGAGCTCTTGGTCTTAGGAACTTGCAAATGCTGGAGACGGGTTCCCTGGGAGCCAGTCCAAGATGGACCACTGATATGTCAGTTAATCTGTTGCTTTGAATATTAGTGGTACAGCAAAGGAGAAAGACCTTCATTTGTATATTTTCAATAATAAAAAAAATAAGAAAATATGTGATACTTTCTTCTGGAGAACTATTTTACAATAGTTGCTGCCAAACCACACAACTAATAAATAAGCAAAGGAAACAAAACATCCTGCTAATGAAAAGCTATTCTACAAAATGTCATCACAATGATAGTTCAGCAATGTTGAATTTTGTAGTAATATGTCCAAAGACATAAATTGTGCTTTCAACATCTACACATTATTTGGAAATTCTCATTTCTGGTGTCAGTTTAGTATTCTGACTGTTGTCACTTCCATTTGCTCGTTGTTAAGTAAAAACAAAGTCTTGAAAAGGGGTTTTACTATCATCTCAGTCATTAGGAAAAGTATTATCTAACTTGTAAGTGAAACATTCTTTTATAATGAGCATACTGACAATGTAACATATTTATTTTTTTTAATGACAGAAACAGGATTTCTGTGCATCAGCTCCAGTATGATGATGACTGATTGCTATGAAAAGATACACTAAAAAGAAACTAAAGAAACCTTACATGGAAAAGAATTTTCCCAGTCAGTTTTTGAAGTTGGGTGCTCCCACACTTCATGGGTTTTCCAATCATTCTCTTTGCAACATCTTTTTGTTTGACACTGTCCCTAGGTAGTTAATCAGTTCTCCTTCCTGCCCTCTACATGCTCTTCCTGTGAGTATTTGGCTTCAAATCAAGCGTCATCTCCAGTAGTAAATAATCCAATTCTGTGTAATTGGATTACACAGGGTGCCCCCCTCAGTTTTAACTTCTTACTTTTCTGTCCAAAGTACCCTGAAGAAAATAATTTATTCCTTCCTCTCACAGATGCCTGTGGCAGCACTTTCCTGCCCCTATGAGCTTCAGTCCAGGAAAACAAGCCTGGTTTGATGCCCTTCTTGAGAGCACAAAACTGTTTCATATAAACTATATTTCTGATTTTCTTCTGCTCCAAGAAGAGGTATTTTACACAATCACAATTTACTTTGGGAAGATCTTATATTAGAAGAACAAATTAAAAATGCTTTTTTGCTAATTTGCAGGGGGTAGTATTTTTTTTTAATATTGCAAGTGAAGTTTAAAAGTAACAATGTTGTATATTGTAAGAAATAATTTTGCTAATTAAAATGAATTTCATTAAATTCATTAATTCAAGTTACTCAATCGTCAAGTTTTAACCCGTTACCCCTTGTCCTATCACTACAGTCCCTAATGTAGAGTCACACCCCAGCATCCCTATAGGCCCCCTTCAGATACTGGAAGGCTGCTATGAGGTCTCCACGCAGCCTTCTCTTCTCCAGGCTGAACAGCCCCAACTTTCTCAGCCTGTCTTCATATGGGAGGTGCTCCAGTCCCCTGATCATCCTCGTGGCCCTTCTCTGGACTTGTTCTAACAGTTCCATGTCCTTTTGATGTTGAGGACACCAGAACTGCACACAATACTCCAGGTGAGGTCTCACAAGAGCAGAGTAGAGGGGCAGGATCACCTCCTTCGACCTGCTGGTCACGCTCCTTTTGATGCAGCCCAGGATACGGTTGGCCTTCTGGGCTGCAAGCGCACACTGAAGCTGGCTCATGTTCATTTTCTCATTGATCAACACCCCCAAGTCCTTCTCCACAGGGCTGCTCTGAATCTCTTCTCTGTCCAACCTGTAGCTGTGCCTGAGATTGCTCCGACCCAGTTGTAGGACCTTGCTCTTGTCATGGTTAAACTTCATGAGGTTGGCATCAGCCCACCTCACAAGCGTGTCAAGGTCCCTCTGGATGGCATTCCTTCCCTCCAGGGTATCAACCGAACCACACAGCTTGGTGTCATCGGCAAACTTGCTGAGGGCGCACTCAATCCCACTGTCCATGTCAGTGACAAAGATGTTGAGCATTGATCCCTGATGGGCACCACTTGTCACTGGTCTCCAGCTGGACATTGAGCCATTGACCACAACTCTTTGTGTGCGGCCATCCAGCCAGTTCTTTATCCACCGAGTGGTCCATCCATCAAATTGATGTCTCTCCAGTTTAGAGACAAGGATGTCGTGTGGGACAGTGTTGAACGCTTTGCACAAGTCCAGGTAGATGACATCAACTGTTCTACCCCTGTCCATCAGTTCTGTAGCCCCGTCATAGAAGGCCACCAAATTGGTCATGCAGGATTTCCCCTTAGTGAAGCCATGCTGGCTGTCACCAAGCACCTTGTTGATTTTCATGTGCCTTAGCATGCGTTCCAGGAGAATCTGTGTCAAAATAAAATACTACAAATAAAATGCTACAAATAAAATACTACTATTAAGTAAACCTCTGTTGAGAGTATTTTGTAAAACCTTCGCATACTAAAAATTATTGTTTGCTCTTTATTTTACAGTTTGAGTACTGGTTCCTGAGTATGGTGAATCTGCAATGGGAAACTCACTGTACAGGAGAGTGGAAGAGGAAGAAGGTATGGGTAGCTTGATACATGCATGAATGGAGTTGGTTGCAGCTAAGGATTGTATTCACAAGAGAGCTCACAAAGAGGCTTATAATGGGGAGGAAAACAAAGAGAACATTTGGGAGAGAATGAAGTTGTATTCAGATCCCTCAGACCATATCCATCTTTGAGGAAGTAGCAGGTGGACCTGCTTTTTGTACACCCTTTCCATCCTTCATGTCGTTTCTACTTCAGTAGTATCTGGAGACCTTCAGATTAAATTGCAGTCTCATTCGGCTAGCTGCAGATGAGATGGTTGTAAATCTGGACCCTGCAAATCAGAGTGTTTGCCCGGTCTGCTTGGAGATACAAAACCTAGCGATTTTAACCAAGCTGCTAGCCTAATGAAACAGGTCTCAAACACTGTACATGGGATCTAAAAAAGGGAGAGGAATGACTGGGGATGAAGAACAGAAAAAGTGGGGTAAAAGAGCTTGCCTATACCATGCAGGCTATGCCTTCATTGCTATTTAAAAATAACAGCACAAATAAATACAAAAGTAACATCAACTCATATAGACATACCTGAACTATCTTCAGGCTGACAAGTTTGAACAGTGATAACTGCCTCAGTTTCCCTCATATTCCTTTAGAATAAGAACAAGGCAACTCTTCTTGGATTTTCATGAGAACAAGTCTAGTACAATCTGATGGCTATTATATGATTCAAATAGTAGTTTTCTGGGACAGCAATTATAAGAGATCATCATATCTTCAAGTATAACTTTATCTGATCTCGAGCAGCTTTCAGCTAAAGCAGCGGAATCTGTATAGACAGGTTCCATACCAGAGAGTAAATGAACAGAACAGTACCAGAACACAGTAGTTCATATAACCATGGCATCTTATCATATTTCCATCAAAACTAAAAGAGCTAAAAAGGAAAAAAAACAAGGAAAGACATCTCTTATGAGGGGTAAGAAGAGCAATCAGAAAGCAGGCTGCTAAAATGAAGCTTTCTTTAAAAGAAACTGCAACACATATATACGGAGTGCAGACGAGATGTGACACACTGGCTTTTAAGAAGCAGACAAGGAATTACAAATGTGCAGTGTTTTGCCCTGAACAAATTAATTTGTCAGGAGCGTGAAGAGTTCTCAGGTTTGTTGGTTGGTTGGTGGTTTTTGTTTTTTTTTAGAAAGGAGGTTGTTTTCATAGAATTCACTATGTGTGCATAACAAGTCGTCTAAATCAATGTTGTACATTGTCTTTAGGCAATTATTTTCTCTGCTATTTGTCAATGGTAAGAAGTAAATTCCAAGCAGTTTCGAACTGCTATTTTGTTGTAATTATCCTTCCCTTTTAAAAAGATACTGTGATTTATGATGCAAAATGAGTGCTTCGGGGTTACTTTCTGGCATTCATTATGTCAAAGAGAAAAACAATTAAAACTCGGGTACCTAAGAGACTGGTAGATGCAAGAGTGTGCAGCACAGCCTGAAATTAATTTAAACACTGAAGATTTATAAACGCGCTTTGTGTACTTCATGATAGCATTGATTATTGACTGCCATTTGAGTACAATGTAGGCTTATGCTAAAACTTAGTTTTAACCAGTGTTGTAAGAACAGTTTTGTAATGGGGGGGGGTGTGTGTGTCTGTGTGTACATATACATGTGTGTGTGCTCCGCACTCCACCAGGGAGAAAGAGATCAACAATCATAGGATACAAGAAGGTGCACCACAAAGTGTGGTTCAGGGGGAAAAAACATTATTTTTATCCAGAGATGCATAAAAAATGCACAGCAATAGCAGCCTAAAAGCAGTAATTAAATCAGTTCTTAAGGTTATGTTTTCTGAGTTTCTCTGGAAGGAATTGTGTGATTTCCGTTAGTATCCCTCTAGAAATTTTACAGCTTCTGTATTACAGCTACTGTAAGTCCCACTGGAAATACTGTAACCATACCTGTCATCAACATCATAGTTGATAATATCCATACCAGTTTTCCCACTTGACCTGCCTTCCTTGTCATTCCTGGTATATGGCACTGCTGTCCAGGTGCAGTCTTATGAAAAAAAAGGGAGGCCATAGGCTTCCTTTCACTGCCTTTACTTGAATGTTAGAATATTTTCCAATCTGGAGCCTAGGAGCATAAAATTTGCCGTATGACATCGATTCTTCTTAAAAAAAAAACAACCATTATTTCAGGGAGAGAAGAACAAAACTTCTTTGTCCAGATGTAAGAACAATGAGTAGTTTGAAAACTATTTTTTCCTGAAGCGCTTGACAGGTTATGAATGTGATGGCATATGCACAAAGATTAGCTTTAGTCATTAAAAGGCTGAAGTATCTAATTTGCAAAAGACCTTGCAGGGACAGGTCAGAATAAATAAAAGCAAGCCCTATTCTGAGTCAAAGGAGGATCCTCTCTTTCGCACTTTCACTCTCTTTGTCTTGCCATTGAATGCAGAGCTATCTTAGGAAGCCCTTGTCTCTAAAACTGTTAGTAATTAGTTGAAGATGACCTTGCTTCAAGTGGTAGAGTAGGACCCACTGGCATCTGAATTTGGACCTTGCAACCTGAATAATTCTATTCTATTTGGATCTAACTTTCCTGAGAGTATGGATTGTGGTGGTACATCTTTGCATTATATCTTAGTCTTATATATTTATGTAATTTAGGAGAGAAAATTATTGTTTAAATATGCTAGTCAGAAATAACACAATGGTTTTCCTATGGCAAGTAAGCTGAAAATGTTTTGAGTAAGTAGGAGAGCAGTTAAAAGTAACTACATGTGCATTTCAAACATGATCATGATTCCCTTCTCCATACAAGCCATCACTAAAATAATTTCCTGCATTTCTGTATGTTTTATCATCAATTTTTGATTGTTACAGTTGATAGACTGCACATTTCTGTACACTTGAATCCACTGCTAATCAGTATATATTCACTGATTATACAGGCTGCTTTTCAAAAGCTCCAGGACAGCTTTGAGAGCTGATGTTCCAATAGTTCCTAAATGTTCATTTTTATGTCAGCTGCTCTGCCATAGCTTGCTGGATCCGAGTGCTCTGTGTCAAGACTGGGCTCCTTTTTGCCCAAATTTTGGTATCAAAAAAAAAGTATTAACAGTACAGTGATCAGGCTGCTGAATCCAATTATGTCAGTCTTGCACAATGGTCATATATGATTTACATCTGCATTTTAAAGCATCAAGGACAGGCAAAATAACTCACATCCTTCTCCTCATTTAAAATTTGATTGATTGATTGATTTCTTTATTCTAAGCTTTAGTTAAGAGATCCTTTGGTTCTTGTAGGTTAATGGTTGGACTTGATGATATTAAAGGTCTTTTCCAACCTAAATGATTCTGATTGATTCTGATTCTGTAGATGGACTTGCACAGCAAAAACATTATTTGTTTTATAATTTGGGTCTGTAATACGTTGAATTTTTTTCTGCATTATGTGACCAAGAATTTGATAAGCCAAGACTGCCATTTTTTTAGGTAGCACAGCTTTTCTTTTTGTTGTTGAACTTGTCACGTACAATTTATGTGTTTGGAATTAACGTTTCTGCTAGACTTCAACCAGAAGGTATAAGGCAATATGCCAGTAAAAGGCAGTAACTTCTGACATTACATCAGTTCTAAAGCTTTCTCTTCTTATGCTATGTAAGCATAAATGACCAGGCTAACTTTAAAAATATTTTGTTGAGCACATTCTGCATGGGTTTATGAGCCATACATCTGCATGACTTGAAGACGGTTAGTGAGCCCTGTTACCCTGCTCTCTGCCCTCCAATATAGTCAGTCCCAATGGAATGTGACCAGGTGGGTGTATTAGTTCTATTTTTATTCATATTCCTCTTTTTTACAGTGCATTTGTTTGAATAACAGTTAATGGGTTTACAAATAAATTCTTCATTCAGGAAACAGTGTCTCTTCACTTGCTGCTTGTCTATTTTCCATGCTGCACCACTTCATCCTTGTGCATCTCTGCTTGCAGCTCAGGCAGCACTTCAGAAATCCTTTCTCTCTCCATTTTTTTCTGACTGAAGATAGGTCTTGCTTTATGTTGCTCCACCTTACTCTTTTCATAGCCTATGATTTCACTTATATTTCAGCCTGAGTTTTTGTCTTTCTCCTGAGATCTTGCCTTGTGCCGTGGATCATAGACATCCATCCTGATATGGACACTAGCTCCTGAATGGCTTCCTACAGATTTGAGTCTCTTTGTTTAACATATGGTTCAAGAAAATAAACTATAAAGAACGCTTAATTCCTTTTTCTTTACTACCTCTTCTTTCTTGCACATAATTGAATCCTGAACTATACCATCTTGCACCAGTAACAAATTTCAGAGGAATATAGTCCCTGGAGTCCCCGCCTAATAAAATTTTTTTTCAAGTAAGGACTTATTAATCAAAGCTCAGAGAGTATGAAGCTATGGAAGCCCCTAGCACTGGAAGACAGGGGTTAGTTTTAATTATTTGGAAATAATTTGCTTTTTTTATTCTTTTTTTTGCGGGTGGAGATAGAGATGATACTTCTAGTAGAAAATGAAAGCTGAAATTCAGCCATGTTTATGCAACAATGAAAACTGAGCTTGGGTGCTATTTTCCAGACCAAGAGTGGGTATATATATGTGTGTGGATATATATACACGCCTGCCTACACAGATTGTGTGTGCATGAATCCTGTATTCACATCTTTCCTGAGTTTTTATTAGAAAATAAGTAGTTCCAGTTCAGGCAGAGGTTTTATTGCATATCACAAATGGGAGCTGAAAAAAAACCCCAACATTTTGACTGTGCCATTCACTGAAATAATATTTACTTTGTCAGTTTGAATAACATCTGCACATGCTGCTTCAATCTTTCTACCAGTATTTGACCTCCATTTTCTCTCCTATCTCTACTGATTATGAGTTATTATTTAAGCTCTGAACACAAAAGTCTATTATGGTTTTTGACCTTGGTCATTCATGTATCTTCTATATCAAGGTCTTGCACTTACCTGTCCTCTCATAAATTAAACTGGATTTCATATTTATCAGGTAGCCAGAAATACAGCTACAGCATAACTGGCTCTTGACTTTTGCAGACATTAAATAATCCATAATGAAAAAGGCAATCTATTTACACAAAAGAAACTATAAAATATGTTTAAATTATAGAAGATCTCTGTGTTTTCCACCTTTACAGTTTGGATACCTTCCTATGAATTTGATGCAGGTTCTCTTGAACCAAGAAAATGTGGCACTTCTACAGAAGCAGTATACTAGTAAACATACACAACAGCCAGGCAACCCTCAAAATTCAGGATCACGTCTATGCTATTGGAAGCAAGTTTTCCTGCTGGTATTATTTCTGGACTTTGAATTACATCCCCAAAGAACAGACATCAGCCTTAGAGCTATGTTAAAAACTGTAGGTATTGTACCAACTGGAATAGTCTAGATTTTCATGTAGCTATATGGCAGGAGCGCAAATGGAAAGAGAGAATAGGTCAGGGAAGTTTTCTAAACTTCTCTTTAAAGAAGAGAGGATGAAGTCTTCTTGAGAAATACTATGGGAGATGGCTGCGGCTTTGGGAGAGACATCAGAGGAATGACCAGGACTATAGAGGAAATTTTGGGCATATAAGCAGACATTTCCAGATAGGTCTGTACTTAATGTGTCTGCACTCTCCCCTTTAGATATCCAGTGGTTTGGAGGCTAGGATACCAGACTGGTCAATGGTTTGAGCTCCTCCAGGCAGAGGAAGCTGTGAATCTAGGTCCTCTTCCATTTTGTCACAGTGTTTGAGGGCCCCCATGAACAAAATTCTTTCACCTCCCTCTCCTCCCTGCCTCCCAGCCCCTGAAGTGGGAGAGAAGCGTCTAATCAATATTAAATAATGAGATCCAGAAATTGGCTTTAGTCCCAAACAAAATTTTTCTATCAGATTTATATAAGTAGCTTCACTCCTTGGTATATGAAGGAAGTTTGTATAGTTGATGGTTTCCCAGGACATCAGATAAGCTGTTCTATTCTACTTGCAACGTGCAAGGAATCTACTCATAAAGGTTCATCTCTGAAAAATCACCCATCCTTTTTTGAAGTTCCATAGAACAGGTTTGTAATGTTCATATGAATGATTGAAAGCCATCTTTTGAGCATGCTAATGTGATTTCATATATTAAATTGTCTCTTAATAGCAGTAAAATTGTGTTTTCTGCCATCCAGGGTTTATACATTTGCTTTAATAATTATAAGAGCAGGCCATTTTCTAGATAATTTTAAACACTGACAATTCACATTTAAGTTTATGCATAAGGATATTATAGGTGCTGTAAATTTTATGCTTTATGAAAGATGCAGGATCACTCAGATACGTATCTTTTATGCACAGCCATTGATTGATGTGCCGGAGACTAATAAATTTTGTCTGAACAGTTTCACTGCAATCTGATTCCCATTCATTTGCATATGACTTCATTTTCTGAGCCGTGTAAGAGTAATGCTTACTATTTCTCAGGAGCATTAAACTGACCTAAATCTGACATGGGGAGATTAATTCTGGGAGGTGGCAGAGCAGAAGTACATAAGCACCACTGATAGTACCAAGAAGACTCGGTATCTATGTGGCACAACTGATTTTGTAGATAATACACAACCATCCAGAGAAGAAGGCATAATTTGGAAATTCTAAAATTAGGGAATGCTTTTAATTTTAATCTCTGAATGTTGGTATTTTTCCAGCTGCAAAAATGTGTTATGGTATGGCATATGAAGTACTTAGATGCTACAGCAAGGGTCAAATCAGAAAAATCCACAAGGCAATTAAACTTCTGATTTCAGAGAAGGATCAGGCAATGAAATGATCAGACTCTGTCCCTGCTTGTTGCTCAAGTAGTTTCCCTGCACCAGAAAGCAATCATAACTACAGAGAAGGTAATAGGCAAGGAGGCAGCATCTTCTCTATAGCCAGGTGAGAAAGGACCTGAATATGCAAGGAAACATCAAGAATATGGAAGAACTCAGAAACGTGAATGGGGGGAGGGAAATAAAAAACCCCAGGACACTCTTACAGAAATCCATGTTTGAAAGGTGAGTTGGAATGTGGTGTCTCCAGTTTACACCTAGGGTAGAGAAAGGTGCCCATGGTTGTCAGAGATCACACAGTGTGTGTGACAGGAGACTTGATTTCCTTTGATAGACTATCCTAAGCTGTTAAGAAAAGTGAATCCCAGGAATTCAGTCATGTGATAGAAAAGTATACGAGAAATGCTTACTTTAAACTAGATAGCACAGTTCAAATGTCAGACATTGAAGACTAGAAGTAAAGTGCAAGTGTATTTATGGGAATCATAAATAACTCACAAACAGGGAGGAGGGAGTGAAATTAACCAAATCAGCTATTCGTTATGAATTATTGGCTCACTCTTAAAGGACCAGGGTCTCCTCCTGTCTCAACAGTAAGTTGAAGTGTGGTCAATCAGAGCAGACAGCCTGGGGGACAGCAGCTGCAACAAGAGCACACCTCTGTCAGAGAGGCCAGGCTTCCATGTGTAGGACATACAGAAATACCCAGAAAAGTAAGGCAGGAAGGAAGCAAAAAAAGAAAGGTGAAAACAAGGAAACAGCAAAATAAGTAAAACTTAAACGAACTAAACCCACTAGAATTATTTACAAAGATTAAGAAGTTTTCTTTTGAGTTTTTTTCTTAACATTTTAGCTCAGTGTTCTTTTAGTTGATGAAATTCAGAAGTAAATACTCAGTCTGGATATGATCTAAACACCAAAAAGGCTCTTCCCTTTAAACAGAATGGGTCCAATTCCTTTGAAATAAATGTTTGAAAAGGAGGTAATGTTTGCTATGTATCTTCTGGCTAGTCCTACAAATGTGGTGGCAAACTTTTTCTTCTATCCACTGTATGTCCATTATCTCAGCCTATCTGTACAAATCATTGTCATGTCTCACCTATTTTTTCCTGCAGCTAAGTTCACATCTCTAGCCAGCTGGTTTGGATATTAACACTATGCCCTGTGCATTGTCCCACTCATTGAAAACCTATGATCCTGAGTCTCAATAAAGCTACCAAATAATACAGCAGTCTGTTTCCCATGCCGTGCCAATTAAAAAGCAAATAATAATAAAATATTGGAAGTTGGTGAGGACCATAATTTTTTTCTCATTTTCCCCTTACATTAACAATTCAAAATATTTTCTTCACTTACAGCCAGTTTCTGAAGGGGACTTCAGCCTAGATCTAAGGTCAGCAAGAGTTGATCCTGCAAATTTTCATTAATTTTTACCTTTCCAGCTAAAAAAGTATGTAGTGTATTTTTTATTTTCAGCTTTCAGTCCTCAATTCTTTCTATATTTCTTTTTTTCCACAGTAGATTAAAGAACCTTTTGTTCCCTGGTGTTTTTCCCCTATGTATGTGGTTATAAACCATTATCAAATCACCTTTCAATCTTCCTATTTATAAGCTTTATAAAATGAGTGCTTTAAATTTCTTGCTGTAAGTCATTAAGTGTCTGGCCATTAAATAATTTTTATGGCTCTTTTTAGCACCCTCACTAACATCCTTTAAAAATATGGAGACCAGAACAGCAGACTATTGCAATAACAATCACACAGAGGTAAGCTAACATCCTTCTACTCCTGTGTTTATGTACCCATGGATGGCATTAACTCTTTTCCCACAGCACCACGTAAAGGTTTTTAGAGTCGTGTATCTACAGTGACCCCTAAATTCCTTTCAGAATCACTGCTTTCCAAGACAAACTACTCCATTCTCTGGACTTAACTTGTGTTTCTGAGTCTGTTACCTGGCATTTGGTGAGACAGAATGAAGCACATTGTGATTGAATGGTACCCCTTTGCCAAGTAGAGTAGCACCTGCAGTCAGCTTTTTTTCTTTCCATGCCATCAGTTCTCACCTCTTCTACAAGCTCATCACAAGTGATTTTATATTCACTTCCATGTAGTTGGTGGAAAGGTTGCTGCTAAGAGCTTTCTCAGACCCCAGGCAATACAAGCAGGGAGAGGCTGGCACCACAGGCTGGGAGTGGGCTTTGTTTCAGTCATATATAAACTATATTCTTACAAATGCCTCCAAACATACACCCTAACTATGTCTTTGCTTTCCACATGGCTAAATGAAGAAAAATAAAACAATACTGCTGGAGGAAAAGAGGCATAGAAAAATCAGCGGGCTTGCTCACAGTTATGCTCAGAAGTAAGAAATAGGATTCACATTTCTATGTCTTGTTATTTGCACTCTTTGCCTATGCTGTTTATAAGTTTTGCTTCTTTTTCCATGTATTTTCCCTTCTCCTCAGATAAAAAAACAAAACAAAACAAACAAAAAAAAACACAAATAAAAAAATCACCACAGATTTTTTTACCTGTGTGTCCTTCTAAAGGAGATATGCTACCTGAGTCAGTAGTTGCATGCTATACTTCTGGAAGCTGTTTTAAGTAGACTGTTGAACTAAGCAACTATAATGACTCCATCTGCCTTTAAGAGAACATTTTTCTGCGCTGCTTTTAGGAAGAATTTGGGTGCATTTGCTAGTGGTCATTTTCTGATAGTGTGGAGTTTTTTGCACACTTGAGTTGTCTGGTTAATACCAAAATAGATTCGGTCAGGAGTTCAAGTTTTGCCCGTGCCAGTGTTAACGGTGTCTTCACAGATAAAGAGAATGAGTGTACAGGTTGTGAGATGAAAGAAACTTCTGACTTGGAGCCAGGTCTGCTGGGAGATTTATGGTCAAAAATGAGAAAAATTCCTGGGGAGGATGAATCATTCAAGGCCAGGAAAGAGGTAAGCTAACCTCTGAGGGGAAGTCTTAGGGGAAAAAGCCAGTCTAAGTGATGGGGCAGATATCCCAATGGGATTAGAGTGCCAGGCTCAGAAACAAAGAGGCGAAGATTAGAGTTGGTGCTTCTGGCTTCCCCCTCTCGTCTAGACATCATTAAAACTGCAGGAACTGATTCAGTGTGTGGAAGTTACATGACCCCGAGGTCACACAATAAGCTTGTTTCATAAGTCATATGCAGTATCCACCTCTGCTTTCTCATTCAGTTTCTCTTGTGCTCTCCCATTCCACTTCTAGCCTTCAGTCCTAGACTTTTCCTTAGAGACTGCTATCACATCTCTCTGTTGTCATCACTCAGACCTATCCCACCATGACTCGCCTTGCAGGCCCATGTTCTTCTCCCATTACACGTCAAGAGCAATAGCCCTTTCCACCCCAGGCTGCCATCCCAGTCTCTGTCTCTCCATGCTTTACCCTGGGATCCTTTCTCTCGTACTAATGCTAGATTTTATCTCCTGTGTATTTGAATATGGGAGGTTTCTTACTACATCCCCCGTGAGTCCTTTGTAGGATGTTGCTGAGAGCACTAGATTCTTTCTGGAACAGACTCAGTTTTCAGTGCAGCTGCTGGACCAGGCATGGCCTGAAGCATCTTAGAAGACAGTTGCAGGGAAGCTCATTCTCAGCCCTGGCTGGAGCATTGCCAGTGCAGATGGTATTCTTTGGGAATATATAACTGTTAAAAAATTAAAAAGATCACTACCAAGCATGAGCAAACAGTGATATTCAAAGGAGTAACAACTTTTGTAGAGTTTTACAGAGACAGCAAAAGTCAGATCTCTGAAAAAGGCCACACTATAATTCAAATTCCAAATTGTGAGAATGCTAGGCCTTTCTAAATAATACAGTTTTCTAAAAAAAGTCTTTGCTTTGCCTTATGTGGGAAAGATAAGGAAA
Source organism: Pezoporus occidentalis (assembly GCF_034315485.1). Classification (NCBI taxonomy): domain Eukaryota; kingdom Metazoa; phylum Chordata; class Aves; order Psittaciformes; family Psittacidae; genus Pezoporus; species Pezoporus occidentalis. The sequence continues at coordinate 1,837,875 of NW_026916093.1, read as the reverse complement.
AGTTTCTTAACAGGATGATAAAATTAGGATGATAAAATCAGTTTGTCTATCTTAATCTGACATTGCAGTAACAATTTTGAAACAAGGCAGAAAGAGGCTATAATTTCAGAATAAAAAAAGTCACATCATTTATTTTATAAAGCCTTCAATATAACTCACTGGTTGAAATTATCCAGGGAACCAGAATTAACACACTTGGCTGGTGAGAAAAAACAAACCCAAAGCACAAATCAGTGGCATTTTCAATAACGTCTATAAATGCTGACAAGTCACGGCTCCATGGCTTCCTCCCTAATCCAGAGGTGCAACATTATTCTAGTACTAACTCAGAGGGTCACTGATTTAAATAACTTCCTGCAGCATATAATCTTTTCTTAGAGCTCTTCTGTTCAAGCAGTGACAACACCAAGGCCTGTTTACTTTCTGATACATTATTTTAACTTTCAAATTTTTATCTACATCGTGTAGCTTTTCCCCATTTAATAGAGATAAGTTTTTGTTCTCCTGGATTTATCACTTATCATAACTATGCTTTAAGTGTGTTTTTAATCTGTTAAATCGTATCTTTTGAAACACGATCTATATTGATCTAGAGCTAATTTTTTCTTAATTTGGTTTTTGAAAGTATTGTAAGAAACCTTTACACATACAATTTAGTGTGTGTTATGAAAGGGTAAGCTATCAAGTCTGGTATGTCTTTTGTTGAGCAGATAATATCTTACTTTCTTCTCTTGAATTATCCCAACTATAAAGAAAATGTGTATTACAAATGAGTATTAAACAATTTGTTGTGGATACCAATTTTTCTTCAATTACACCATTGTTTCCCTCTCAATCTACTCAGACACTTACTGATAGCTTTCTTTTTAAATATTTAGAAGGTTGGTTTATCTACTCTGATTTTTGCCCTGAATCTTTTTGAAGTGATGCCTAAACTTCATTGTATGGCAAGTGATGCAGCAAATAAATTCTAAGAAATCCAAAACCTAGATCTTTGCATCAGACTATCCATTGAAAAAGCAGTAAATCCAGAATAAATATATTGATTTCAATGGCTATGTTCTGAGCTTGCAGACTTACATGAGAAAATAGTGTTTGACCTATTGATTTCTACTACCTATTTGTATTTCCCTATGTGATCATTACATCATGCTTCCAGTTTGAAATAAAGTTTCTCAAGGTTGAGTCTACAGCAAGTAATAAATTATTGGAGGTAAGGAAGTCCCACAAATACCAAGGATACATTAAATTCACCATTTTAAAAATGCTAGACTAAGAAAAGGTGCATTTTATAATTTAAAGTCCACTTACATATGAAAAAAAACTGAGAACAAATAGAAGAATAAAAGGTGTATCTTGGTCTATGTTATTGTCTATCAAAGATCTATGGTCGACCACTAATCTGAATCTTTAGAAGTAGGTTGTGCCCATGGATGTAGAGAAGAGATTGCTGCGTTAAAGAGTGTTCCCCAAATCTTTACCTTAAAGAGAGCAGTCTGTAAGCTGATTCACTTACTGTGATGTTTGCCAAAAGAAAATGTAAGTCAAATATAGCTTTAACCATGGCAAAATGTACAGATATTCCCCTATAAATAACAAGAAAACAGATATACTTTCTGTAACTAAATGTTAATTCTACACAGACAGGAGAATATATGCAGATTACATACAGGTCTCTTCAAAATTCTGTGACAAAGTTGTTCTGAGGGTCCAAATTCTCTGTATCCCCTTACAGCTGTGATTTGTGGTATACATACGACATAACTCCCCATCACTTTATTTTGATTGGCACAAACCCTGCAGCAATTTTTATGACCAGAAGCATGCTTTGTGAATCAAAGCTTGGAAAGTAATAAAAAAAGGACATTAGAAAGAGAATAACAGTGACTCTGTCTTCTGTTCAAACATCCATGCATCAGAATTCAGAGGTTTATTCCAGTAAACCTGGAACTTGCAGCAAGAGTGTCTGAAGTTTGTTTCTCCTAAGATGTGCCTGAACCAATAACATTTCCTCTATGGCTAGAGAAGGTTAGTCTCTGAGTATCTGAAGACCAGCTAATTTTCCTCCACTATTGCAACTCCCCAAAAATGAGTGCATCAAAGGTTGTGATTCAGCACCTTCTATCAGTGCTTCCTGACATGTTCTATGATGCACCTGGGTGTCTCTGACTCATGCAACCATTCCAACTTTTAGAGACCATTGGAAAAACACAGTTCCTCTGGCTCCTACCATTTCTCTGGGATTTTTCCTTTAAATACAAAGAACCAGGGCTTTTACCATCTCTATGGCAACTTAGGATCCCCTATAGACAAAATTAACTCCCACATTTCCTGTCAAGTTTGACTCTACAGCAACTCTGTGCAGCTGGGGTGGTGGGAAGTTACCAGATTGCAGGAATAATTATAGTAAAATTTCACATAAATGCAACTATGCATATGAAGCTAATTAAAACAGAAAAATGATCACATTTGTAATGTAATTGACCTTTACAGTATTTGGAGAGATACGGACTTCAAATGGGAAAATAAGTACAACCAGGCAATGAGATAGTATTTTTCACTCCTCAGCAATCCTCCCTTTTATTGTGTCTCGTTTTAATTCTGCTCAAACACAAGATAGAATTTGTGCTTCAGGGATCCTTACACAGAATTAAAGGCAAAGAACTTCCTTGTAAATGTCCTAGGGTTTTTTGTCATCTTGGACTTTTTTGAGCAGATTAAGGAAAAAATAGCACCTCAGTTCTTTTGTAAACAGTCGTGAAAGATCCTGAGCCAATCTAAGCTTTTTCAACTCCAATTTCTTCTTTCACTTAACAAGTAAGGCCATTAAATAATCTCTGCCCTTGCCGAGGTCATGGTGCTTCCTTCCTTGCTGGAGCTCACTAACCCAGCAGAATTCTATCCACATCCTATTCCAGTTGCTTAGTGAGATAAAGTGGCACAGTGGTCCACAGTGGCAAAAGTTAGCTGGCAGGACTCCACAGCCTCAGGGGGAAGGTGGGAAAGGATGTTTACCTTTTGGTGGAAGCAAACTATGAGATCACATCTGCTTCATCATGTGGATTTGCTGAAAGAACTGAGATTTTTTGACAAACTGACTGTAGAAATAGCTCCATAGCCATCACCTTTGCTTTTCAGGTTAAAACCATGTGGTCTTTTTGGCAAGAATACAGCAGTGTTCTAGAAAATCTTTGGTCTAGCAAACAAACTGTCCAGGTTTTGGGCTCTGGAGATCCCTATCTTTTCTCTTTGAAATTAACTGGGTCAGCAAAGTATTTGCAAGGTCTAAAGCCACCAATGCTGATCCGGCTCATCCTATAACAAGGATAGAACCCCAGCATAACTCGTTAATAACAAAATGTGAGTTACTGTATATAACACTTCAGAATATGTTTGGCTCCTCACATCTCTCTTAACACAAAAGGGTAGAACGAACACTATCCTGTGAAGATCTTCCTCAGTAAAGAAGTGAAAGGTTTCAGTGGGATGAAATGCTGTCCTGAACGATGAATGCTTTAAATACCACAGGAATGAGTGATAAAATCATAACATCATTACATGATATAGTTTTTAGCTAGCAGTGTTACTTATTAGCAGTCAAAGAATAGGAAGGAAAACAAATATGAAAAAGGTACATGTTATGACTTGACTGAGAAGAATGTAATGAACAAATATTTTTTATTAGTTCATCTGTTTTTGCAAGTGATATTTAGTAATTAAGTGAATGGTGAAAGAGCCAAGGTCTGCAAGGAACGGGTTAGAAAATAATGAGAGAGGGAACAAAGCTGCACAAGCCCTCCACTTCAGGTGGTTACAGATAAAGATTTGTTTGCAGCAGCAGGGGTCTGCCCTGAGCAAAGCTTTCAAAATGTGACCACAAGTTATAAAACCTTAAATGCGATAACAGGCGAGGAAGCAGTATACCTTTCATTATTACCTGAGTGTGTGGGATATAAGTACATGTATTAAATGTTAACATTGCATAGCGAAGTCCTTGCCTGAGATTTTGGAGTGACATGTATTTTAAAGATCTAGTGGACTAACTCAATGCAGTTTAGTCTTAAGGATCCTTCCTGAGCTCCTGACTGGATTTGCAGGTCTTTATTTAAAGTTATACTCAGGTGAGTTTCTTCTGAACCATCTGTTTACACATACAGTGTACAGTCTCCTGGCTTCTGTAGAAAAAAAAACCCACCACCATTATTTAAAAGCCCCCATCTGTTTTTTCTCCTCACTTAGACTAACAGAAAGTTTATCTTTTTTTAAATCAACAAACTTCCGTGAACTATTATTTTTCTGAGTACTCAGCAAGAAAACTACAATAAGTTTCTGCAGCCTGATTTGTAACATGCAAATATTGGGAATTCATATTTATTTAATTGCAGAGAAAAGAATGTTTTGTCATTTTTCTCTAGGAAAGCAAGCACCAACACAGAAATGCAACAGGCTTTTAATTTGATAGGTCTTGTACTGCAGCAGTTTTTATTTGTTCCCATAGGACTCTTTGAGCTTTCCCAGATCTACCTTGTACCACAGAATTTCCTGATGGTCTTCATCAGCTTTTGAAAACAGAATTGTTACAAATGAGAGCTTACAGTGGCAGCCCTGGTTTATTTTATGCAATGCTGCTACATAATAATTGTATTAGGAAAGTTTGGCAGCATTTCACAGCTGCACTAAGTCACGCTAATGGGTGGTATCCAGTTGCTAATGCTGAAAACTGCTTCTACACAGAAGCTGATTTAATAGGTTTGCTCACTAGCAAAGGCTCACTCGCTTCTTTCACTTTTTAAAAAGAGGCCTCACATTATCCAATTTGTATGTCTGATGAAAAGTCTCAATAAAGGGTGAATAAAGTGGTATGGAATAAAATCTGCGCACTCACAAGAAAAAAGCCCTAAATGAGATTTTCCATCGACATCTATTATTCTTTTTCTAACCAAGAGACCAGAAAGAAGAGGCTTCTTAAGTTACAAATTTAAAGTAGTTTCAGGTTTACTTGATACCTCTGAGACTCTACTAAATTTTCCCAGTCTTACAAGCCTGTGTCCCATGCAGTTATGTAAAGCTCAGCTGAGGTCAGAGTGATTAAGGTGAAATTTAATAAAGAGCTCAGGCACTTCATGAAATGGAGGTTATACAGTACAATTACCAATAGGTTATAGGGTTCAAGGTGATCCAGTTTTTAGGTAGTGCCAGGTATGCTTGTGGAAGTCCTTCCTTCTGATGACTCCAGAGCAGCACCTGCCACACCTCCCTACAAGAGCCTCTTCTCCCCTCTGTTCCTACAAGGATGCTTCATCCTTCCTCCGTGCACAGAAACACAGACACTTACCTGCCCACGTGGTGCAAACATCTGCTCCTCTTGGCCACCTGCACACCTTCAAACATCTGTCCAAGCGGGTGATCCACCTCCCTGCACAGTGGTAGCAAATTACTTCGCTCTTCTTTTTCATCAGCAACTATCTGTTTTGCTTATCCTTGTGCCAGCAGATGCTCATGCTTCCCAGCTGTACCCTGCATGGAGCCTATCTGAATGTGCCAGGGTGAGTGCAGGGGGAGCTCTGCACAAATTCTTCTTCTTGTCTCTGAGAAGGCAGTGGCCAGGTGGAGCAACTTGTGGACCTTTTTTGACCTAGGGGTGTCCTTCCTTATCCTTCACTAACAGGCAGGTGGGTGATACCAGCATCATTTCAAACCATAAGTGTGTCTTACTTGTAACGTGCTGAGCAGGCTCCAGATGTGAACTTGGCACTGACTTGCCAGGAAACACAAATGACACTGCTAGATCCTGTCTCTGAAAGGAGATTGAGGCTCACCAAGTAGTTCAAGCGAGTCAAAGTGGTCTGCATCTGTGCATGAGGATGATGAAATGTCAGACACTGAGAGAGTTTCAGGCTTATAAAGACCACAGTTTATGCATTTGGATGGCTCAGAAAGAATGTAGCAGACACAGAAGAATTAGGTACTTGGTTAAATGTACTGTGTTCGAGTCTCACTGTACCGGTTTAGTTTGTTATATGGGACCAGATTAGCTAATATTAATACAAGAAAAAATAACACAGCGAAGAAAACCTGAAATATTTAAAAATAATTAAAAAAATCATTACCGCCAAGGTTGTTAACCTATGATAAACCTAATAATGTAAGTGTTCTTGCTTTACTATTTAATTTTTCCAAAGCTATCCCTTTCTCAGATAGTCAGGAAACCTCTGTTGCATTTCCAGGTCTGGAACCCACATGGCCAATACTTTTCAGAGCATCCTTTATGGAAGCCTAGAGACAAGTCTGACTGATAAGGCCTAACATGTCAGACAGAAGCCTTGCTACCTTCCATGTTCTTTTGCCAAAAAATGCAGCTCATTTAATGCGGGGCTGGAAGGAGAACAGTGAGCATAATATTGCTTCTTGAAAGAGCTTTCTAAGGAGTTTTTCCAAGCTTCTTAAGGAGCATAACCCTTCAGTGAAGGGATCAGAACACTGAAAGATGAAACATGGAGTACAGCCTTTGTCCCAAGCAGTAACTAAGACTTTTATTTGATGATAAGTCTTTGGACTAGGACTGGAAATACAACTGAGAATATTTAAAACTTCATGATGGATAGGAATTAGAAATCATCCTTGCACTCAGTGACCAGCTCCTGGCATATCCTGTTTTAGCACACTGTATTTTGTAGCTGCTGTTTTGAGAAGGAAAATTGTTTGCCTGGATATTACTTTTGAAATACTCAGCTTTATGTTGCCCTATCCTTTTTGTAAAACTGCTTGTAGCATTAACAAGTCTATGCAATGTCCCATGCATCACTCAGTCTTACAGCATCATATTGACAGTTTGGGAGAGATACAACAGTCATTTTAAAAGGCATTTTCTCTTTTAATAAAACAAAATATCAAAGTATGGTACATGCTACATGAAGCAGACAGCACCTTACAGCTACACAGTAAAATGAAAAGGAAATATATATGACTATGATCAAAGTAAAACTATTGTTCACTTTAATTACATAGTAAAAAGAGTAAAAAGTACTTCTTAGGCTACAGTTTACAGATCAGGACCAGGCTGAGAAATTAAAGACCATATGTCTAAAACTTTTAGTTAAGAAATAATAAAGCCTACACAAAAATAGGAACTTTTAACACAACAGAATATTCACAAGGTTGAATCAAAATATGGTTCACCTTTCAGCATTGCACAAAAGACACTGTTAAAATAAATGGTGCTAATTTAGTGTGAAGGTAAAATGGCCTGATTGACAGCTATGGGAAATTTTATTCAGGAAATAGTGCTAGAGAGGCAAATTTCCCTACATTGTCATCACCAATTTGCCTTACCTAGGAAGAGCTATCATAGGGGTAATTACTGCATCAAACCTACTTGTGTCTTTTCTGGTCACATGGTTTCTGTCTCACTAGGTTTAGATTGATACTGTCGAGTTCATTGCAGGTAGTCCAGCAAGCAGGTGTTGGATCGTGCTGGTGACAATCGTTTGAGGCGTGTGACAGTTCCTGGACTAAATACCAGCGTGTTTCTCTCTCTGCAAGTGCATCTGTGCACTAGTGAGATGCGCAGTACATAAGGCATCAAAGAGGTTGGTACTGACAGACATACCCATGCCCATGTCTGTGCCTGTGTTTGTGCCCATGCCTGGGCTCTTGCATGTTAAAGGAGGAAGAGGAGGAGAAGGATAAGAAGGAGGAGGAGCAGAAGGTATTACCTGGCACTGGACCAGGCATCTGCTGCAGACCATGGAGAATCCCATGAGGAGCTGCTGCCATGAAGAGCACATGCTGGAGCAAAGATGTGAGAAGGAGGGAGGGGCAGAGAGAAGCTGCTGCATTCTGTTTGTGACTGCCCGCTATGCCCAGCATTGTTTGGTGGCGGTCACTGGAGAGAAGGGGTGTCACTGACTCTGTGGAAAGGAAATGTTGTTTTAATGTTTGTCTTTTTCTTTACCAGCACCTGAATCAGTAATTAAATATATTAATTTTTTTTTTTCTCAGTTTAAGGCTGTTTTGTCCACAAAGATTATTGATAAGGGATCTCCGTGTCCCTATCTCAATGGACAGAGCCTTGGGTGACATGGTTTAGTGTGAAGCATCCCTGCCCATGGCAAGGGGGTGGAACTGGATGACCTCAAGGTACTTTCCAACCCAAAGCTTTCTAAGATTTTATGATTCTGTGGTCTTTCTTGTTCTTCCTATTTTCTCCCTCATCTCACTGAGAGAGGGGATTACATGAGTAGCTGGGTGGGATTTTGGCTGTTAGTCAAGGCTAACCCACCAAAGATTATTTTTTTTTTAATGAAAATTATGTTTAAATACCTGCTTTTCTATTTTTGTTGCTGTTTTTGCTTTTAGGCATTTGCAAAACTTCAAATAATTCCAGATGAAAGAAGACTACACTTTGTTTGGGGTACTTTGCATTTGAATAAAAGCATTCCCCCAAAATTCAACCTGAAGGATAAAAGAGAGGGTTCTTCAAAGACATCAAGTGAAATTAAGTCACTGAGAATGTTTCGTTAAGCTTTGAATGAGGCCCTTGGGAAAGTTTCTAAGCAGAGTTTGTGATCCCTCCATGTTTTCTACAGGTTAAAAGAAAATTTAGAATTGAAGTTAATACACTTTGAACCTAAAATCAATACAAACTAGGAATAACCCAGTGGTGAATAAGTGATTTTAATTCAAAACAGAAAGCAGAATGCATCTGCAGTCATTTTAGATTTAGAAAAATTAATTAACTTTGACACAACTACAAGTGAGCTGGCTCATTGCATGTCTTTCGAAGTCCAAGACAATCATCTTAACAATCATGCTTAGTATAATTTGAGTAAATGGAGAAATACATTTGAAAATGTCAGAATCACAGTCGATATAATTGACCAGAAAATGGGGAACAGCTTTCATACTCTCTTATATAGCCAATGGAATGCTCTATTTTCATAAGACTATCCTGGACAGGTTTAAGTTTATTATTATAAAGAATATGTTCAGCACCTTGTAGAAAATGAGATGAAAAGTCACTCAGTTTCTCAAGTTGTTACTGCAGATAGATAGAAGTTTTGATGATAAACTTTGAAAAAGTAAAGTTCTTGGCCCAGTGAGGAATTAGATGGTCTCAGTTACCTTAAAGCTAATCAGTATGAAGGATGCTGAAACTTAATAGTTTCTGATGGAGCACCATGGCTTACCTGTATTTTCTTGCTACTTGCAAAAAGTGCTTTTGTAAGCTCTTTATACTGAAGATAGATCTTGAAAAAATACATGCTAGGCTGAGGAATGGAAATAAAGGATGAAGACAAATGAAGATCTTTGACAGTCACATAGTGAATTTGAACGTAAATTATGAGGAAAATGTTTCAAAATAAAAGCTAAAACAAAACAAAACCCCCTACAACCTTTCCCTCCCACCATCTCTCCCTCTACATATCAACAATCTTGTTTAGAGATTTTACTTGTTCATTTCTCCATAAACCACACTTCCATAATATTTTTTCCCTCAATCAGTTTTTGCTTTCATTTTGAATGGCTCACATTAATAATTTCTATTTTATGGACAATATTTTGCTCAAAATTACTGATAGTAAATTGTGAGGTGGACTCCTTGATGTCATTTTTGTCATTGAGTGCATTGATTTCTTGGACAAAAAAAATCAACCTGCTTTTTTGACACTGAATAACCTAAAACCTCCAAATAAATATCAAAGGTAGCTGGTAGCACAGAAACAATAAGACTGTATTAGTAGTATCCTTTGTTTTTCTTTGTGAGAGTTTGATTCTTTGGTTCTTTCATCCTTCCGTTCTTTTAAACACTGCTTCTTTACATCAGTGTTCTGTATCTTTCTGCTTGCTGCTGCTTCTTATAGAAAGCAATGTTAATTACAATAATGGGTTTTTAAACCAATCTCATTTTACAAAACTGTACTAAAACTCAGGTTTTCTTGAACACATCAGAAATCTCACAACAGAGAACTTCTCTTTTGGTTTTGGTTTGTTTTGGTTGGGTTTTTCTTTTTTTCCAGGGGTAGGTTTTCACCAGCACAATGTCCAGAAAGATCTTTTTTTTCTTGGGTTTATTCTGCAAGTGATCCTTTGACTGTTTGGGCTGTCTGCATCTGCTATGATTCTGCTGTGTGCACACATAGATACACATTGAGAACAGATTTACCTCTTATGTTTATCACGACTGAAGGACAGCCTGTATATCCACAAGCTCAATGAGATTTTACCCAACTGTCAGACTAACAAAGAAAACACAGAGAATTGAAACAAATATCAGTGCAGTTTAAAAGTACTCTGTTATGGCTGGACAGTGAACTCTGGCACTTGGGGGGAAAGAAGAAGCCTGGAATTCTGCACGATTAATTTTTGGTGTATCCCAAGGAAAAGGTTGGGAATTCCACTATTTGGCATATAGATTTCAATGTTATTTTGTCTGTGTGGAGAATATGAATAGGTGCAAGCATCATTTTTCCCAAAAGTCTAGGTATTAGTGAAATCAGGTCAAAGTTTGTGAACAAAGCCATTGAAATAGATACACTGATCAGAAACTGAGATGCCTGAGGTTTCTCCATATGTAATGGATATGACCACAAATTCTGATGGCTTTATTCAGTGCTGAACCAATAAAAGCCATTTGTTTTCCGTTCCGAACTGTTTGTCCGGAAAGGAAGAAAAGCAAAACCCTCCATACAAGGGTGTTACCTCCTTCCAGTTTGGACATCTGGTAACCTATAGGTGTTCAGGTGTGCACAGAAGAAAAAGATGGATTAGGTAGAGAACAACATTGTGAAAGCATTACGTCTTTTACTAACATATCTTAGAACTGAAAACCAAAACCCCTTAATTCACTCTTCACCTTCTCTTATTAGGTTTTCACAGTTTTCTTCATACTGAAAGATAACAGTAGGGGCTCCTTTCCTTTCCTTTCCTTTCCTTTCCTTTCCTTTCCTTTCCTTTCCTTTCCTTTCCTTTCCTTTCCTTTCCTTTCCTTTCCTTTCCTTTCCTTTCCTTTCCTTTCCTTTCCTTTCCTTTCCTTTCCTTTCCTTTCCTTTCCTTTCCTTTCCTTTCCTTTCCTTTCCTTTCCTTTCCTTTCCTTTCCTTTCCTTTCCTTTCCTTTCCTTTCCTTTCCTTTCCTTTCCTTTCCTTTCCTTTCCTTTCCTTTCCTTTCCTTTCCTTTCCTTTCCTTTCCTTTCCTTTCCTTTCCTTTCCTTTCCTTTCCTTTCCTTTCCTTTCCTTTCCTTTCCTTTCCTTTCCTTTCCTTTCCTTTCCTTTCCTTTCCTTTCCTTTCCTTTCCTTTCCTTTCCTTTCCTTTCCTTTCCTTTCCTTTCCTTTCCTTTCCTTTCCTTTCCTTTCCTTTCCTTTCCTTTCCTTTCCTTTCCTTTCCTTTCCTTTCCTTTCCTTTCCTTTCCTTTCCTTTCCTTTCCTTTCCTTTCCTTTCCTTTCCTTTCCTTTCCTTTCCTTTCCTTTCCTTTCCTTTTTTTTCAAACTTTTTCAGAATTATAAAACACTTCCAATTTTGATGTCATCTTTGAATCCTGTTTAATCCTTCTGCCCAGGTATGGAGCAATAGCATAGACTTTCCTGACATTGCACAAATTCAGAAAGCTCCTTGAAGACTAGGAAACTCTATAAAGGTATGACTACAAGGAGCTAAAACTTAAAATAGAATATCTGAAGGTCTGCTGAATTAGTGGTCTTCCTTGAGTTATCAACCCAAGTCCAGGAAGCAAATTCATAAAGATTTGAAATACTGAGTACAATGGAAGAATGACTCAGCTGTTGAAACTTTTCAAAGTATAATCCACAAAGTAATTCAGTACATACCCAATGTCCCTAATGGCACTGATGACATTATAATCTTTGGCAAAATTCACGAAGTACACAAGCAAACTCTCGTGATATTTGACTGCCTGACAGCCATTAACCTAACATTTCACAATGACAACTGAAGCTGAATCAAGTAATGCTATACTTGCCCCCCTTCCCAGAATATTATTTAGAGATAGACATAAAAAATAACAGCAAACAAAACCGCAAAGTAGCTTAACATTTATATTGCAAAATCTCTTCACATACAGCTCAACATTCTGTACCTTAACACCACTTCCCTTCTGACGAGCTTAGGTGGAGCACCCTTGTTGTAAGCCAGGAAAATCACCAAGGTGTGATTTCCTTTCTTAAATCTGTCTCCTCACTGACCTTACCCCACAGCTGAACCTGCTAGAAACTTCCATTCATGATCACTTATACACTTTCCCAGATTTTTTCCCACTGACTACAGGACATAATTTACTGTCTGTCTCCTGATATAGTCTGAGTAAAATATCATGTGTGAACAGCAATGGTTAATGATGTCCAGATGTCTGGATCTCAAACTAGGACACCTTTCTCAAGACAATGCTTTAATACCAGCTGTCTCTAACATCATCTCCCTCTGTAACTCTGGGCAAGTTGGTCGTGGCAAAACAACCAACCAACCAAAATAACAACAAACCAACACGACCCCATGCCCCCTAAAAACCCCCAAACAAACCTAAACAAACCCCCAAACCTAACCAAAACTATGCATTAAATTTGTCTGTCCAGCTTAGCTATCTAGAGTTTGAAATTTCAAGGGGAAATTGAACTGTAATCGGTAGGTTTTTAAAGAACTTTTACTAATCAGCTGGGCAAAAAACATTGCAACATTGATACAGGGTTACAAGAACTGTCTTTATGAAGCCAAATAAAAAGCTGCTCAGGAATTCGCTCAGTGTGGAGACTTCATGAACCCAAACACAACTGAAAAAACACTGGTAGCTTTAAACGTGTGAAGTGATTGGGTTTTCTTAAGTGGAATGCTTACATACTTTTCAAAAGATGCAAACTTGCTTGAGTGCCTCCTTTTTCTTCCAGAGTGAAGAAACTGAAAACTAATCTTTAATCTAGAAACCATCTTGAAATTTCTTCCTATCAGTTATGTTCCCCCTGTCTGTTAAGTGCAAACAAATACCCAGATCAGTTTGTTAGTCTCCTGTGATTTCAGTTGTGTTCCTTGAAATGACTTGCCAACACTGTGAGTGACATATCCACCCTCTGGTAATTTGTCATTGATAGATTATTCTTTAATTAAAGTTTCAAGATGGATTTTCTTGTACTCAGGAAAAGCTGGCTTTACAGTTTTTATCTGGAGGCATAAGGTAAGAGTGCAGATCCATAAGTTGATGTCATTTATCAGAAAGACAAATAAATACATATTTTATATATTATATTTATGTAAATATGTTTTATATATGTTATATACAGAGAGATATTTTAATCCCAAATTTAAACACCTTTATAGAGCAAAAATACTGATACAAATCAATATACATTTCAGTAGACTTGTGTTGCTTTATATGATAAAAGCATGTTCAACATACTGCTATTTGATCCCACAACTTACAATATTAGCAACAAAATCAATCAAGTGCCACAAAAGTGAATGGAAAGACTACTATGGCCAAATCTGAATATAAAATTGCGAACCACAAAACTGGTTAACACTGCATAACCTTGAGACTTGAACTCCACAGTGGCTGTAGTTTTTATTTAGAGGGAGACTCATGAAAGTGTTTTTTGAGTATGACAGGGGCAGGCTCATCACAAAATGAGATGGCAGATACACTTGTTTAAAAGGCGGATGCAGTAGAAGCTAGAAGACCATGATTTACACCTGCCTAGCATACAGGAATTCAAACTCATCTCAAAATACAGCACCTACCACCAGGTTATCAGATATTTATACTTTCATTCATTTATTTTGCAATCATGTCAGTGTGCAGGAAAGAATTAAAGACAAAGCTATTCAGGAAGCAAAGAAGCAAGAGGCAGCACAAGTCTGTAGCTGCCAGTTTACCCCACAGAAACGTCATACTGAAAATATGTGCAGGTCTTTTTGTTCAAGCCATGAAGTCTTCGAGTGCCTCTCATAAACTTTGTAAGGGCTGTATTAAAGGTCATTAGGGGCAATGGGAGTGAAAATCCTGTAATTTTAATGGGATGAAGAAGCCTTCTGCTAGTGCCAGTGACTTATGACTGTTTGTGGAATACAAACACTGGCATCCTTTGCTGAATCTAGCACATTTTAATTCCAGCAGTGAGTGGTTTTTGCCTCATAAATAACCTTTTGGCTCAGGCATATTCTGTTGTCACAGACATCTCTTGGAATAAGTCAGTGTAAGATATCCAAATTATATATGCGGTATCTTGATACTAAACATATAATCTTAACGTACCACATTACTGATGTGATGCACGTTTTATTTTTTCTTTCTATAACTCTTCAATATATGATTACTAGAGCAAGCAAAGTGCCCAAAACTAAACAACCCCCTAAACAAAAACAGAACAAAGAGAAGTGACACAGTGACACACACCTAGATGACCTGAACACCAAGAACATGTTGACATATTTGAGTTCTGTATTTGCCTCGCCATCCCAGCCAAGTACATCTACACAAAGGAACATTTTTCCAGTGAATTCATTTCCGAGTAGCAGCCAGCTTTCTTTCTGGCTTTTTTTTTTTTTCCCTTGCCTGTTGCAAGGTGAAGAGTTAGGAGTGAAAGAGCTGACAGATTTTCTCTTTGCAGACAGGTGTGATTTAGGGGTATTATTTCTTTTTTTCAATACACTGTGAATCACAGAGTTTCACAGTGCAAGGGTTGCACAAAATGTAATGAGTCAAATCCTCAATAAATATTTACATCACTTGTGCAAAACTAAATAAACTCTAACTCCAGAATACTGTAACCTTTCATTAAAAAAAAAATGTAAACCAGCCCCCACAGGACATGTCAGCTTCTCATACATCATATGAAATCCAACACAAACATTTGGGAGCAGTAGTATGCTTTGCAGCGTTTATTAAACTTGCTCCTTTATCCTCCCTCCTTATGATTCTTCTAATAATGGATTATGTGGCAAAAGATTATTGGGTTTGTGTTGGCTTTTTTAATGAAAAAGTCACAAAATATGTGCCGTGGAGACATGAGAAAATTACATAGTTATTAGGAGAGAGTATGGAACCCATAATGCAACAGAGCATAATTGCTGTGCCAGTTACCTTCCCTTACTGATTTCTGTCAAAATCCTAATTCACATCTTTTTTTCTTTCCAGCTTCCTTCTGCAATTTTTTACTGCATAGAAAAGGTTCCATTTGTCAATGGTTAATAAATAAATAGAGGTTAATAAATAACTATAGCATGCTTGTAGTTATCAATAAGTGATTATTAACAGCTTATTGATGTTTAGATTCCATAATAATGAACAGTTTATTAAAGCATTTATTCATCTTTCCTTCAACTTTTAATTAAAATCTGATTTATAAATAATCCCCAAGAAATGACCTATTCCCATTTATGAGGTAGCCCTAACTCTCTAAGGTGTTTTATGATTTCCAGAATGCTGCAATCATGCTCACTCTATTTTGGATATCAGAAATATATTAAACCCTTATTCTTTTGTATTTGTTGCCTGGCTTGCTCTGTCTGCTCACACTTCTGGTTTTCACCATCATTTCTGAGCATTCATTGTGCTTCACTTCAGCCAAGGACCTTGCTTTAATTTATACTGGCTACCTCACCCAGAAGTCATTCTATTCTGGTGAGACAATATGTCTTTGCTAGAGGGGAAAAAAAAAAAAAAGGAAAAGAAAAAAAACAGGAAAAAAATGAAGAAAATTAAAAATGTGGTTTAGATTATTGGACTATTGCCAGTAGCACAAAACAGCTTACAACCTGGTCTGGTGGCAGTCTGAAAACAGTAGGCTTCAAGCATAATTTTAACATAAGAAATCTGTATGAACACAAATTTATATTCACAAAACATACATGATCATGCTCAAGAGGTTTTAAATCTTTTGCTTTAACTAGTGAACAGCAATGCCTAAGTTATCCTTTTCTTCACAAAGTGTATAATGGTGCTCTTTTAAGACATGCTTCATTGTAATTACTGCTTTGCTACTGCAGTGTACTTCAGGGAATTGTAACTCACTGAACAAAGGTATCTTGCTTTTAGTTGCTGAACAGGCAATTAGCTTGCCCCAAAATGGCATGTTCGTATCCCAGCAGCCTCATGAAACAAGAAAAGTCTATACATCATATCCTGAGCTCTCTCCTGTGTCACAGAGTGTGAGGTTCCTTTCATACATACTGCTGATATCTGCTTGTCTGTGAGAAATCAGAATAACAAAGCAACAGTCCAGCCCCTTTTGTCACTGATCATATTTTTGTCACCAAAGGAAATCTGCGCTGATCAGCTGTAGCAATTTGGGAATATCCAGCACAGAGATTGCTTCCTCTTTCCTATCATTTGCAAGGAAGGTACTGCGCTGTGCACGCTTGGGCAGAATTTATCCAGAGTCGTGGCATTTGATCCTGTAGGCCCTAACTTTCACAGTTTCGAGGGAAGCTTCCTCTGTGAAACCTTCTTGCAAGGGTTTCCTGCAAAACATTACTTCAGTTGAAGGTTACCCCCAAGAAAAATGAACATTATAGATTTGTCACTCATTAATAAAAATTAGAAATTAAAACCAAGTTTTATTGTGGCAGAGTAAATGGTTAATTTTAGGTGAAAAACATAAAAAAAAAAAAAAAATAGGGCAAAAAAAACCCCAAACTAAATCCAGTCGTCAATCACTTGCTGTGTACTCAGATTTCTTGACAGTATGTCTTGGAGGGAAAACAGTTCTCCACACCTGACATACATACATAGCTTTTAAAACTGACCTCTGAAAGTAATGTGGGAAGCTGGCATCGTAGCCCTCTTCACCCTGTCTGCACTGCCTTAGAAACCATCTACATATTCTTTTTAGCCTATGATAAAACTTCCCCTCCTATCTTTCTTTTCCTCTCGTGCTTTTATTCACCTTTTCATGAGATGCAGGTTATAGATTTATACTAAATATGTCAGTTACTAATCATCTTTCCTTGCTTTCAGGGTTGGTACTCAAGACACATAATGCAGTTGCAGCAAACAGGATGCTTCACCTATGTTTAGGGTTTACAGTCCCATGGCAGTCCTCAGTTTCACATTCTTCATAGTTTAAATTACTTTCCTACCAAATTCAGTGTTTTCAGAACTCTTACTATGAAATGAACAGGATAGTCCCCTATATAACTGGTCTACATTCTGGACAGGAATCCCACTTTTGGTTGTTGACCTTAAGCAGATCCTTGGCCATAGCTGTATCCATGACACATTTTGCTTGAAAAAAAAACTACCCAAAGGCCTCTACTATGGAATGCTTCAGAGGTTTTAAATCAAGGATTTATCAAGTATTCATCTTGATATAAGAAAATGTTTACAGTGCAAATGATAAGTCACTGGAACAACCTCCCAAGGAGCACCCATCCCTTGAAGTTCTCAACATGCGATTGGACAGGGTGCTAGATAATATCACCTTTCCTACAAAAGGCTGAAGAAGAGGATTTTTTGAGGTCCCTTCCAGCCTTGGCTGTTCTATGATTCTATGAAAAGCCGGTGTCTGTGAAGTTGCAAAGGGAGAGGGGTTAATAGTTTTGCCTTCCAGTTGGTACAACTATGCACTAGAAGATTAAATATATAATAGCTATTATATTGCATACATTAGTAAAACATAATATTAAACTGCTCATTCTCACAGAATAGACATCTTTACTGTCTTCATATTTAAAGAAAAAAATTGTTTAGTCCCTCAGCTAACGTTTTTTGGTCCAACAGGTTTGCAGTTATTCCGTTCTGTTATACTAATGCCATTTACCTATTTAATTTTTATTTTTCCTCCTTTTGGTCTTCAATGTTCTCTCTGGGAAATTCTTACACACATGCCTGCATTTTAAGTCCAGCTTTGTCCTTTGTACCCCATATTTACTCAATTAGTCAACACGCTGTATCAGAATACCCGTTATTCTTACTCTCTACAAAGCCAGGTGTATCGCACATCATTCCCGTCAGTGACACCAGCCTAACTAAAGGAATTCCTAGAATTACCCTCCATGTTCAAAATGGCATAATAACTCAGCAAAAACAAAGCAGCAGTTTTTGAAATCAGCTTCCTGAATTAACAGAAAAGAAAGATTTATTTTGCATCAGTTATTCAAGGGAATTTTTCAGGGGCAAATTGTGTTTCTTTCTAACAGAAATAATTGTGCCGCACTGACAGAAATTTACTATGTGTGGCTATTTCAGTCCGTTGCCACAGATTTCCAGGAGGCTCAGATGACAGCAGGCAATTGCAATTGCTGTCAAGGCAGCAACTCCTCTAGAATCTCTGCAAAGTGCTGATGTGTCCACAGATTCAGAGAACAAACAACTTGCTTTCTGTACAGCTGAAGCAAGCTGTGTCAACAAGACAGAATTTGAATTATTACATGATGCTGTTACATCTATAAAAGCAGAAGAAGGGAGTACATGATTATGGCCTAGAGCTTGTGGTTAGGGAGGGAGTAATAGTAACTCTTCAGCATTAGTTGTTGATGGAAAACATCTGCTTCCTTTCCCATCCCTATGAAACAGGCACTTGGGAAATGTCCCCTGATGGTATCTCTCTGAACTGGGTCATTCCTCTCCCTAGAATTCTTATGCAACTTTTGGATCCACTGGGAAATAATTAAAATATCAGAATGTAAAGCAGATAAGAAACCTGGGAAGCCTGTACATTACATCTGAAATGTGGTATATGCCTCTAACTGTATGAAAAGTGCTGCCAGACTCTGTTGCCACAGCAGTGAGCACAAGCAATTCTTTGTTCTTCCCTGGGCCAAGACTGGGGCAAATCCAGATTCCTCCACTGCTTACATCAGAATCCACCACAGCCCAAGTGGTACTCATCTTCAATAGCAGCACATCAAGCTCAGAGGTTAACTAGCCCCACATAATGAGTGGAGGTGAATGCGACACATGTTGGGGAGGGAAATTTATTTCCTACTTTTAATAAATATCCTCTTTTTTTCCCTAGGCACATGCTTTCTGTTCAGGCCTAAAGTTCATGCTCTTCAAGGTAAACCACGTGGTATATTGCTGTGCAAAAGATGTAAGGAATGTGATATGAAGGAGTGATGGTTTTGTTTAGGCACCATGTTTTCAAACCCAGTTACCAGCACATTTAATCTACCATACAACAAAATGATCTAGGTTGTGAAATAATGATTGAAAGAGAAGAAAGATATTAGAGGAGAGGCAATTTTTCATTTTGAACCCAAATTTAGCCAAAAAGATTGCAGGATTGATTTCATGTTCTCATAAAGCACTGCTCATGAAGGAAGAAATGTGGGTTTTCCATTTAAAGAATGTCTGGTTTGAGAAAGCATGAATAGAGGAACAGTTCCCCAGACTGTGCTTTAATCCTTCAGAGTCTGAAGAGAGATATATTTATTTATATAAATTATATATGAACATACACATATAGAGAGAGTATATATTCTTACAGATAGGAACATTACTGTGCCTTACAGATAAGCATGCAAAAAGATAACAAGCCTTTCTTTTATGTTCCTTAATGATATACATACAGGAATCTTTTTTTTGTATTGTGTGAGTTTATATGTAATTATTAGATAAGTGAGGTGTGGGAGATAAGAGTTTTATTTCAAGGTGCCTTTATGTACGTAGAATGCATCAGTGTTAAAATGCCTGCATATAGTAGAACATTTTATTCACATTGTGTGTATGTCAGATTGGTTACAACAATTGTGTTCAAATAGCAAAGTAACTTGGTTTAAAACCTTTAAGGACTGTAGTAAAATAAATGAGGACAGCAAGTCTTAAAGCTTCCACACATAATGAAGCACAATATGATAAAGCATCTCTTCTCAGCTAGAGCATCCAGCCATTATGCTTCATAAATCCAAATCTATATTACTCACATTTATTTACAATATTTTGGGAGAAGTCTAGCACCCGACCAGAAATACAGTTTAAAAAGCAATAAATGTCAGAGGAAAAAAATGCCTTCTCTCATCAAGTGATAAAAGAAGGAGTTTGCTAAATATGTGGTGATGAATTAAAATATTACAACTAAGACAGAGACCATACATAATCCTGGAAGGGAAATTTTGGAGATTAAGAGGTACTGTAGTACAAGCTAGCTATTCTGTAAATAGTGTAGTAACACACTACAATGAGCCACTTGCTTGCTCAACATAGACAATTGACAATTCTCATGCTGCATATATCTATTTACTTAAAAATACATGATTTATTCCATTTATCTTTAAGTATTTAGGAACATTCATTAAAAATAATAAAGAAGGTACAAAAAGGGAATGGGTTTCAAATAGCAGATTCTGACTTTTAGTCTGTTTCTTGGTCAGTGACAAACCAATTTAAAGGTACTGATTTGACTTTGCTGATATACACAATGTAATAGCAAACCCAAGAAATTATTGCCTTAAATGCATACTCATCTCTCCTAATTCAGTGGGACTTCTGTTCACTACTGCTACTACTCCTGTTCACTAAAGTCTAAATCCAGAACAGTTTTGGGGGGGCAAACCCCTAGGAAAACTGAACAAGCTCAAAGCTGGAATTCTGAAAATTCCTAATACCAGCTCCTGAAGTATTGTTAGTCCAAAACTGACTAAGAGCAAAACTGCATAGACTGCTTTTGTACCAGCATAAAGTTTCATGATGTGGGGGGGTGAATGCTTGAACTGCCTCTCAAGCTTTCTCTCTCCTTCAAATGGTATGCAACACACTGTTCTCCTCTTAAGGTAGTCTGTGTACCCATAAACTTTAGCTTAAGTAATCACCTAAATTTTAAGGCATTGATCAATGAAGGCCTTCCAGGATCCATAAATATGTAATTTCTCTGCCTGTATTGCCCCCAGGGACCAATTCAGTAAACTGAAACGTATCTTCAGGATGGGATGCCATAAAAGATATAGTGTCTTTACCCATGCACTTTTCCCCAACAGCATAGTGACGGGATTTATCAGTGATCTAGGACATTTGGATTAAGTTTTCTCCCTCCAGCTATTTGAATGACTTTCTGCTATTTGAATACATTTTCTTCTCTTCCAGTCTAAAAAATAGAGGGGAGGGAGTAGGAAAAAAATAGGAATTGATGGATCTTCTAATTGGACTGATAAAACTTAATTTGGCTTCTATTCTTCTTTGCCACAGATCTTACTTAAGGTAACATAAAGGTGTGAGCGTGCCATTACTATAGTTATTTCAGCCAGGGGACAGCAGAACATCCTTGCCATGAATCTGTCAGGGTGGCAAGAGGAGGTGAGGAACCAAGCAATCACTGTTTCTCTCCAGTTATGTTCTTGGTAACCTGCGTGTAACCACCCCACTCAAGTACTTACCCCTCTCTACTTGGAGTTAGTGAGCGATATTCTTTACCATGATTACCTTGACTGCAGCCATAGCACTACATGGTTTCTCATCCTTGGATAGATGAAGCTGAGGCAACATGACTAGTTAATAACAGAGCTTCCCTGGCTCGCTGCAAACATAGTATGTTTTAGCCTACATAAAACCCAGAATCCATATCTTTGAAAGCTAAGGGGAAAAAGAACAGACAAAATGTGGATGATATATACTCAGCACCTCCTCCTGAAAACTGTGGGAAACTTCAAGCAACATGGCTGTCAGGTTTTGCAAGCCCTGTTTTCTGACATGGACTGGTTCAGGAGATTGCGTGTGAAATTGGTTTAGTGTGCACAAAATAATTGGATCTCCATAGGACACAATAAGAGGACATTAGAAAAGTGTAGTGTAGTTGTGAAGAAGTAGCCAAGACTGGTACTCCAGTGTGTACTAAAACAAAGCAGCAAACATCTGAAGGAATGCTTTATGGCCCAGTAGGTTAGACACACATTTAGCGATGGTAAAACAGGATTTCCTATATTTCCTGCAGTCAGAATGAATGCTTTTCATGTTAGACTGAGGGGGAAAACCATCTCTTCTCTGTTTTTATCCAGAAGGGCTGGATCTAGATACCTGCTTCCAGTAGATGGATCAGAAAGGAGAATCTTGATCCTGCAATGAAGCTCCAAAACCCCAGAGAAGGAGTAAGTACAGAATATAACCTTCTGTGTTGCACTTCCCGTTTGCAAATTTATTAGGCTGTCTCACGTGAGTTATATCCTTTGATGGCCAATTTGCCACATGCATGTTTCTGGATTTCACATGTAGCCTAGAACAGAAGTCAGAAATGTTAATTCCCCTTTGTAAACAAAACTACTTAACACTGATGCCATATTGATGAACGTTTTAGTGCTTCAGCTTTTGTGTGGCTTCAGCCCCATGCCACATACAAAGGAAATTTCCCTGCTGAAATTATGCAGGGAAAAAAATCATTAGATTGATAGTCTGTTATAAGATGGCACAAGTATGGATACTTACAGAGGCATGTCTTATCATGTCCTATGAATAAGATGACTTACTGCCCTAAGTACCCACAAAATCATTACCATTTTCCAATTGTTTTCTTATATAAACAGTCTCTGCTGCTTATATTATTGGAGGACAAAGGGAAAAAAAATAAATCTGTGCAGTAATTGATGGAGAGCTGGCATTCATAAGCTTTCACACTCCATTAAGATGAAGGCTACACCAAAAAACTATTTATCCCACCAGATAATACAAATGCCCATAGCCAATGGGATCAAAAATTTGACAGCTTTTACAGTGCCATTTCTAATACCATACAATGCTGCTTTGACAGGCATTGTCAAAGCCCTGTCCCACAGTCAGGGCAATAGGACAAGGATCTGGTACTTTGAATGCTCAGACATGAAAAAGCCATTTCATTTCCCTGGAGGTATTACAGAAAGTCATTAAAGTACACTGGTTACTTTAGCACAATGGAGCCCTGAAGGATAGCCCAAAAAGCAGACATGGGTTTGGAAAAATATCCTAGATTCTGTAATTTCATCAAGGTATCTGTCAGAGGGTTGCTTGAAAAGTCAAAATGGAAAATTATGGCTTTTACCTTGTGAAGTAATTTAACACCTTGAGTGATGATGGGAATAGGGCTAGGTGGAGAGAGGAAATTATAAAAGTCAGGCCTAAAATATATATGCAAATCTTTAAAAGAAAAGATTATGTAAAAATGTTGGTTTAAAAATATTACTGTTATAGAACTGCATCCAGCATCTAAATGCCAAAGTTATGCAGTCTTCTATAATTAAGGAAGCAACATTCAAATAGCAGAAAAAAAGTGTTTGGATTTATGGCTGTTGATGTTTATTCTTTTCTTTTTTGTCTTTTAACACATCATTAACTTATAATATAACACATTTCAGAGTCTGCCTTGGTCTGCACAGACATGAAGCCCATGGGAATATATGAAAAGAGCTCTTTCAGACTGTGGCAAGCAATTGTCTTTTATTTCTTCATTTCCCTAAATCCACCAAAAAAAGCTGTGGCAGATGCCATTATTCCCCTTCTTTTCAACAGTGTAATAGAAAGTCCAATCACAAGTGAATGTGAGAGAAATGACACCAAATTCAGTGAGCTGCTATACCTTTGAATGAAAATGTTAAAACAGGTGGGTAACATCAGAGCATTCTATATATTAAATAAGCATTACTGAAAGACAATTATGCATTGTTAGGGATGTCTCTTAAGAAAAAAAGGTAGAAAAACTATTTTCTGATCCTTTTTTATTCATCTGTATAGTAAAAGTGTCTTCCATTAGGAGAAGTTCTATCATTCTATCAAACTTTACTATGCAATATTCAAATATAAAAAGTTTTTGATGGGGTTATCAAGGATCTTCAGGATAAAACAAAAAATCAACAAAAAACAAACCCAAACCAAAACAAACTCACCTGTATTTAAAAGTTCATAAATATATATATACATATGGATGCTTGTGTATACTAAAGGCTTTCCAGTCATAGAAGTGTAGCTGAGATGGTTATTTTTTTTAATCTCCATTTACTTGGTATAAGTTACACTTACTTTCAATGCTGTCTTCACAGAGGAAGATTTTGTTTTGTTTGCTTCTTTAAATTGAAAAATCCATGTCTATTTTCCTCTTGGAAAAAATGCCTGGAGAGGATTAATCTTTGAGCAGAGACAAATTATAGGAGAAATAATAAAACCAAACAAAATAGTAAATGGTGTAGAGTGTACATCAAGCACTTCTTTTCACCTTTCTCCTTAGACATATAGAAGGGAGCAGGTAGTGGAAATAAATTGAATTTAAGCAGTGAAATTATTAGTATGGTTAGAAGAGATGACAAGAACTTTTCCTATACAGTTCTTTATTGCAGATTTTCTTGTCCCGTTCTCTGAAGCAATTGGTTCTAGACACTTTTCCATACGAGACATCAGGCTCCAGAAACCAGTTGCACCGTTTCTTTTCTGTTGCTCTGCTCTAAACCAATGGGAGGCTTGTTTCTGGTTTTCTGTTCTAAACTACACAGACACACTTTTTGCCTCCCTATTTTCTCCTCTGAAGAGACCTGCATTCTTTAAGGAAAACTCTATGGCACAGTTAATGTAAGATGTTAAGATCATTTGAAGTGTTTGGATAAAGTCACACTCAGCTGTTATCAGAGTCTCAGTACATTTTGTCAGCTTTTTGGCAGAACTTGAAAAAATATTAAATTACTATGAGACAGCTTTTGCTTTACGTGGTCTGAAGATCGATGGCAAATAAAAAAGGACATAGGATATGCCTGTGCTGGAGTTGTAATTTAATGTGTTGCTAACATCTGCTTTCTTTGTATGACTAGGCACACTCACACTTTTGTTTGTTTTTTATTACCAAAATTTTCAGTCCTTTATATGAACTATGTGTTACTGTCACATTTAATAAAGAAATCTTGCATAAAACAGCTCTTGCACATATAAGTTTAACGCTCCCAGCTTCAATTCCTTTCTCTAAAGGGCTATGAATCCACTTCTCTCACCTTCCAGATGAAGGTTTGAATTGGTATACTACAGGTTTATGTGAAAGCAGGTGCTGTCATGCCCTCCTTTTGTGATTGTTCCACTTTAATATTAAATACAATATTTATCATTCCATATTCAGTAGACCAGAAAGAGAGAGTGAACAAACAGAAATATGACCTTCTAAGTTAGCTGTTAGAGTACCTACCTAGAAAAAAATGACTTTCCTTTATTCTCCCTGCTACAATGCTTACTTAAATTTTAAATGCTTAACCTTTTAATGGCATTTCAAGAACCTAGACTTCTTAGGCAAACACTTTTATAACAAGGCATGCTTACAGGCCTTCCTCTCAGCTCCACACCGCATAGAACTGTTTCAACGAGAAAGATGAAGACTGAAGAGTATCATAAAGACCAGGGGTTAAAGTATTAAGTAGAAGAATTAATTAAAAATGTCCACAAGACATCCAAGAAGAAGGGAGAGATTCAAACTTTGAAAACTCTTAAGAGTGGAAGCATGTGCTAATGGCTAAATCCACAGAGGCAGTGATGATGAGAATAGGAGATTTCTTTTGTCTTGCTTAGCATGAACACAATCTAGAAACATCTTCTAAGGATGGGTCTCAATAGGTGAGAAAAGTGAAGATTTCAGTACTTCAATTTCAGCAGGCTTTAAATGAAAGTAAGCACAGTCTCGCTGTAGTCAGCTACATCTCAGGGTTCTTATTAGTCGAAACTCACTCAAAACATTTTGTGACCTTTTGAGGTTAAGGATGCAGCCAAGTCAAGGTCGTTTGACTATTTAA
This sequence comes from Pezoporus occidentalis, assembly GCF_034315485.1. Classification (NCBI taxonomy): domain Eukaryota; kingdom Metazoa; phylum Chordata; class Aves; order Psittaciformes; family Psittacidae; genus Pezoporus; species Pezoporus occidentalis. The sequence continues at coordinate 1,812,218 of NW_026916093.1, read as the reverse complement.
ACTCGACGTTTGGGATAGTTAACAATAGGTCTGAGCATTTGATATGAGCAAGGGCATGCTGAGAAAGACAATACGCCATACCTTTCTCACCATGTGTCAAGCTGGGACAGCACGATGTTCTGGATCCCCAGATGCAGCACTGCACAAGGCTCCCAGCCCCGCTTCCCAATGTTAATGCTGTGTTGCAATGACACAGTTGCACAGTGCCCAACTTAGTTTCAGTCAGCTCAGGCTCCATCACAGTGGGCATCAAAAGGCCTGGAGAGGCTTGGGATCTATTCCAAGTGACAAGAATATAGATATTGACAATGATATCTCATTCTGAAACCATGAGTGGGATAAAAAGCAGATCTGATCACCTCAGTCATCACAAAAGCTTAAAAGTAGTTTAAAATCTCAATTGGAAGCTTAATTATGAGTTCAGATCACAAGAATTATGTTCATAAAATGCAAAAAAAGACCAAACAACCACACCCAGATACTTATGTTCTCTCCTTCTTGGTCTGTTCGCTTCTCCACAAAGCACCTTGTATGTGTCAACTTGTGACTAAGCTCTCCAGCTTCAGCCAAATGCAGGCTGTTTCCTTGGTATGAGTCAGTTGATATGGATTTCCTTGATATAACTCAGAGGGACCTTGACACGCTTGTGAGGTGGGCTGATGCCAACCTTATGAAGTTTAACCATGACAAGTGCAAGGTCCTACACCTGAGTCGGAGCAGTCCCAGGCACAGCTACAGGTTGGGCAAAGAAGAGATTCAGAGCAGCCCTGTGGAGAAGGACTTGGGGGTGCTGGTCGATGAGAAAATGAACATGAGCCAGCTTCAGTGTGCGCTTGCAGCCCAGAAAGCCAACCGTATCCTGGGCTGCATCAAAAGGAGCGTGACCAGCAGGTCGAAGGAGGTGATCCTGCCCCTCTACTCTTGTGAGACCTCACCTGGAGTATTGTGTGCAGTTCTGGTGTCCTCAACATAAAAAGGGCATGGAACTGTTGGAACAAGTCCAGAGGAGGCCACGAGGATGATCAGGGGACTGGAGCACCTCCCATATGAAGATAGGCTGAGAAAGTTGGGGCTGTTCAGCCTGGAGAAGAGAAGGCTGCGTGGAGACCTCATAGCAGCCTTCCAGTTTCTGAAGGGGGCCTATAGGGATGCTGGGGAGGGACTCTCCATTAGGGACTGTAGTGACAGGACAAGGGGTAATGGGGTAAAACTTAAACAGGGGAAGTTTAGATTGGATATAAGGAGGAAATTCTTTCCTGTCAGGGTGGTGAGGCACTGGAATGGGTTGCCCAAAGAAGCTGTGAATGCTCCATCCCTGGCAGTGTTCAAGAGCAGGTTGGATGAGGCCTTGGGTGAGATGGTTTAGTGTGAGGTGTCCCTGCCCATGGCAGCGGGGTTGGAACTAGGTGATCTTAAGGTCCTTTCCAACTCTATTCTATGACTCTATGTGGAGATGAAGAATAAATCAACCATCAGCCTTTCAAAAGCTTCTTCACTAACCTCCTTTGTCTGTAGCCTTAGCTTGTGTACAAAACAAGTGATCAGCATAGCAACAAATTCCCACATTAATGGTAAAGTAGCACCATACATTCCATATGCATCTAGACAATAGCAAACGTGTTAGTTTCTGAATTACAGCTTAACAAACAGGGGCATATGCAGGTTAATTAGTAATAAAGTTGAACTATTAGAGTGGTTCTCAGTTAATTCATAGGTTTTCAAAGTATTTTAGGCTAGATGGATTCTAGCCAAGGCTCCAAGCTTATGAAACAGTGATTCATGGCTAATAAGGGCAAATGCCCTAGAGATACGAATATTTGTTACCCCAACATGCTGACCTTTTCCCAAAGAGGCAGAAATTTAATTATCTCCTTTGAAAAGCACAATTATAGAAAAAGCCAAAACCTGATTTATATTCAGTTTTTGCATTTTTCACAGATAAATAAGTAGGGAGAAAGAGAAACTGAAGGAATATTTCCAATAACCAGAACCAAAATTAGTATATGAATGTGCGTGTATTTTGGGAGGGATGGAAAAATCTTTCTCCTGCTATTCATTTAAATTTTGCCAGCTTTTTCAATTTTGCCTCACTTTAGCTCATAAGCCATATTATAACACAAAACTTTCGTTACAGTGAAGTCAAAACTCTGAAAGCCGCCTCATGTCTCTCTCTCAATCTGTGTTTCAGCTCTGGCTGGCATTAGTCCCTTCACTGGCAAGGTAAGTAACTGGACAGAGGGGTCAGTGACATATCAGAAGTGACAGAGCCATGCATGTAGCTGCCAGTCCCAGATTCACCAGCAGCAGGTCCCACACATTGCCACTCTGGCTGGTCTTACAGGGGCTGTTGCTTGCATTCTGAGTGCAAATGTCAAATGCTAAGTGGTTGTGGTCAGGAATTAAAAAACAAAAAAAAGTTGTGGAATTTTATTCAAAGATCTATTTTTCATCTGTTTAGCTAATGTGGAATTACCTGCAATTTTGTTTCTTGTACTGAGACTCCTCCAATGGCTAAAACCATGACACTGTGCTGATCAAGTCAGTAATTGTTCATGGTTAAGGAATCTACATTAAAAAATAATAAAAAAGCCTTCTTAATTATAAGTGGAAAACAAGATGAATGCAAATTAGCTGACACGCTGTCATCAAGGATGCTTCTTTAAGAGTGATCTGAGCTCTGATCTGCTATACTCACACAAGATCTCTTGGGAATGCATCTCCTGTAAGATCATATCTTAATTTGCTCGGGTAGTATTTTTAGCAATTTGATGTCTTCCTCCCCCCTTTCCCATCAATGAAATAAATCATATTGTGGTCATTAAGTAAACCCATTCATCCAGTTCCATTTGCTATAATTCTGCCTGCTACTGTGTAGCCTAGGGCTATTGATCAAGCATAGCATTCCCATCCAAGAGTGAGTATGTGAGCATGTGTTTAATTAGAAACTTAATTTATTGCAGTGACAGCATGGAAATTTTAAACACAGGAAGTCTTAGCCCTGTTTTCAGCTCTTAAAAACTTAGATGCCTTCAGCTTATTTCAGCTATATAGAAAATTTTTCCATGATTAAAATTAATTATGAGAATTTTATATGAAAGATTTTTATTCAGTTATTTTTCAAACATTTCCTCTAAGAACTTACAAGCCTCCTGAAGGTAGAAACAAAACCTATTTCAACCAGTCTATGTCTCTGCACTTACTGAGGGTAAACCTAGCTTCTTCCAGACTTCCCCTTGGGTGTCAGGGGCCTGGAGTCCCCAGAGGAAAAATCTTACCAGTAAAGATCAAGGTGAAGAAGGCGTTGTGCATCTCAGTACTTTCCATGTCTCCTGTCAGCAGGTTCCTTGATTTGTTTGAGCAGCAGGTCCACATTTTCCCCAGTTTTAATTTTGCTGTTGAAATATCTGTAGACACTCTTTTTCCCACATTTTACATCCCTTGCAAGGTCCAACTCCCAAGAGGCTTCAGCTTTTCTAACCCTATCTCTGTGCATTTGGACAGTGTCTCAATATTTGTCTCAGGTCACCTGCCCCTGCTTCTATGCCTTGCACACTTTGAGTTTAGTCAAGGGCTCCTTGTTCATCCATCCAGGACTCCTGCCACATTTGTGAGGCATGAAGGGGGACAAAAGGATAGCGTGCTTAGCTGGCATTACTGTTTCGGAGCAGGAACGTGTCATTTTCTGCCTGAAGCAGTGAAGGATGTCACAGTCATTAACTCTGGGCACTCCAAGCTGCATAACTATTATTTTTTGCCACAGGAAACCACCTCCTAGAGACCATGAAGTCCAACACAGCGTGCCTGTTGCAGGGACCTTTCCTCTGAGGACACACGGCAGTGGGTTCCCAGGTTTCTGGTGGAGGTCACTGGTTTGTCATAGGGGCACTAAAAGCTTAGAAAATTCAGATTCAAGGAATGAGGAATTTTTCTCATTTCTTGGTCATAACATAGCAATCCCAAGATCTATTGCAGAGCTAAAACTTAGAGTACAAAAGTTAAACTGAGTTTCCATAATTTTCATCTGAATTATCAGATGAAAACTGCATGATAAACTACCTCATGTTCTCTCTTTCAAATAAGAGCTTTCTCTGATTCTCCCTCATTCAATTCAAATTGTGGAGAATTTACTCTTCGGCTATATTTCTGAGCTATTTCTTCCTAAATATATATACTTTTTCCTAATATACAGGTACTGATTATGACTGTGCTTACTGTCAGAACAGAAATGAGCTCACTCTTCTCTTAAAAGGCTTCAGGGTTTCAGATAATGTACTTCTTTTAAGATTAAATAAAAATCCATGGTAGGTATGCTTTGGTTTGAGCATTACCAAGACATCTGCTAAGATGCTAGCACAATTATCCAACATAGTACACACTCTTCTAATTTATTACTGTATTTATTTCCAACATAGACAGTGTTGCATTAATGCTGCATTTCCAGTAACCATAAGGTGCTGTCCAAGATGTTGGTGAAGAAAAAAGCACAGATAACCTCAAGATTCCTCCTTCTCCATAGTAATACTGCTGGCCACAACAGCTAGAGAAGAGGAAGAGCTTGTGCTCCTCTCTGGAATATCCTTCAGCTAATGGTTTACCCTATTTTGTAAATCATTAGTAACTGTACTAATTCATCCTCATCCTAAATTTTGTCTCTGGACACTGCAACTTATTATACTTATTATTACTCTATTGCTTCAAACAAGAAAAATAAAAAAAAAAAATCCAACTTTTAATAATTTTCTGTTGTGTACCACTTTATATCCAGCTCTAATAATGCAACTGAGATGTGGCAAAGATACATGAAGTACCTGAAATTTCTGCAGTAATTTGCCAACACTATTTGTCGTCTCAGAACCCTGGAAAATATATGTTTCAAAAGTGTTTAAACTTCTTGTTTTAGGTCATCATAGCAGTAAAAAGAATCACTCATACAAAACTTTGCTGCCCGCTGAAGTGTGAATATATACTTCTTTAGACATAGTTTTCTACTACTAAACAGGTATGTCTAATACCCCTCCAGTAGTTTCATGTTCAGTATTTCCCTAGATGCATTGCAACTGTGAGTTGTTTGGGCATTTTTAAGGACATATGGAGAAATACATGTACCTCTAACATTTTCACTCTTGCGTTTGTTACCACCAACAAGTGGACCAACTTCTCTTCCCCTTTTGAGGGAGAAAGCTGTCTTTACTGCGGGAATCACTGTTTCGTGCTTTTCACCTCTAGCTAAGACCCAGTATGCTAAGAACCTCTAGGTGCTTCACAGAGGTGTATATCCCCCCACTGGGAGAGATACATTAGGATGCTGCTCCATGAGTACAATGACAATTTAAAGAATTAGTCCTTCCCTATGGTAGTTTGTGGTATTATAAGGAAGTCAGTAAGTGAAAAGCAATGTTGCAACCAGGAACAGGACTCCAGGTTCTCAAAAGGGAAAAGGTCAAGTTTCTCTTGAATTTTCTATTTTCTTACTCATTTTACTTATTTTTCTTGCCTCATGCTTCGCCTATAGGGGCTGGCTCCATAACAGGTTTTTTTTCACCCCCAGTCATCCCTCTAGGGCAGGCAACAGCAACACATTTTCTCTATTATATTCTTCAAATGTTCTTTTCTACATTTCCTCTGTTTCTTCCAATGACATTATATCTGTGCCCAAGTTTTTGAGTACATTTGATTTTTGACTTCTCTGTTGTTACTTGCAATTAACTTAGCAACACATCACTCATTTGCAGAGGCTTTAAATAATTTATATTTCACGTTTTACTTGCAGTGTATCCTCCCAATCTTTTTGCAAATTATTCCTTTTTTTTTTCTTGGGGTTCTTTGCTCATAAACACTGCCAATCTATTTTACTTAATACATTTCTGATTGTATTAAATTGGACCATTTACATGTTAATACACCTGTATTTGTATCCAAAGTCTACCCCTAATGATCGTGCTACTTACCATATGCATTTTACTTAATAAAATTCAGTCTGAAGTTTTTCCTTGCTGAGTTGCCTGTAACACATACTGATACAAAAATGAGTTCTACATAAAACCCTAGTCCTCCTTATTAATGACTGAATAAATTACAGAAATTAAAATTCCCTAGATATCACTGCAGTCACTAATCTAATGCTCTCAGCTATCTCTGAGTGTGCTCCCCTACTATGAACCGCAGGTGGTAAACAATTTTTCCTTCCCCTTCAATACTTCAGTTGAAACTGAATCTATATTTCTATATTCCCCTTTATTTTTAATAATCCTCATCATGAGTTGAAAAGAGTTATTAACTCACAGTTCCACCTTCCCCTGCTTTCCCTTACTAAATATTCTGATGCAGATTGTCCTCCAGATTCCTAATGTAATCACAGACACTGCGCACTACAAATACAAATACAAATTGACCTAGATTTACCCAAAATTTTATAAATAGGATTAATAAAATAAAAAGTCTTATGACTACTGTCAACAGAAACACTATTGAGACCTTGTATACACCTTATGTGCTGGTGTATTATGTTCTTGAAGCTAATGAATTCAGAAGGATGGAATAGGGAAAAACAATCAAGAGCCTAAACTTCAAGGGGAAGAAACCAACTTGCTCTCCTTTCTCCTGTTTCTACCATCCCTGGCAGTGTTCAAGGCCAGGTTGGACAGATCCCTGGGCAACATGGTCTAGGGTGAGGTGTTCCTGCCCATGGCAGGGGGGTTGGAACTTGATGATCTTAAGGTCTTTTCCAACCCTAACTATTCGATGATTCTGTGTTGTTATTTGTAAGAACCTCAGTAATCAACCTGTAGTCAATCATGTTAAGCACTTCAGAAAATGTTTTACTTGCCCAGCAATTCTGCAAAGCTATTGCAACATCATCAACACTGTACTTCAATATCTTTATTCTTTTTCTGTGAAAACCCATATTTATGCCTTGCACCATTCAGTTGCAAGCCTAGATAAATGTTTAAATGAGACCTTTCATGAAAAACATTGGGCATTTTTGAAATCTCTATAAAGGAAAAATTACCTCCTAATATTTCTCCATTAATTGACTTAAGATCAACATTTTAAAGTTGGGTTAATAAAGAAGAAGATAAGAAGCCTTGTCTTTCCCCCACAATATCGTCAAACAGCCTTTCCAGAGCCAACAGGACAAAGATTCTAAGCTTCAGAAGGGGAGTTTTTCTTTCAAGACTCTATTGAAAACCCCCAATCTCTGCAGCAGATTCATTGCTCTATGCATAACAAAAAGGGTATAAAACTGGATAAAATTATCAGCAAGCTGCAGCAGTGTTGGAGGAAGATTTCCTTCAGATTTGCACTCTGCTATCAAAATTGCTTTTGTCCTTTCCCCTCTCTCTGCCATGGAGCTACATTGCTCCACCACTTTTCCTCATATCTTTGGCAGACTTTTCCTCAGCTAGGGGCACTGATTTGAGTATCTCCCCTCCAACAGTTATCAATTGCCATGAAACTTGTAAAATTGACATAATCTTGGAAAACTTCTGTCTTTCCATCCCATTTAGTTAAAACTGATCTACGGGTTCAAATGCTTACAGAAAACAGAAAGAAAGCAGACATAGGGGACAGCATGCAAACACAAACTTCCTATTTTTTTTAGAAGCCCAGGCTAAAAAAATAGGAAAGCAAATTTTCCATGTCCAATCTGTGCTTCATTGTGTGCCTCAGAGGGAACACCATTTCCATGAAGTCGATTTTTCACATTCTTTCTCTAAATTTACTAGTGTCAAAGAAAATCACTGGTATGTTCTGATTACTTGCCTGTCTGTCAGAGTACTTCCTTACTGCTTCGCTCATATGTGATAGGTCAAAAATCTCTATTTCTTAGTAACAAAGACTTAACTATATGACCAGTCCTCTTGCACCTGACAAATATTAGTACAACTTAAAATATGGATAATGAAAAATACGCGTCAGAATAGGGCATTTCTTCTTATTCATAGAAAATCAATTTCCCTTTTTTCTACCAAATACCAGAATACTATTTTGGACTGTGCACTTCAAGAAGCTAGATTTCTGTCTGTCCAAGGATGATTAAAACTTCATGATGAACAAATAGAAAGAGGTAGCAGGAGAAAAACATTTCTCAGGCTTATACCTGAGCTGGTCTAGTTTGAAGTAACACAACCTAACCTGCCCAGCTGCACTGAAGGACTGTACTAAAAATAGAGATGGCTATCCTAGCATATATCAAATAATACAGGTAATACAGGTAAAGGTATATATATAGAAGAGCCCATGGTCTATTGCAGAGGTTGCTCCCTGTGTATATTATATATAATATGCTATTTTAAATCAGTACGTCAATCAAATTTGTCTACAAGGTATATGTGCTCAGCTATGCAATTCAGCAGTAGACAGTGAATCAAGAACATCCAAAAAAAATCTGTGAGAATATGTGTTTCCTAATCTATTTTGCCAATCCTGCAGTATTCAGCAGGTCAGATGTTTGCACAGCTATAAAACAGTGTTTATCAGAAAGTCAGCACTCCCTTTTCACACAGGCTTCTCAAACTCACCTTGATAGCTGCCCTTCCATGCTATCCACTGAGCCATAGGAACAGTTTGCCGAGCAAGTGGTCTCCTAGCATAGATTGTTTGCCTTGGTTTATCAGTGGGAGGCAGAGGAGCTGTGCATCTTGCTCTAGCTGAATATATACAAGTTTATATTTCATGTCAATAAGAAAGGCATTTGAAGGCCTATAAAAAAAAAGGAAAAAAAAAATAGAGGAGTTTGCCTCAGTCTAATATTGCACTGACTGTCATAAGAATGCTCTACTTCTCAGCCTATTCTCTATTTAAGTATTAAAGTGAAAAATGCAGAGATGCATCTCTTATAGAAAGAGTTAAAACCTTTAAGGATAGTAAAGTCTAGAAATATGATCAGACTAATGGACTGGGACAAGAATACAAAACCAGTTTCTGCGCCTCATATTCATTATCAGTCCCTGGCTGCCATTAAGTTTTTCCATGTCCTCACCTCTTCTTCAGCATCTTTTCTGATTTTTTTCTTCTGTCTCCTCTTCTTCTCTTTCTGCAGACCTAAAATACACTGGTGTTTTAAAATGATAAGTCAAATACCTTTTTATTCTCTTTTCCCCTCTAAAGTTCATCCAACTTTACAGTACAGTAATGACTACAATAATTTGCAAAGTACATTTTCTTTATTCTGGTCCATTTTAAAGCCAGCAGGATCTTATTTTGAACTGTCTTCTGCAGCCAAAAGACTTACTTAGAAACTTTTTTTGCTCCTTGGAAGTAATGCTGAAATTTGATTGCAGTCATAGGGCCTGCCACTCATTAGAACTTTAAGAGACAGAAAACTGTTGCAAAAATCATGGTAAAATAGAGCGAACAGCAAAACTGCTCCTCCTACCAATCTTCAATGTACTAAAAGGGAGACAAGAAAAGAAGGGAAACAACCACAACAGAAGAGCAGAGCTTGAAGAAATGGGCCGAGTATGTCCCATTCTCTTGTACTGACGTGTTAGAGGCATCCCTCCTGTGAAACAACTGTCTAACATGCACATGGTCCTTGGCTGACAGCACATTTTCCTTCTAGAAGACAACTGATTTGGATTAATATATTCATTGTATATTTTGTGTCTCGGCTCAGAATAAATGCATTCCCACATATTCATATACTAACATTGTTTCATTTTGTGAAAAACATAGTTTGAACTTACTCGAATTACCAGTATTAATAAATCATATCATGAAATGCATTTGATACATCACTTCTCTCAGTAAGCCATGTGGGGAAAGAGAAAAAAGAAATTGCTTCATGTGTATATTTTGGGGACATTTTGTTCTTGCTCCTTGTTGTCTCACTTTTCCTGACTCCAGTCAGAACCCAGCAAGTGAGAGCTGACTTATTTAGCACCCTCCAAATGTGCTGAAATCAGTTTAGTCACAACCCACACAGAATACTATTTCTATTTACTGCAGTCCAAGTCTGCTCTACAAGTTAAGATCATGGTTCAAAGATCATCTAGCAAGCAGCAGATATTTTATTTCCAAATCTTACTTGAGGAACAAGACAAAAATTTGTCACTTACTTAGGAGGCTTTACATGGAATACATGTAAGCATCATAAAGCAAGAAGGTTTTAAATGCAATACATGTAAGGATTATAAAATGGATTCAAGCAAACAGCAGGATATATTAATCATAAAAATTTGACAACAAATTTTGATAGCAATACAGTTGTCCAGCTGTTGTAAGGCTTATTTTCTAGAATATTGTTTCAATTCAAGGCCAGTTTAACTGTTTGTTTTTAGATTATACTATTAAAAACACTGTTTCTCTTAAATAGGCTAAAATGCTTTCAAGCCAAGTTTATTGCATATTTGATGATATAGTAAAGATATTTTAGTTCCTATAAATATTCTTAAAGGAGGATTTCTTGCACGTTTTTTTTTCCACACCAGGTCAAATACTGATATATGATGCCATTAGTAGGCCATCTTTAGCCCAGTTTCTCCACCAGATGCATATACTTTTAATGATTCTTTCCTTGTCAGTGAGATTCTACTGTTTGCTATACTGAAAGTGGCAGGCAGTTGATAAAGTGCTCCATGGATCTGTCCTTCCATTCATCAATTTCTTGCAGGTGTACTGTTTTGCTTTTAAACACTACAATTCTATACCAGATGAGATGCCTATAGTCTGAGGGGGTGTATTCAATAAGCCATAAATTTTGTAGGTGGCTCTTGATATCATTATAATATTGGGGTGCCTTCAATCTTTTCAGCTCAACATACTGCTTTAGGGTTTTATTTTTCACATTCATCTAGAAGCTCACAGTTAAAATCAGAAAAAAAAACCAACAAAACCAACAGAAAAACCCTACAGAAAACAACCCAGAAACAAAAAGGCTCTTTTTTTCTCTGCAAGAACATTTGATTTCTTCTCTCCTATCCTACACATGCATAGTGTGCAGTCCCTTCTTTAGGTCACAGTTTTTGTGCCCCGTTTGCTTTCTGTCTCTTTATCCTAACTGAGTCAATGTTATAGTCTCCTGTGACTGCAAGAGAGGAAAGCATTTCTGAGGAGAGAAAAGAGAAGATGCAAAGGAGAAATGAAGGAATAGTAGAGACCAGATGGAGTTTTTCTGGATCATAGGGGACTCGCCCAATTTGAAAACATCCAGCTTAGAAACAGCTTCAAAATTCTTCTAAAATGAGGTGCAAGCTCAGTATCAAGTGCTAGTTCAGACCTACTTGTAATAGCCCTAGATTCATGTTTATTGTTTTATGCATCTCATCTTATAAGGACATGACTAGCTGAAAGGTGCTACAGATTATTATGTTGGAACAGCAAAAAATTCACACAGTCATTTAAACTTCAGCTCCCTATCTTGACAGACAGCTTTATACATTTGCTCAGCTCTTCTGTCTTCAGGATGGATTCTGTCCCAAACAGATGACTGTGGCTCAGAACTAATTGTGTTAACAGGTTGGATCCATTTCAATATTGCCCAATACACTTGTGAAACAAGCTATCAGAGCAGCAATATAACTATGTTAAAGCAGAGCTCTGCTAAGGTGAATGTCTTCAAGATAAGTAGTTATAACCTATGCATATTTTAACTCTCCAAAAGTATCTCTGCATGTTTTTTCCCTTGGAAAAAGTGGATGACCACAAGTGAGTATGTCAGAAACAGGAAATCCATATGTTCATATCCACTAGTCTCTCCAAAAAAATCTAACTTCAAAATTAACTTTCAAAAATGAATTAAATTGTATACAAAATTTGTAGCTAAACACAACTAAAAGATTTTTCAGGCAGACAAGTTTCAGTGAAATCCAATGAGGTTTAAGCTTCTAAGAGCCTAATTAACTTTTGAAAAGTTCCCTTAACTTCTTAAAAATCAGTTGGGTTCTTTTCTTTTGGAAATTGCAGCCAAGAGAAATATTCTCACGTTCTAGACTGACTTTTCATAAACTGCAGCAGGAAAACAGCAATTTTTTTTTTTTCTTATATACTACAAAATAAGAATTAGCAAAACAAAGAAACAAGCCATAGCCATATCTGTTGCAATGCATGTAAAGTATGAAACATGTATACAGTAGAGTGAGATGCTTGGATTATCTGTTTAACTGTTCAACACAGAGATACATTGCACCCATTAAATACAGAAATTGTTTAATAATAATCCAGCAGGGAGAGCTAGAGCATAATACTTTTGCCAAGCACTTAATGACAAAGATTCAGACTGCATAATCAATTACAGAAGACATTGCTACTATGATATGCATTTCTAAGGACCTCTCCAAAACGCCTAAGATCCCTTCTTTACCTTTTGGCTTGCATTGTTTACCTCAAGGAAACAAATCACTATTTCCTCCCTTCAATATGAACCTGCTTACTTGCAAGCCACTTACTTTGCAGCTGCCTTCAGAGACACACAGCCATGCTCTTCCACAGATGGTTGTCCACCCAGTGCTGAAATCACCTTGCATCACTCTGGATTCTATCTCCAGAATGGTGACAAAAACCTGTCGGCTAAGTCAGTACCCCGTGGTATGCAGTAGTGGTCCTATTTTTCTAACTTCGAACTTTGCAGTAAACATTTAATTTGGTCCAGCCACCGTGCATTCATTGCTTGGGTGGATACAGCTGTAAATCAGTCTTAATGATTATGTTCCTACATGTTTCCATGTCAGCAGAGCGTACAGGTTTGCAGCTTCCAATAAATAGTTATGTGAAATTTGATGAAACCAAGATATATTGTGTAAAAATATTCTAGTTCATTATTTGTCCTTATTTGGGTGATTTTATGTCCCACTACATTTTATATCGTTATAACCATCGCAACTCTACAGGAGATAGATAGATGGAAAGATAGATACCTGTAGAATGGTCAAGACTGTACAGACCAGGATTCTCCAACTCAGGGCAGTGTCTGTAGATGCTTGATGCTGGTATTCTCTTCCCTCCCCACAGGATTCAAAATATATACCTTCAGTGTGTTAACAGATCTTACAAATCTTTTAATTTTGGGTCGTTTTCTTTTTGCATAAGTATATAAGTAATATTTCCCAGTTACAGCTATAAGATCTACTTCACAAAGGAATATATTTTCCCTGAGTTCTTGTAAATGCCAGTTGGAACCAGTTACAGAATAGAGCAGAAATTCATGTGCAGAACTGAGTTACAGAGTGCCGAGAGGCAGAACACAAACACTACACAAAGGAAATCTCTGACAAATGCCTTGGCTCCGAGTGATTGCTGAGCAGCCCGCTCTAATAACAGCAGGAAAATTACTGAGTAGAGAATGAAGCAATTAAAAGCTATACTGGGTTTGGCACATTCCCGAGACACAGAGGGCAACTGAAGAAATTGAATAATGCTGCACTCTGCATTTGTCAACAATAAAAATATCCACTCACAAAATTTATTTCTGTCTAATAATAGCCAGTTCTAAGGCACCCACATATTATCAGATTTTTGTGCATAGACATTCGGACAGTAATGAGCACCACATAATAGTTATCCAGAAGGTAGGGTGATTTTTATCCACAAAGTGTATTTATGTAGGGAGTTAACCAGAAGGCAAAGAGAGAAGACTGATAACACTTGGAAAAAAAAATGATCAGTGGTCAGAGATCCAATCTTGCAAAGATGAGTTGTGTTTGACAAGTGTTATAATGGGAGAGAAGGAAAATATTAAAGGGGATTTTGAGAAATGAGGATCTAATTAAACTTGCCCTCTACCTGAAATATTTTGACAGTAATAAAAACTATGTTGTCGATAGGTACCATCAGTCTACAAAAATATAATCATATCCTCTCCTAATAAAAAAGAAGAAAAATGTAGACTCCAGATTAAAAGAATCAAACTAGCATTTGAATTAAAATTGTAGTTTTTCCAGGCAGAAATATGTGCCATGAACAGCGACATACAGATGCATCTTACTCTTGACAGGAGGGTGGAAATGGTGTTTAAGCAACAAAGCACTTGCTGAACAGGAACATGAAAGTAGGCACCAATTCATATTTTTCACTATAAAATAACAAAATAGAAGCAGCATAGCAGCAGCTGTCCCCTCCTAACCTTTCGTTCAGCAGAAACCGGAAAAAAGCACGTCTGCACCATTAGAAACTGATGTCAGAGTCATTTGGGGCTAAATAACAACACAAGAGATGAAACACTTGCTGTAATTTGTGTTTCCGAGAGCTGCTATTACTTTGGGAAGGCTGTGGTATCGTGTGCGATGGGGGAGAGATGGCAACTACAGCTGTGCTGTCATAACAAGGTTAACCCCGCAGTCATGGGAAGTTGTCAATCTAAATGGAGACTTATATTGGAGGAATAGGCTCGGCTTTCCCTGCCTCCCTGGTGGAGGGAAATCAGGGGAGCTGCGTCACTCTTGCTCAAGGAGGTTTCAGTGGGACAGTCGCAACCCCAGGCTGAGCAGGGCTCTGGGGCTTGTGTCCATTTGGGTTGACAAAATTGCAATTAAGGGATTTATTGTTTTGCAGTGCCATGGAAATTTTAGAGGATTGTGACAGATTAACGCAAGAGGATTATGACTGTTAATTGATATTCCAGTACATACAAATGGAAAATGAAGGTGTTTGTTAGGATCTGAATGTTGAGCTGGCTCTCTAAAGAGACGGTTGAAAGTGCGGCTTGTGCTGTGGCACAGCAGCTCATGGGTGAGAAGCTGCTCAGTACTACGTAAAACAGACTCCTTGGGACTGAAGACTTCCTAAACAGATGAGGTTCTTTGACCCCCAGAGGACTGTGGCTACAATGGCCCTTAGCAGGCCCCCACCTACATTCTGCCCCTTCCTCCACACATCTGTTCCTGTTGGTAACACTCAAGTGCAAGTGAAGGTGCTGAACGTGCGTCTCACTCTCTCCTTCTCGCTGATATTTGTCTTAGCATCTTTCATCCAAAATGAAAAACTTACCTTTGCTGATGTTTCTTTGGAAATTATGCAGCTTCAAGTGATCACATAGGAAATCAGACCAGCTTTAACACGTAATGAAAACTGGTTAAAATTTATGCTGTTCTTCATTTTTACTCTTTATTACAGTCCCTGCCTGAGTATATTGATTTTGTGCCAACCTCTGTTCTTGTCACAGTTTTTGTCACACAAATGAGGTTCCAGAAATGTAATGCCTATGTTTTATGAAATACAATCTTATGCCATTTCAAGATGACCTTTTCGGTATTCTGCATTCTGATGGGTTGGCTGTTTCTGAAATGGGGGCTTATTTCTATCTACACCTTATCCCCTCAATGCTTATGTTTTACAAGTAATTTAAACAGAGGTTGATATATCAATTTCTTTTGTTTGTATTGGCATGCAGAGTTTATAACCTCCTTTCTGGAAAATGGGTGAATTCTGCACAGCTCACTCTTCACTGTATGTGCCTCCATGCAGCCTCCATGTAGGAATGAAGTTTTAATTACTACTGATGCTGCCACCAATAATAGTGATGAGGGGAATAACAAGGGAAGAGAATACAACCGCTCACCATGCACTGACCGATACCCAGCCCGACCCCAGCCGTGATCTAACCCTTCCGGGTAACTGCCCCCAGTTTCTATACTGGGCATGACATGCTGTGGCATGCAATACCTCTTTGGCTAGTTTGGGTCAGGTGTCCTGTCTCTGCTTCCTCCCAGCTTCCCCTCCTCCCTGGCAGAGCATGAGACTACAAAGTCCTTGGTCAGAGTAAACATTACTGAACAATAAGTAAAAACATCGGTGTTATCAGCGCTGTTCCCAGGCTGAAAGGCAAAACCACAGCACTGAACCAGCTACTAAGAAGGAGAAAAATGACTGCTACTGCTGAACCCAGGACAAATGGGTGGGGCATTTAACCAGAATTCAGGTAGCTAAAAATTTCTGTTGGTCCCTACTATGGCTCCAGTAATCCTCTGAGCATCAGTCCACACATGCCCTGAGCCTCTGCCCTCCCTGGTGGCATTCTCTATCCATTTAGACCAGTGGTTCCCAGAAGCAGGAACTCGGAACTGACAGCTAGGCAGGGCTCAACGCCGCAGTGCATGTGTAGTGGCTATGACTCATCTGTGACAGATCACCCATTGTTTGCATGCACTGTGGAAACAACTTGTGTACGCACAGTAAATCCAGTAGACCCAGAATGTATCTGACTTGCTACACACGCTTTTGTCGCCTGTGTAGCTTGTGCAGAAGTTCTGACACATCCTGAGTACACCAGATTCATAGAGCATGCACACTTTTTGTGTGCGTTTATTTCTGCCTGAAAAAAATATATGAGCTGCAAGAACCTCAAGAATGTGCAACAGAAAAGCAGTCATGACAGATTTTTATCAGCTCAAGTCCAGCAAGTCTCTGCTATGTCTACACATGGTAGACAGCCCGTACATCGTATTTATTGCTGCAAAACATAGGTACCCCTCACTTCTCAAAAGAAACATTTTATCTGGAGGAAGGGGCAGCGAGGAATAAAGAATTTATTTTTTCCTAGCCTTGTTCAGAAGGAGAGCTGAGCAGTGCTAACTAATACAGAGGGATTGGGGGCTGTACCATGTACAACCAAGTACAAATCAGCACAGCATCTTCAGTGCTCAGGTGGGTGCCCTTTGTGCAGCAGCATGCTGTGCCACCACTGATTTGTTCTGAACATCAGTATCCTGCTGCTTCTTCTGAGGAGCCTCTGCCATGCACTCAGGTAGCATCAAGGAAAGCAGGGATACCCGCCCCCACCACAAATCTTCAAAGCATTGCAAAACAGGCCTTGCAAAACAGATCTGAGTTATCTTGCTGGAACTGGAAGTTTCTGCTGAGCCTGAATTCATCCCATTGTACCTTCCTTTTTACAGCACAGAAAGTTACAGAATAGCCTATTCACTGTTTACAGTAAAATTACTTCAGATAACATATTTGAGGATGAAATAGCAGACAGAACAGTCAAACGAGAGGGTATTTACACCTCATGCATTCTCAAACTGCAGTTTAGCCAGCAAAAAAGGCTTTCCCGCCCTGCCTGTACTGCTTCTTGGAAGAATTAATGTCAGTGTCCTGGGTTCAGCAGTAGCAGTCATTTTTTCTCCTTCTTAGTAGCTGGTGCAGCTCTGTGTTTTTGACTTTCGGCCTGGGAACAGAGCTGATAATGCTCAAATGTTTGGTCTGGCCAAGGACTTTGTGAGCCTCATGCTCTGCCAGGGAGGAGGGGAAGCCAGGAGGAAGCAGAGACAGGACACCTGACCCAAACTGACCAAAGAGGTATTCCATACCACAGCACGTCATGCCCAGGAGGTAACTGGGAGTTACCCGGAAGAGCTAGTGCACTGTGGGGTTGGAATAGCTATCGGTCTGTGCTCGGTTGGGCAGGGAGGGGCGAGTTATCGGTTGGCAGGTGCTGAGGTGTTGTATTCTCTTCCCTTGTTATTTCCTTTATCATTGTTATTATTGGTGGTAGCAGTAGTGATCTGTGTTATACCTTAGTTACTGGGCTGTTCTTATCTCAACCCGTGGGAGTTGCATTCTTTTGATTCTCCTCTCCATCCCTCCTGGAGCAGGGGGAGGGCAAGAAGGGGGGGGGGGGGCAGTGAGAGAGAGACTGCGTGGCTGACTGTGTTTAAACCATGACAGTCGGGGGGGGGGGGGAAGGACTCTTCTCCATCAAACAAAACCAACTTTAAATAACATGTACTTTATCACCTGAGTATGTAGTTAGACCTCTGAGCAGTGAGTTATCTGCACGTTTCAAAACTATTAGTGTCAAAGATGCAAGAAAACATGAGCAAAGAAATGAGAGCATAAATACATGTGAGACAAAGCCTTTTCTGCAGAGAACAGGAACCCAGAAAAGCTTCTAGATCCAACAGTTTAAGGAAATATGTTAGCATTTTGGATTCATAATGATTTCCTTAGGAGGATTAAACAACTTCTTTGGAAAAAAGTCTTCTTAAAAGCAGTCACTTGTCATCCACAATGCCCTGAAGGTTTAGCAGAGGTCTAGTCAGTGTTGCAAGTCAGTTTCATGAAATTCAGGCAAACCTAAATGACTGTTTGGGAAAGACAGGTTTGTGAAAAACATGACAGAGCTGTATAAATAACAACAGCCAAACAGCAGGAGCAGGGTGTGGGAAATAGGAAGTCTATAATAAATGTAAGCAAGAAAGTTTGTGAGTAACAATGCACAGTTATCACCAGCATGGGTATTAACAATAACAAGCATTTTCAGAAAGGGATATGTTGTACCTATGGTAAATCAGTAACACTTCACTGACGTAAGCACATCAATGTGATACGTGCCAGCTGAGTACCTGGCTCTCGAGCCCTCATCAGATGTGCCATTGCAGGGAAAATAACAGCCAGACAGTGCTGGACACCATACCAGTCAAAACCAAATAGAAATTACCATCCGTAAATTGCACAACATGCTTTAACTACATGGGCCAATAGGAATACTCACACTTCCCCTGTGAGGACATCAAGGCAGGGATTTGTAAACATAGAAACACATGGTCTGAGCTCAGCTGTAGGATCCTAGGGGCACCAGCCAATACACCTGAGTCCTGTTGGCCTCTTCAGCTTGGGAAGCAGAGGCTGTGGTACCATCTAGAGGGTGAGTAGGGCCAGGCCAGGCAGAGCTCACCAAAGCTACAAGTTGGGTGCGTTAAACAAAAAGTGCCACACAGCCAACATTTCCAAACCCTGGCATGCAATGAATTGCCTGATGGCAAGTAGTCTGATTTGTTGTCCTTATGCCCAGCTGCCAAATCACATTAAAAAGAGCTGAAACATTAAACATCTCCTAATATGAAGTTGCCTTGGAACAATGGCTGGAGTTGTCCCAGAGATGCTATATGAATATAGGAATGGTTCCATGTGATCCCAATGAATCCACAAAACAATTCCCCTTTTAAACTGTACAAGCCAGCTGTGTGCAAGGCAAAATAGGCAGATGTTTATGTCACTAAAACTGCTCTTGAAAAACATAATGGGTACTGCTCTATCACCTAGAGCCAGGCACACAGCAGTAGCTGAAGGACAGAAGACCCGTGCTTGCAGGGAGATCACCCACAGAAGCAGCTGGATCACTGCCTCCCAGGTTCCTCCCCAGTCCCTCAGTAGCAATGGCAGCAGCAAGAATCGGTCTCTGAGCCCCTCTCTTCTCTCTATGTTCCTACATTCATACCAGATCAGCTTTTTCTTTACTCTTTTCCAGCAGCCAAGTTCCTATCTTTGGCCTTTTAGAAAAATCAATTTCTGTTCATTCTTGAGATTTTCTGGGGAGCTTTAAATTAGTGCTCTGCTTATTGAAAACACTTCCTGGACGGAAAGAGGCAAATACATGTCCCCAGTACCATGTTGTTTATTTGTTTTGTTTATATTTAACCTAAAATAATCTAACTTGGGATTCTTCCCTCCAGGTTGTTCATGTTCCTAGGAATCAAGGATGTTAAAACCTAACCTCAGTTACCCTCTTTAAAATGGGGAAAATTAGTGCCTATCTCGCGGGAGGGGGGGGGGGGGCGGGAAGGGGAAGTAGAGCCATTTGAAGATGGAAGCATTAAAGGTTACGAGGCACCAGGAACTATATCAGTGGGGTTCCCTGTAAGAAGCAGAGATCAAGTGAAAGGTCTACATGCTCTGAACAGACCTGTATGGTTTTGGAGGAAAAAATGGGATAAAAAAATCTACTGTTATATTCTCCCTGTCGAGACATTAAATACAACAGAAGAACACAATGTGTTACCTAAAAACTTCCTCATACAATCCCCCATACTCATTTCCTCTAGATGAACATTATCAGAGGGTGCTTTCCTACTTCATATGGCTCAAAATGTTGATTTTATAGCTTGGATTTTTCAGAAAAGAGATGTAAACAAAAAAAAAAAATAAAAAAATCAATCAATACCAAACACTTCTGTCACAAAGGAGCCTTGTCAGAATTTCATGTGAATAAAATATGCAACTTCAAATCAGTGGCAGATCTGAATTAGAAAAATAGAATATTTTACATACAGATTTGGAGATATAAAGTGTTTCTCCTTTTTTTTTTTCTTCCACACATTTGTAAGATTGCTCTTTTACCTGACATCCTGTTTCCCCCAGATTTCAGGCAGGAGATGTGAAGACAGCATAGTCAATCACCCCATAAACATCTCTTTTTAGATGTGAATAAAAAGTTTATTTTCCTGAATGCTTGCAGGAACTTCCAGCTGTGACAACAAAAATTTCCACAATAGGGTCCCTCAAGTTCCCCACTCCTCTTCCATGCTTATGGCCACATCTGTATTCAGAAGTGGCATAATAACCACTTTTGCTTTTGGTACTGATGACAATGATGGTGACTGCTTCGATGGTTCAGCCATTCATGGTGGAAAGAAACATACAGTACAGATGCCAGGTTTTAAAAGTTTTAGGATATTTAGAGCATCACATAGAAAGATGATAAATATCAAACAGGTTTTAAGGGTTACTGAGTCTGAAATTAGTCACCAATTTATGGTTTCGGTTTAAAATAATATATCGAAACCCGAAAATGTTGAGTAGTGTTAGAAGCACAAAATTTCACAATATTAAAGCTTTTTAGAGCAACCTGGGAGGCCTGGAAAGTTGTTTAAAAAAAAAGAGAAAGGAAAAAAAAAAGGAAGGGTGTATGCGTGTTTGTTGCACACAATAACCTAACTCCAGGAGCTGAGACTTTAAGGGGAAAATAAGCATCACAGGACAGTTTACGATGAAGAACAGAAGAACATAAAGAACATAAATCCAATCCAGAAAGTAATAATTGAGTACTGAGTAAGGAAATGAAATATTGAGGTTACAATGATGAAAAGTAAGTGTGAAAACAAAGAAGTAAAGTTAAGATACCCATTTCTTCCAATCTTTTTGTTCTCCCAAGCAAAGTGATTTCCAATGATGTTCCCTCTGTTTTGAAAGTGATTATCCTATACGGATTAGCATTTTACTTTTGCTTATATTTACAGAACTTGTTCTTTCTACATATGGTTTCAAATGAAACACATTAAATTTGCTAATAACATGCCTTGCTTAGCTAAGAATATGTCAGGTCAACTCAGCAACAGAATGAGTCCAAGAACAACAGAGCTGGAACAGAAATAGCTATAATTTATCCGTTTTCAGTAAAAAGTATATTTGCAAGATATTGCAAAGAAATGAATATTCAAAATAAACATGTCAGGAAATAAAATATCTTTATTAGGTAAAGAAAGGAATTAAGGAACCAGTAATCTCTGTAAAACAACAGATTTAACTTCTGACATCAAGGAATAGGGTGAGGAAGTGCTCCTTTTGACACCTGAAGGGGAAACATGATGACTAGTGAATCAATGAATGATATAAACAGTGTTTCATGGCAGTTTATGCCACCCAAATCCAGTCCATAATAGCAGTAAACCACTCTGATTTTGCTGTTCAGTGGGGTCTGTGAAATGGCTTTAGGCATTTCTGCCTGGAACTTATACCTGTGAAATCATATCACCAAAACAATGTTCTAAATAGTTTGGTTTAGAGTAAATATTTTTGGCTCAATGAGTATATGTGATTGTCCTGGGTTCAGCAGTAGCAGTCATGTTTCTCTTTCTTGGTAGCTGGTGCAGTGCTGTGTTTTGATTTTCGGCCTGAGAACAGAGCTGATAGCGATGTTTTGGTTTGGCCAAGGACTTTGTGAGCCTCATGCTCTGCCAGGAGGAAGCAGAGACAGGACACCTGACCCAAACTGACCAAAGAGGTATTCCATACCACAGCACGTCATGCCCAGGAGGTAACTGGGAGTTAGCCGGAAGGGCTGAGAGACTGCGGGGTTGGAGGAGGTATCGGTCGGTGCTTGGTCGGGCTGAGGGGGGGCAAGTTATCGGTCGGCTGGTGCTGAGGTGTTGTATTCTCTTCCCTTGTTATTTCCTTTATCATTATTATCACTGGTGGTAGCAGTAGTGATTTGTGTTATACCTTAGTTACTAAACTGTTCTTATCTCAACCCGTGGGAGTTGCATTCTTTTTGATTCTCCTCTCCGTCCCTCCGAGAGCAGGGGGAGGGCAAGAAAGGGGGGGGAGTGAGCGAACGAATTACCTAACTGGGTTTAAACCACGACAGTGATATATTGTTACATATGAATTGATATAATGATATAAATGAATTGATGGCATATAGTTCAGTCTACCATATGCGGATGTACAATAGGCATCCACTGATGGCCACTCTGTGAATTTCTTGGTCATTTTACATTATAACCCCACACATGCTTGCCATCTCTCCAATCTCACCACATTACATCTAGCCTAGCACACAGAGGTTGCCTCTCCTTTCTAATTTTACCAGCTTTTCTTTCATTTAGCAGCCACAGACGTAACACTCATCACAAAATTAAATGTACTGAGTTTTTGTAAAATGGTCAATACTCTATCCTTATACTTGATCTTGGAGACATATATAAGCATCAGAGAGGCACTAGGTCTTATTCTAAGTGCATCTAAGTATACCTACAGCATTCCCTGGTAGGAGAAAATATGGTTCATTATGGGCTATCAACCAGGGTGAATTTGAGAAAAGGTGTAATGTATCACAGCTACTACAAAGGGATTTACCCACCTAAAGTTCCTAGTGTCACAGTGGTATTTTAAAATATTTAATTGTGCACATAATTTTTATCCATATTCTATTGAAAAAGAAATTAATGCCTTTTCCATGGTACTGTTGAGAGGATAAGCTGGTCAGAGCCCTGGAGAATAGCACTTCCTTTAACAAAGAAGAAAGTAAATTTAAAGGTACATATGCTGACACTTAGTGTTAACAAGATGCACAAGTAGCTCCTCACATATTATGCCAAAGCTTTAGTATCAGGGTGTGCTCATAGCCCACTGGGCCCAGTTCCTCAGCTTCATCCCCCAGGAAAACAGACCTTAAGGTACAGAGACTTTTGATCAACCTTTTGCCAAATGGATCTAAGCTTAAATCACTTCTGCTGGTGAGGCAGCCCTTGTAGTGTTCCTCCCAGAAGGGGCTGCTGAAAGTCGATGTTTTTTCTTACAAAACAATGCTGTAAGCATATTTTGGAATTGATATTTCAACTAAGCTTACCAAATGCAGACCAAATTTATTTTACTTTGAAACACTAGAAAGGATATTTCATTGTTCTCTGATTCAATGGTGGCATTAAAACTTGTCAGTTAATTATCAAAGAGATTATATGAGCATCTTTGTTTCACTAACTATAATGACAAAGCTTGCTCAAATTTATTTTTACGCACAATTTCCATGACAAGGCTATGAAAAATAAGGCACTTCCATCATTAAACTGCAGTTTCATTATTCCTTTGTTCGGGCATTTCAGATATGCCATGAACATCAAGAAGCAATCTGAAGTGTAACTTGGGTGTCAAGCCTAGCGCGGTCATGCTAGAAGTAAAAATCTGTACCTTAATGCTTAAATCATTCAGCACTCTTTGTAGGTTAGCTCTTGGATCATTATAAACAATTTAATTGATGTAAGATAGAGGCTTAAGTTGGAAAACCGCATTTAAGGCCTTGAAAAATTTTAAGGGTAAAAGCAATTTCAGGTCTACCATCAGAGAGATGACAAGGTGGGGATGTCAATGTGAAGCCTAGGAAGGTAGCGCGAGAGGCTGTTGTTAATTTAATCCCTCATCTCAGCCTGCAGAATTAAATTAGGCTATGAGCTCAGCAAAAGACAAGAATATATGTAAGTACTTGGTGTGTTTATAGAGATGTCTGGGATCAACCTCAGGGAAACAGCTGCTTGTAGCCCTCCCATACTCTACCATTGGTGGCCAGAACTTTAATGAGAAAGACCAGACAGGTTCAAGGAAGAAAAAATACTCAGCAGTACCGAGGAGTAAATATTAGGCCTTATCTCCTTTGTTTTCAGTTGTCCTAGTTGGACGGGGTACACTACTGAGATTTTGTGTTCTGGTTTAATTTATGAGTTAGATTTAAGACTTAATTTTAGGTGCCAAAATATGACTTAGTTTGAAGGGAAAGTTTCAGGCTTTAATAATTTGTAGTCTTTAAAATTAAAACCAGGAGCCTCACTTGGATCTTGTTTTATCTGAATAGGAAGAGAAGCTTGCCTGTAAAATTGGACTTGCTTGCAAATTGGATTCAACACCTATACAGCATTATTTTATGGTTTACTGGACATTTATTTTTGTGAAGTCTGCATCTGCATTACATTAAAGTAGAAAAGAAAGACACAAATGAAACCCAAATTCAGATCTATGCAACAGTTGAGTCAGCTATGGAGCTGCTAAGTGCATTTGTATTGATTAAATTTACATTTTGGAAATAATGAAACTACTTCTGTGGCATTTATTTTATCATCAACCAAGCAAGGCAAAAATATTATGTGAAAAGGAAACAGTATTGTAAAATAACAAATTCAGGGAGAGAAAAAAAAATGCACAACCCAAACACCAAAAACTCGTGCTCTTTTCCTCTCTCACCTCCCCAAGCTACATAATTTACTCCCAGTCCATAAGGTCCTTAGTTTCAGTGATTGGGATGATGGATGGCTCTACTTCAGCTGCAGCAAGAGAAGATATAGCAATGTATCACTCTGCAGGAAAAAAAAAACAATAGAGCAAATGAAGCATCAGGTCAATGTGGTGAGCAGAAAAGCCAGGGGAATTCTCTGCTAGTGGAAAAATAGGAATCCCTACCCTGGAGCTGTGTAAAATGCAGTGTGGTGGTTCTGTACTCACTGTGGCCATGCTTATGTGAAACCTGATAAAGAGGAGGTGCCCAACAACTGCAGAAAGGGAAAGGTCTTTTCCACTTGAGTACTGGTGTTTTAAGAGGAGTAGAGGCCATACTACATGTGCTATTTCTGATTACATACTTAACTGTAAATGTTAGAAAGAGAGTTGGGTCAGTACACTGTTAATGTCTATGAAAGCCAGGTGACTGCAGCTTATCTGTGAAAACTACTATTACCTAAATGATTCTACAGCAATCTATTAAAACATTTATGTTTCAATGTAAGTCAGTGTTCAAACTCAAATCAAATAAATCAACAATTGCTCTGCTGAAACTATCACAGTTCCTACCATGAAACTCAGCAACAAATGGAGTAAAAAGAGGAATACTATTATTAAATATTACACTCTTTTCCACAAGAAGCAGAAATGTTTTTTCTTGGCAAGACAAGGATGGCCTGAGGGAATTCTGAACGGTTATGTGAAATAATTGAAACAAGAGATATCCAAAATATACTCCTTATTATGTTTTTGGCATATAATATAGTAGTAGTGTATTGATTACAGCTTGTAATTTAGATGATTTGACAGAATATAAGATGACAAATGTAACCACAAAAAAGTGTACATAATTAACATCATAAAAGTAGAAGGGCACTTCCTAATGTCTACAGGGAGTAGAAATAGAAAATTTGAAGCTCTTTATTTTGAATGAAATGCTGCTATTTTCCTTTTTACAGGAAAAGAGGTTTAGCATCCAGAGAAATTCAAAGCATTAATGATCTGTCATTGTTAAGCATGTTAATACTGCTCACTACTCAAGCTTTCTCTCACTTTCCATTGTAAAACCTGTTTTGCTGAACATTAAACAATGAAGTTGAGAGGGGTTTACCATTCTAGTGGAGTTTTGTCTCTAACAACTCCTACCACAAGACCACGGAAATAAACAGGTAAGATTTCACCCACCTGAATGCTCAGTGACCATTCTTTGAACAACGATGACATCTGCATTCTTTTAGAGCTGCTTTATTAAATCTGCAAAGGGGGACAACAGATTGATGGATTTCCCTTTGCTTTTCTTCTGCAATTCAGCAGCAGTTTACACAAATGTAAAACTGGGAAATGCAAAGGCAATTCTGGTTAACTACAATATCTGGAATGTTGACCCTTGCAGAGCAGGGATAAAGCTGTCAGACTAGCAGACTGCATCTATTCTGGAGGTGCAACAAAAACCTTTCTGTACACCCTTTGCAGAGGAGACAAAGGGATTCTTGCATTCAAGGTGAAACTTGGAAGTCAAAGAGGAATATTATGTCCAGAAAGGCATGGATGCCCTGCATGCACATCTCCCAGTTCCTGTGTGCGTTCAGCAGTTGATTCGGATTAGGTGGGCATTCCTTCTGGCAGGTGGGGCTGACTGATGAAATGGTTGAGCCCTACTGTTGCAACTGAATAAATATTTTTCTTGCTTTAACATCCAAACTAGCAGCAAGTACACTGAAAAAACAGAGGTAAATCTGAAGTTGAGTCCCAAAGTGAGTGCATGCTTTAAACTTTCACCTGTGAGCCAGATCCCAGCATCCCTCGATCCCTCAATGTAGGGAAGATAAATTCATTAATGGCTCTAAAGTGCTAAATACTACAACGGTGATACTGGAGAAAAGCCTGTCAGGAATTAATGATCTTGGCTTTGAAGGAGAGTTTTAACAGAGACTGCAGTTAAGCAAAGCCTATGACCTCATATTGACCATAGAAGGTGAAACAAGATATTGAATTGTTAAGGGATTGTTGCTAATTCTGTACACTGAATAAAGAAAGGTTCCAATGGACATATTCTACATGTTCAGATAATTAATGGTTAGGGTATTACCGAGTACATAGAAGATGGAACAAGACATGAACTTGATTTTTTTTGTTTCCTGAATACTGGATTTTCCAAATTTATTAATATTCTTCTTTCTCATGCTTTTGTATGAATTCAAGAAAAATATTCATATTCAATATGAATATTACATATTAGAGAAATGAATTTTCTTTAAAATTGAGATGTCTTCCAGCTGAAAGCCACTCGTCACATTTTCTTTAAACCCAAAATCAGAATATTTGCTTTTGTTGTATTGCTCTGAAACTGTGCTTTCATAATCTGCTTATAAAACCTTTTATCACACCTGTTTCCCAGTGATTTGTCATGTCTCTTGTAAAAAAGTCCCAATCACCTCTGGTAAGTACTAAAATATATGTTACAAAAGTACTACTACAGCTGTAAAATCAAGTATTCAAAACAAAAACTTTGAAGAATTTGCCTTCGACTGATGCAACAGCCAGTCCCCCTACCATCTATTTGTCATACTTGAATTAGTATAGTAGCACGAGAAGTCATCTCTGCAATGGATTGGACTCCCTGTAATACTACATATCTTCCATCAAAGACTGTGCCAATGTTTTGACTGCCTTCTGCAAACCTGGTCGTGACATTTCAAAGTTCATGTTTTGCTATGAGACAAGGTACAGGGAAGAGGCAGAAAGGATCATCATCACTCTTTCTTTTCTAGGGGGGAACAAAAATCAACTATAACTCTACAGTTTAGAAAGGAGAGAAATGAAGGGCATGCAAAATATGGTAAAATATAATATAAACCAAAATGAATATAGCACAATAATAAAATATAATCCAATAATGGCTACATAATCAGGAATGGAATGGAGAAATAAAGACTAGGAGATTGAGAGGGCAGTCAGTGAAAGAAAGTATTACTTACATTATAATTAAATGGTGGAACTCATTGCAGTAGCATTTTATTTTAATCTGCTAATTATATAAATAAGTAAAGAAGAGGTAAGAAAAAAATCATTAAAAAAAAAAATCCATGAATACCTATGTAATACAGTAATGTAATTAAAAATTCTGGTTCATCAAAGGACAGACTACAGTTTACTTGCTGTCTAATGACAGATTACAGAATTTGGAGACTACTGGAGAAAGATTACCCCATGTTTTCCCTGCTTCTTAAACTCTTTCCCAAAGTACTCATTATTTACCCCTGTGAGAGGTCTGATACTGGGTTGGAGGTACCTTTGCTCTGCTCCTAACTGCTCTAACTTCTATGTCACAGAAATTGGGGATAAAAAGCTTTTATTCGAATGTGCTATCAGCTGAATTGGTTTCTGAATGAAACAAAGAGTTCATTCACTCAAATTTGTAACATTTCTCCTGAGAAAAAATAACCACGATATTCATGAACGTGACAGGTTGTTTTTGTTGGTTGCTTGTTTTGAGTGTTTCTTTTGGTTTTTTTTTTTTGTAATAGGCAGTATTTCCATTTCATACATGAAAGACTATAGATTTTTCTGCATTGCCAAAAATCTCACTTCCCTTGCAATATGCAGCCACAGGGTTAAGAACTGAAATCTTTTGAATGCAAGACATGCTTACTAGGTGATTGGAAGAGGTCAACCTGGCTCCAGCCTGTCTTACTTTTATTTTCCAGCATATTTACAGGTTTTCATGAAATAGACATGGTCAAATGTGTTGTGGAGCCAAGCAGGATCCTCTGAAGTATCCTTGGAGTTAGGAGCCCCATCTCCTGCTCACATTGCTGTCAGGCACCTACCTGCCGTACCTGATGGCTGCATACAGACACCTAGCTAGTAAAGTGCTCAGGAAGAAACTGGTCAGGCTCTCTTTTCCTAGGTTTTATTTTTATTCCACCAAACAGTTAATGTAAGAGTTTAATTCAAACAACTCTTCCTCTAAAGAGCTTTGACATTGGGCAGCACTCTACACACTCTCAAATCCCACATTAGGCTTAACGTGCTCTGAGAGGTGGCGTGCATCTGACATGACTCCAGAAGAAAAGGGGGGAAGAAAAGAGCTGATTGAAGTCATTAGTACGATTCTGAACCTAGCAGAAAGGAAAGTCTCACACACTCCAACTCTTCTCTGCTGTCACCATGATTATGAACATCATGATAACAATAAGGTTGTAAGCAAATTTGTAGCTCAGCTGGGGAAAAGATTGGAATAGGCTACATTTTTTTCCTCAGTCATTAAGCATTTCAAATACAGCTGAGAGGAATTTTAATATTTAAAAAGAGAGGTTCAAAAGCTATTTACTTCTGGGGCGTTTATTCTAACACCACCTTAGCTTATTTTTGCTTCCATGCATCTCTAATAAGTAAATACATACAGTTAACTCTAGAAATCTTTGCTATTTAATGAATATGGAACTAATAAATGTTGTTAAAGTATTTCCTCTTAAAGCTTGTGTCATCTCCTCCATCTCTGGCTTCATTTTTCTTCTCATTCCAGAATTGTTAAGTTACACAAATAACTTTGATATTCTTCCTTAAAAACATAGGATATCCTGTTTTTCAGAAAACATGACACTACTTATTTGGCTGAAAACCATCACCATGTGTCAGGCTATTCAACTCAACAGAAACCTGTTGTAGCTGAAGGCTGTGCTGTTACTTTAATGTATACCAACGTTATTTAAGCTGTACTGCAGAAATTCTCCATTTTTCCAATATGGGCAGGCAGTTTTGTGAGCTGAGAGAAGATATAGTAGGAAGCAGCACTTTGGGAAGGGACCCATTCCCTAATCATTGAAAACATGATGGATAAGTGAGACTAAAAGGCTGATGCAAACAGGAAAGTAGAGTGCATAAGACCAGGGAGTGGAGGGTTGTTAGAACTAACAAAGCTGCTCATTATCTTGATCCAACATATATACTGAAGTGGTGAAAGAAATAAATATGTGACAACTGCAAAATTATTAGGTTTAAATCTACTGCTAAAGAAGAGATTTGTTTCAGTAGTGAAATTATTTTATTTATTAAGAGTAGAATTACTTCCAATAAAGTGAACTTAGTAAGCATAAGAATGGTTTCCTTTATTTTGCTTCTTTCAAAGTAATAACAGGTGAGGAAAGAGAAGAAATTTCCCACTGACTTTAATAAGGCCAAGATTATACTTAGACTAGTCGCTTAATGATCCTCAGATATTATGGTCAGTATTTCGAAACCCCACTAAATAGTTTAAAAAGAAATCTCTTTACAATTACTGATCGAACACTAATAGCAGTTAAGTCTCACTAGGTAACAACATTTTCAACCATTATTTTTCCTTGTATATCATACATATTTTCTCCAACATTTGGCTAGGCAGGTGGCCAGCAGGCACTGTCAAGATAATTTATGTCTCTTGTTTATTTGAATAATTAAAATAACAACACTGGAACCCTGCAGTATTTGCACACCCCCACCTTATGCAACACTTGTATAATACTCTAGTACTCTCTTATTACAGAAGAAATCCCATGCATAAGAAGGAGACTCCTAAAGAGTCACTAAGGCCTGAGGAAGCAGATCTTTGTGAAAGCAACAGATTTGTTCTGTTAACAAATGAAAGAAGAAAACTCCCGTAACAGCTTATGAATCCACCTCCTTCCTCGCTTATCAAGAGCACTCACACCTACCTCAGCATTGTCTCCTTCTCCAGGGAGCTCCGTGGGTGCTCAGCTTCACCCAGCTCTGCTGATCATGTGCTGCCGGCAGCATTCGGCAACTGATGGTGAGTGCATATGTGGCATGCACAAAGAGCTCTTATTATCCAATATGTGAAGGACAGAGGATTCACCGCAGAACCTGTAATCTTGAATTCTAAACCAGAAAATTGAAGCAATTGAAATCTGTGGAGACAGTGTTCTCACAGGAGAATGCATAATTGGTGCATAAACTCTGAATAATCCTGAAAGATACAGCAGGGCCATGAGAGGCCCAAAGAAGCTTAAGCAAGCAAGATAAGAAGAAGCTGGAATTCACTGAATTAATGAGAACTGTGGACTGCTGGCAAGCTTTCGAGGTCAAGTTCTCACACCTGTGCTTAACCAATTATATGTTAGTCACTAAGGGTCTTCAAGACATGTATCCAATCATAATATGCCAAATCACTGCAACTGCATGTAAGAAATAGTATATAAGGAGTTAAGGCTTTGTAATAAACTTGGCAATCGCTTGATCACATTGATCGCCTCTGCGTTGTCCGTGACTCCCGCGTCAACAGAAATCTATGGGTTCTTTATTCTTACTTCAACTTTCATCCTGTCATAGCTTCTCTGTGGCTGCATTTGTCCACATGTAATTGCCTCTGATGTATGCAAGATCCACATGAAAGAGAAGGGGCTAAACCATACCAATTAAATTGTACAATTCAATTAAACAATACAATTAAATTGTAGCAACTAATTGTGATCTTGATTGGTTCCTGTGATCAACTAAATCCAAAGCATTCTACTTATTTTGGTCAAAATACGTGGTGGGGTTAAGCCACAGAACATCACTGACCATGGGACAACCAGACTAATTTACAACTTGACTCTTGACTTACCTCTACATATATTCATTGGTGTCATCTTTCTTTTTCAGACAACCTGTATTTTCCCCATGTTTCAGGAGACGCACGTGGTACACGGATATCTCCCTGCACTATAACAATGCTGCTGGCCATGCGATGCAGCAGAGCTACGTTTTATGAATGTGTTTTATACCCCTCCTGCACCACTTCAGAAGTTGTCAGGTGATTTTAAAAGATGAGAAAATAAAGTGATCGAACCTAAAGGTTTTTTGGTTTCTGTTTTTTTACTGTCTGTAAAATAATTAGGAGCCCCAACTCCTGTACTCACAATACAGGGGCAAAGTCTGAAACAGTATTAATTGCTTTGTTGATGAGCACATTAGCTAAAAGAGGTCTGCTTTCCTGCTAGGCAGAATTAGTTTGTGCCAGTATGGGGGAACCAAACCATTGCCTCAACATTGGTGTGTGGTATATTAATCCTGGTATTGTTGTTTATGTTCTCAACTGAGTAATGTCTAGGATTCAGAGTTGTATGCTAGCAAGTTCCTTTAGTTAGTAAAAGATTTTAGATTATCATGGTCACACAGTGCCTTATGGTACATTTTTTTCTCTATATACATATTTTGCTATGAATAATAGAAATTAATAAAATCAATAGGTAGTAGGGAATGCAATACTCTAATAAGAAATAAAGGACATGCAGAGCAGGGTTAGAATTTGTGGAGTATTACCAGTCACTCTGTTTCAAGAGTCAAAATATTCTGCCTATGTTAGCTGTGGATTGATCACATAGCTGAATATTTTTCTCCTTTTAAATGGCAATATATTGAAACTATACATATATTTTTTTGGGAAAGTCCAGAGCAAAATCAGATGTCATGCATAAATGAGATGCTAAATTATGGTAAGCACATTTGACAGTTCAAAATACATTATTTCTTTGCTGTCTGTCTCAGTGAACTTCTGAAAGAGAAAATAATATTACCCGCTTTACTGTAAATTGTATTGTGAGATAGAAGATTTTCTATAGCCCTAGTAATTTTCTTGTATTTCTACTACTAAAAACATTGCCTTTAGTCTGGGAAGTTTCTTGACTTGAATTCTACTGCTTTCAACATAACAGCACAGGAACAAAAAGCTTTTATTCTGGGAGGATTCTCTTTTCTTTTTTTTTTCATGTTGGAAAACCTGACACCATCTCTTTAAGTTTACAACTGAGTATAGCAGTCTTGATGCTAAACTGACCTTTGCTTTAAGAAAATATATTTATTAGACTTCTCAGCTGGAATCCTCTTCTGAAAAAAAACACGTAAACCTAAGAAAACAAACAAATGCAAAAAGAAAAAAGGAGAGGAGGACTGAGAAGGACTCGGTTCAGACAACTGTAATGGCACTTCTTTAAGTATTTCTATTTTGGCATTCTGCCCACAGCTCTGTAAAACCTATCTTTTTCAAAGTGCTATTCATTATTAGCTGTTACAGCTATTCTTTTAAAATGATTACAAGCCCATTCATTCCCTTACAAAGCTGCTACAATTCAAAGTTATTTCCATACATATGAATGTATGTATTCATATCTACTGACAAATATATATATATATAATTTCCTAAAGGGAAAATACCTCCAATTTCAATAAATATACACCTCAAAATGTGCAAGAGGAATTTAAAGATACATTTGATTACAAAAAAAAAACCCAAACCTTAAAATTTAATATTTCAAGGAAATCAATGATTCTAAACAGGGGTGCTGACACAGTAATCTATTTGGTTAAAATAAAGAGCATCCTGCAAACACCAGCAACCTTATCATTTAGCTAGAAGGCAGCCCAGGCACTATATGTCAGTTCAGCACCCTGTTTGGTTATTTCTATCTATTAAGGCAATAATTACAAGGATTAAAGGCTAAAGCTCAGCCCATTGGAGATGACAGCTATTTAGCCATTTCCCTGGCATTGCTTTAGGGCACGCAGACAGGTTCCCACGGGGGGACCCAGCCATGGAGCTTTTTGCACCGTCAGTCACCAAGGCAGGTACATTCTGCTGATGCTGCAGCTCCAAATGGAGCATACCACAGGTGATGCTCATTATGGAAGCTATGGGAATATAAAGGAGAGCACGGGTTATTGCTGATGGTGGAGTGCCAAAGGTTAGTGAAAAGCTGGATTGTCTGCTGGACCAGGGTAGATAAGAACACAAAAGGGCACAGGGATGGATTTGAATACAACCACTTATCAGTGTGCCTTTTAAACTACATTATGCTGCCTGTAATGGTTGCTGTTAGCACTAAAATTGGGAGTCTCCTTTTATGAGTGTACTAATTTATTAACATCAATTTGTGTCACCATTTTAGCAGGTCCTGTACTTCCCGGAGCCAAGAAGTAAGACACCAAGTCAGCTAAATTCAGACTGAATTCAAGAGCTGCTAGCAGTTTTTAAACCACTATTACAATCTGCTGATGCAGCTTTCTTGGCCACTGTATTGTTTTCTCCACAATAAAAGCGAAGAAGCACATATAAAACAAAGATGTTTATGATTTGGAATAAATTGTAGCTTTACTATTCTTTATTACTGGAAACCAGCCAATTATTATGCAAAAGAATAAAAAGGGATCATTTATATACCATACTGTTAAATTTTATATCGAGTGATATGATAAAATAGCCAACTGGGACAGTGGGTGGGGAATGGAAGGAATGCTAAGTTTTATTTATGTCATGTTTATAGTTAGCTATGTTTATCCTTTTTTGTCAGTTAGACGAACATTAAATAGAATTATCTTGGATTTATGGTGAGTAATAAAGCAGCTTCCCCCCCCCCCCCCCCCCCCCCCCCCCCCCCCATGAATGCTCAATTAGATTAAAGCATAAAATCATAGGTGCAAAGTATGCACCTGTTTATGATTTCTTTCCAGAGACCATCTTGGTGCTCCTCTCCTGAGACCGCAATGATTTGCAAGTCTGGACAAAAGAGTGCATGCGTTTACTGTAACACATATGCAAGCATAATGCAAGACTGGTAGGACTGAAACAGGAAGTTTGGGGATTGTAAAAGAGAATGGAAAGGTATAGAACACGTTAGCAGCAGACCTAAAAAACCCACCAAGTGGGGGTTTCTGACAAGATGTAAATAAGTATTATTTTAAAGGGGCACAAGTACTGCCTGGCATGTGTGGAGGATGACTCCAAAAGGCTTTGTTTGACCTTTGTGTTGCCATGATTCACCTGTGTCTAAAAGAAAGGGAAGACTAGAAATCCTTGGTAGAAGGCACCTAGTGTATGCGTGCATATAACTCTGGCATAGTGTGACATTTTGCTCAGAAAGGGATCTGTCATCTAAAGCCAGGGGCAGATTTACATCTCTTCCTGGCAAATGATAACCTTCAAAGCTGCTTTAAAATGTGAAGATACCATTTCAAACCACACTTAGAGTCCCTTTTTCTTACAGTTGTGTCCTTTTTAAGGGAACACCCTTGTAAAACAAGGGAAAGGCAAGCAAGATTAAGTTCTATGTTTTTCAACTAGGTAATACCTGCAGTTCAAGGTTTGGGGATTTAGTCTTTGCTGTTTTGTATGCTCATATCCAAGCTAAAAGAAAAAGACCTGCAGTTTGAACAAATTAAACTCAAAACATTCTGTAAGGCTTACACCCAAATACTGGCCCAGCCTATTGGATGCCATTTTTTTATTAGCTCATAAAATCTCTAACCAGTCACAAAAAAGCACAAAATTCCATGGTCATTAAGATATTTTGTGCTTCAACATAATTTTAGGCTAGGCTTGACTTGTTGCACAAGGGCTTCCCTACATGGCAGGTTTCTTACGTTGCACAGTGATTCGTCCCAGCTCCAGCCCAGAGATCCTGCCTAAAGGGAGTTATAGCTGGAAAACTGCCAGACCTCCTGGGACCTAAGCAAGATGGATAATTGATGGTGCCATGGCTAGGAACTCTGAAACCTGCTGTTTCTCCTCATTTCTCCTGAATCAGCAGCCGAACATCATTCATGCTATACTAATAGCAAGGATTATTTTATTACCAGTTATACTTCCAAACAGACTCTTCTTACTAGCACATACAGACCATGAGGATTCTGCTTTGGGTTTTTGCCAGAAAATTGTAAAAGCACAAGCTTCTCTTCATTTCTATTCTGAGATTTTCCATGGCTCCTTTTCTCCTACATGTCTTACAGGTAGACGCAATCAAGTAGCTATTGTTCAAAATTTTATTATTCATACCCTAAATAATTGGAATAGTAGGGTAAGTTTTAAAAATCATTTTGCTTGCTCACTCTAGGGAAAGTTCGCTGAAAATCCCTATTGCAGCAGATTTTCCTAGTTCATATTAGAGTGAAACCTGTTTTATTATGGCTTAGGACATAAGTAATTGCAAAAATAAAAAAAATAAATCAGGTCAATTTTATTTACCTTGTATGGAAAGGTGATATTTATTACATAAAAAATGGTACACATTTATATTATTCATTTGCTGTGAATAACTCAGTGGCCTAACTCTACGTGCTTTCATTTTTTATCAGTGCAGAAATAGCTTTGAAGCTTGTAAGACAAGGAGCACTGTGGTCTTCAAATATCAGTCACAGACAAGGGGAGTGACAGAAGCCTGCATACACATTGGCCAAGTGCAAACTGCTCAGACACATCTAGCACCAGAAACTGTTCTGCTTGTTAGACAACAGTAATTCATTCCAACAGTTTTTGCATATTGAAAGTACATAATACTCCATGGCATCTCCCCCCAGCTGTAAGTAGAAACTACTGAAAATGAAATAGAGAATCCCTTCTAAAATTAAAGCTATAACTAACCAATATCCATTTGTATCCACACTTTGAAGTACCTATCTTTTCTTTGAGTGTTCTCTCAGGAAACATCACCAGAGCTGTCAGTACTGGCAGGTGCTTTAGCTCTGTCTCTGTCCCTGCCCCTGCCCCTGCCAGGATGTGGAGCTGTGCCATTCAGGGGCAGAGGGACCCATGCTGAAGCAATCAGCTTTGTTGCAGAGCTTGTGCATGGTGCAGCACACACATATCTGGAGTGTCTGCAGGGTACTTTGCTCTTCTCTGACGCTCTTCAATGCAAGCGATTATGATGCTGGGGATGATAGTTACACTAGGCTATTTCAGGCATCTGTACCATTTGTCTGAGACACAAACACCTATCTGTATCAACTGTAAAGAAAACACAGCAAATACATATGAAAACTAGTTTCCTAACAGTGATGATTCTTGTGGATTCTGCAAAACATATGCGTCAAATAGCTTAATACTCCTGGTGCAAAATGCACCCCTTCCCCAAAGAATCTGCCAACTCCCTGGAAGATCTCAATGGCTCTGCCGTTGAAAGAAGAAAAAGTTAGACAGTAGAAAAAGTGGAAAATTTAGCCAGCCAGTGGCATTATGGCCAGTCAATAAACAAATCTTCTGTCCCCCAGCAGCCATTAGTCTGTCAGCAGACCTGCAATAATGATGCATTTGCCAATGAACAATAATCTGCATAAAACTTATTTGAAGCTTGGGCCGTTTAACTGGAAATCTAAGCCATCGGCAAATCCTCCTTTAAGTTTTAATTTAATTTAATTTAATCTTCTCCTCAGGGCATGGACTATGCACAGGAAGAAGTTGTTATTATATTTTTCATGAGAGGAGAGGAAAGGAAAAAAAATGTTTGGTGAGACTAATGGGGATGTGGAGCAGTGCTGAGGAGGGGGCTAGAGGGGAGTTCAGCGCTGCAGATGCCTTCAGGTGAACCCTTGAGAGAAACTGACTTTTCAGCTGATGGCACCAGAGATTGTGGGTGGATGAAGACAGATCATGAAAGCCAGATATCAAAAGAGAGATCACAGCAAGCTATTAAAATGTACATTTATATTGCTAAATATGTGTAGGGTTGCTGAATTGAGACAGCTAGCAAACAGCACATCATGAAGAACATTGATTGAAAAGCTCACTGGCTTGGGAAGGAATTTTTCATTTCATAAGTCATTTGCTGTAACCATTCCAAAAAGTCAGTAGATTTTTAAAATTAATGAGAGTCGTTCTGTGATGAAGTCTGGCTCAATGGCCACTTCCTTCCCTGGGTTCTCTCCGGAGAACTGAACCTCATCCTTTTGTGCCTTTAGAATTTTTCGGTCAGTAATGTTAATTCGTTTGGCATGTTTACAGCATGAGAAATTACCTTATCCGGTTTATAAAATCCCATTCAGGTACAATGCTTTACAATGGTTTTAAGGCCAGCTCCAAAGAGCTTTTTTCTAAGGAGCTGATACTGTGTAGAGAATAAACAGCAGGGCAGGAGGATTGTCGTTAGAATAGGCCATAAACAACAATAGCTACATTTTTTCACTTGTGGATATCTATGATTATTTATTTCCTGCTATCTACTTAAGTCTTCAAACAAAGAACAGGAATTCCCTGGTTGTAGTCCACTTCTGGAGAGGAAAAAAGGCACAGGACAAAAAATAAAAATATAAAATAAAATAAAATAAAATAAAATAAAATAAAATAAAATAAAATAAAATAAAATAAAATAAACCTGTCTTACTCAAAATAGGCAGTTCCTTTTTTTCCATTGATCACTCTCCAATACCAGTTTCCACTTCAGAAAATGCCTCAATATATGCAAAAGTTCAAGCCAGAGTTACTCTATGAAATACTTGCCACATCTTAGACCTAGTACAGATGTAAACAAGAACCTTCTTTGTTGTCTTATACTGCAGAACATTTATTGATTTAGCAATATAGACATGCTTACAGGACTTCATCTCAGCTGTGACTTGCTGATTGCAGGTAAGAAATGCAAAAGCATTGACCTTCTGCTGAAGTTTTCTTCATAGCAAGATCCTGAAAAACCTCCAGGATATATCATATGAAGGTGAAAGCCTAACAAATAATAATTATGACTGAACATTTGTCAGACCATTGGAAACCATCCAGCTACTAATATTCTACTGGGACCTAGCAAGGGCTGTAAGATCCAACCTGTCACCTGCAACCTGAATTTTTGTCCTGTAACAGCTATTTTCTCTCTGTTGCCTCTAAGAGAAAAGTCCAGATGATGACACTTGTAGATAATGTAAGTCAGACGGAATAAATGCCATCCCTATTCTCTTGTGCATCAGATGCAATCTCAGTTATACTGAATTGTTGCTGAAATTACTGTTGTCCATAGCCTCCCTAGTGCTGAAAATTTCATTTTCCTTGTGCTCAGTATTACATAAACAATAGCAGTGTATATTCTGACATCCTGCTACTGTTGTTCTTGCCCTTTTCCTTCTTTTACTCAAAGCACCAGGAAACAGAGTGTAGTGATTTGATCAACTAATTTGCATATGCATTTTGCTTTGCAAATTATCTCACAATTCCAGAGCTTTGACAAGTCTGGACCACAGTCCTGTAACAGTCATAGCAACTGTTTTGTTTTGTCAAACAATTGAGCATTTTTCCATTTCTATTTTTGTTTTGCTTACTGAAAGAAATGTAATTATGGAGAAAATATATTTCCATAACAATCATTCAGACTTGCAGTTAAATTCTTAATTGTTTAATATAAGTTTTAATTTCTAAAATTTATTCTTACTTAAATTCAAATGTAAACAGAAATAGAAGCTTTTAAGACAATTTAATTCACAAATTTTCCATTCACAAGAACTTATTCTTTCCAATCCTCTTTGCCAACATTCTCTTTCACATGTACACATTGCACAATCAGGAATCTGAAATTGAAAAGGTTTCCTTTAGAAAGAAAACTTACAAGAGGTTATACTCATGGGCAATTGACCTTGGCTAAAATCAGCAAGCCTTTTCTGTATATTTCCATATTTCTATTTACTTCTGCCTCATATGGTCATCATCTTGAAGAACCAGAAAAACATGATTATGGAAACCCAAGAATGGACAGATCAGAGAAGGAGACTGAAATAGTACAGCTATCAGAAGAAAGCTGGCGAGCACAGAAATATAGAGAACTTGCATATTTTGGCCAAACAGGATCCTCAGAGGCTGTGCAGAATAGAAGTTGCAT
The DNA here is from genome assembly GCF_034315485.1 of Pezoporus occidentalis. Taxonomy (NCBI): domain Eukaryota; kingdom Metazoa; phylum Chordata; class Aves; order Psittaciformes; family Psittacidae; genus Pezoporus; species Pezoporus occidentalis. The sequence goes on along the minus strand of NW_026916093.1, from coordinate 1,773,129 downwards.
ACTCCATCCCTGGCTGTGTTCAAGGCCAGGCTGGACAGAGCCTTGGGTGACATGGTTTAGTGTGAGGTCTCGCTGCCCATGGCAGGGGGGCTGAAACTAGAGGATCTTAAGGTCCTTTCCAACCCTAACTATCCTCTGATTCTATGATTCTATATAGCCTTTCATAGGTTTCTTGGTAGCTGTATTTTTCTCGTTCATCTCAACACAGTGTAGGAACTCTTCTTACTTCAGAATCCTCATTCACACTTTCTCTGCATGCTGCCTGAACACCTACTCTACTCTCATTCCTCAGCAATGAACAAATAGAGGACAGGCAAAGTTGCATGGGTGCCAGTCACAGATCCTAATACCTTCCTTTTCCTGTGCTTTCTCACAGGCCTCTCTGCTACACCACAGTGCCTATAGCTCACACTCACTCTAAGCCATTGTACCTTCCACTACCTTTTCAACACCTTTTGATTCCATTACTGCCATCTTTAAGGGGGAAAGTCCCGCCTCCCCAGTGCTCATACATAGAATCATAGAATAGTTAGGGTTGGAAAGGACCTTCAGATCACCTAGTTCCAACCCCCCTGCCATGGGCAGTGACACCTCACACTAAACCATATCACCCACGGCTCTGTCCAACCTGGCCTTGAACACCACCAGGGATGGAGCATTCACCATCTCCCTGGGCAACCCCTTCCAGTGCCTCACCACCCTCACAGTAAAGAACTTCTTCCTTATATCCAATCTAAAATTCCCCTGTTTAAGTTTTAACCCATTACCCCTTGTCCTATCACTACAGTCCCTAATGAAGAGTCCTTCCCCAGTACCCTTATAGGTCCCCTTTCAGTCATCACAAATCAAACCACAAAATGGCTTGGATGGGAACACAATATTTCTGTGGCATTGCAAACACATAAGCTGTTCTGACCAAGGTCCAGTTCCTCCTCATTTCAGGAAGTGCCTGCAGTTTCCTCGTCCTGCTCTGTCCTATGTGGGACACCAAGTACATGCAACCTATGCCTGCTGTCATCAGGTTCTTTGGGAGTTATTGTAATCTTTTGAGGCAGTGCAAACACGCTCTGATGAACACCACCCCATGCTGAAACCTGCAGTGGGAGGCACATCCATGCCAGTGCCCTGGCATATCCTGATCCTTTTCTTCTTGTGACCCTGTGTCAACCTCTCCTCCCAGGCTGGGTACCTTCTCTATTCCCCTAGGTGCAAGTCACTATGCCAGGCACCCAGTCCCTAGACCCTCTTTTCCCTCTCAGGGCTGTAAAGCAGTTTGCCACACACTGTGCCCTAATTTGCCTCTCTCATTCTTCCCCCTAACAGGGTGTCTCCACCCTGTCCCTCAGACAGTCTAATCCCTTACTCTTTGTCTGGGCATGAACTGTAAATCCTTCATATACGATGATGTTGTCATCATGTATTTGCTTAGTTCTATATGTCATTGCTCTATAAAGGACCAAGATCACCGCATTGCCTTCAGAACTATTAGTCTATTCAGGTACCAATTCAGATCCTATTTAAATGACAATTGGGTTCACAGAATATGGCTTCCATGTATTTTAATTTCATCAGGAATCAATCCTTCCTAATTACTTTTACAAATAAGTCCTATTTCCCAGCTGGAAATAGAGATAAGGTTGTGTCTGTATAAATTTTTCTGAGATTGAAAAAAAAAAGTTTTAATAATTGTGTATCTGATAAATTGGACAAAAGAGAGATGACAACTTTTAAAGAATTTAAAAGTAGATCTGATCCTGGTAATAATCCCTGTATAAAAGCACTAATCACATTAGCAGAAAAGAATTTACAAAGAGTAAAGCAAATCAAGTGCATGTCAGAGCAAAGGAGAAGATTTATACTTGTGGGATAGATAAATGAAAAAATCAGAAAAAGCTCTAAATTCACAGCAGGAATCAAAAACCAAAGATCCTTTTTACTACTTGCAGTAAAACATACACATGCTTAGTTTAAAGGTATTGATGAGTTAGTCCATAATACGCTAAAGCAAGGAAGTTGAAATCAGTTTAATTTTTAAATCTTTATACTGTTTAAATGCCAGTCATTTGAAAATATATAGGAAATATTAAAGTATTATAGTTCATATTTAAGTTCTTTTACCCTGCATACTCCCAAATGTGACATGAAATAACTCTGCAGAGGAGCTATCTAAGGAATAACAGATACACACATTAAATTTTAACCACCTACAAAAGCTAAGCCAAGTATGGCCGGTTTTTCCAGGTCTGTGGTAGAAATAGTTGGAGCAGCTAAGCTGTCATACAAGGAACAGCTGTGGTGCGTGTAGCGGAAGAAAGAATGGGACAGGGAGTAGCTGCAACCATATGTATGATAGAAAAACACTATCTCTGGGGCCTCTTTTGCTGTTGACTAAAAAAAAAAAAGTTCCTCTAAAGGAAGCTATAATAAATCTATATAAGATATATGTCTGAGTTTTGTTCATTCGGAAATATAAACAGCTAAAATCTTGTGTACATATGAAGAAAAGGTAACTTGTGCTGATTTCTTGCTTTGGAGGAACAAATTTGTTGAAATTACTCCTGAAATTATAGGGAAAAGGTTCTCATGCATCACACACAATAACCTGTTATAGATTGGAACACAGACCATGCCCAGTGCTCACCTGATGCTAAGGCAGAGAGCCATTTCCATGGCTGACAAAGCACACAAATCATCTACAAACAAAACTATGTCCCTGTTCCAATGGTCTGTTCAAATACAGCATAAATATAGCTCAAAAAAGGAGACACCAGCTATGATCATGATCTTCTGACTTCAGTGCTTGTACAAAGAAATGATGGATGCTCCTCAGCTGAACCACACTTTCTACCCTGTACACATCTCTTCTCTGACTCCGCAAAGGTAGTCAGAGTAGTCTAATGCAGTCCCACTGGCTAACATGGGGTCAGAATCAAATAAGCCACATTTGTACAGAGGAGAGAAGATGTCTTGCACTGTGAGCTGACCAAACAAGCACACAGAGCGTCACCACAAAGCTGCTCTGAACTGCAGATCTCTTTGACCGTTACTGTTACACCAAGTAAGACTTTTGAGACATTTGATTCTCCTTTACTGCTGCGGGGATTAGAAATTTACTTAGAGTAACTTTTGCTAGGATTTAAATTAAATGCATCTATTTAAAATTCAGTGTCAAATAGGGCAGCTAAAATAAGAAAAAGCAGAGTAAATAGAATTTAACATTTGTACTGCCAATGCAAATACAGGTTTTCTTTTTAACAGTTCAACCATACAGCCTATTTAGGGAAACACGCACTTCCTAAACCTTGTTGAAATGAACAGGACTCAAGTATATATGCCTAAAGTTAGGTATTTGTTGGCTAATATTTACCTAGGTTCAGGTAAGTATTGGGTTTTGTCCAGTAGCTCAGCATATAACATACACATAATACAAAATGAATCTGGAGTTTTCTAGCAATTAAGCATCTAGTCTGAGTTCTTTCATTTATGTTAAATCTGTAGCATCTTTCCTGATGCATACAACAGCCATTTCCAGATGCAGTCAGAATAAGATCCAGGGGCACACCTACGTCCCTCTGCATACTAGTTTCAACTGGAGGTTAGTTATGCATCCCGGGGAGAGCAGGAGGTGCATTCTGCAGTCAGGGTAACAGAACTGCAAAACACACCTCATAGCCCATCACACCCTAGAGCATCTGCTGATATTAGATTCAGCTGTAAACATCCATTGTGCATGCACGTCCCTGTCTCTCTCCATTGGTGACAGATAACTTCAATCACAATAACGATGGTTGTGTATGATGCGTCTTGTTCCCTGTGTAGGTGAATAAATTTTTAGTGCTGGTTTAATGAATAAAAGATTTACAAGTCTTACACAGTTCAGAAATAGGTGTACTCTTACTTTAAAATTGGAAACTGTATTGTGTTTCACTGCAATGTCCCTGTGTTACTGCTGGTTAGATGAAGGGACTTAGGTGTCAAATTTGGACTAGTTTGGGGTCAGTTTTGCTAAACAAGTCCTGGAGCTGTGCACATATACCTACATCTACAACATTTTATATTTAATATATAAAAATACACTCAGACAGATTTGCATTTAAGTTATTTTGCTGTATGGTAGATTCATTTGCTTACAGATTCTGCACTGCTCAGTAAAGCAGCAAAAGCAAAGATTAGTTCATCAAGTCAGAAACTGAATAAAAGTGTGAGCGTATAATTTCATTTTCTCTCTTTTCTCCAGATGGTTTCAGCACTGAGACAGTTTCATATGTTCTTTGGCCTCCTAAAATGGCTTCAATATAACCTGACACAGACAATTTCAGTGCAACAATAAAGGAAATCAAAATCTATAATGCAGAATCATTCAAAGCTGCTGGGATTTTGAAATCTCATGCCCTTTAAGGAACTTTAAAAATAAATGAATCATTTTATTAATTCTAACAGCTTAATGTACAGAACTATTAGAGGTGTAGTCCATTCATCATTAAAAATATTTGTCTTCTCTCATAATGCATTAATTTCTTTATACAGACAGATTGCATGGCTATGTTTGCATGACACACTTTTTTGCACTCAGATCAATTCTAAGAAGACCTCTGAACTAAACAAAATCATCTTTCTAAATGAAATACTAATTTTAGCTAAGCTGCTTTGAAGACTATGCTCTTTTAAAAGCCAAAGCTCCATACAAAAGGTAGGGAGAAGAGGGAGGGTGTAGCTGATGAAATGCAAATGAGGCTTTTCTCAGACAGCTGGCTGCTTTGGGATGACATGTGTGATGAATGGCTCTTAAAACATGAGCAGGCATCAAGCTCCAATTCAGTGTCAGACTGGCAAAAACAGCAGCATTACTGGATGCTTCCTTTAATTAATGCAACACTTCTGCATTAGTCCGGACACTGCCGATAAATGGGAAAGAACTGATATCAGTGGTAATATCAGAAATCTTTCAACCTTGAAGCTGGGATGCATTAGCCAAAAGCTGTGGTATCGTAAAAGGTTTAATTGTATTTGTTATGTACCAGTGCACCATGACAAAAATGGGAGATAGTGCAGGCAGGACAGAGTAAGCCAGTGATAAATGAGTGTGAGTGAGCGATTATAAAGCAAGGAGTGTGAAAACAGACAATAGACAGTGAAGGGGGCAGGGATGGGGGAGTGATGATAGCAACAGCTACTCTAAGGTGAAATAGGTAACAAGAGAAACCTGGTTATAGTTTTGAGCTGGGCTACAAGCACAAAGCAGTTTAACATAAATCTTTCCTCCTAAATAGGTTTCATTGACAAAAGTGAGATTTACCACTACACCTACTTCTTGCAGGACTTCATGGGGAAGGCTTTGCTAGCCAGTTATCTACTACAAAGCATTACAACTCACTAAATCAAACACACAGCACAAGGCTTTCTACTAATTGCATACCAAAGCAACGGGACACACACATTGTTCATCCATCGTGCTTAAAATTATGTTTTCTGCCACAACATACCATAAAACTCCCATGCAATTTTTATGCTGTCACACAGTCACCAAGTACCAGTATGTAATAACAGCTTTCTTGAGATTATATGAAAATAAAGAGTAATCTTCCACTGAAGTATAAGAGCCTATCACACAGAAAGGCTACAAAACATTCATGTTTTGTGCTTGCCATCAGTTGCAAACATTCCTAAAGAATCCATCTTCCTAGCATGTGGGCTAAGGCACATAATTAAGATTAACACATTCTAGTGAGGCTCTTGAGAGTGGCCTATGCTTCGTGTTTCTGAGAAACGTGAAGTATTCCCGTAATGTACTCAGAGTGATGTGCTGTTTCTTGATGAAACCTTTATTAATGTGGTGGCCCTTTGAAACCCTTCCAGTTGTTCTCTCCCCTTTTTGTGCACACATGAGAAGTATTTACTGTGTGCACTAAGTATTGAATCTCTATTTTCAAAATTTTTTTTTCTCCTTTTCATTAACCTTTGTTCCATGAAGAAACAACCAAACAAACAAACGTGCTGTTTTTCAAGATGAACACCAAGAGGAATTACTGTCAATGCTTATTTTCATACTTTGTGAGAGAGAGAGCAGGGGAAAATAAAGACGTTGGAGAAAGACTAACACATTTTCAGGCATCAAAACCAGATGCTGGAAATGTATGTTATGATAGAGAGGACTTTATTGAACAGAGCATAGGAAAAATAAAACTTATTTTCTAGTATTCATATGTATGCTTTTCTTATTCTAGAACACAGATGACAGTTTATCAATTAGGAAAGTGCCTAGAGTTAAGAGAACATTTATATGTATCTGCTTCCTTGAACTGATGCTAAAGATATTAAAACATCCTTTCAAACTTTTTTCTCAAGCATAGCACACTTTCTTAAACATAAAGGACTATAGAAAAACAAGTCAAAATATGAGTATTTAAGTGACCCTTTTTACTGCATTTCTGAATTATTTTCCTTATTAAAATAATTCTGTATTAAAATTATTATGCACAGATACATTTTGAAAATAATAGAAATGTTAGAATAGGGGGAAAAGCTATCCAGTCCTATGCCATAAAAAGTTTGCTCAGGAGTAAAGGGGAATAGCACATTAGTGGGTTTGTTTCTTGCTGGATACACCGTTTCTGTTAAATCCTTTAAGCCTGATTTTAAATTCTATGTCTTTTGAGTAAAGCCCCAGCTACCATGGTCTCAAAATACCTATGTAGCCCCAGAAAGTTTATTGGAAATCAGCTTGGTGTTGGTTAGCAGGGCAGTTGAACAGGGAAGAGGGTCAAAGGGGTTGGGATCAAAAACAATTTTTTTGCTAAGAAATCCCCGAACAAGTAAAAAAGAAAAAAAAAAAACAACCAACCAACCTCGTAAATTACCAAATTTTACAGAAATGCTCCCTACTTGCTGTATTTTAGACTGATAACTTGACATATTACTGGCAACATTTATACTAATGTTTACCTTGTGCCTAGTAGCTGTCCCAGTAAGCTTATAAACATGCAGTGCCAGTAGCTTTCCCAGTGATGTAAGCAAGGCATCAGTCTACTTGGCTTCACAATTTTGCAGGAGAAAACATCGTTATAATATATACATTTAATGATTTCCAGTGTTTCTGGAATTTTGACAATAGCTACAAAACAGGGGAAGCAGAAAGGCAGTTGTGACCCAACTTGTATCAAAATTAACAGTCAGTATTTACTTTAATGTAAATCCAATGTAGTCCATTTTCATTCTTAACTCCCCACATTCCTGTAATATAGCTTAGCTCTTATATTATTTACAAAATGCTTTACCACAGGGTAATGAGCCTATGATCCAACTATTCTCTTCAGCCTACCATCAGGAAGCCCATTTACTACCCTTTTCACTCCCTCACACACCTAATATTTAAGGTACAGAGCAAAGCATTCATTTCCACTAAATAAGAAATGCCATCAGATGTAAAGGCTTCATGCTCAACCAGGATTGGATAATGATATGCTTACTCATGCTTACTACATTAGGAAGTCTTAATAGGTCTACATGAGGATCAGGTGCTAATCACTGGAACAGCATCAGATTGCACACCATAATTTGGCTCACTCCTGCAGCTATTCAGTAGCGATGACTGAATTCTATCCATCTCTGAAAATTCAGAAAGACAAAACAAGAAAAGGTGCAGAATTTGAAAGGTCCTTAACTGGGTATAGTTGCACGGCCAGAGGAAAGCCATCAAGTAATTTTCCCTGCACTCAGTGGTGGCTGGGGCACTGGCTGTGCTGACAGCCCATAACAACCCCCCATTGTGCTCCTCTCTCATGGGATTTTACTTGGACAGCATTTTCCACTAGTGGATGCTGGTCATGAACAAACAGCTATAAATCACTCTGGCCAAGTTAACCCAAAGACATGTGCCAAATTCTAGTGTTAAACTGTCTAACATGAATTTCCTAATAAATAGAAATGGTTTTTAGCAGAAAACAACCAGCAACATGGATTAGGATGAAACCATCTAACCGCAAGGGCAGGCGCAGATGGCTCTGGATTTCTTGGTAGAGTCCAGAGCTTCAATGATCTGCCACAGTGAGCCCAGCCCTAAGGAGAATTGAGGGATACATACCCTTGTTATTCTCCTAAAAAAGGCATAGGAATGTGCTCAAGCACAGAATCTCCAGTGAAAGAAATATCCTAAAGATTAAGTGTTTATAGCAAATATTTTGATGCAACAATTCCATGCAGAAACAATGTAAGTATATATAATACATGTTTTACATAATGCATATTTTAAAGACTGTGCATTCATCATCAACCAATATCCCTATTTCCCTGAAATCTCATGGTAAGATGTAAAGATGACCTTTATAACCCAGTTATATGACCTATAATAAATATTTCATACTGATAAGAGGACAGGATTGCAGCTTAAGTAAGCTTCTAAGAATGAAGAATCTGATAATTAAGTACTGAAATAATTTGGGGGCCAGAGGAGTTTTGAAGAAAGGTTTCCAAGATTATTATAATAGCAGACACTTACTACATAGGCTTTCCTGTGCTTTAAAGAATTACAAGTCGTGTTCATAATCAGGGCGAATCAAGGATCTGGCCCTGTTTTCCTTGCACCACTTACTAGCTCAAGACAAAAAGCAAAAAGAATGGGTAATTCTTTAGTTCACAACAGTTATGGGGTTTTATATATTTTTTGTGTCAGACACAACAGATTTTGGAATCATCATAAATGGAGCCTGCATTTGGGTGGGTGTTACCAGCAAGCTCCATTTCTTTTCAGCTGGGGCTTCATTATGGAAGTTTTTCAGGGAGTAATAGACACCCTATAAAACTAGAAACCTTTTCGGTAAAAAGGAGGCAGAGGGAAGTATAATTGAGTACCTAAAACTCCTGTAAGCAAGACTACAGTAATTGATAAATCCTTTGGAGCAGATGGTCTTCTAGCTGATTTAAGAGACATGAAGTCCCTGGGAGCAATTGCTCCTGGAATATCAACAACTAATTCCCATTCTTCACATGTTCCAAATTCTGCATTATCTGGAATGCTGCTAATTGTTATACTTTGGCTCTGTTCTCAAGAGAAACCTAAATAATTTTATTTCACTACCAAAGTTTATTCATAATGGCTGGAACAACTGCATTTTATATCAGAAGACACACTGTCTGTGTTCTACTTATTGACCATTTCATGTGCTTGGGTAATCACATCGAAATTATTTTAAAGGAAATCAGAGAAATATGCCACGGTTGGATCACTTGTGTAATGTACAGATGATTCCATGCCACCCCCATCTCCCCAAAAGAAATTAGTCAGAGCAGATACAGGGTGTGTGCTGCAAAAGGTGATTTCAGTCAGAGGACAGAAATGGAAATCGAAAACCTGGTGCTTGGCCTATTGCTAGTCAATTCACTTCTTTATAGACATTTTTATTAAGATCATAAGCTCTTTTTGGACAAGGCCTGTTTTGTGCCATGTGTTCATACAGTGCTTTCTGCAGTGCTGTCCTCAAATCAGATCTCTGGATGCCACTGAAATACAAATAAAAAAGATCATGAAACACATCATCAGTGATTATTTATCATAGTTTATAATCTTCTTCTCTTTCTGCATGGCCTAAAAATGTCCTACATTAAGATTTGGGCATAAAACTCCTCCATAATTTTGTGAGAGGACAGCATGAAAAAAAATAACCTTTTTTACTACAGGTAAAGATTAATCAAGCTAAAAGAGCTACTGAAATTGGGATTCAAATAGATGTTTATTTTAAGCAGTTACCATAATCCCTACTGAGCAAAGAAGAGGCATGAACCGATAAGAAACTAAAACTGATATGCATAGCTTACCTGGTTTAGTTAACAAAAGACTGTTAGCCTTCTGAGTGAATTCTTATTACTAAGATTGCTGCAGTTGTTGTTATTTTTCTTTTATAAGCCTATTTTGACAAGACATTACCTGACAGGCAGCACTTGCAAAAAATAGTAAATTTATAAATAATCCTTAACACAATAGTTTCACACATTGTTTGGCATAAAAAACACTGTGTTATCATAATACTACCTCATCCATTTTAAGACATCCATCTGCATTGTCTATCACATTATATGCATCATTACACTGTAACTGTAAAAAGGAAAATTAAGGTATGATAAGACCTAAACATCTTCATAACAATTTGAAGTTTGTGGATACGTAGTATGTAATTGTCAATTACATCACACATTCTGTTTAAATAAGCCCATTTTAGGAAAACAACAAACATTGATTGTGCCTGTTTTCCAGTTTTTCTTTTGGTTTTGTCTTTTGTTTTTATCTTAATTCCAAGTAACTGTAACTGGAATTGGGACTTAACCAAAACATAAAACAAAACAAAACCAACAATAAACCTATTATTTTTTCTGAGTCTTTTTCCCCTAGCACTTTTTGCATCCCAAAATTTCAGGGTCATGGAAAGGAAAGAACTCAGAAGAGGAAATCAGTTGCTCAGTTGAGATAATCTGCAAGTCGTTAGTGACTTACCTAAAGAACAGAAAGTTTAAAAATTGGTCAACTTTGGGAAAATGCTTCAGTCATTGCAAGACTGAACTGCATTTTTTTCATCAATGAAGAAAGAAGCACTACTCTGAAGAGGTACCCTATTTCCACTGATCCATTATCCAAACAATATTTCAGGTAAAATTTGGCCTCTGATTATTTTCTGTGCTATAATATCTAACAGCTGGCTTAGACTGAGAAAATTCTGGTGAAGAAGCTGACTCAGTCTTGAAACAAACTCCAAAAGCTCCAAAACTTTCAGGAGCCCTTCACTATTATTCCATTTCCCTTTGCTCAGGGGTGAAGTTGTGGTGATTGCAGTAGATGTACTACTGGGGTACATCTACCTTAATTAACTTCTTAGCTCAGTCACTCTGACCGTCTAGTAAGATGGATGAATGTTATACATCACCTCACCACCATCAATTGTTCACCCCATTAGAGCAGAGCAGAAGAATATAGACAAATGACATATTCATCAAAAAGGAACAGGTTTAGCTGACCTGAAAAATAGTCACAAAACTGGGTCAAATCCATCAAAAGATTTCTACTGGGTTTCTCACACACAAGCACACAGACGCACAAATTGCCTGTAAAATCAGAAGGGCTGGGACTCACTTTCTATTAGCACTGTGGCTGGGACAATCATGGAAGAAATGGGAGGTAACAGTTCATTTTGACCTTCTGCTCAGCCCGATATCTGCTGATCTTGGCAGGCCCAAGTCACCAAGCTTCATGACCTCTCACAATACCCCCGCTACAGTTGTCCTATATGACATACACATATGTCCTATATGTGCGGGCTAATAACATATTTATTGGGGTTCAGAGGAATGAAAATAACTCTCTCAGCAGTGATGGGCGACCCCATTGATCAAGTTCGTGCCCTAAGCCTGACATTTCAGCCCACTTGTTAACTACCTCAGCTCGAGTCTGACAAAATTTCCTGCAGCTTTGCCACAGCACCTTTATCTCTTTACCTCTGCTGGTTAGTATTAATTAAAGATTCCTCAAATAGGACTGAAATATTTGCTTTGAGTCAACAGAATGGGTTTGATTGATCCAGGAAATGTTAAGGAAGAGAGTTGTAAGAGAAAAAGTTCCCATCAGTGAGAAAAAATCAAGAGTGTCTCTCTTCAAAATGCTTACATGACGTCAGCAGATGAAACAGTAGATCATCGGTACTTTGCTGCCCTTTACTGACTTGTTCTAGTGAGTAAAAGAGCAGGTATTCCCCGTTACAGAACGACACTGAGAACACTTCCCGTGCATCCTCATTAATGACAGGTCAATTGGATGCTGATTCAAATTAATTTGTTCACTGGTAATGAGCAGCGATACCATCACCTAAATATAGGAATAAGTATTCAGTGAAGGTTTTAATAAATACAGGAGTGGAAAAGATGGCTCTTACCTAGCCATAGCCCTTTGGAAAACTAGAGGTCTAATAATGGAAGTTGTTTCTTCTAATGCTTCTAATGAGATAATATTAATAGCTTTCAAACAAATTAATTGCCTGATGCTAAATATCTACTAACTTGGATCCCACGCACGTTTTTATTCATCTTTTTTCAGTGGGACATCCGGTGTGTCGACACTTTAAGGGCTGTGTTCCTGAAATAAGGCTAAAAAATTCTGTTTAGATTGTCGTTGTTGAACAGGAGTAAATTCTCAGATGTTTTTCACATGGCAAGAAAGAACTTCAGTTATTTTGACAAAGTATTTAAAGTCCACAAAATACTGTCCTTAGGAAGATCCTAACAGATTCTGCCAGTCATTTCCCAAAAGTATGGAAAAAGTGCTGCAAAACCAACGGGAACTGTTCACTGTCTTTCCGTTTCTATAAAGTTTTTTGCAAAATGTTTCTAAGTTCTACAGTATCATCTGGAAATAGTCACAAGTTTGGGCAAGTCTGACTGTGTAGGCTATAAGAGGCTGAAAATGAGACAGGAGAAATTATGTCAATGGTGCTAGACTGTCAGTGACGAAGAATGACAAAAGTAAAGATAAATGAATTGTGGTTCATGGCTCATCTTTTTTCTCCTGCTGAGTCCCAGATCAGAAGTTCATCCAAATCCACATATCACTAAAGGGCAGTATTTGAAGTATATGGGGTTCACTGAATTATGTGGCAAAAGTTTTACCAGGTACTTATGTGCTTTTCTGAGTAAGAATGGACAGCAGCATGTAATCTACCACTTGGAAACACTTTGTGAGCTTGTTGTCTAAGTCTTTAAATTGGCATATCAATCTGTTTCTTGCATTCTACAACTTAACATCCTGACAATACAACTAATTTATTTTCTTCACCTGTCCAAAGAAAGTTTCCCCTGTAACACCTTCTAACATTTATTTATTCACACTTTCTGTCATTCATTTTAATGTTGGTTACTAACTTAACAAGAACCATAAATTAAATAATTTCCTTCATGCTTTTACTCAGAGGTTTTAAATCAGAATCTGTGTCTTCTCATGACAGCCACTGGTGAAAAGATGGACACCTGTAGGAACTGTTCTCCCAACATTTCGCTGATTTATGGTATGGTTAAGAGAAAGCAAAGATAACCAAAAAAGTACAACTGTATTAGCAATGTTACCTATGCAGTTGCCTCAGCCAGTTAGTCCCAAATTGATCAGCTTGGAATTCTCCCCTTATTATTTACCAGTTCTTATTCCCTCTACTCTCTGAATATTTCTGCACAATTCCATCTTGATCCCTCTTTTACAGAAGGAAAACAGACAAACCAACACCTAGTGAACATCCGGATAGTCTTCTGTATACATTTAAAAATCTAGGTATTTTCTGTTTTCCTAATAAAGCTGGGAAAACCATGCTCAGCAAAACGTGATTTTCATTCTGAATAACGGCTTTTTTGACCAAACCAAAAAGGCAGTAACCTAAAAAAACCCTTATGGCTTTATAGCATTTCCATCCAAGAATCTGAAGTTCAGAATGTATGAGTTTGAAAAATGATAGTTTTCATTTTTGCATAAACCTCTTGAATTTACAATTTCAAAATAAACTCATATGCTTCATAATTGTTACAGCCTTGATCAGTAAAATTCCGATATAATTAAGCTGGTTTTGAGATGAGAAAATTCCTCAGAAAGACTTCTTCCCTAATTATTTGTTCACAATAAGACACCTCCCTGGTTGAAGAGACTTTATATTGGCACAAAAACAAGCTTTCCACAGTCTTCAAGGCATTCATAGTCACCTAGGCTGTGGCACCTGCATTCTGTTCCTAAACTCCCTGTGTATCAATGGACCCTGTCGTGTAATATTGTACAAGTTTGTATTTCCATATATATAGACCCTGATTCTGCAATCAGATCCATTTGGACAAAAGCCCTTTGTCTGTGGAGAATACTCATGATTTCAAAGTATGGCCATCTGTTCTGAGGTTCTAAAACTAAGGCTTCATAACAATAACTGTTTTTTCTCACAATAGAAATGCTATACAATGCTTATTGCTTATTGTACATTGAAACTGTAGAAGTTGTGGCTGAGTTGCATTTTCATTTTCTATGAAAAATTATGGGGCGAGAGACTTCTTACACTGTCAGTGTAAAAACAAATGCTGCAGATAGATGAAGAATGCAAATGGTCCATAACAAGAAACCACTGATCATATCCGATTGTATTGCAGTTACCTACCCAGCAGGTGCAGACAGAGATGTCAAAAGGGTCATGGTATTTTTTGTTCAGACAATTATCATTATTCCCCTCTTCCTTTCCTTATACATACTCATAGGCCTTGTTTCTGGTTTTGGGTTTCAGATGCATGGTGAATTAACACACATCTAGTGTACAGACATCATGCAGCACTCTGTTGCATAATGTCCTTCTCCCAAGTGGTGTTAATAATCATTAGTCTGTTGTGTTGGATAACAAAAGGAAATCCATAAAGAATTAATCAGAGAAATTAAGTTTGGGGTTGATTTCCAAGGAAACCATAATCTATACTGAAAATGCTTCATCCAAATTGTCAATTTATTTTTTATTTTAAATGAAGTGAGAAATGGAGGAACCATGGACAACAATGGGTTTTTTTCTGCTCAAGGTGAAGGCCTTTATCAGTCAAGCTCTCCGAAGCTCCAGTTTGCACCTGTCTGCACACATAGCACCAAAAGGAAAGAGGAAGCTTGCACATCTAAGTGTATTTCTCATTACCCTCCCAAGAGCATCTTGGATTTATTTTGTAGCTGTGTTAAATGAACAAGGACTGCAAGAGGAACATAACTTATTGGTTAAAGCAAAAATATGCCCGATTTTGCATCTGCAAACACCTCCTTTTTCATAACCAACCAAAATAACGATGGAGCTCTTAATTTGTAGAATCTACTACTACTATAGTCAGAGAGTCAGACTTATTGTAAGCAAACAAATGGTTTTTTTTCCACATTACCTTCAACTGACTGAGCAGCAGAGTATCTTGGTTCAGCACACATAGAAAGAAATCATTTTGAAACATTGCATGGAAATTTTCATAAATAATGACAAAGGTAGGAAGAATTATTCTGTTTTGAAGTGTTGTCATTCAGCAGAAGTCTTAGGAAATTATCACTAAAATGAAGGAATAATCAACGAATTCTTTTTTCAGATTTCAAAACGTGTGTTGGATCCACAAGGATGTGTCAATATATTCAGTTTTTATTGTCTGATATAGTCCATTCTAATCAACAAAGCACTTTAGCATATGGCTGATTTGAAGGCTTTGCTCAACTCAACTAGCATCAACAGAACATACCTCACATGTAAAAATGTTAGTGAGGGGAGATGGACTTAGCACGCACATAAATGGCTTTACTGAATCAGGGTGTAGACAATTTGATCTTCATAGGCAGGCCTCAGTAAGCATGAAATCTCACTGATATCAACGAGGTTTCCTATGAGTAGACGACAAAATTAGGGCTCCATTTAGTAGGTGGACAAAAAACGGGCAGATTTATGCAGCTTTCCTGTAACAAAGAAAAAAACAACAGAGCACAACACACATAAAAACTGTATGCTTTTATGCAGTTGTATATCTATTTTTAAATAATTGCATATAAAAGCAAGCTCTGCTACATCTGTTGCAGAAATGTGGCTATTAAAGCCACCCACCAACAGAACTTAAGGAAAGATTGGTGATGAATTGCAAGCAGCTGCATCTTTACTGCACAGTCAGGATTTTATAATAAGCCTGTAGGTAGTGTTTTTCTGCATAATTTTCTTACTCAGCTAAAAAAGGTCTTTCTTGGGAAAACCTCAAGAATATGTACTAAAGACCAGATCCCATGGGGAATTAAAAGAGATTTAGGCATCTAAAGTATCAATTAGATGCCTAATTTAGATCTTCAAAACCCATCACTAGCCCTAATAGCATTGCAAAACCATGCAACCCAAACTTTCCAACAGAAGAATTACCTACATGCCTTAATATGAGACAGCAGTCTGCCTGCCACCTTAACCATTTGGCCTGATGGCCAGGGCATGTACACATGCTGAAACATAAATTCTGTAAACATAAAATCTGACAGACATTAGAACAGCTCCAACAAAAGGTAATGAGGGTGTGAAACCTCATCCTAGGCTGGCTAGCCCACGCAGTGCCAATTAGGGCACTCTCCTGGGAGGTTTGGATTCAAATCCTCTCAGATAAAGGATGCTGAACAGTATCCTAAGTGTCCTTAGCAGCCAGTGACTGCACAAAAAGAGCACCCACGACAGTGTTTCACAATATAGCCCTAATACCTGTTTGGTTTTAAAGAAAAGGTTTTCACCCAGTCTCTAGGGGATGTTTCAAGGGCATGAAGGGGAAGAAAAGACTGCATATTAATTATGTCCTATCCAAGAACAGTATTTCCTTTTAACTTCTGTATATAACTCACTGACACTGTCCTGTATTTTTACAGCACCCAAAGCTCCTCGTGAGAAATATACGGAGCCTATGCATTGCTTTGATATTCTGCAAGACTCTTCCATATTTAACTATGATAACACTCTAAACTTTGTATAGCTGAATTCTTCCAGAAGTATTTTTATATTTTTCCTTTGGCCATATTTCTGGCAAAATAAATAAGTCCAGAGCAACACGGAAGTATCACAGTGTTTCTGCTTGTTTAAACATTTTAAAATGTACATCAAAAAAGTAATTGTTCAGGGCCAAATTAACACTAAAATTATTTTGTATAGAGTTTCTATTTTCATTTATATGAAAATGTGTCAGAAAGAAAATAAAAAGATCAACTGAACAACTGAAACATATTAAGATATTCACTATCCACTGAGCAGTTTTGCAGGTCAGTTTGTGAAGCTCCAAGAAAGGCACAAATGTTCTCTCTCCATACTGTGCAGGAAGTGGTGCTCTGTGGTAAACTCTGCAGTCCTCATTCCTGGATGAGGATCTGATGGCCTGATCCTGGTTGCATGTCAGGAAGAAAACTAGAAGTGAACTGGCTCCCTCCATGTCCAGATTTGTTTCAAAGGAAAGATTTTTTTTTTCCAGTAGTTAACATTGCTTGCTTGGTAGAGAGCCAGGATAAAGACAGGGATCAGACCTGCTCTTTCTTCTGGACATACAGCACCACTAAATATCCTTTCATCATTCAGTTAGTGATTTCATCTAGGTTTGTATGTCTATTTGCATATGTAGCTGTGCAATCTCACCAAAATGGAGACCAGTTCCAAAAAGTAATTTTCTCCTGTAGCTACAGGGGAAGGTGTTGCTATGCAAGGAGGTTCCAGAGCAGTCCGTTAGTCTTCAAGGTATACCTGAAACCCAATTGAGGGATATGATGGGACTAGTTAAGAAACGGTTCTAGGAGGTTTCTGCAGAATTACAATTGCTCTGAATGCTGGTGACAATGTTTGCTTACCTATTAATCTTAAGTGCAATGAGACAACCTTAAAAAAAAACATGAAAGAACTGTTATGTGTTTTTAAATTGTGCCTTGCTCAGGTGGTAAAGGATGCTGCTAAGCTTCTCTGGGCAACCTCTGCCACTGTCTCAGCACCCTCACAGTATAGAGCTTCTTCCTAATATCTAATCTAAATCTACCCTCTTTCAGTTTAAAGACATTTCCCCTTGTCCTGTCAGTACATGTCTCCATGGAAATACCTTTGAGTCCCAGGAAGGACACTGCTCTCTTAAACTACTTTTGCAGCCACCTCTCTTGCCTAGTGACTGAAATCACTGTGTCCTATTCCAGAAGGGACAGCAAGCACTACCATTGGCAGAACAGTGCAAACAGTGCTTTCTCCAGACAGCCAAGCAGGCCTACTTCATTGTTGTGATGACGGTGAAGATGCCAAAGGAAACATATGAGACCATCTAGTAACACAGTGTACTTGGTTTGACAATCAGCAACAGGGGGGTGAATATCCTTGCAGCAGATATTGAGGTCTGAGTTTAATACAAAAAATAACACTCAAATTTGTTTTCTCAGGATCATATGTTGATATGAATAATGCCAGTCCCAACTGCTTCCAGCTACACCACTGCATTTTACCCTTGTGTGAATTCAGTTAAATATCATGTACCTGGTAGGCACGCCAGTTCATGTTTCAAGTGCCTTCCTCCAGCATGTAGCAGCACAAGGACTACAGTGCAGTCACTACAAAAGAACATATGGTGTATGCTAAATCATGAGTACGGTTGGATTCTTACATCACCATTCACTTCAGTTATATGAATCAAACTGAAGAAGGGGAAATTCCAGTTGCCAGTAAGTCAACAAAAGTTAGATCAGATGCAAAAGACCAGAAGAAATACACTGCATATTTTTAGACTTTTAGGATTATTGCATATTCTAATTTTTTTACTTTCATGTCATGCCTTATCTCTGCTGTCAAACTAAAGAAGAGTATTTTGCTGACAAAATGGTTTCAAAGTCTGTGCTAATAGCCTAAGCTCTTCCCTCTTTCTCTTCCAGGTGGCTGCTTCGGTTTCATGTGGTGCAGCATGCTGCTGTTGCCTTAATCTAACAGGGCAGCTTCAAATGCCTAATGCTCTCAATGTGCTAGTCAATTCTTTCTTTGTCTCACTACAGACGCAGATACACTGCCAGGGAAATGGAAATTTAAACAAGCCCCAGAATTCCTGAAATATAGATGACACATAAGCCACTTGCTAAAGTAAATCATACCCTGGCAACTTAAAGTCCTGCAGTAATGAGAAAATTCAAAGACGTTACTAGTGACAATTGATCACACTACTACAGTCTTCATGAGAAAAACTAGATAAAATGAAAGAGCGTTATGTCCATTAGTAGAGAAACATCCCTGAAAGCAAGTAAAACAGAAAATACCCTAAATAAATTGACTGAACCTTTTAATGAGATAAACCCAAGTTAGATTTGATCCTAAAACTAGATTGTTTATGATATTTGAGACTTCTGAAAACATTTAGCTTAAAACCCAAAACTTCCAGTCTATTCCCCAGATTTGCTTGCAAAGAGATTTATTTACTCTACTATGGAACATTGGTTGGATATACCAACATGAAAGAGAAATGGTGTAGAAGGTAGCCACAAACAAAAGAAAGCTTCACACTCCACAGTGTTCTGAAGACAAAAGTAAGGTATCATGAATAAAGAATCAGCAGCTGAATTATTTTCTGCATACAGTTTTCATGCAGCATACATTTTTCATCTCAATGTTCTCTGGTGTCTTAAAGAGTGCTGTTAAAATCATTCTTTAAATAAGATTTTCAGACTCACAATGCTTTTTCCTAATGCAGCAACTGAGGAAGATAAACAGCACAAAAGGAAGGAAAACTGAACAGCTTTGGGATCCCACTAATTCCTACCATGGATGAAAAATGAGTATAGAGACATAACACTTGTTTCATGTCAAACAATCTACTTTCTCCCTTGCACAATGAGGTCACTTGTGACTGGAAAAACACCAAATGAAATAGGAATAGTTTTGATCATGGGAATAGGTTACGTGCACGTGGTGAATATACACAAATCATTCAGGTCCCCACTTCAAGTCCATGTTATGTAACCTGCATCACATGTGGATAACTCTGTTATGTCATACTTGCCTATGACAGTCAACAGTCAGGGCCTGGGGCCACTGTGGTGTAATTTGAATAGGCATAAAGGAAAAGTTGGCCAGGGACCCTCTGCTGAAAAGTTCTGATTAAGACTATTTAATATGTATAATAATTATGATTTCACCAAGGCAGAATACATTATAATAGACAATTTTTTTCATGTAGAGCTGCCCTGAAACTGTGAAGTTTCACAATTTTGAACTGAAGCACCATTTCCACAGCTATTATGACTAATTCTGTCAGGCATCATTTCTAACACGTCATGATGTTAAGCTAGCTTATGAGATACAACAGTCGCAACCCTGGACCTCTCCTTGTGTGCGTGTGCGTGGTGTGCATGGGGTGTGTGTATGTTGGTGGGACAGAGCCATCCAAGTCACAGTGAGCCTCCTCTTTACTGAGCCATGGTGTATGCATCACTGTACAGGGTAACACCACACCTGATAGGGCAGTTATGATTCTGGAGCAATAAAAGCCAGGCTTCTTCTATGGGTCTCAGCATACACTGTAAACATTCAGCTGGGTCATGCAATCATGCTTGGGTGGTTAGCCCATACTGAAGGTCATCCTATTGTTTTCATCTCCATGCTAGCATGCCTGCCCTTCTGATTACAGACCTTACAGTAACTTCCATCTGTTAGCCACGAAAATGGAATATGGTTTCCCAAGCCCTAATTCACTGGAACAATTGTCACCCTTGCAGATCTTCCCACTGAAACCATCAGTTCTATTCTCGTGATTGAAGGTCACACCAAAAGACTGAGGCAACTGGATTCTTTTAATATTTGACATTTTAGAAGGCACTCAGAAAGCTGCTAAAATTTTGCTTGCAACAGAACTACTGCATGCATCAGGAAGTAGCAAAACCAATGAAGAAGATAAATATACAGAAGGGAAGACAAAAGTACACATCTCCTAAGGAACAATTAGAACTTCACAAAGGCAGAAAACAGTGCCCTGAACTGTTGTCCTTGCTAATCAAGTGCATTCTAAGTGATATAATTGGCTGCAAATCAGGAAACAGTAGATGGTAGCTGCCAAGGTTTGCTGTTTTAATGGAAAAACACTGTAAAGACATTTCAAATGGTGGCACACTGTTGAAGCTCCTTTTGTACAGAGTTGCTTTGTGAACATCTTGCAAAAGATAGCAACGCATTTCAGCTTTGAGACAGAACACTGGGAGGAACGCCAGGCTAGCCCAAACTGAATTGGTTACCTACATCACTTCCAGCAGATGTCTTAGCAGTGTAGATGCTGCTTAAATGCATATAAAGAATGGAACATGAGTAGACTATACATTAATGAGTAGGAATATGGCCCATTCCATAAATATACACATAAAACTCTACAAAAAGACTCATCCAAAGGACATTGCTAGGATTGCTAACTGTACCACTAAACTGACAGCCCTCCTCTTTAAACTGAGTTCAGTGTCCCCTCCCAAACATCTCCAGTGCATCATCTGCTGTGTCTCCCTCCTTTCCTTGGTGACTTCTAAAACCTGGAGCTGATTCCAGCATTCATTACCCAACTACAGTTTCTGTAAGTAATTCCTTCTGGTGCTTGCCCCGCTCTCTTCCTTCCTCTTTCTGCCTCTCTGCCCACTCATGGACATCTCTACCCCAGGTCCATTTTTTACGCCTTGCTTCCCTCCTGGTTCCTTCTTTTGGAAAACTCAACACTCTATACTTCTTGTATAGAAACTTGTTTAGCTTGTCCACCCTGGCAATAGCTGAGGCAGGCAGTGTACCACATCATCTGAGGAAGAGCAAGTGGATGAGGCTGGTCCTTCTGCTCCTACCAGCCACTGTGGCAGGCAGCATCTGGCTAGGTGCAGCCTTTATAAAGTTCTCTTGAAGGACCTAAGAGAAGATCAGATGTGTCTACAGTGGGCAGTATTTTCAAACTTGTTAGAAGATACATGCAGACCAATCATGACAAAAAGTATTGATGACAAAATATCACCCTTGCTATCAAATGGATGAGGGCACTCTCCCTGTCGAAGATACTGGTAGCCAGAATTATTTTTCCTGAAATAGCATAATAGCTGTGCTATGCTCCCCATCACCCATCATCCCACTTGCATTGTACTATGAACTCTCAGCACAGACTATTATCACCTGTACTAAAGCTGGTGAAGCAGCTGTTGCTCTGGCCCATAAGAAAGGCATACTTGAACTGCTGAGAATAACTGTGAGGACTCAGATGCAGTTAAATTCACTAGTTATTCCTCACCTCCAAAAGGCTGCAGCACTTCTTCCAAGGAGACTCCAACAAAAGGCTGTGAGGAGGCTCTGCAGTGGGAAAGATGCTCTCCTTCCCCACCGCCTTTATGGTTACCTTGGTACATGCCAGGGGTAAGAAAGCCTGCTGCAGGTCTCCTGGTGAGGAAGCAGATCTAGTTCTGTAGGTGGCTCCTTCTCAGTTATTTGACAGGTTGCC
Organism: Pezoporus occidentalis; assembly: GCF_034315485.1. Lineage (NCBI taxonomy): Eukaryota > Metazoa > Chordata > Aves > Psittaciformes > Psittacidae > Pezoporus > Pezoporus occidentalis. The sequence goes on along the minus strand of NW_026916093.1, from coordinate 1,751,145 downwards.
AAATATTCCCTAATGAATCTAAGAAAAGTAAGTTGAAATGAAGTGCTATAAATGCATAACAGCATAGAATTTTATCAGGTAAAGACAGAGCATTTTGTATAGCCGAAGGGCTTTCTTCCTCCCAGATTTCAAAGGTCTCCTGTGAGCAAAAGCAGTAGCAAGATGCTTAAAGAAAGGTTATACTCATTTAAAATGTAGGCTTGGGAAACTTTGCTATAGGAGTCCCTCCTGGCTCCCACTAAGATTCTAGATAAACTATTTTTTGTGTGCAAATTTTACATATATCCCATTGTGAGTCTGCTGGTTTTTTACATTTCTGAAAGTAGTAGATTGCAGAGATGCAAATTCTTCTTTCAAAATACTACTAACTATACAATTTTTTGCCTGAAGGATCAGCATCCATGGCTGTTTCCAGCTGATAGCTACACATCAGTGCTGTTTGAACATCATTTATCTACTGAGATGATACTAAGCGAACACAGATGATGGTTTGTGGAGTTCTAGTTGTCTGCTCCAGTTGAAAGCTAGTTGTCTGCTTCACTGGAGATATAAGCTGAAACAGCTGATCAAGAATGAGATCTTATTTGAATAGTTAAACACTGTCTTCATCTGAGCATTAACTGATTTGCATGGCAAAATTCCAATTTACCATCTATCACTTAAATGACAGCTTGTGAAACAGTAGTTCAGCATTCTTCAATTGTGGTGTTAGATTTCTATTCAAATCAGGAGAGGAAACATATGTGGAGTGTGTATGTTGGGGGCAGGCATTGTAAAACACACACAGAATGCACACCTAACACCAAAAGCATTAAATACAGAATATAAACATGGAAATTACTGTTTTATTAAAAGAAAATCCCAAGCCCATCAAAACACCAAACACAACTGTCTGAATTGAACAGAAACAATAAATCACATGTTAAAATCTTGTCATAATCCATAGGACCAAAGACACGTGGAAAATCTAAATTAATTTCCTCAAGCATAATGGCAGCATCCCACTGAGTTGTTCCTTAGAAACTACAAATGTGCCACAAAAAAAGGAGTTCCACCCATTTTCCTGGAATGCAAAAAGAATTGTGCTTGTTCCTTGGTTTGGGGTAGCTTTAGCACTGGGTCACAAAGAAGCTATTCCTAGGTAAAACACAAATTAAGAGCTAATCCAAAAATCTGTCATCATGCATTGGCCTGTTGATTTTACCCATGTGTATAGGGCCCAGAAACTTGATAGATCTCCCATCTGAAAGCATTATCTGTTTGGGGAGTACCCGATACAAAGACAGCGTGTTTTAAGTCTGTAAACTGATGTCTTAGGAGCTATTTCAGGAAGCAGAAGCAACTGTGACCAAAGCACTGTTGCATGCAGACTATTAATGCAGAGCTGCTGGACACCCCTTTGAGGCCTGATCACAGCCAGAAGGTTAAAGCAGCCTCCCGTCTGTCAACACAAGTTTAGAATCATGGAATCATAGGACGGTTAGGGTTGGAAAGGAACTCAAGATCACTAACTTCAGGGAGGATTTAAATTGTTATTTTTGCTGTAGGAATAATCTAAATATATTTCAAGCTTAAGCAATAGAAACAAAATTCCCTCTGAAGCAAACACAAATGCTCCACAGTGTCCCAAGTTCTTCTGCTCCCTTGTACATCCCATGGTTCTCATGACATACCTCAGTGTTCATGGTACAGTACAGTTCTTACTTTATTTCAAGAAGAAACCTGCAGGAAATAGCTTTGAGAGGTTTGTGCACTGTGGGTTTCCCATGGGAGGCCAAGTGGAGTGGCCAGCAGGTTCTAGAGGAGCACAGACACAACCACTCTGCATCACTTGACCCCAAAGGCAGGAATTGCTGGTCCTGGATGCAGTTATCAGATCTTCTGGCACACTTTGTATATCAAGGTAGTATATCCCCTCTTTTTTATGCAAGTCACAAGCATGAGTCTCCCCAGGAGCCTTTTTTGGTACAAATAAATGCAGCCTTTCCCCAAACCTTATCCTAAGCATTGAAGCAAGACCTCTTTGGTTACTCTTGCAGGTGATTCTTCAGCACTATCAGGCATTCAGCATTCTGCAGGAGGTGGAAAAAAACCCTTTTTTTTTTTTTCTTCCCGAAAAGCCAAACAAGTTTAAAAACTGTGGCACCCATTTCCACAGGAGAAACCATACAGCTCACCTCTATATCCTAGCTCCTGCTCTGAGAAGAACCACAGCTTTCCACCGACGTGCCCTGTGTGGCAGCCCCACCACATGCTGCCGTCATTGTGGTGAAACAGGGCTGTTGGTGCTGCCATGTGGGAGTGCTCTAGAAACTTTTTGCCATATTTATAAATGCTACCAATCTTTTAAAAGGGAGGAGAAAATGGCCTTTTAGCCGTCTTCATAATCTTTATACATGATTTTATAAAACTCACCTCTGTACAAAAACCTAACCTGAAATTACGGACGCAGGTCACAGTCCAAGTTATGTTTTGCCAAACAACATAGAATGATCCACATTTTCCCCATTTTGTATGGTAAATGCTGAATTTGGCATGTATTTATTTCAATGTGTGAACCCTCCCCATATCATCCATGCAGGTAGATCATTATGAGGAACTGTGCAATTATCTTGTGCTACTACTGCAGTAGGAAAGTTCTGCTCTATGTGTGTGCGTGCTGGAATGTGTCTGCTTCCAGTAAGACATATATTAGAAAAAATTAAAAGCATGTGTGAGAAAAATCAGTTCTTAAAGCCTGTGGCCACATCTTGGCCTTTTCATTCTTGTGAGACACATTCAGAGAGGAAATTAAAAAACCGAAACCACACACACACAGATGAGGAAAAATGGGTTTAGATGTAAACATATGACCCTCAAAAAACAGATGGGGAAAAACATACCATCCCTTTATTTGCCTCTGTGAATTTAACCATTACTTATGATTACACAAGTAATCACAAAAACACACAAAACATGCGCCCTGTTGAGATGCTCTTAATGCATTGGGAAGATGCATTCTGCAGGCTGTTTGCTTACAAAGAGAAACTGCTGGTGCTTCGGGCTTTTCCCAGAGGAGATGGGAATTTTGTCAGTGTTTCATTTTCAAGTGCCACCATTCACCTAGGGCTTTAGCGAGAAAGCTTTTGCTTATTTATTACTAATCCTATCTTAAATAATGATAATTGGTAATCCTTTTCCATTTTAAAACAGATTTATCAGACAGTTGACATCAAACACAATGTCCCCCAAACCTCTGGCATTTATTTTTTCATTTAATAGGTAATTCTATAATTCATACATCCATGGATTGCTTTATTCATTCATGAAATCTGCTTCTGTGAGCATTCCTTTGACAAAATATTAATCTTACTCAGGTTGCGAGGACTCTTTTCAACATGCTTTCATTAGTTATAGTCTTGACAACACAGTAACAGAGAGGAACAGTGTTTATTGCATACTTTATCCATCTGCTTGTGAATCTTTGTAAAATGCTGGTGTATTCATATATTATATTATTCAGACTTGATATGCATTAGACAGAACAATTATTTTTTAATATGTAATACATCTTTTTTGGTAATGTAATGTCACATCTTTTATGTTCATGATTTGGTATAAATTCATGCTACAGTATTTACTGAAATTAGGTTGAGCGACCCAGTGCAATCCTTGCTCTAAACATCAGTATAGTTTGGTGTAATTGTCTGTGCTTGGTCATGAGTTGCTTAAAAACAAACAAGCATGGATGTCAGGTACTATTTTACATAATATAAAAAAACCCTGATCCCTCCATTTTGAATATTAATGTTCTATTATTGGTAAGTGATGATGTAAATATCAGCTGGCTAATACTCTAACTTTGCTTGCCCTCCATACAATGCTGCCAGTCTGTAATCTACTCTATGAAACACTTTACTTGTCATTTGGTGTCAATAGAAAACCCTTGCCCAACAATTTGCAATACAGATGTATGAAGGATTTCTTGGACTTTTCAAAGGGGTTGGAGTGAGAGAACTGCCGTAACAACTAATACCAGCAACAAATCCACTAGTCTTCAACTTCACCTAGTGCAGCTCTCTAGAAAAGAAATGAACAAAGAATCTCTCTACCTACATCTATATAACGTTTTAGCAGATTATTTAAATATTTCATGGAAATAGAGATTTCCTTGTGAAATCTGTACATTCCTAGCTAGCATTGCCAGGAGACAAGATCACCCCAGAGACATCAGTGCAATTTTGTGGCTTTAGTCTACACAGAAACCATAATCTCATGATGGAAAGGGGAAAATGAGAATATGGCAACTCTATAGAGGGATTTACTTTTGTTAATCTTTGCACCAGGAAGGAGGTTTACCTTTCAGCACCCAAGCAATGAAAACCGAAAGATGAAACCTTTCCATAACTTACAGAAATTGACACATACCCCACAAAATTGGGAAAGGGAAGTAGTGAGGGTAAAAAAGAAAGATCTGGCACGTGGGGCAAAGAGAGGGAGATCAAAACAGTTTTCTTTATTCCAACTCCCTGACCACCTCTTAGACTCCGCAAAAACTGGTACTTTCTTCCCTTCCTCCTTCTATCGGCTTACCCCAGCTTCCTCTGCAAGCAGTGTGAGGAAAGGGAGAAGATGCTTTGAGGTATTCCAACCATATCCAGCCTTACAGATGGCAGAAAGCACCAGGGAAGTTGTCATAGACTTACGGAAGCCATGTTTTTGTTCCAGGGAAATCACAACTCTCCAAACCCTCAGCAGGGTGTAGGCTTACAACAAAACAAGACCAAAACCTGGCATTTGCTGTCTCAGTGTCACACAGGACACAGAGAAGCTCAGACTGACTTCCCCCATCCCCAAGAGAGGCAAATGAGCAGTTAGCACATAAGAGTACCCAAAGAGTACACAAAGCCCTGTAGGTTGTCCCCATAGCACCTCTGCTTACTGGATGGTCATGGTACTCTGAGACCTGACTGTTGCATGGGCATTGGTTCAAATAAAAGATGTGCTCCACAATGAGGATAATTTGCCTGCTGATTCTCCAATGTCAGGAGATGACTTTCAGCTGCACTTAAAACCACCTGGATTGAAATGTGATCCTAATCTGCTCTCCTTTATGGGTAAACCAGTAGACTAAACCATACTGGTAAGGCATATTATCTTTGCAAAAAATCATTTCCTTTTCAATTACATTTAATTTCCACTTCATCTTTCTTTTATATTTATTCCACAAACAAGCCATTGTGTTATTAATGATTCAAAGTTCCCCAAATCCATATGTTTTATGGATTTTATGTCAAAGTGGACTGATAATACTTTAATGAGGGAAAAAAAAATACTATTTTACTGTAGTCACATCTTGCGCTACCCAGCCAATAGACCTGTAAGCAGTTCTAAATCTTTCTGTAACAGCACCATGGAGATTACAGAAAATAGATAAGTATTGCCAATTTCCTCTCCCCCCACCCCCCAAAGGATCGATGTTTCCTTATAAGACCTTCTTAAAGAGGTGGTATATTTGTAGCAAATTGCTAGTTCCTCTACACCTACATACAGGTGTAGAAAATCCTTTAACGTTCTGCAACAAGCAGAAATCAGGTAGGTGAAAAAACGGGGCTATCAGTCATTTCAGCAGTCAAGTGAATTTGATTCGCCTCTTTCTTCTGTAGACACCTAGTTTGCCATGTGCATACTTTGAGATTTAGCTATTCATGTATTAGAATGACATATTTAAAATAGAGAAATTCACATTAGCAATGCAGATGGAGGAATGAATGATCTTGGAAAATTAGAGAGTGGAAAACCTGATATTGGAGAGTAGTACACGAGAGTTGGAAATCCTAGACAAAGCAGAGAAAAGGGTATTAGAGAGGAGGCAGAATGGGAAAAGCAGAATGACAGAAGTTAGAAGAAAGAAAAAACTGTGATAAAGACTGAAAGATGGAGTGAAGGATCTGAGGAAGAGCTAAAGTGAAAACATGAATATTAGCAGCTAATAGAATCATTAAAATGTTCAGAAACAGCATTTAATTGACACTAATGAATAAGAAATGTGTTATTGTGTACAAACTTGACGCCATTTTTTCAGAGAATAACTTTCTTGGGCTGTTGTGCCCCCTCTCCCAGTTGTGCCAGTCACTTGCTGCTAGATTAAGATGCAGAAATGCCTGTTTATAGCATTTAGTTTGAGCTCTATTATACACACATGGGCAATGCGTAGAAAATTGTTTCAACGACTGCTTATGAGAGCAGGAATTTTTTTAAAGAAAAGGGTAAGACTGGGGAGGGGGAGAGGAGGGATAATAGAAAAATCTCAGGGGAAAAAAAAGGAGATATATTCAAGAGGTATCAGTCTTGAAATTAGAAGCTCATTAATCCTCAGCTTATTTTCACTGTGTGGAGATTTACCATACGTGACAGCTACTCAGCCTTGGAGTCCGATTACAACTGTTTTCCAACTACAAGTCCAAATTACCACCAGAAAACCTCATCATTTTCAGCAAAGTTTGATGAACTGGTTACCCTTTAACAGCAGTGTTTTGTGCACTAAATTGCAACTGGACTGCTATTTTTCTCATATCACTGCTGACAGATGAGCTCGATTATCATCCTAGATCCACCTTGCTCATGCTCACTTGGGCAACAAAGATAGCAACCAAACTGAAAGAAAATTTTAGGAAAAGTAATTGAAGACAGATTAAGAATTTCAATAGATTTTCCTGGAAATTTGCCCACAAAGCATATTGTTCACATATCCACCTCCATCCAGAAGTTTGAAAGCATATCCCAGGATGCCTGCTGTTAGCATTTTAGCCCTACGCTGGCCAGGTTTCTCACAAAGCTTCTAGATGCTCTAGGCCAAGATCAATTTGTCAATGCCATGTTGTATGATGATTTATGACTGTAGCTGAGTGAGGATGCCGGCTACATTCTGTCTCTCCCTAACTAGCTGTGTTGAACTGAAGCCATCCCAAATCACTTGCTGGCTATGTGGATGCACCCTCATAGAGGCTGAGGTTGTTTATTGAATTCCCAGGTACGATCAGCACCAATAACTTTTGTAGTTGACGGAAAATTTTGGAGGAGAAAATATCAATCTGTTCAAAGCTGCACTGCACTTTAGTAAATACAACACGTCACAGAGCTAGGCTTGGCTGTGAGATGCGAAAAAGCTTCTTAAAGTTAAAATTCTATTTGGCCTTTTTTTTGTTCCTGTCACATAAGGCACCAAAAGAAGGAACATCTGAACACATACCCAAACGTGTCAAAGAGGCAACAGCAATCTTAACATGTATGTAAGCATCGGCAGCCTGTAAATGATTCTGCTCACACGGGGTGAACACTTAGGCTCTAATCTCCCTTAACAGCAAAGAAATCATGTACAATCTGCAGAAGGGGCTCAAAACCCAAAATCATATCTTTAAGAAAAAAAAAAAAAGAAGGAAAACTGGAGGTAAGAAAATTAAGAGTAGTAAATCTAGTACTAAAATAAGAATACATTGCAAATGTTACAATCCAGACCACAGGCCATAAGAAATCTATGAATAGTGGTGTCAAAAAAGAATGATGGGAACAAGGAAAGTCCAAGTGCCTTGTATGAGCAGCATGGGATAGACGTTCCCTTAGTAATACCATTTATTACTCAGGACTGCTGTAGGTAGGATGGTGCTTAATGTGCATGAAAGCATCAGGGTTAGGTCCTGTCTGGCAGGGAATTAATACATCTATCAAACTGTTTTTCTGAAGGAAGCCTTTTTTTTTCTGAATAGGAATTTTCCTTCCAAGGAGCTATGAAGATTGACAAAAGATCTGCAAAGAGAAAAAGGAAATACAGCTTCCTTTAGCAGAATTGGCCCATTGGTTTGGGGTTTGTTGTGGTTTTCTGTTTTAGGGGAGCTTTGGGGGGTCTTTTTGGTTTGTTTTTCTTTTCCAATGCAGCCATTCACAAGTGCTTCATCAACAAGATTATGCTGATAATTGTCTACACATCAAGCAAAATGAACCCAAGTCTGTGCATTGGCTAAGGAACCGTGGACATTTCATGACCAACCCAGACATCTTAGCCTTAGGAGATGGCAGCTATGAAGAATACAGTTGAACAATGGACATGTGAGCCATCCCAGCTGTTTGGTCTTAGCCAAACTCTGAGTTAAGTTGTAAGGCCTGAACTCAAGTTAGACAGGCTGCAAGGCCTAACCTTAGGTTACTAAAGGACAGCTATGTGCAGTAGAACAAGGAACTTGGCATTTGCTCCAGGTTAACAAGATGTAGAAGCGGGATGGGAAAACTGTAAGATGTGTGCAAAAAGTAACAAATGGACAAGCTTTCAGCTAACTTATTATCTACTTCCAAAATGTGTGGACAGCACTTTTGAGCCAATCAGAATCTATATTGGTTACATCAGCTAGTCCTATACACTATAAAAGCTGTTGGTGTGTGTGAATAAATTTGGCAATCGCTTGATCACACTGATCGTCTCTGCGTTGTCCGTGACTCTCGCGTCACAAGTCTATTGTGGGGGAAAGGGAGGCAGGAAGAAAGCCAAAAAAAGAAGAGGAACAGGGACAAAAAAAATGTGTTATTAGTGTTTCCTCCTTATCAGAGAACCTACCAGCAGGTCAAAGCTGCAATAATTTCATTTCAGAATAATAAAATCAATGCTGAAGAAAGACGAAACAACAGCTACAGTGGCTGCTTCAGGTGTTACGACACCATTATAGCACAATGGCCATATTATTCACTGTAGCTCTTCCTAGCATGTCTTGACCACCTGTGACAAGTGTTTCTGAACCTGCGCACAGTCAAAACCTCAAATTAAATCTGACAAACACAGGGAGTGTTTTGAGCTAACCTGTCCTCCCTTCACAGGTACTCATTATGGAGTGACCTATTCGACTCACATCCCTGTAGACTGTTTATTAAAAGCTGTTAGTTACAAGGGCTGACATTCACCAGGTTTTATATATCAGGGAATTAAACTAAGAAGAATCTGACAAACAAAGATGTTGTAAATAGCATGAAAGACCCTTACTAAACCTGCACACTGTACAAACGCAGTGGAAGATTGTTACTCTAGTTTTAGAGGCTCTTGGTGGTGCACAATTCCCGTTGTGTGAGTGCTCTTAGAAGTGCAAGCACAGAACTGCAGATATAATGTCAAAGTCATCCACATTATCACAAGGTTTCAAATGCTCCATAATGAAGACTTCATCAGAGAGTGAAAATTATTGGCTCCCTTGTTGATGACTTTTACAAAAATCATAAAAGTAGAAAGTTTGCCAGCTGGATTGATCTCCCTGTGCACAGTCATTTATGAAGCATTGAAATTTTCACCATTGGCAACAATGCTACAGTTGAAAAAACTCCAAGAATATTAGTTCAATGACAAACAATGGTCTGCTAAATAGAGACGTGCTGTCCTGACAGCTCTGCTTCAGCTATATGGTATGATATGTGCCAGCAAAAGCAGAGAAGACATTTTGTAGCATCGTAAAACTGCTTCCAAAAATGAGCCCCCTGCACCTATTAGAAACTGTGTGAGAATCACCAAATGCCAGCCTCATGCTCAACAACATTCAATTTAATTTTAAGAAAATTGATTTAAGAAAATGAACAGCATAAGATGTTTCAGAACACTCTTAAGATGACCATGATAATACTGAGTGAAGAACACCACAACTGTTCACTGTAAGAAAAGGGTAGAATTTTATGTCTCATTTTTGTTCCCTGGGACCAATTAGGAGCATTCTGTCATTACTATTGTCAGCACTAGAAACAGTGTAAGAACAATAATCAATTTACTGACACATCTTAATATTGATGGTCAGAGGTCTGCACTGAGGACAGCCCCACATTGTTCTGGCAGTTAACATAAGCTTTTCTATGAAATTTTCTTTTCTGAGACAGGTATTTGCATTTATAGAAATTGTAAGAAAAAAAAAAGGGCAGTGGACAGAAGGAGTACTTTTGTGAACCAGATCTACAATGTGCTACAGAACATGTGAAGGGAAGTAAAAAACAGAATTCTTTTTTTTTTGTCCTGTGTCCTGGTTTTAGCTGGGATAGAGTTAATTTTTTCTTACAGCACTGTGTTTTGGGTTTAGCATGAAAATCATGTGGATAACACATTGATGTTTTAGTTGTTGCTAAGCAGCGCTTACCCTAAGTCAAGGACTTTTCAGTTTCCCATGCTCTGCCAGCAAGGAGGGGCAGAAGAAGCCGGGAGGGAGCAGAGCCAGGACACCTGACCCAAACTACCCAAAGGGGTATTCTATACCACAGCACATCGTGCCCAGGTTAGAAACTGGGGGGAATTACCCAGAAGGGACTGATCGCTGCTGGGATTGGGCTGGGTATCAGTCAGCAGGTGGTGAGCAATTGTATCATGCACCACCTTTCTTTCTAGGGTTTTATTCTTCTCTCCCTTTTATCTATTCTTATCATTATTATCGTTATCATTACTACTACTATTACTATAATTTACTTTAGTTCCTATCTCAACCTGCAGGCTTTACTTTCTTCCAGTCCTCCTCCCCATCTTACTGGGTATGAGGAGTAAGCAAGTGGCTGCATGGTACTCCATTGCCGGCTGGGGTTAAACCACGATAGTCCCTATACCATTCATGTGATTGCAGTAGCCACAATGCTTGTTGCTGGAGTTTGAGTCCCTCTCCTTGTCCTTCGAGCCGCAGTGCAAGGTTCTGTGGTATGGAATATCCCTTTGGATATTAAGAAAACCAGCTAAAATTAGGATGACTTAAAAATTGTTGAAATACTCTATGTCTTCTTATTCTCTCCTCCCTTTCCTTTTCTTTTTCTTGCCCTCCACTCCTGTGTGTGACCAGTGATGTGGGGGATGCCAGGGATGTCAGCAGGCACAAAGACATTCCTGCACCAAATATGTCCGGGCTTATACCAAGCAGAGACCAAAGCAGGAGAAACCTCAAGTACTCACTAAAGAATGCTGAGTTTACCTGTCTTTTACTAACCTTTTTTTTTCTTCAGTGGTGCTGCTACTGCTAGAAAGACATTTAAGATTTACTTCTGCCACAAAAGTCCACTTATCAATCCAAGCAGAAGATTCCGATCAAAGCAACTCAGATTCAAAGTGAAGTTTCTTCAACCAGACAGCTCTACTGGGAATATTACAAAATATTGTAATCCTATGATCCCATTAATTAAAGAAAAAGTAGCTGCACAAGTACTGAAAGGTTTTACCCTCAGCTAAATTACAAAGGTACTTACTGGATCTCAGAGGTCTAGAACTTTTACCATTAGTTTCCAATTAACTATTTCACATCAGTTTCTATGAAAACCTAAATCCCTCAGTGAAATCAGAAGCGTAACTATCAGCAACTAAAAGCTGAAACTGGTATTTGTTCTTTTTTCATGGGCCTCCATGAGACTGTAAAGAATATGAAAATACGGTTGTTCTTTGAATATTCTTAGTTAGCAGTAAGTGCTTGTGAAAATACCTGGGGTATGAGTAACTCCCAAAAGATCCAAAAGCACTCACAGACTATGACAGAAGCGAACTCAAAGCCCCACATTTGGAAACTGGTTTTTATGTACACAAATATTCATGTACAGAAAATCAGAATATGTTGGAATGTCCCAGGGATATATGGTACGCAGACTAGAAAGGCAGTCTTCTGATGGGCTAAAATCTGCTACTACTCTAAAGAGATTACCCTGGAAACTAATGCTTCCTGTTGATTAAAGGCTAAATTTCACCACAGATTTCACCATAGCCAAGGTTTACTCACAGGTTGTCACTGTTCAGAGTTACATACAATTTCAGATGTTTTAAGATACATTCCTGTGCTGCTATTAATACGTGCACACTGACACAGAGAATCATGTTATGTCACAGTAGACATGGGTTCTGACACACAGCAGTACATACTCCTCCTGCAAGTGAGATCATTCACCCTGAAATTCTCAGGCTCTGTGTATGGGGCTGAAACACTCAAATCGAGACTCATCAATGGCTCTCCCTTCCACACAAATGCTCTAAAGGCACCCAGTGACCTAGTTTAAACTTAAAACTCATATTCCACATAGATCAAACATGGAAGTGAACTCGTATTATTCTCTAAGTGTGACACATCCAAGACAGCTTTCAGGGCAAAGAGGGACAAAAATAGAAAAGCCTCATTATATGCCTAACAACAAGGTAGAAAATACGCAGATTAAGCTTATGCCTCATGGGAAAAGAGAAGGAAGAAGGGGGTGGGTAGGCTGAAGCTAGTTTGAAGCCTGTGACACCAGAGTAAATGCAAAAGGTTTATCAGAATCTGCAATTCACTGGGAGAGTTGGGGGACTGGGGAAGGAATGGCAGAGAGAGGTTTGTTTTAAACACAAACTGAACCAGGTGCCTGACACTAAGATTGTGCCGGGGAGAGACAGGTCTGCAGTAGCTCACAGAAGAAAGTGTTTCAGGCAATTGGTGATTAATTGTGCTCTGCTATGCCACATCTCTTTCTATTAAACCTCAGATAGCCAAATTTGTTTCCTAATTGTTTTTGTGTTTCTCAGTCTTCCTTTTGTCTTACATGGGAGTAGGCAATTTCTATGCCATCAATATCTCATTAAGGGGCCTGGGATGCAAAACGCCTTGTTTTGATTTTAATTTTGTTTTCCAGGCTTTTTGCTACATTTTATGACATGGCATTTTTTGTTTGCTTGTTGCGGCTCATTTATTCTCTGGCATTCCCTTTCCCCAGGTTATAGCTTTATTTCTTTCTTTGCCTGTTGGCACTTGAGGTGTATGTAAATTATTCTTACATGCTTCACCATCACTACCTATTGCTCTTCATTTCCCCTAATGACATTCTCATCTGAATGCTAGTGCCTGCTCAGGTTGTACCTGTGTAGAAAACAACTTGAACACATCCATGAGGTCTTCTTTTCCTCCCCTCCGCCCCTCTTTCCTATCACCATTTGCTTCAGATCTGTATTCATGCGGTAAGGAATACAACTGCATGCTTTCTGCCTAGGGCAAAATCCTGTGCCACTACTGCAAGTAGCAGCTTAGAGGAAAAAGGAAGGGCATTCACACAAATAGCTAATCAAAGGGTTTTTAATGATACTCATTAGGAAAGAAATTCATTAACAAGCCAGCACATGGAACATTCCCTGAAGGGAGAGTGATATTACTGGTCACATCAAAGTCCCTACCTGACTAACACCTTTATTGCTGTTCATAGTAAGGCCAAGTTAGCAGCAAAACCAGTCGCATTCAGTTCCTGCTAAGGAAAAAGTCAGCAAAGCATCGTCATTGAAACTGGATCAGTTCTGTTTTTCTAATAAGAATGGCTTTTCAGCTTTTCACAGGGATGTAGTTTAGACCCACCACTGATGCTTTCAAATGCATACAATTTTACATTTTCATTCTCTCCCCTGCTCTCTCTCTCCTTTTATTTGGATACCTCTGACTATGCCCAAACTTGGTACCCATAGTAGTGGTTCAGCCTACAGAACAGCAAACCTCAGGTGGATGGATGCCAGTGCCTCTTTTTGAACAGAAGTCTGCCAAAGGCATCCTCATTGCAAGATGCCAATCATTTACCTGGACGAGGCACCAAGGCAGGCACACCAGAGCTTACACCCATTACTCGGGATAGCCACAGCCTCTGAGTACCAGAGGCATTTCCAACTTGCAGGCATATAATTGCTTTTACTTTTTCATGCTTACACCACTACTTACCTATACGAGGGACTCTTGTATTTTTCTGCCAGCTCATTCCTAGACATTAGTATTGGTATCTTGGGATGCTCATTTGCTCTGTAAAAATCAGGTTTTTAAATAGGCTGAGCCAGGAATCTCACTTTTACTGCACTTGCCCTGATGCAGTACGGCTCAGTTATTAGAACAAATTGGAGAAAGCCGCTTCCTGGTTGTAATACCCACATAATTACTATAGGCTGATACATGAAACCATGTTTCACTCTTATGCTTAAAGGCGAGATCTCCATTTTGCAAGGACAGAGCAAGTTCTATTATGCATTTCACTGCCAAAGGAGGTCAATTAAGTTTAATTGGTTCTAATTAGCACTTGCTGAAGCTGTTATATTCTTTACCTGCATCCGAGTGGCTCTCCAAGTGCTGCACAATGGATTCCTGCTTTTGAACACAAAGGAGAATTACTAATGGCATCCTTGAAGGCAAAAGATGCACTGATCAGCATAAATGGGGAACAAATATCAGCACAAATAGTAGCAGGCCTTTTGAGAAAGAAAAAATGTAAACAAAAAAACAAAACCAGAAACATTTCATCCCCATCTGGCTTTGATCAATTGAACTGAATGCAACCCTGCACCTTATTGTTTAAAGTTCTAAAACAGAAAGTACACAAATGTGATTATTCTCTGCCATAACTTCTTTACAGATGAAAGATAAATACTGGAGAATGGTGCAGGGGGGGAGAGTGCAGCAGCTCTGAAAAAATAAATAGATCATTTCAATGGTAGCAAAGACTAAAAACCAAAAAAAGGAAAAAAAAATCCTCAAACCTGCATTTGAAATGCTTTGTTTTATAGAATGTTTGAAGATTGATTTAAAAAGAATTGTGTTTGACAGGTTTTGGGGGTTTTAATTCTGCTGCAGAAAGAGGAGCAACCACACCTGCCTAAATGTCAGCCTAAGCCATTTCAGTCCTCAGCATCTGGTGAGAAGCCAGTGCATGGTCTATAACAGGCTGAATGAGGACTCGTATGCCAGCAGCGATGCTGCAATGGTGAGGTGCGCTCTAGAAACTTGTTTTCTGCTGGGGTCTTCCTTCATATAGCTGGACAGTTAAAGGCAGGCTAGAAAGCAGTCTAGTCCTCATGCCACCACTAGAGCTCAGAGCTAGCTCTCCCCAAATCCCCAGCCCACATTCACAGCATGCAAGCATGGCCCTACATCTCCTCTGGGTCCTATGAGATGTTTCCAAGTCACACTTGTTATTTTGGGTGAAGAGGTTAGCAGGGGAAGAGGTCAGCCTGAAACAAACAGAGGGAACGAGCTAGAAACAGCAGGGCAGGTGTTTGGGACCACTGCTCTACTGTGCTTCCTAGTCCCCTGTTAACTAATAGGGTATATGTTCAGCCACTCAAAGCATGCAGAGCATTACTTGCCCCCCAGCATCACTGTGCCTCTTCCTGTCTTGCATCCCTGTCCTATGCCAGCCACCCCAGACCCATAGGATAGCAGTAGCACTGAGTACACAGACTCTAGCAGGACAGCATGGAGACATGGACTGGGAAAAGTGGCCGCAAAATGTGAAACCTGCCTGCCTAAGTGGTCCCAGTGTGAACCAACACGGTGCCTAACTCATTGGAGACATACCCTGACTTGAAAAACTCCATCCTCTGTGAAGTACCCTGCCTCTACATACATGAAGCCTGACAAGGTGCCTTGCAAACGGATCCATTGAAACCTGCTGAGCCTAAAGCCAGCATAACTGACCATAACTCCACTCCCGAAGGCTTGGATTAACCACACCTCTAAAATAAAATACCAGATTTCATGTTCTGAGGATCTAGGCCTCCTATGGACTTGGGATCATTTATTTTGGTATGGCAACTAAAAGTAATGAAGCTTATATGTATTATCAACAGTTTGGAATTACATGTGAAACTAGTGGACTTGGCTGATTCTAAGGCAGTGTATGTGTCCCTTTTTTCAGTATTAGTCTTTGCCATCTTTCCTGCTATTGCAATGTACCTCCTAAATGAACCGTCCGTTGCCCAGGTGATTTTCAAAAATAATTTATTTGTAGCTAATGTGTTCCAGATGGATGGAACACAAAATGTGTTAAAAAAGTAAAAATGAAATTAAAAAATCCTCCCCTCAGCAAAAAAAAAGTTCTCCCCAGTCTTTACAAAAAAAAGGCCAAATTTTTTCCTTCTAGTTCCCCTGCTAAATTTCCACAAGGCCATTAATCATAAAAACCCCAAACTACATAAATCATAGAAAAGCCAAAGGAGCTACCTGTATTATTGTTAAAAAGTCCCTGCCAGAATCTCCCCCATCCCAATTACCTTTCCTCTGTCAGCAGTGAGGACTACTCCTCAACCTTAGCACACACCTTTTCTCGTGGCTGGCAATGCATGGGCTGAGGCAAGCATAAACCAGCATATCATTATTTCAGACTCACGTCTCCCTTTTGCACTGGTATATAGCTAAATCGGTATCAAAACACTCCATACTCCTTTTCTTTTGTTCCTTTCCCAAAGAACAGTGTTTACAGTGTTTCTGTTGTATTTTCTGTCACCCAACAAGACCCTGCTGGATGACCACCAGAAGTTATTCAAAAGGTTTAATGACTTGCATAAGGACTTGAGAAATAATAAATAACAAAACAGAAATGTCTGTTGTTTGCATCACTGAAATGGCTGCCCATACAGCAATACACCACTGAAGCACATGGAACAATTTATTATTCAGTCCTTCACCCCTCCTGCAGTTAAAATTGAGCATATATTCAATGCAAAGATTGAGAAAGATTGACCTAGCATCTGCCTATATGTTCTGAGGATATTCTGTACTGGGTTGGCAGTAGCTCCCCCAGTACAAGTCCAAGGGTTCAGACCTGCTGAACACAGGTTTTACACATCCACTGGTTTATGGACTTGAAGTAGGTAAGCTATGCACTTGCAGCCCTTACTGTACATTGAGATAGTATGCCTATAAACAGAAGACGTGTCACTAGAATAGCTGCATCAATGCAATTACATTGGTACAACTATTCCCAATATAGACAGGGCCTTAAACAGAAATCCCTGCGACAGGCAATGTTTACCACAGGCTTATTTATAGGCAGCTCTTAGCTTGGTTCAAAAACCAGCATATAAAATGTTCCTTGTCACCTGTAAGTGGACAGTGATGATTATAGCTCAGTCTATGTTATTATTGCCTGATTTTCCCAGTTTGGATTTTCACATATTGACTCCTTACTCAAGGTCTTTTAACATAGATTTGAAATGTGAATATGTTTTATTTTTTTCCCCAGTAAATATACAATACACACTTCAACAGTACTATTAACCAACTTTTTATGCCAATTAAACTCCGCTGCACTAACAATACCAATGAAACACATTAAGAGGTCATACTTTTTCGTGAACAAACTGTAGCCAATAAACAGGTATTCTTTTAAAAGAAAACAAATTAAAAAACAATTCTAAGTGCTGCCACAACATCCCTTTTCTTTAAACACATTATTCACAATAAATGTTTTTGATTCTTTTAAAAAAAGAAGAATACTTCTTTTAAAATAGTAAATTAAATGGCATATTTTAAAAAATATGTACTGTGGTTCATTGGAAGTACACTGTATAGAAAAGAGAGAGAAAGAGAGAGAAAAAAAGAAGAGACATCACCTGTAAGATAATGGAGACAGTTTGCGATACACAACACCACCTTATGTAATATTGTAAGCAACTTATTAATGAACAAAAATGTACAGAAGCAGATGGACAAGTTAGTGAATATCATGGTACTGCACAGCTTTAATACTGACACACATTTACTTTCCAGTGGAAGAGATAAAACACGTATTCGAAAGTAATTGGGATGGCTTTATCGAAGTCTAATGATACTGGATTTTGACTAGAATATAGTGAGTAAGGTGTTCCACCAAAGCTCAGCACACGCTTTTGAATTAAAAGCAAAAAAAAATCTACCAGTGACTGAGTTAAATGTTTTCCAGAGTATTAAATTTGAATTGTACCCTGAATAATCTTCGCTTCAGATGACAATACCAAAAGAAAAAAACATACATATGTAAATATGATGCCTTCTTTATCTTTCTAGAACATTTTTGCACACTTTTACGTAATGGTTTTCATTATAATGTTTTAACAAGCAGGAAAATTACATATATTCATTGGTCACATATATAAATGCATACACTTTTTTCCTCAACTTTTTTTGGTTTGTAACCTGCGAAATAACAGTCTTGGCCTTAAGGAAGTTAACTAGTATTGTTAATAGTCAATAGTGCTGAGTTATAGTTGATGGCTGTAGTGTTTTATCTTATCATGGAACAAGTTAATGAAATGAAAAGCAACACATATTTAGCACTGCAATTTACTTTTCTAAAATTCTCTCATTACTAAAAGTGTCCTTAATACTGGTGAGCTCCAAGGCAATATATAAAACAACATAGACTGGTTATAGGAAAAGGGTATTCAAATGGAAACTTGTGTTCACGGTCAGATAACTAACAGAAATAAGCTGTAGGATGCAATGTTTAAGTTAAGCATCAAATGAGTGGATTATCCACATACAGTATTCTAAGAAAAGCTTGACAATTGACTCATTGAGATTTGAGAGGTACAGAAGATTTGGACAACGTCATGAAAATTAATGAAGAGACAGGATGCTGTCATTAATGTCCACTTACAGAGTCTGGTTTATTCAAAAAGTGTATAAACATGCGTTATTTCCTCATCATAGTAGGGTTTGAAGCCACTCACTAAAACACAGGTCAAAGATTTTCTTTGCTTATACCTAACTTTTTGGATGCACTGTATTGCCAGGAATGTGCTTAAATACGAGCCAAAAATAATTGACTGTTGCTTTCCTTCTAAACTTTAAACATTTTATTGTGAATTTAGTGGATCCAGCTTCAGCTCTTGCAGATTTCAGGTAATAAAATACAAAGGATTGTTTAGACTGCATTAAAACAATTAATGTCATGAATTTCAGTGGTGCAGCTCTATCCTCTATTGTACTGTACATGTATTGGAAAGATGAAATAAGATACTCTGATACTTCAATTTTTTTGGAAGCAGCCTGAATATGTCTTTATAATAAATTGCAGCCTTAACTACTTACTAGGTATTCCTTGTGTTTATATTGTTTGTTTCTCCTGGGAAATTTCTGTCTATATTTTGGGTTGGAGAAATTAATGGTAATAACTCTTTAAAACTGCAATATAAAAACAGCTTTAGTGAAACACCTTAAGTTCTTTTGTTTGTAGCAAGGTTTGTTTTTCTTTCCTTTTACTTAGTGGCATGGGATGGCTGAAAACAGATACTAAGGGCATCATTCTAGTGAAAGGGTCTAGGCCATCTCATGCTACCTTTTATTTTCATATTCACTCTTTAATCTCACACTTCCAGCTTCTGACCCCTTCTTAAATAGGAAGAGCAACTATGTTGCTTGCTTTTAAAAGATTTAAATCTGTCTCTGATGTCTCCACTGACATCAGTTTTGCCTGTCACTTTCTCATTTCTACACCCCAATGGAAACCCACCTAACATACTGCTTTACATCCAGCATTATCCAAAGTAGCTTACATTACGTAAACCATCTTCACACATTCAGTCTTTTTTTCTTCTTCATGTCATGAGGAGTAGAGTTTTGTGCTTATCACCAAATAAAATTGCAGTGCAAACTTTAAACATAAAAGTTACACAATTAAAAGTTAATATATGGCACCACAGCCTATTAATTCACATATAGTACAACAGACCAGTAAAAACAGACATGAATATGAACATAGCTAAAAAGAAGGTGAGCTTGCATAGCAATGCAACAAAAGAAATTATATACAGAAGGAAATTCTTTTCATCCTGGAGGGTGATTTTTTTTTTTTTCCTTTCTTTTTTTTTATATACTCCTGACAAGGAATAGTTTAAGGTGGATGGTGTATTAAAGAGAAGAACACAAGTAAAATATCTGTGGGATATGTGTGGCTGTGTGTCTTTACATTGCATTTACAGTTCTTTTAATAGTACATAAATAAAGAAAATGTTCATTGCACTGTTTAGTGTCATCACTTCCATGAGTTCAGACCTGATGGTCCATCAGAGCAGCTTGCAATGTGTCTTCTCAACTACTCTATAAAGAGAAACAAAAAGAAAGAGGTTGTAATGAGAAGGAAAAAAAACAACCCAAACTAACAAACAAAACAACAAAAAACAAAGCCTATGGCAATAGTACTGAAACACAGGATGAATATTCATTAGGTTGGGAGAAGAGAGCTAATTGCTTCTAAGATGAAAAGCCATGGATGCTAAAATTCAGCACTTACCAACACTGTATCTGAGACAGCACCTTCAGGGTTTGGGGAGCTACTGGGAAGTAACTGTCAGGAAGTACTGAGGGTTTGACTTCAGCAAATAAGAAGCAGGCACGCCAACAGCTACATTGCTTTTACTGATAAACATACCAGTACGCCTGAGCTAGCTGGAGTGTGTGGGCGCGGCTTCAAATAGTAGAGTCAAACATTTGGCATCTGGTACTACCATCACATACACAGCATTAACATAGCTTTATACCAGGTTTAACAGATATTGAATGACAATAGAAAAAGGTTTGGAAAACAATTCCCCTGGCCTGGGAAGTTAGAGTTGGGATAAACAACTAAAAAACTGAGCTAGAGTGTTGAAAAAACAGGACCTGAATCTAAGGTCAAAAAGATCAGAATACTGCTCATCAAGGAAGCATCACAAGCTTGGCACCATGTGTGGCAAAATCAACACCCTTTTCTTTCACTCCTCTGAGAAAAACTGCCAAAGAAAAGCATACCACTCTTTGACAAGAAAATTCTAAGTGACAAGAATTTCTTTTCAATTTTCCCAGTGTTACACAAGCATTACACACTAGAAAGTGTACCATGCAGATAACGCTGGCATGGCTTACACAGATTTTAAATAGTCCAACCCAAGAACAGAACTTCGTTTGTCACCACAGACAAACACCTCAAAAAGTTCTGTGTAAATTTTAATCTGATAACCACACTCAACTTCCTCTTCTCTTCACAACAGATTTATAACTATTCTCTTTTTTGCCTATTTGTGAGTTTTAACTGTAGCTAGATATAAACTTACATAATTCACCAGTAAACTGTCCTTGACTGTTTGATCCCACATAGCCTACATCGAGAAGGTCACTGGCATTGCGTTGGTGACCTCCTCGCAAGACTTCACCTTTTCTAGGTCCGGTCGATCCTTTAGAAGAAGCTGTTCCTGAAGAGCTGTGGCCGCCAGGGGATGGGAAGTTGGGTTTACTATATGGTACGAGTGCCTCTTCTAGAAAAGAAAACAAACTGAAATAAATTCCTACAAATAGGAATAAACAAGCTATTCTTTTATGGACATCATATTAATTCCTGCCCTCAGATATCTTATCTTGCTTTATAGCATGGCACTTTTACCTAAGGGAATACACAACTCAGTATTGTATCTCACATACAAAGAAATTAGTATGAATTTAATCTTGCTTTCATGTAAACTCATAAATTAGTTTGTATTAATTACAAAAAGCCTAGATTTATTACAAAGTAATAGATTATGAATCATAGGTACGTCAATAAAAATTGATGCACATACATTTTCCAAAACAATGCAGCTATGATTGGACTTTTGCTTTGAGCCTACATGAATGTGCTTTTTCCTTTTCGTGAGCTTAAATTATGCTAACCTCAATCAATTTAGATAAAGAACTACAATATCAGCTAATTTAATTTGCTTCCAGCAGCTCAGTAATTTCTAACAATGCAAAGTACACTAAAGATTTTTTTAACTGGTTGTGAATTACATTGGAAAATATATTATACATAGTAGTAGTAGTTGTAATATTTGGGGTGAGTAAATCTTCTTGAAGCTTGTTTCACATACCATTATAAGCAAAAGGCTTATTTTTGCTCACTTGGATTCTTCCTCTGTGAAGACCTGTAATAATGAACTGCTCACAAGAGCAGGATTAACACTGATAAAGCATATGACTACATGCCTTCATATAGCATGAAGTAAAACAAGCCATCACATTTGATTAGAGTTTCCAGGAAATACTGCTGTAATAATCCTAACTTAAGAAGCAAAACAGCAGCTTAAATAGAATATTTCTTTGCTGTGTATGATCCACTTTCGCTTCCTCATAAGCTGAAGAAAGAGACTTTGCTAGATATAGTTTGATTCAAGAAAGAATATGAATATACATGCTTAACCTTAGACACAGGAATTGTCCCTTCTGAAATCAGTGGAATATCTCCTGCTTGAATCTTACATTTTTAAAGTGAATATGGACTTAAAGGGGTTTCTTTATTTTGCTTTTCACATTGTCTTCACTCATAAAAAACCTGATGAGGGGAAACAGAATTTCTTTGACAGAGGTCAGGAACACAGGAGAAAAAGTAGGTGGGGATGGCTGGAAAGAAAGAGGAGATAAAAATGCTTTTATTCACGATCATGGAGCCTTTGCAAAGGTGCAGCAGAGGCACAAGGGATTTTATTCTTTGTGCCTAACGCCACAAGTGAGTAGGACATGGGAATTCCTCATGTGATCTGCTATTGAAGAGAACCCAAGTGTAAGGTAAAGCTGTCGCAGAAGAGGGCAGGCTGCTGATTTTATTCTCAGCGCAAAGTATCTCCCTCTGGTCCTGTGCAAGAGACCAAAATATTTGCGCTGCAAGACGTAAGGGCATTATTGGTGTTTCGTGCTGTAACTGTGTGCTGCTTTTGCTGAAATATACAGAAATA
Source organism: Pezoporus occidentalis (assembly GCF_034315485.1). NCBI lineage: Eukaryota > Metazoa > Chordata > Aves > Psittaciformes > Psittacidae > Pezoporus > Pezoporus occidentalis. The sequence goes on along the minus strand of NW_026916093.1, from coordinate 1,728,692 downwards.
TTTAAAAGACACAATAAAATGGCATTTAACAGCCATAGTCTTCTAAATTACTTTACTTGTTCTTTATATATCAAGCCCTAGCAATTGAATCAGATGCAAACCTGGTTTCCAAAGGCTGGCTAAAATATGGAACAGCTTGCATTAAGGCAGCAATAAAGCAAGCAGCATAAATCAGTTCAGTAGAAAGCTGGATACACTTTTACAGGATGAGAAAAAAAGTCACTAGCATTGCAAAAGAGTTCGAAAATGACATATATGGTCAATTGATTTGTTTTTCTAGTTTGTGGACTCAGGATAAGGCCTCCTTTGGGTTCAAGGAAATATTGAGAAAAAACGACCTTGAATAAATACAAAGTGCATTATCATTATAGCGCATATGGTGGGTTAAATTACCTGTTGTGCCCTCAGAAATAAATACAATCCATAAAATAAGCGACTGTGACATTAAAGACTAAGTTTTCCACAACATTCTAGCACATGAAAGGTAGTTGTCTTTAAGTCCTTAGAATGGTCTCATATTTAGTAAACACTCAGAACAGTGCCCTGCGCCCGAGTCTTGCAAAGAATACGGAGAGGCTTTGCCAATGCCTTTCTCTTTGAAATACTGAGCCTTTAATTTGAAGCTATAATTCTAGCCCCTATGAAATCAGGATATATGTATGTAACAATGTTCCTATACCCCGTAAGATAAGCCAAAGGTTTTTAACACTATCAAAACTATTGCAAGTTGATGTAGGCACTACTTTCTTTAGAGAGGTAGCTGAGAATGTCATATTTGATGTGCTGTAACTGCAGTTCTACAAAGAAGCCACAGGCAGGAACTCAGTGATCTTGTTTATACTGAAAGCAACCAGTGGAAACACAGTTTCCAGAATCAGGTATTTTTATTCTATTCAACTGCAAACCAAAGGTCTTGCTTTGAAACTCAGTCACAGCATGGTCATGTCTGAATGAAGCCCCCTATGCTGCAAACAGATATTTTATGGCAGCTGATAGCTTGATAAATGAGGAAGTCATGTTACAATATATTGAAAAGTAGGGCAGGATAAATTTCCAGAGACTTTTATCATTAAGAAGCACAATTAATATCATTGAACCGCCCAAATTTAGTAATATAAACAAGCATCACACACAAGAGTAACTTTTTTAAAATCCATCAAAGAACACAGAGCAAGGAAGCTGTTGCACAAGAAGCTGGTATGAGAAGACAGACAGACAGACATGAAGCTCTGGCCCACCTTGTGCACAAGTTTTATGAACCCCTCAGATGGGTAAAAACATTAATTCTCCTAAGGGAATCCTCTGTCATGCACAAAGGATATGCAATTGCCCTGGTCATCCTCAATTTGACAAGAACAAGATACCTGTAATCAATTCAGCCCTAAATTCAATGCTTCTCTATGCACTGGGAGTGTCAAGATCAGATTCTTTTTATTTAAGGACAGATAAATGCAAGTCCTGCAGATGAGAATTTTACTACTGTATACCTTCAATGTATCACAGAATAACTGACAACTTCTATTTGCACGCTTATGAAGCAGAGGAAAAGGAGGGGACTTCTTGCTAACCAGGTCAGAGAAGCAACCTTAATAATAATTTACAAAGAAATTAGATGTATAAAGTATACACAAGCTTTTTTCTATGTGTTCATATATCTTGTACACTGTAATTAAAACTGTCATTTCACCAAGTAGCATGAATTTCACACACTATTTTTAAACCTTGACTTCACATCATCATTTCACAACATGAACTCATTTGTTTATGCAGCTGAAATATTCAGGGGTTTAGTGGTACAATTATTGCTATATTTTAAAATATGAATTTTATTTAAAATATTTACATTTTAAATATGGGTAGCAATATTTCCTAGGAGGTCTATATTCAGTAAATCCTGCCCCCATGACAGGTTTGCCCTCACATTACTTTGTTTTTTTAGGATGTCATTGATATTAGTGTGCTAGCTTAACAAGGAGCATTAATAGTAGAATAAAGATGAATATGAGTACCTCTAGTGTTACTTCGGAAGCTACAGGCATATTGGAAGAAACAGTGTAGCCCTACAAAAACACCACATGTAGTATCCTTCTTTTTGCTTGTTTTAATCTTCTTAATTGTCCTCTTGTACCACTAATCACCACTGGGATAACGTGATTAGTAGGTTAAAGGAAATATCCTAGTATGAAGGTAAAAGCTGAAACAGCAGCTTTTCCTTGAGGTCAGGCTGAGATAAGGAATCTGCAGGTATTACAGAACTCCAACTCCAGCTCAGCATCACCTCCTGCACCATTTTTACAGACTTGAAACCCAGTTAGGAAATAAAGTCAGCACTCAGCAATGAGCAGGCCCTGTATAAAGGTGAAAACCTCTGCTGTCACCTTGCTAGGCTTAAGAGATGAACGTTACTTGGTCATATCCATGAATAAATGGAAGACTTTTAAATACCGCTGGAAGGAATGTCAGCAGCTCAGAAGGATCAGCTTTCTTGCAGGTATGCAAAAACAGCCGTTGCCAATTTAGAAACAGGCTGCAAGAAGTAGAAAATATGTCCCTGTACGTATAAATAAATACATCTAACAGAAAATACTCTAAAAACCTGTTTCTCCTTCCCTGCCTGCCTGAAACTGTTCCTTTTTTTTTCTACTGCTCTGCTTGAAAACATTATTAATTGCCAAAACACTGCAAAGAATGCACCAAGTCAGGTGCTAATGAGATTTCATTGTTGCAGGAGTGAAAAATCCTTGGACTACATGCTCTCATTTCACTTTGCCCTTTCTTATTTTCCAGCCTGAGCCTTGCCAGTGCTGGCACAGAGGGGCATGAGGTGAGCCTAGACTCCTGCCAGGTACAGAAACCCTCAGCTGAGCAGTGTCAAGGAGCCGTCTGCATTGCCTCGGCTGGTGCAGCACACACACACCTGATCCGAAGGCTTGTTTGTGTTGGGCTTTCCTGAAATCCTCTTGGCGGTCTGTAGAGCTTATCCACTCCTGGGTTTGTCGCTGCCACTCTAGTGATGTCCTAGCTTGCCGGTCCAGGGAGCTCTTTGTTTCATCTATGTTCGGAGCATGCTGCCTCTCAAGAGAGCTTCCTTTCCTCTCTGCTGAGCCTCCACGCTGGCCGGGGACTATTTGCTGCCTTAAACCCTGACCAGGGGGCGGGTCAGGTGGTGGTGGAAGATCTAAAAAACGTGAATAAGATTTAGATGAACTAAGTTTTTCAGTTGAAACAGAAGGTGATTTGATGCTGAAAAGAAAAGCCCCTTGCAAATGGTATGAGTCACTTCCTTCGGTCATTTTAAAAGGAGGAAATTCCATGTTAAACAGAAATGTGGATTTAACTTCTGCTAGTTTTTTATTTAGGTTACTGTGTTGCTAGTTCTAACTTCCACAAAAATCAATAGATTACGAAGCCCTAACTTGCATTTCTAAGCATGGGGCTTATTTTCTGTGGGGTATACTCCAGCTGGCTCTTTCAGTAACAGCAAGAAAGGCTATGAAAAAGTGATCTGTGCCAGTTGACAATTTCCCCCCATCATATTGGGGATTGCTTCGTCATCCCCATTTTGGGCTTCACCTTCACCTCGAGGTTTAAACTCAAAATCTAAATATACTTTATCAAAATGAATGACATTCCCCCCAAAATTGGGGAAAAAAATTATTCACAAAACTACTGTCATTGGAAAAGCCTCAATACATCTGAGAAATATGCATGTTGAAATGGAACCACCAAACAACGGATCAGCATGTTATTCAAGTACTGTTTGAAAGGTCAGCCAAGAGCTGGAGTCTTCAGAGACAAGATAATGGCCACTGTTAAGTTTAGCAGTCCTGCAGATACAACTGATCACATACAGTTTCAGCTGAAAACTGAAAGGCACTTGCCTGGTCTCTAATAACTCCTGTGCTTTTCAAGTATAACACTCAGACTATGAAGACGCTTGCAGAACTGAAGATCAAGCTTCTAACCACATTTGTGAAGGCAAAAGTACGTTTTGTTTATTAGTCCCTGACCCAAGGTAATTATAGAATCTGGTTAACTATAATTCCAAATGTAAGATTTTCATCTTTCATCTTTCTTTCAATCTTGCAAGATTTTCAAGCTTATTTGACAGACTTATAATAGTATAGAAAAGCCTCAGATTACTAAGAAACAAACCAACCATACCAAAATAAAAATAAACAGAAAAGGGAAGCAACTTTAGTATTGTAACGAAAAATCTCTCATATTGGATACATATTTTATGTGTAGAACACTTGTTGATAACTATGGTTTGGGGTAATTCATAGCCCAAATAAATCTGTGCAGCCCCACCAACTTCACTAAGCCTGTGTTAGGTTACATTAGATAGGGATAAGTCCTGCTTTCGAGTGTTTTTTATCTTACAGTATTATGGAGGCTTATTAAGGAATTGAACTTGGCTCAACAATAGACATGGAAATGTAAACCTCTGCTTTGGCTGCAGGAAAGTCTGATGTTTCTAACGAGTGAAACTGAAATTCATTTTAGAAATCAGTGAGGAGGCCTTTGGAGGGAATTTATTTCAAAGTCTGTATTCTGGCTTTATAAAATGCTACACAGACATTTTTCATGTCCTTGCTGTTAGAGGTGGTACTCATACCTCATATATGGGGCAGAAATACTTCCAAAGTTGCCGAGATGTCATTCCATCAACACTGTCTCTTATAGATAAATGAGGACATGTGGGTTATTTGTGTCAACAAGGGAAAGTAGTCGTATCAGATGTTGCTCCCATACTTTTGTTCACAGCCGAAGTGCTACATCCCAGATTAAGATACCTGCCTTGTGGCCAGAACAGCCTTATAACAGTGTGTCAGTGAGCTTGGTGTATGTTTTATGTTCAGCACTAATTAATTTGAGAAATTTTTAGTTATGAATATCGATGTGACCTTTCATGACAATGGCTATACATGAGTTACTGTAGATGGAAGCAGGAGGGTATGGGATCTTGCCAATGTTAAAATTGCTTTATAGTGTTGGCTTCCAAAATAGCATTTCTTATAATTGATTTCACTGCAATCATAACCAGTTAATGTAGAGAACCACATCACTGACATCTGCTTATGCAGTCTGAAATAGAGATTACTGAAGTTGTGATTTATAAGCACTTTATGGAAATGCATTGAATCCAATGAACACAGTCATAACATGACATCTGACAATGCAATTTTCCAAGACAGAATATTTACCCTTCAACAGAAACAAATTTTTTAAGTAGTATCGGAGCAAAAAACAAAAGTCAAAATTACTGCAGTATTAAAATTCTTAACATACAGTACCCTTCTCTGGAAATTGCTACCTAATAGTTGTTATTAATTAGATACTGAGAATGAAAGAAGGTTTGTACATAAACGATACTGCATGTTATACAGCTAGCTGCAACTCCTTGAATTACTGTAGATTTATGCTGCTGATCTACTGTTAACATAGTTGCTTTCATCCATTCACAAAATGGGTGTAACGATTGCCTTATGCATAGACGTGAAATGAAAAACTGTGTCTGTAAAGTTCTCTGTGTGGTTTAGACCTGTGGGTAAGTTGAAACTTATCTTTTAATGAAGCTTCACACAATTCTAGAAGAGTTAAAGGTACTGGGGAATTAATACAAGCTGGCTCCAGCCTGCATACAGACTGAGTGAACTATGCTAGACACTTATGAGAAGATCTGTAAGAACGGTTTCTAATTCTAGCCAACTGACTAAACCATTTGCTTTTTCACCTTCAGCCTCAGTCAGGTTGGTGGTCAAAATAACACCTAACTTTCCTTTTTAATTAAAGAAGCTGGAAGAGAGCTTCATTTGGAAACGTGGCTTTTTATTTGCTCTACAGCTTAAATCCCATAGTGCAAATCTTCTGCCTTTGGTAAATTACTAAATATGCTCTCTTATCTTGCCTGGGCATATATAATGACCCCGTGTTTTTGGAGTCATGAGTTTTCTTCCTGCAGTGCCTCAGAGAACTGTCTTGCCTTTCCTTTCCTCTCCTCAGCCAAACATGTCCACATGTGACTATGGCACGTCTCCACACACACTTGCAAGCATGCACATACATGACAGTTAATGGTTGGCATTTCGACTGCTAGTAAAGGAGTTACAGACACCAGACAAGCTCGTAGTCTCAGTCCCTAACAGGCAGACATATTACCGCATAGAGGCAAACCAACTCGTTCTATCATGTCTAGCACTTCAGAGAACTTTTGAAACAAGAAATTTAGAGACTTCAGCGGGATTTTCAGTGAAGATATACAGAATGTTCTCACTGATTATCACTGTAGTTCCATATAAATGACATTTATTTTCCAGATGCCAGATAACCCTCACTGAGCTGGTAACTGACAAGGCCAGTGGGATGTCATCCAGACTACTACTTTCAGCCTCTAATGGCAGGATTATCAAACTTGCCAAGCAATTTGTAAGTGCATTGGTGAAGAGGTTATGGTCTTACTGATTTAGTAATGGAGGGATTGTGATTGAGAAGCTGTAGGACATCAGAGAGCCTGATAAGAAGCAGATGGATGTTCAGCCTGGGATTACCCCAACTCTCCTTTAGAAGGCAGAACATTGGCCAAATGATTCAGGCACCAATCAAGCTTTGGCACAGACTCTCATTATTAACTGGGAAAAGCAGCAAGTTACAGAACTTACAAGTATAAGGACATTTCTTTCTACCTGTGCCAGTGATTTGTTTTCCTAGGGGTGATAACAAAGCCAGATTTTATGACAGAGTCACTCCCTGAGGAGTCACATTTCCACCTGTCTCATAATCTGAACCAGAATCCTGTTAACTTTCTGCTACCAAGTTATTGTTAAATATTTCTATAGCAATAGTACTCCAAAGCAGAAGTATTAAGGTCCCATCATACTGAATGCACCATAAACTCACACATACACAGAATTTGTGGCCCAAAGGGCTTACAGTTCATGGTGACAGGGTATGTCACGCAGAAGGGTTAACTTAACGAAAGATTATTGCCAGCACCACAAGCAACACCCATAATTTACTGTTCTCATAGATACATCTATTTAATAGATCTGTGCAGCAGGGAGGCCTCTGGAATATACTCACAAGGGTAGGGCATTAATGTTTAAACCAATTCAGATCCATATGAGTGGAGTCTACGCTACTTCAAGCTGCATCCTCAAATAACATGGTAGTGAGACTGAGTCACAGAGCATGATGTGTAACCCTCTGGTGCACTTTCTCTTTTGGAATCTCTTCTCTATCTTCATGGTCTGGCAAACAGGGAACCTGGCAGAGCATACTGCAAAACCTGATCTGTACACTTGATAAAACATTAGTGAGAGGGGAGCTCTGGTGGTTTTAGTGGCCACAGTCCACCTGGAAAGCTCTTAATATATTTTTCTACATGCACCTAGAGTAATAAGTAGCACATTATAAAAGAAAACCTCAAATTAAACATACTATCTATCAAATCTATTTATTACTTGTCCAAAGAAGATCATGGAGTTGGACTTGATAATCCCTATAGGTCCCTTCCAGCTAGAGATATTCTATGATTCTACAACTCTCAAGTAAATTTTACTATCATAAGGAAGATGTTTATACTAAAATCTAAAGTAATTTTTACCTTCCCCGTTCACTGGAAGATTTGTCCAGGTGTACACAGGAGATAGACTCAATGGCATCACACGCACTACCATGGTCCAGATAGTGTTACGAGAGCCACTGAGGCAGGTGGGACAGTGTAGTTCTCAGAATTGCACCACTTTAAACACTAAAAGCATGAGGAAAGTGATCACGTCTCCATTTGCATGGCTTTACAGATATCCTTTAACACTGTTTTTCCATTTGCTGGCCTATCCCTCTGATCATTTCAACAACTACAGGGGCCAGGACAGAGATCAGAAGAAATGAAAGGGAGGTAGCCAGCCAGCCAGCCACCTTTCTAACCAGAACTCCTCCAAGAGTTACAGGCAGCAATTGCATCCTTTGCCAAACTCAAGAGGAGGCAGACAAAGATGATTGAAGACTTAGCTATTTTAGTCATTAAAAGAGCAAAATAAACATGCCTGAAATTTCCAGATGGGAAGCAGTGGTCAGAAAGAAGTGGAGATGTAAAAGAGAGAAACACAGCCGCTGAGGTCAGCGGATGTCAGGAACGAAGAAGCATGGACAAGACATGAGGCAGAATCATGAGAAAAGTGTAGCATGTATTACCTTAACTGTTGGGCAGCTGTCAAAACCAGCACAAAAACCCAAAGCACTGTGGGACTAGCCCTAATTCCTAAATCCTTAGGAATTCATGGCATACTGCTACTGCTTGTGGTGGCTACTTTCATTTAATGTAAAATTAACCACGGGCCATTTTTTTAATGTCAACTCACATCTAATGCAGTCATTTATGGGTACGTTACTGAAATCTGAGAAAACCTAAGCGATGCTAACATGTTCAGAGCTAAAACAAAGAAAGGCTCCTTGAAGACTCACTCAACCAAACTCCATAATGCTAGTGTTGCCATGTTGCTCATATGGCAACCTGGAAACCCCACTTCACCAAGCAAATAATACACCATAATGTATATTCTTTAAAAGATTACTCTATATTCTCCCACTGCTTGTTGCAGGTTATCATCAGGGACTTCACCACAACACTTACCATCTGTTATTCCCTCCCTACGATGAGGCAAGGAAGGTTGGTCCAACCGTCCTCCCTTGTGTTTTTTAGTGGGCCTTGGCCTCTGACTCTGATTGACAGCTGCACTGGTGTTGCTGTCAGTAGAAAAAGGACTGCTTGGTCGAGGTCTCTGAGAGGAAGGATATCCTTTGCCTAAAAGAAAAAGAGAAACCAGATGAAAAAACCCCAATGTTATTGCCTTGAAATGGGCTGTTCTATTAACGTCTGTTCTGCAACATTAGATCAGGTCTAACTCTCAGAGGCAAGCGTCCCCTCGAGGTTCCCACTGATGACAACTGCTCTAAGACACACCAAAACAAGTGAAGTGAAAAACTTGGCATTCTTTTATCTTTAACTTTTATAATTAAAATCATTCCATCTGTTGTGATAAAACTACTGTATGCCATGTAAATCATACCTGCTCTGTGTGCTGAACAGATGTGTTATAACAACTCCTCAGCCTTGAGCAGGGAAGGAATACAGTTCTACAATCATATCAAATTTATCTCCTCCTGCCTTCCACCTTCACGTTTGCTGAGCCAGATTTTCATTTTAGGGGCTCCCATATGCACTGTGTATCTGGAGTAACTCCAGTGAGATAAACATAACTGATTTTACAAGCTATGTAGCAGTGTAGGTTTGTATTCTTAAGAGCTCTCTTTTCCCAAGAAATAAAAATGGAGGTATATTTAAATGCTAAAATGTTCATGTTAATTTTCAGTGGTTTTAGATGTTAAAAAATAGTGCATTATTCCTCACATCTTTTTATATATATATATGTTTATATATATATATATATGTTTATATATATATATACACTAATCAAGCTACATGATTTCTCCTAAAAAATAATCTTTGATGCTGTTCTATGGAGCAGATCATTAAAAGCATCATGCAGGAACAGCTGAAGCACAGTCCCCTTACTACATTCGCTTCCTCTTATTTTGATGTTTTTATTTAATTAATTAGGCTTATTGTTTAATAAAAAATGATGAAACCATCTTTTACCTTCCTTTTTCATCTGTATGTCCTTCTTGACAAGTATATTTTAATTTGCTTAGAACTGGTACTTCAAAGTCTTAAATGTTTTTATACTACCTGCAGAGGAGAATGTCAAAAGTTCTGCCCTTTCAATGCTACTTTAGGCCCAAACTGTCTAAGAGTTCATGGGAAGTGGCAACTGACACCAAAATAGTAAGGAGTTCTTTTATCTTCTGGTTAACTTAGAACAGGATCTACCCTGCTGTGAGTTACGTTTCCTAGTAAAACCTTCTCATTGATGCGCACCCTGAGGAGGACACTGCTCTTAGGCAGGCTTGTCTCCCAGCTGCATGTCACTTGACTGGAAGTTACCACATTTGAATCCCTCATGTGCATGTTCCCCATGCCCAACTGAACTTAAATAGAAGGTATGCCTTTGTGAACCTGGTTCATTTTAACTAAAATGGGTTACAGAACACCCACCCAAGCAGCTAATTCTGGAACTGGGAGAAAGCAGTAATAACCATTTGGGGAAAGGCTGGAAACATTAACCTCTATAGCTGGCAGAGCTGCAGCCAGACAAGGACAAGACATCAAGCCCTTGTTTCATAGACAAGGACAGAACAGTAAAATAGACATGGACAAAATATTAAAATTTCATCTAAAATTAAATAAAAAGAACACTAATGCAAAGAAATTCAGACATGAGCCTGAAATTCCATCCTAGCTCATAGCACATTGCACGGATGTATTGTTAAAATAAACCCGCAGCATGCAACTAGTGAGCGCAGGACAAAGAGTCTTTGCACTTATTCTCTTGACTAAAGAAATGTGATTATTCATTCAGAATGTTGGTTTGAAAAAGAAATAGGCACCAAACATTCTCTTTTTTATACCTCCATGAAAATAAGGAAAAATAAATAGCACTGACCTAAATCAGACATGGGGCAAACACAAATGATGTGCAGGCTCCCTAAACACATTTTTCAATGCACCTAATAACTGATTACAGCTTCTTCTGTTTGTACGCAGCCCTTCCAGTAAGAACTGCTGAGCAGTGTCACCCTCTCTGTAGTAGATTTAGTGTGTAAGTGGAGAGAAGAATGAATCTACGGATTTAATTTCCCAAGGGTGTTAGAAAGGAAAGCTGTCTGAACTTCATGGCAAATCACACGATGGCTTTTGGAAACTGGAATCAGTCTGGCAGGAGAGACACCATACACCTAGATTTACCAGAGCCTCTTATGCTCATAAATCAGACACACTTATGTGAGACTATCAAGTTGGACTTCTCCTTTCATATCAATGACAATATCTCACACTGTTCCAAATGGGTGAAACTCAGACTGCAAAGGAATAGAGAATCAGGACCTTCAGATTCCCTCCAGACCAATGAACAGAAATAATACTGCTGCTTCTCCACTATAAAACACTATTTTGCAAGATGCAGGGTTTATTATGGTGCAGCAGGTCCATAACAGGTATGTCTGATGACCCACGCTACCCTGGGGGGTATCATACTGCACTTAAGCACTGGGGTGCTTAGGTTTTTGTGAGGAAAAGAGGGGAGGGCTATCTGTTTACATGAGGGTTTTATTTTGTTTCTGTTTTGCCTGCTGGATCACTAAGGATTAAGAAGGTAATAATCATAAATCTCTACCACAAATGCTGGATACTTTAGATACCCTAAACTTTAGCAGTCTGTCTGAGGGATTACATGCAAGTACTCAGTTTAAATGTATTTGTGACCTAATTAAGCTGGGAAAATATAACTGACAAGAGGGTTGCCATCCTTTCCTTGTATGTTCCATTTACATAGCTACAATAAGAAATTATATTTATTTAAAAGTGTGCGTTTATGTGCCCATTTACCTTTGTTATGTGTGTGTCTGTGGTGGAAGCCACACTTCTCAGTGGCCTGATACAAGCCAAATTACCTTTGGGTGAATTTGAGTATTAGCTTTTACTGAAGCTAAGAACACCACCAAAAAAAAGTTGGGAAGGATTTGCTGCTTTCATTCAAGACTATTTATGAGACTCTTCAAGCAAAACAGTGTATTTTAAATTACAGTTTGGCCATCATAGTAGATGAATGAAGATCTACATCAGGTTTTGGTTTGTTTTGCTTTGTTTTTTCCAAATGATGAGACAGATTTACTCTGTTTCCCGCTACTGTAACAAGCAAGTGAGAGTTTTAACTACTTTTAACAGTGAAATAACTGTCTTTTAAGGGTGATCAAAGTCAATGGCAAAAGCCTCAGTGATCTGAGAAAAGCTGTATCTGTCCATCCTGTACCTTGTTGGCCAAACAGGACTTTGCCACTGATTCTTTTCTTCATTTCTAACGTCCCTATAAGGCAGTGTTTGCCATGAAGTTACTGCATGTAGAAAGCCTGTGTTTCAGCCCTAACTGTGGAGACATTTCTCACAAATGTACACATTTTACTGAAGGACAGACTTCATACCAGACTAACAGTAACAAATTTTAAATGATAGGAACATTGTGGGACCTAAGAGCAGGAATCGGCCGAGACGGCATAACGAAAACATGACCCAAGCTCATACTTTGCTATTAGATTTGTGGATTTAGATAATTAATTACTTCTGCTATTTTGATAAGACAAAGCAAATGCAAATACATTCATTTTTATAGAATAGTTTAAAATAACTTTTTTTTTTACTAGAAATAAAACTTTTGGAGCTTTAATAACATGAACTAAGTTATGCTCACTTTCCATTAATTCATTTTAGAAGACTGGCTGTTTTCAAAAACAATAATCACTTTACCTTTGTTGCACTTATCTTGGCAGATTCAGTTGGCATAATTAAAATTAAATTTTATCAAAATATGTTTACTGATTAAGTGGTTTTAAATCAGCCATTAAAAAGGCTTTTAAACAGTTTGTATTGTTAACAATAAACGCACACCGATCCACCCCATGCTTAGAAAAACTTCACAGAAAAAATACACTTTTGCAAGAAGAGATGCAACAGAAGAGCAGGGATGGAGATAATAGTTTAAATATGTTGTTCATCACTGAAAATGTGAATGATTGTGAGGAGATTTTGCAAGAACCAAAATCATCAAAAGATTGCACAGGAGAATTAGTGATCTCTTCATCAAAATATTAAACCGAGCATATGTCAGTAAATCTATAGCAGAGTCAGCACAGAGGGAAACTGCAGCAGACTGAAGGTGCAGATTAAAAGCTTATGCTATTCACTACTTCAAATCACTAAAAACGAAACCTAATGCAAGGTTTCATTTAAAACATACTGATAAAAATATCTCCATCCACCTTATTACATGCATGTTAGACAGGTGTGAGACACAGGCTCACTGAGAAGAAGAGAAGAATAGGCAGAGACACCCTTCATGCAGAAAGCATCAACTTTGAATCTACAAACCTGTTCTTGTCAGACTGGTTCCATCCAGCCTAAAACCAGCTTTATCTGCTGCTGCAACCAGTGCTTGTGCAAAACTGCCGCTGGTAAAGATCGAGTCATCTGAGGAGCTACCTACACTAGATCTATGACTAGAAAAGTTACGGTCCTCATCAGACGCAGAACCCCATCCATTTACCATTGAACCTAAAAACAAATGTAGGGGTCTAGTGAGTTGTGCACATTTGATATATTCTTATCATCTAAAGCTTAAAAGACCCATTTAACATGTCCTTGCTCAGGAAAAACAAAATTCATTTGACAGAGCTTGGTACAAAAGAGCAGCATTCATCTAAAGCTGAAGACCCACTTAATACGTCCTTTCACAGCAGGAAACCCAAAGTTTATCTGACAGAGCTTGGTATAAAAAAAGGTATAAAAAAAGCACTATTAAAAATAATGGGATCTCATTCGTAGCTTGCCCCGTGTTGCTTTGATCCTGTAAACAAAATGATACATATTCTCTACAATTGTGAAGGCTCCATAATAAGTTCATTTGAAAGTTTGTAGTTTTTTGCTGGGATTGAAATGAATGTGATGTCGGGTTTTTTTCACTTGATTTATTATAAATCAATATCTAGTTTGATGTTTGCAAAACAAAGTCCTTATTTAGGACAGCACAAGTATAAGTCTCAGTAGATATAGCTGAACTCAGAGATGGGCATCAAGAGCTACCTGAATAAGACTGGCATTATGTCATTTTCTCAACCAAAACCTTAAAATAGATGAGCAATTTTAATGTCCTGAAGAAATCTGACCTAAAGCAATTAATTCTAATGGATTAAACTTACTTGTTTTAAAAGGTTAGAAACAATCAACATTCAAGAATGGAACTACGTATACTCAGATTCGATACTGAGACAGTCACTAAGCCAGTGCTGGCCTCATGGTACCTTCTAGCTATGGACTACCACCACTGCAGGAAAGGAAAGTGATAATATCGTAAAAGTACAGTCAGAAAATGAGATACTGGAAAAAACACGTGAAAGAAATATAGAAACCTGGAACGTAAAGAGCAAAACAGCAAAGTAAGGATTCCTCTTACTTGCTCTTCATTTATATTTTCTTTTATTTTTTTCCAGTGCATGAAGCATCAATCAGCTACCCAATGCGTCAGTATAGCTTACTTTCAAAAACTATGGCTCAGTTCAGGCTTATTTTAAAGTACTGCAATTCTGTTTCTTTTGTGGCATCAGATGGAGTTGACGGTGTGCTGTACTTCTAAGAATCATGATTAAATGTCATAGGATAACTCTGTGAAGTAGAGCAGGAGTCAAAGAAAACTTTGCTTGTACCAAGTGCTTATCTTTACTATAGGAAGAGGGCATCCAGGCTGATCAGATACCAAGTCCAGCTAAGGTGCAGAGCTACCAGACTGCTTTTGGGACCTGAGCTGCTGCATGGCATTGCATGGTGCTGTGAGACATAAGAGTATTGTTCTGAAGTAGCACAGGCTCCTATCCTAAAATACTTGAGATTTGCTTTTTAAAAACAGCAGCATGCATATGTTGAAAAAGCAAAAAGACCAGTGAACCTATGAGAATCTCTAAAGAACTGATATCCAAAGATATGAAGAATATACATGTGGAAAGATACATCATAGCCCTGACTTGACCGTTAGCACAACTGAATTTATGTAAATGTATATGAGATGCTTAGCAGTACAGTAGCCTTTTTTAAATCCATGTCTAAGAAAGTATTGCTGTGTTCAAAATTACTAACTAGTAAATCAATACTGACTTGCTTTTTAGTGCCATATGGATAGTCTGACTAACTATTGGTGGTGTCAAATATTAAAAATATCCTGCAAAAACAAGTCATAAGTACAATAAATTAATACTGGAATTGAGTCAGTAGCATGCTGCACCACAAAGCCCAAGAACAATGGATTATTTTGTGATGCTGCAGTGACCAAACCTTTCAATGTCAGCAAAGTGGCAGGCTATAATAACAGAAGTCCATGCACTCATAAGTTACAAGAAAAGAAACTGAAAAGGTCTACGGAGGTCTGACAGGCAGAAAGTGTGTTAAGTGCAACAGGGAGTGACAGAGTTTCATTCTGCTTGCCAAGAGCACACACAAAATTGTTATTTTCCAAACAGACTCGACCTGATGCAGACAGATATAAGGAAGCTGAGATAACAGCAAGGGAAGGCTAAAACTGAATTTCCTCTGAGAAGACAGTTTCTGAACTAACAATCAAAGTGTGATAGGACTTCATAGAGAATGGAGAGTGAAAAGGCTTAGCAACAGTTATTTATGATGTACGAAAAGAGATACTACAGATAAAACTCTTCATGAAGATGTAAGAAAGTGAAATGCTATAGCTGAGGACTTTCAAACAACTGCTTATTGACATATTCTGCAAAACATGTAAGCACATGCTGAAATGTAAAAATATAACGAGGCATACAGATACAAAAGGACGATACTCAGGTGCTAAAAATTTAATGTGTATCTATCTTCCTAGCGTCAGGGCCCACGGGTTTTGTATGGTACATTCTGCTCTCTACACAGAGACTTATAAAAACATATACTGTATAGAATAGGTTTTCAGTATCACAGGCACAAGACTATAGATGTTTTAGAGGAATTTAGGTTTGAATTTCCTTTTGCTCGCATTCCTGTTTGCTAACCAGTCACTCAGCTGTTATACAACATAAAATACACATGATAATTTGGATGCGGTGTTTTCAGGGTATGTCCAGGAACACTGGCTACTTTTTACCTACTTTTTCAAGAGCTGAACTAAAATTCATCCAATCCAAAAAGAAAATCAATGTTTTAAGTACAAGAACTAAGAATCTACAAAAGCTGTACGTGACCAGGCAGCTGTAACTGAAATCTCTACATTATTTCTACTGTTTGCTGAGCTATTCAGTTTCCCTGCATAAACAATGTTTTCCCCACCAAAACTTGCAGCAGTAAAACCCTGGCTTGCTTTGCCTTCCAGAGGTGTGGACATTGGCTGGAAAGCATGGAAATGCTGGAGCCCAGCCCAGGCACCTCAGGCCACCAGGCAATGGTGTGCATGTAAGTTAACGTGTAAACTGCTTGTTTAAAGGCATCCATCCACTGGCCTCTTGTATTCCAAATCAGATGCACATTTCTTTCTCTCTGAATAAAGGCAGAATAAGAGATACTGATGTCCCTTTCATATCAACTGTGTGTTTTGCAATGGAATGAAACAGGCTTTTAGTGTCTCCTTCACATGCAGTTCACTATGTGTTTTCCAAGAGCACATTTGAGTTTTTACACTTTCTGGCAACTGTAAATTTTACTCTTGCTGACAGCAGCAGTAAATGCTTTATGCAGAACAAAATCAACTCTGTGAAAAGTTGAACTCTGTTTTCTTGCTCCATAAAATACCTCTTGGTTCTAATGCAAACAGAAAGCTTCCTTGCTCTCAGGGAAAGGTGAAGGGAATAGAGGTCCTAGCTTCTTCTAGGCTGAACACTACTGCTTTAGAGGCATTTTGCAGGCAATAAAAATGCTATTTTTCTTTGTAAAAGTGTGCTCTTGCTTTTCTTAAAAATAAGATCTAATGCACTTGTGAAGTAAAAGCTGTAAAAGCTGCTCACTACAATCCTAACACTTGAAAATCCCAATAGATACTTCTCTGTAACAAACTCTATGCGCATGCTTAACGTTAACAAATGATGGGGATGTGTATGATTATGAGATTTTCTTCATAAGACCATGAAAACATAAAGCCCCTGCTCCTCTGCAGGTACTTTTGATGGAACTGCTAGACTGCTGAGGTTTGTGAAGTACGGATGGATGAAGTCCATCGGGACTGATGAGACTTCAGCTGAAATCATTTACAGAATTCCTTTAGCCTTTGAACAAGAGAAAGGCATTATCCTATTTCTACTCTAACTACTGTCATGATTACAAAGAAAAATGTCTGCTGATTCGGGTGGAAATGAGTGACTAAAAGAGGCAAAAGTCATTGTACCATTAAAATATGAAAGAATAACTGAAGGGGCTGAATGCACAATATAAACAGTATCACACTTCAAAAATTAGATGTGGTCTTGTACTTTACATTATACTCAGCATAAATGCCCAAATATTTAAATGTATAAACCTGAAATAACCCTTTAGCTTTAAAATTTGTATTTTGGGGCAGGAAACACTAAACAAAGGGAGGCCAAAATCATACATACGTATTTAGCACTTCACAGGTCCAACCATAATTAATGCCCTTCATAAACATTTAATGAAAAATGAATTTATGTCACTTAGCCAAATATATTGGTGTTTGCATTTTCAATCTTTCTGGATTTTTTGGTTTCCATATTGCTGAAAGGCACAAAAATTTCTCAAATTTATTCAAGCTGTTAGAAAAGAAATGCACACAGAACATTAAGTAGTTGCTCAAATGTTGCTGAGCAGTAAAATACTATGATAAAGTGGCATCTTGCTGTGTCTCTATTACTTCTTCAGCACTAAAATTAATTTATGATCAGTCATCAATTCATTTACATGTCGTTTTATGCTAAATCTATCGTTGCTGATGAATGCATATCCCCAGATCCATTAAGCTAGAGTAAAGTCTGTGCTTTATAATATGACCCTGCTAATTGTTGCATTACCATTTTTATGAGATACAAAAAGTAGCAGTTTCCTATTTTCTGAGCACATATTTAATCCATGAAACACATTCTTCCTATTAAATGCAATCTGTCTAACCGCTTATAAAACAGAACCTTTTGCAATAGGTATCCCTAAGCAAATCAATATAAATATTGAACTCTTCCATGGTAAAATATGACTCATGAAAATGGTTTTGTATAATTTTCAAGAATTATTCCATTTGTACTCAGACACAATGAACAACTTTTACCCTACAGACACTGATCAGAGATTCTTTTAATCAAGACCAAACCAAGCCAATAAGGGATTTTGCTCCTTTCTGAGTTACACAGCCTATGGAGGTCTTTATAATTTCAGATCTATATAATTCTATGGATTAAAAAAAAAAAAATTGTTATCCATTTACAGTGGTACTGTTTACAAGAATATCTCTCTGCTTGTATCAGCTTGTATCAGTTAGGTAGAAAATGGCTTGTTCTAGTTTCCATGCTAGCTAATGGGTGACTCTCTCCCCTCAGTCAAAAGGACGGACTGAAGATAGAGCGGCTCTCCCTACCATCTTCACTGATGGTGCTGGGGGAAGAGAAGATGAGAGGGCAAAGAAAACCCCCAAACCGTAATACTGTGATCTGACAAAACCTAGTGTTTTTCAAAGTGATTTCAGTGAGAAACAAACCGATTTCTTATACAGTCATCATATGCAATTAATTAAGTCTATTAAATGTAACAGAATCTTTTTGACCATTCACACCGTAACTCTGCACTGCAATTCATTATAAAGGCAAACATTAAACATAAGCAAAAGAAAAAAAAAATTTCAGTGTGTCTCCAAACCAAAAATAATGCTAAATAATTGTGAATTGAAAGTCAAGTGGTCAAGTGAGCAGACACTTTACAGCTGCTTTTCAGTTTGTTTTTTTTTTAAATCAGAATCAGTAACTCAGTATCTTAACAAACTATGCTGGGAATGAAGCAAAACTTTGGCTTCAATTTCATGTTCTATCCCACAAACATTCAGTTCTAAGCCTCCCTCCTTGAATTTCCTTTGCAATATCTGGAAAATGTTAAGATATAGTTACTGTGCACTCCTCCTTTCTTTTCACTTTATTATACATGTCAACATTATGTCTTTGCCACCTGCAAAGAGAAAAGCTTAATAGCACAGATTAAATGTTTGCTTGAATTTTTGCTTAGCTGTAACTAAAACTCAAGGGCCTGGAAGACAATCTGACTTTCAAACAGTTTAAATGAGCAACACTGTGGTTTCAGAGGAATTTAACAGTTTGAGCTTGGCTCACCCAGCATCAGTGCTTCCCCTCAGAGAATCCCACATTTGGCACTGGATGAAAACCTCAGTCTCAGTTCAGCCATAGAGAACAAAGTACCATTTCACTCCAAGAGTGGGTATCTTCAAGTCATTGCTGAAGCATGCTAACAGTACAGGATGAGGAAGCTCACCCTGTTGACAATACAGCATCTCTATATGGAGGAAGTCTGGACTAAGGAATGTCAATTTAGAGTTCTCACAAATATGGATCTCACAAAGTGTGCTTGAAAATGAACATTAATATCATTTCATCTGTGTGAGCTATTGCCATTTGCCTTCATTATTTAATATAATGTTTAAGGTAGTGAAAATATTGCATATAAATTCCCAGGAAAATGCTGTGTAAGTCACCAAAAGCCCTGTGAAAAGAAATAGCTTATATATCCTCAGTGCAAGAAAAAAAAAAGTTAGTTGTTCTACAATATTCCAAAAGCAATCAAATTAAAGAATGAGAAGCAGCTTAGAAGCAATGAATGCAATTTGTTAGATACCCTCCTTAACATCAGCAAATGCAGCCTGGAAGAGTCAACAGAAACAGAAACACAGACATTAAAATTCTCTTTTGGAATAATTCACCCAAGTATAATCTACCCTTAGAAAAAAACCCCAACAAACAATCCCCAAAAAAAGCCCTCAGAAAATTGAGGGTTTACCCACATAGAAATAGAGGAAACCAGAAATAGTTCCGTTCTTCAGAGTTTGCCATTTTACAGATCATTTAGAGAAACACTTTGGGTAAATGTTAATAAACACAGAAGTCTACAATTTGGAGCGGAAATGCAGCCATTCCTTACTTTGCACTAGCTGGGGTGGTCCAAAATATTAGGTGAAGATGAAAACGTGAAAAACATTAATTTTCTGATTTACAGATATATCAACATTGGCATATTAATACATACCAAATGGAAAATACATAGCAACCTGATTTTTTTATTATTATTTATTGCTGTATTACAAGTGCAAACCTCTTACTGCATTCCTAATGGGAAGGCTTCTGAGCCACTAGTGAGATATGCAAAAATATGCAGAATTATAGCCTGAAGGAGATTACACTAGAAATTCAAGTGAAGTGACTTAACATACTCATGCACTAGTAAGTTAACCTTCTTAATTCAGGGATTTAAACTTTAACTCTACAGCCTTCAATTGAATCTGGATTGCAAATTGCAGCAGCAGAGACACAATACTTAAATCTTAGACTGGCAAGCAGTGTGGCCCTAGGGTGAAAGAAAATCTGGAAAGTGGGATTAAGCTACACACTGTTTAATTCAACAAGGGAAAAGGAAGAAAATTATAGGTATTGATGCTCCATCACTGTAATCTTCCTGCAGTGTTTTCAGAATAGCAGTGTTTAAATAAGGGTGCAGAATTCTTGGAATTTTAAAGGTCCAGAATTTCATTTAAAAAGGGATGAAATTCAGTGATGCTATGCCAGTAAATTGTACTGAGCAAGTGTCCCTTAATGTACAACTAACAATCAAGTGCTCTTCTTCTGAGATCAAAGATTGAATAAGCACCCACTAGCTTTTATGGGCTACGAACACTACGTACATTTGGGTCTCCACTACAGCTGAACTATATCATGAACATGATATATTATATAGATGCTCAAGTTCAAGCTAAAGAAAAATATACTGATGCTTAGAAAAAGTACATTATTTTCATATAAAATCTGTAGTTTTCAAAAAATGTCTGTTGCTGCCTATATTTCATCAACAGCAATTCTATTCACTCAGATTCTGTGCATTAGTTTTGCATGCCTTTCTAGGTCCCCTTTGATTATCGCTGTTGTAACTTTCCAAGGGATGCAAAGGGTGAGAAGAAGTGAAGGAAGGATTGTCAGGGTAATTAAATATATTCACTGACAGGGAACAACTAGTAAATTCAGCAATACAAAGTAGGCTCAAAATACACATTTTCCTGCATAAATGTTGTATTTACTCTACAAATAAATGTTGTGCTGATCTAAATACACTTATTCTCATGTCTTTTAACTTCATCTGTGAAAGCATTTACCCAGCAAAATATCTAGAAGTGTTTTAAGATAACATTTTTATGCTGCTCCTGATCTATGAAATATACATTCCTAAGCTGAGGTCTTCCCCCTCCTTTTTATGTAGCTGGCTTGCTTCTCCAGTAGAGTGAACTTTTCATGAAAGCTAGGATATAATTGAGTTTTCTTTCAAGTTTTTAAAGCTTTTTAAAATTCATGAATTTTCTTATCATTTTGCAGCAAAGCATTTTCAAATCCTTCTTTAGTGTTTAATACTAACACATTTCAAATGTTACAGAAATAGAGTGGAATAAATTTTCACTTAGAAAGTGTTTGACGGATGATTTTACTGTTAGGAACAAGTTGGTGTCACTGTTAACTGTGTTTGGTTACCTGTCACAGAGCTGTCTAGATTGTCCATACTGGAGCCTGGAGTATGCTCTAGACCTCTTAGCGGCCTACTGATTTCTACAGTTTCTTCTTCAATATCATCCTCCTCATCATCATCATCCGGAACATCTGTTTCCAAATCTGAAATAAGGCTTCCAGATACATATCCTAGGGGTGGAACTGGAGCCTGAGGAGGTTGTGTACTGCTTTGGATGTGCCTGCACAAACAAATAGGAAAACATCATCAGAATGGAAGAGACTTTCAACCCCATGGTCAACTCAGGAAAACTCAGCTCAGTTATTCACCACAGCTTCTTATACCAGCGTACCTGCACGCTTTCTAGTCTTAAATATACTTGTCCTCCTGTAGGATAGCGAAGGTTAAAACTGCCCTTTTACAGATGAGGAATGATTTACGTGGAGGCTATATAAATCAGGTGGGAAGTCCATGGAAAAGCACATTTCTGAATCCCAACCTAGCATATAAGTGCCTCACCCGATACTGCACCTTGCAAATCACACGTTGAACCAAAATTAAATTTTACTACTTCAGATTAAACAGACTCAGTTCCCTTAAGCAGAAGTCACTCTAAAGAGGAGGAAATGACCAATAGGAAAGGAAAAATGTCAAGTCCAGTGAACCCATTATCAGTGAGGCCTTTTTTGGTTTTGTTTTATTCCAAGTAATTTACTTGATTTAATTGCAGCAGTATTAGGGCATGCATGTGTGAAATTACTGCATGCAGCAATCACAGTTAAAAAATAAAACAAAGATAAAAAACAACCACAGGATAGCTAAATGGCCAAAGGCAAGCATGGGATGGGACTTGGAGCTTCATTTGCGTGGTGTCTGAGAAGCTACAAAGGAAAACAACTACCAGTTTTCAATGCAGCATTTTCCACAGCACTACAGGTACAGAGCAAGCTGTGCCAGGGGCCCCAGGCATGACTGGCCTTGGCGAAAGAGCATGTACCATGCTTGAAATTGCTCACTTAGGCATTTGGAAATCCTTGGGTGGCTGTCATGAGATGGCGTGACCTGACTTGGATCAGCAGCGCTCTGGATGGGATCCAGGATTCTGCTGTCTCTTGCTATCAGCATAACAGAAAAAAATACAACTGTCACCTGTTTATATTCCTAGCCTTAACATGTTTTTGATGAAAACTGTGCAGTATTATTGCCTGCACTTGATGAGTTTTTTTTTTCCATAACGCAAATCTATCGGATCCAAGAATGTCACATGAATGTTATGTACCGCTGGAATCTCGCTCCACCTTGGTGTAGATTTTAGCTTATTGCTCACTCTGAAGCTTACTTGCAGAGCAAATGCTTCCCTTCTGATATACAACCCTCATTAGCAGTTCTTGAATACTTTTCTGCCTGGACACCAGTTTCTTAGCTCTGCAGTGTTCAAAACACTAAGCTAAAGGGCACTACCATCTAACTAACCCGCAATAAACAGTGTGATTAGCCCCCAGTCAAGCAAAATACTTAAGTATATGCTTAGTGTTAAGCATGTGATAGAACAATTGAAGTCAATTTCTCATGTACTTGTAGTTAAGCGTTTACTTAAGTGATTTGCTGGATCAAGGCCATAATGATTATGTACTTTTCCAGTAATCTCTAATGTGCTCTTTCTTAAATTCCTAGTTGGCTGGTCTCTATATTTCTCTTCTGTTACTCCTGCAGTAAGATATCTGACAGGTCCCATCTTGTTCTGTTTCCCTCCCACTACAGTGGACAGGTTGACTGTGAAGAGAACTCTTCCTTCCCACTTAAGCCAATGGAGGACTTTCCACTGAACCTGAACAGTATTTGCTGAATAGCCTGATACGTGTCCAGCCAAAAATATCCAAGCGTTAAACAGTTCCACATCATAACTACAACAAAAATCACTTGTATCTGCAACCCTCAATATTCATCCCAATATCTGCTAGAAAAGTCCTCGTATGAAGAAAAGGTTGTCTCTTGGATATTTTTGCCAGCATTTCAGGCTCAGTTACTGTGACCTTAACAAAAGCAATGTTAAAATCTGTATATTCTTCAGCACATTGTGAAAGTTCCCAAACAACTTCTGTTTCTCCAAAAAGGGAGTAGGACCTTTCCTGTCAGCTGTAAGAGGCTTTGTTTCAGAGTCCTACTGTTATTCGCTCCCAGACTGGCATCCACAGTTTGTAGGGCATAGAAAGGGTAACAGATGCAAAATGAAGCAGCAATGACTGCGTAGATAGGGTATGCATCTGTGTGCTGGCTCAGAAGTCAGCTACCTTCAATAGGCAGGTCTGGCTGCTGCCTGGGATTTGGGTCTGTCCCACAGGCAGGCCAGGGTCCGTGCTTGGCAGCACGGCACTGCAGCAGGACCAAAGTACCCTGTTGATTAAGTGCAGATTGCAGACAAGCCTTGAGGCTTCGACAGTGTCCAGGGAAAACAGCTGGCTTTGATTTGGCACTGCCTGCTTACCTGCCTGATCTATTTATGGTAGCTCAAGCTGAATAACTCTGTGGCTTTATTTACCAGCAAAGAAAGGCTGCTCCTCTGCTGGCAGCATGCCATTCGGTAACCAGCTCTGCTCCTCTCCTCTGAGACTTGCAGGCTTTGTCTGGGTAGAAAAGTTGTAAAAGGACAACTGCTGCTTAGGGAACATCCAGAAAGCAACTGACCTTCACCGTATCCCCAGCCTGGTGCAGATGACAAGTTCTTTTTCAGTCCCTGAAGAGATTGCTTCTGTTTGTTTTGCAGTGGAAATGTTAGTGTGGTATTTGCTTGCTCTTCCCTTAAACAGGCATAAAGCACTCAGAACTGCCAAATTCATTTTGTAAATACTAACAACTTCCTTCCTGCTGTTTCTGGGTTTTTCCCTATGAATCAGAAATATTCAGAGTATTTCAAACTACAGTCAGAGATGCAAAATGCTTATCCCCATGTGACATAGGGTGAAAAGCTGCTACATTGCTATTTCCAGTGACTAGCATTATTTTTAATCAGGAATTTAGAACCTCAATGTTTTTCGAAAATCCTAAGAAATTTGTACATTTTGCTAGCCTGAAAAGAGACTACTCTCAACTGCATAAAGGTTTTCAGTAGGTTGATGTTAACTAGGTAGTTGAATATATGTTAAAAGCAGAGGAGTATTATTTTTATGAGCTTTTAGCCAAGATTCAACATATTACCAAGCAGTATAGTTTAAAAAGCACCACCTAATGTTTAAGGCCTTCACACTGTAGATAGTTTTGCTATTTCTTCTTCCATTCTACTGCTTTGGAGACATTACTGAAATGTTGTTGAACACAGTCGACATTTACACCATC
Source organism: Pezoporus occidentalis (assembly GCF_034315485.1). Classification (NCBI taxonomy): domain Eukaryota; kingdom Metazoa; phylum Chordata; class Aves; order Psittaciformes; family Psittacidae; genus Pezoporus; species Pezoporus occidentalis. The sequence continues at coordinate 1,703,995 of NW_026916093.1, read as the reverse complement.
AAGGAATAAATTATTATTATGCTTATTCATTTCCCAATGTTCCCCCTTCAAACATTTACCATGTCTGCTTTGCTATATCAAACTGGTAAGCCCTAGTTAATTCATCAAGGTGGGCTTGAAGCATTGGCTGCATCTCCTCTCGTGGAGAAGGGGTGAGGGTTGCAGTTGACTGTTGCCCAAAGGAGATGGCAGGTGATGAAGCTACCCCTCGCACAGGAGGTGTGGGGACACGATCATCATCTTCTTCAAGCTCATCCTCCATGCCCTGATGTAGGTAGGTCTGAACTGGCAAAGGTGGACACCAACCATCACTGTCATATCTAAAATGAAAAAACAAGTAAGCACAGTATATATCAAACCCCATCTCTGCCATGCAGGAGAGGGCATACAGGATTTCTGCTACAGTTTGAACCCTCGCATGCAGTGTGAGCTTTAACATTTATTCAAAATAGGGTCATAATTGTTTAAATTCTCCTTACTGAGTCTGTTTAATTTTTCCCACAACAGCTACGCAACTTGAACAAGATGTGCAACAAAAAAATTACTGATCCATTATAACATTTGCTAATGGTGATTAGATAATGCTACACCACAATCAACAACAAAAATGAGCTAACTCACTTCCTGGATCATTAACCTATGAGAACACATGAAGATTGACCTAGACATGAAAATAGCAGCATTCTTAACAGGCAGTGCGCCTATGAACATCCTTACTCCCATCCTCCCCTTTATTAGTCTATAAATTTACTATTTGTTTTTATTTTGTATCTTAAAGAAAAAGCTGCACTTTCCATATAAATTCCAGTCTTTCCACACTGCATATAGATACCTACTATGATGTGTAATATATTTATGTTGCAGCAGCACTGACCCCAAGCATATGCTATGTCACAGCACCAGCTGATAAGACACATTAGCACACATGTTGACAGCTCTGCCAGCACCCCACCTGCTAACCAATCTTTACAGGGACTTACCTAGGCAGTGCTAAATTTCTGAGCACTTTCAAAACACCTGCCCAAAGTAAAAAAAAACAAAATAACAAGTACCAATATCCTTTAATACCAAAGTCTCTCTTCGCATACAAGAGATGTTCTGGTATGTTTTTGTGGGTTTTAGTCTAACACCAAAGGTGTAAGAGATGATGCTACATCTGACCAGGGCTAGAAACAGAAGCTTTATATTCTATTACCACTTCTTATGCAAGATTTGCCAGCAATTCAACCCTCTTCTGTCCCTGTCCTCACCACAGGACCTTTCAAGTCAGTGCTGTATTACAGCATCATTCCAGGACCCTGTCCCTTAGAGACACCAGCATCACTCAAGATGTCTAGGCCCTATGACTGTGGTTGTTCCCTGTGCATTATCTCCCCAGAGTAATTCTCTAATCTGAACACAGCTTCAGTTGTACACAGCTCTGCTGACGATCACACCACCAAGATTTCAACACTATTCTTCCCGTCTTCAAAACATCCAGTCTGCAGTCCCTTGAGTATCTGCATACATTTCTTAACTCCCAGTGTACTGAAAAATACCTCAAGATACACAGCTCTTTTCAAAAAGTAAAGAGCCAAACAAAAGCTCTCACAGTTCTTTCACTGTCAAAGCATCTTGCCCTCCAAAGCCATTCCCCAAGCATCATCTAAGTCACTTTATCTTCTTTCCACCTTCAAGGACTGCTGACAAGGTACACTCTTTTTTTCTGCAGTGCATTGCATTATACAGGCAATTTCCCAAACCAGTTCAGAAATACTCCTTTAAGGCTTCTAATTTGAAAGGACAGAATTACTAGTTTCCCAGAGTAAAATGAATAACTGCCAATTTTCTTAGGTGTGAAGCTGGGTTACAAAAGGCTGGGGACACTGAGGCAGAGAAGTTTTAAAACCTATATTATGAACAGAACATTTACTTTTAGCAAAACCCAAATATTTCTAGAATTAACTACTTTTTCCTTATTCAAAAGTCTGTGGTCTGTATTTAAAAGTACAGATTCAGAATAGCCAAAACAACCTGACTTAATCATCCAAAAGCCTGTAGAAGACATGTCTTGTAATTATGGCTCATATCACTTTATATCTAGATATAACCATATATAGATATAACCATATATAGATACACAAACATATGTACATGTACAGAGGTACAAATAAATATTGCATCTTAACACTTGGCATTTAGGAGCTTTTGAGTGATTGATCATTACCACTTTCATGACACAGAGATTTAAGAAAACATTCTATGTTATATATCCAATTCCTTATGAGACAATTAAGCTATGAATAACTCTTAATTTGTCTTTCCTTGCAATATTAACTCATGACATTGCCAGCCAAGGTTGAAGGGACCATCCTAACTCATGCTGCTAAAAATGTACAGTGCAACAGTTCTGTCACTTACTTTTACTCTCTCAACCTCATGCTTTGGTATAATGGTTTCTTCTTGAAAAGGGGCAGGGCAGAAAGATACTCCCCAGTGACTTTTCAGTAATGCATAAAAGAACTTTGGATGTGCTCGCCTTTTGACCCTGCTTGCTTCAAATCCCCAAATGTTCAGCTTGATAGTAAAAAGATTTCTTAGTAAAAAGATTTCTTAGTAAAACGATTTCTCAGTAAAACGATTCTGCACCGTACCTTTACCTAGATTTTGTTTGAAATGTTAAAGAGCCTAAGCCTGAAATTCAGGACATTGAGAGACAAGATTTCAGGTCCAAGAACCTTTGTCTTCATAATGTAAGATGTCTGAAAAGCCACCAATTCTAACCTACATTTTTCAAACTAAAAAAAGATACCTTCAAGAAAAAGCTAGCAGTAACTACACCTCATATAAATGATACAGTTATTGAAACTTCTGGAACCAGCATAGTGAATATTGGTCATATCCATGTTCTTTTTGGTTTTCTGAATATATAAACTTGGTAAAAATATAACCTTTTTCAAGTACTCATTAAAATCAAAGCACCTTAACTTCACTAGGGACCTCTGATTGTGATTTCATTATAACTAAGTTCCTAAAAAGTTCTGATTAACAAACATGATTATGTTTCTAACAGTTTTTATTCTATTCTCAGCACTTTTATTCTGTAGCAATATTTTGCTATTAAAAAGCTTGGTTCATTACACTGACTTTTTTTTCTTCAAAATAGAAAACAGAGGTGATAGATAAGGGGCACATTCTGAAACAATTGTGTTTCATTACACAAAGAAAGCTTCCCTTTCTAGGCCTTGCCAGAAAGGACTTTTTAATGCAAAAGGTATTATCTTCTTTACTTTTTCTGGACATCCAGCAGCTAACATTCCCTTTTAAGGTGTAATCAATAGAAAGAAACAAAAATAATCAATGATAACAGTATGGAGACCGCCTTTACTGGAGTTGGCTCAAACTCATACGTATTATCAGTGAAAAAAATATAAATAGGTGATAATGAATAAGTAATAAGCATTTCCTTATTGTCAACTTTATAGATACAACCAAACAAAAGCATCTTTTCTAAAAAGGGCAAGAAAGGGAACATGCTTCCTTGGGAGCTACTAGAAGAAAAGAGAAGCTTCTGTATATAAAGAAGAAAATTAAGGAAAATAACAAGGAACAAGCACAGAGTTTCTAGAAGACCAGAAAAAAGGGGAACATTTCACAGGAAAGAGCTTGCCAGGATAACAACAGAATAAACAGACTTTCTACAGAAAACCACAATTTTTAAACTAGGAATTAAAGACATCCTCAAAGCTACCATATTAAATAAAATGGCTGTTTAGACTAACATGTTCACTTTTCCTTATGTGTGTTGCAGCTCATGTTAAAATGGAAGCGAATGCAAGCATCAGTTCTGTGGAGAAGAAAGTAGAGAGAACTAAGAGTGTATTTTTCTTCCCTGCCTATGCTTAAGTTAGGGGATTTTTTTTCAACTTGCTGCTGTTGGGGATTTTCTTTACAGTTTATAAGTCAATAGGGCACTACTGTTAATTTCTAGTAAGCAAAATAAGGTGTCAAAATTGTTTAGTTTATTTGGGATACTCATGCTAATGAAACTCATACTTGAATTCAAGAACACAGAAAAATAAGTTCTGTTTAGATGCCAGCTTCCTTGTTTTATTGTTCTAAAAGTTCACCTTTTATATCATATTGTGAGAACTTTATTAAGGCCTTCAGTTCTTCCGACTGGAAGTTCATTTTTCAATTGTAATCCTCAATATAATTACATCTGCATGTGATTAATTCTTAAATTAAAACACATTGAACTTGTCATACATTGTACACATCAAAGCAAATCAAGAAAACCAAAACAGTTTACAAAATTTACTAGCTTCTTTTTTTTACCCAATATGTCAAAAAGACAACTTAATGAATGCAGTCTATGTTTCAGCTGATTTTAGCATGTTGAAAAACACAGAAACAAGATCAACCCCTGAATATCAAATGACCACTACTGTCGGACACATCCTCAGGAAGTATGGGCATGACAGACTCACTGGGTTCAGCAAAGCTGGTTGCAAATTACTGTAGCTTAAGACTGATACTGTCTAATCTTCAATGGTTCTTTTTTATGTTTGGTAGAATGCACATTAGAAGGCCTTGTTACAACCACTATTAATGAGATATTATGAGGAAAAAAAACCTAAGAAGAGTAATCCAAAAGATAATCATAGGAAAAACTAAGTCTGAATTGTTGGGAACCTGTAAGACTGGTGATTACCTTATCCTTAAATAACAGTGTTATCTTGGTGACCAACATCAATGCTCCCAGCTAAATAACAGATACTTCATTCAACAGAGGAGTCAAGCCCTAAGTCACAGGTCATTTCTCCAGAAGGTATTTCTTTTTGCCTTTTATGCTATTTCATTATCCTGAAAGAAAACCCAAGTTGTTTGCCTTCTATAGCATAATTGTTTCAGTGAAAAGGCTGCACATGTGTTTTAAGTGATAAGGACAAATATTATAAGGCGAAATAATCTTAAATTTATTTTGTTTTTTTTTTTTTCAACAGAATACAGAACACGATGATTACATGCACTTTTTGCCTTGAGATTTAAACAACACTTACAATCAGTAAGGTTTTTCATTTTCCCTTATATTTGTTTTAAATTCTAACTCTAATACAGCCTGAACGGAGCTTCATTTTAAAAGGAATTACACTGACTTACACAGGTAGTTATTATTCATATTGAGAGCTGACGGACTTGGTACAAACTCAGATATTAATATTTAATTCTTCTAAATTTCATTATAAAAATAGTGATGATCAATTCATGCTTCCAGAAGAGATAACACTTGAAATACTTTTACTTGGTAAAGCTATTACAATGACTTTTAAAACATGTGTTTCATCCTTAGGAAATATTGATTAATCCATGTATTTGAACAGGCAGAAATTTGTCCCTGACAGAACAATGAACAGAACAAGGTTCCAACAGAGATGACGACAGCAAACTGTTCTTCTACATACTCTGATTTTACTCCAGATAATCTGGTATGTCATAATTTCACTTTATAAAAAGCATTCCATAATTGTTCTCTGTGCAGGAAATGTCTCTTTCCTCTCATTTCATGTTTTTTTGTGTGGTTTTGTGTCCTTGAGAACAAGTTTAAGCTTGTTCAAGAAGTGTAAGGTTCCAGTTGCTTAAAGGCTTATACATAGGGTGCCTTCCTCAACTGTGAAATTCCTTCTAAAGGCCAATGAGAAGGCTATTATCCACTGATTGATCTTCTAAAATTAGTCCAATTTTGTGTGTGTATGTGTGTGTGTGTTGTTCTATTAGTTCTAATATTTTTAGACATCAAAGTATTCAAAAAATACATGGAACGAGATTATATCATCCTTACCCGCGCCAAGTCCCATCATGTACAAGCAGTCCCAACAGAAAGCAATTAAGCTACATGTGAGGCGAGATACTTCTCAGCATGAGTAAGCAGAGAAGCCCTACATGATGATGAAGCAAGGTCACTTCTATTTCCATCTTCAAGAGGAGTTATTCAAACATTCCTCCTCCGTAGCCTTGAATAAGTCTATAGGATTATAGGATAAGGCGCTCTTTCTCTTTTGTTAAACAAAACAGTATAATATTGTCACTATTGTCACTTAGGAAAATTTGAAGAAGAAGCCTCATTTCTGCAAACCACAGATTTTTCTTCAAAAGAAAAAGAAAAAAAATTTACCCTGCTTCTTGCTGATCCACCCCATAGTGTTCCAGTTCTGTGCCTGGAAGTGGCTGCACGGGAGGGGGTGGGAGGGGAACACTGGCCCAGTTTGAACCATTGTTTTTCTGGGGCTTGGCAGTATTTTTGTTTTTCTTCTTTTTCCCTCCTTTGCCACCTGCAAATCCAAAAGGAAAAGTAAAATGTTAAAGATATAACGTGGGGAATAAAGCTAGTGATTTACATTTCTTTTAAAGAATTCTGATTCCAGATGGCATGCCCCACAAAAGGAAGATGTATTTATATCTCAGCAGAATCAGCATCAGTGTGCTAATGCAGCTACAAGGTTATAAATAATAATAGTGGAATGGAAAAATATCCTGAATAATTGCTGAAGATCTCTTCTTTTTAATACTCCATCCATTTGCACCACAGTAGTGGTGCACAACCAAGTACTGCACAACCAAGGGAAGACATGCTTTGCTGAATCAGAAACATATTTCCTGATTTATTCAATTCTGCTTTATGACTTTTATTCACTGCTAGATTAAAATATAGTAGACCATAGGTAATTATTTCAAATGTCAGAATTCAATGTGCTTCTAACACTGTTTTGCATAATCTCTTACTATGGAAAACACAGAGGTTAAGGACACCATTTTAAAATGTTTGCCATTAGACTCGTTATCTTTCAGCCACAATGTCAAGTGTAAGTTTGTCAAAACAGAAAGAAACAGGGTTTTGCTGATAGGAATTTACTAAGTTCCATTTTTAAAAACATCAGGAAGTCATCTGCAACGTTTTAGAATTGTCTTTTTCACATGATTCAAATATCTTGTGCACTACAGAGAAAAGGCATTATTTCAGCTGTACAACTGTAATGGAGGAGACTAGTAGAAATGAAGTCAGCAATGCATTTATACCTTTTGTGCAAGCCCTTTTATCTTCTCTTAGCATCCTTGTACCCACTTCTCCCATTGAGACACTTCCATTTGTGGGAAAGTGATACAGAGAAAGCTCTCATCCCACTTGTTTCAGTTCTTTCATTTAGCCCTGACTCCTTTTTCTTGTCAGGAATTCATTAAGAGGAAGAATGGCACAAGATTTTGAATCCCTTGACTGCTTGGAGTCCCATCTATTTATTGCCATTTTGTTGTGGTTTTCAAACCCTCTGTATTGTTGTTGGTTGGAAGGATGGTTTGTCATATGCTTTTTCAGTGGGGTACCCAGCTGGCAGTCACTCATCACTTGCCTGTTGCAGAAAGCACAGTCTAATCCATCTTACCACTAACGTATCTTGCTGATTTATAAGGATCAGCCCCCAAAAACTACGTAAAAAGTTCTCAAAAGCAATTAATCAAAAAAGCCACAACTGGCTTGACAAGCAGGGTAACACTGTGCACAAGCAGGCAGCACACCTTGTGCCATGGCTCGAGCCATGGCATAGAGGCATACAAAAGGAGGTGCAATTCCAGCAGCAGATAGAACCACGTGTCACAGGATTTTTCATCTAAGAGGCAGTGGCTTTCTTTTGTTATCTCCAGATGTCAGCTGGACCAAAACAGGAACAAACAGAGACAGAAGAACAAGGTGATTCTGTGATTCATAAGTAACCAAGACTGCTCTTATCACCTCCTGTTCTGGCTGCCATGGACAGGCAATGAGTCCAGCAAGATTTCTAATCAGCCTGGCTGGCAACGCATTGCAAACAAGACTTTGCTTTCTACTACTCATCTCCAGACCAGAGCTCTTCCTTCCTTGTCTTGGACCATTTAGTGTAAATCCAGCCAAGATCATGCCATTCACTGTGTGTGAACTGAGCTGATATTCCATTTATTAGGATGCAAGACAGGCTCTTTCCTCCTTTTTGTAGCCTGGCAGAAAGGGAAGCACTCTTGAAAAGGGAAAGAACATTTTGATCAATGGAAAAGACACCCCAGCAATGGTGGCAATGAAGGAACAAATAAATTAATCTTCTGGAGGGAAAACGAAGCTTTTAAAGCATAGGTGTGGTGGAAAGCAGAGTTAGCAGAACAGTATAAAGGAAGTATGCTAACTGCAATTTGCAGGACATACATAGGGGAATTCTGTAAAAGTCAGCAAGAGTAGGAGGCAGCAAGAGCTAAGGCAGGAGGGGCTGCTCTGGGAGGAAAGCATGTGCATAAAAGTGGGTGCATGTGTGTCGCAGGGGGATTTAAACTAGGAAAACTCAGAGAAGAGAAATGCAGAGATCAGCTGAGGTGCAGAGGAAGATTTTGGAAGTGTAGCGTCTTGGTAATCTTAGAAGATGGGTCAAATGGAGGTTGGATGTGTTGAGTGCTAGTATGGAAACACTCGGATTTGGGGGGTTTTGGAGGGAAAGGTCAAAGACAATGGAGCCATTAGAAAGAGTGAAACAGAGAGCTGAGGAACTGCTTAGATGAAGAGGAAGAAAGGAACTCCAGAGTCATTACTGGTAGGGAAAGCAGCCTACACTGTACACTTGGGCAGGAGATTTCTCTTCTGTCCCCATGGGCAAAGTTACTCCACTGTCAGATTAGTGGAACAGACACCTAATACATAAAGCCTGATGCGTGTTTGAAAACTGTTGCAGTGAAGCCTTGTCTCCCCATAGCAATGATGCTTGACATTTCAATGCCTCCGTTTCCCCATAGCAATGATGCTTGATGTTTCAATGCCTCCGTCTCCCCATAGCAATGATGCTTGATGTTTCAATGTCTCCTCACACTGAAATTCAATTATGTTCTTTAAATCTCTAGATGAATCAGGTCCTGGAAAAAGAATTTGCCAGTCAGGCTGAAGATCATAGCACTGACATAAGCTGGGATCTGTGCAAAGTACAGCCACAAAATTTCCCTGCCTCACAAAGCAGTTGATTTTTTAGCTATTTTCCATTCCACAGTGGGATAGGATTTCTCATTATATTCATTTGAGAGAGAGAGAGACACTTAGTCGGCATAATAAGTAGTACTTAAGGTACTAACAAAGGAAGCGAGAGAACAATCCCTTCACCCTGATGGGGACTACATAATCAAAGCTGGTCTCTGGCTCCAGTGATGCTCTAGTTGTCAGAATATTTGAAGCTCTCCCCCAGTTTTTCATGTATTACAGACATAATTAGCCTGTATTAAAGACATAATTAGCGGGCAAGGGAGAGCAAAATACTGACTCCGCAGTTCAATAGGCTGACACTCATCTGAGCATTGGGGCATCCAGATGTCAGCTGCTTTGATCACAACAGGAGCGCCCTGGCCATAGAAAAAGACAGGCTAACCTGAAGTTTCTGTATGTTGTTGGAAAATTTACTTCAAACTGAAAACACTACACAAAATATTATGTTTCCCTTGAAGTACTGGTTCAAAGTCCAGCTTTTGATCAACTGATATTTTCCAATGAAACTTTGTATTTTCTGAGAAAATTCTTAGGCAGCTGTAGCTGTCAACACATCTGAAGTGTGACACTGCCCTCTGATAAGTGGCACATATGTACCTCAGCATATCAATTTCTCCATACCCATGCAGCCAGAGGAGCAAGCTGATTTCCGAAGCTACTTGCCAATACATCTCACAAACAAGGAACAAGAACCCTCCTTGAAGAGCTCCCAGATACCTCTCTGTCAATGCCACAAACCTATTTTTCAATCTCACTTGAAACAGCTAATACTCCCTATGAGAACACAAGACCAGCAAACACCTTCGGCTATTTGAGTTATAGGCCAATGATTATGGGCTTTTAATCTCAATGTTCAATTTGAACAGCTAATTAAATTGACATAAATAAGACAGTTCTAGGGCTGATCTGTTATGGTTAGGATTGTTCCAACTTATAGTAGAAATTCAGAAGGCTACAGATACAGTATGAATTTGAAATTTAAGTCACTTCAGCGCTCTCATATTTCACTTAAATGAAATAGCAGACTTGCATTTTAAGTGCTGGCTTTTCAGATTTTGTCTTGAAAACAAAAAATGACATAGTGGTACATAAGCAAGAAGTAAGCAAAATTAAAGAAATTAAGAAAAAGGTGGTTTTTAAATATCATTTTCATTTAATCAAAATAATTTCAAAATCATTTTCATCTAATGAATATGTGTCATGTTTCCAATATAACGTTCAGCACACACATAAAATTTACATTTGGTTTCTATGCAGACTTGGCACAATTTTTGAAACCCCACTCATCTTGCAGGGCCCTACATTTATTTCTAAGCTGCTTCACTGAAAAACATCATTTTTGAAACAGCTCGTGGGAGTGCGGAATCTGTTAACAACTCAACAAAAATATTCATCTCCTCATGAAGTTCAGCGTGGGAAGATCTATAAAGTGAGGATTGATGTGGAAATATAGTTGCTCCATGAACTGTGCTGTCAGGGAAGGGATGTGACAAGGCAAGGTTTGCAGTTGCACCAACAAGCAAGCTGGGTGGGCGGATTCTCCAATTATCTCCAAATAGGTTTTGCAAAAGGCTTTCTTTTTCAGTAGAGGCCAACGTGACGCCGCTTGCTGATGTTCCAGTGGGCTTGTGCCCTCATTGCTACCCACAAAGAAGTGCACATGAGAGGTTTTCCACCTCCCTGGCGAGCTGCTGACCGAGACCCCTCCGTCCCTAACCCACCCACGGTAGTGGAACCAACCTGAGAGGCTGCCACTCCTTTCAGAGCTGTTGTGGGAGCTGGTGGTGCTGAAATCCTGTGACTGGTTGTGTGGTAATCTATTAGCCAATCCCTCAGCCACGCGGTAGTCAGGGATGTAAAGCAAGGCTAAGGGTTAAACGGCAAAGGTCACAGTGGCATCGTGTGATTAGTTGACAGCACAAGCACATGCAACACATGCAGTTAGCAAGTCAGATGTGGTGGGGCAGCAAGTTTAATTAATTTTCTTTTAAATGTATACCTATCCTAGCCTAATGGAAGGCAGATGGCTTGGTGATTAGCACAGGACAGAGATCATTAAAAGCAGAGAGCAATACACTTTGTGATTGTGTGAGGTTCAGCACACAATCTATGCATGCAAAGCATGTAAGCATTAGTTATGGTAAATATGAACAGCATCTCACATACTAAGAAGAATTTTCTAATTCATGCGTAGATGTATATATAAGGGCTCTGGAAAACAAGAGCTTATTTACCATTGTTGCCTTTGCCTTGGTCTGGGAGAGAGTAACCGAATCCCATCAGGTCATTTTTTTGCTGAATTGAGCTTTTCCACTGAGGATCAGGTAAGTCGACAGCCAACTCATGGATGCTGTTGGAATGAAGTATCTGGGTGGTGGCATATGGCGTAGCTTGTGTTATTTGGCTGGAACTGTTGTAACTAGTTTTCGTGGTGAAGTCAATGCTGCTGTAAATGGCTCCATCAGAAAGCATAGTAGCGGTTTTATCTCCTTGCCCTGGCACTGGTGGCAGCACATCTGTGGTGAACATAGGGGAATGAAACAAATCATTGATGCACAGGAAGCCTGAAAGTATCAAGGTTTAAGATGAAAAATAAACGTGTCATTTTGCATGTTTGCATTTCAGCTGAGACAGGTCCATGAGCCAATGAAGGGAAGATGATGTACAACCATCGCCATACTATCAGCATCTGTGACAGGCCTACCACTTGTCCTTCATGTCTCGCTGCCTAAAACCATCTTTCTTATATTTTTTTTCAGTACCTTCAACTGTGAAAGGGAAGTTTGGAATATTTCTCTCCTGAAGAATGTTTTCAATTGTTCACTCTATGTCAGAAGCAATGAAACTGTCTGGGCTTCAGGGAAATGATGAAAGGAGTGAATCTACAAACCACAGAGGAAACTTTCCCAGCAAATACATAGCAAAACTGTTAAATGGATGCCAAACCTCTCAAAGTAATTTTTTAAGGCCATCACCTTGACTTCCTTGAAGTTTTATGCATCAGCTTATTTAATTTTATTTGTGACATTAGCTAGTATGTTTCTCCTTTTCAACAAGTTACTCCCATTATGTGTAAGAAAATCTGTTATTTTGAAGGGATTTAAGTGATTAGTCTCTTAAAATGGCAATGCAGTGGTTGATAATGGAGAACAACTTGCTCAAGTACTCCAGTCGTTTACCTGAAACCAGTACAGCGTATTTAACTAAATATCTGTTGACTTTTCACACCTTTTGAATCCTATCACACACTGCAATTTGTACCTTTAATCAGTTAGATTGGCAATCTCTCTCCTTACTAAACACTGTAGTGACCTTTGCTGGTGGAATACTAGATTTAGAAGCTGAGACTAGTGAAGTGTGAAGAACTTAATGATGACTGGCATGATGTCCCGAGAAGAACCACAGCTCAGCAGATAACCCTTATCTTGCTGTCTCAGAGGTCAATATATCAAATGAAACATTTTTTTACAAATTATTTGAACTCTGAAAAGTTAAATACATTTTGGAATTTACTTGTTAGAAAAATGCATCATTTATATACCATTTGCTTTTGACACCTGAATGGCAGATACGGATTCCAGCCATTAGACCATACTTGAGATAATGCGTACTTCTAGGTGAGGATGCTCAGATGCCATTCTAGGCATCACAGACATTTTATATAACTTAAGTCCCAGAGAGAAAAAGATGATTCTTGAACCTAAACAAGAGTTTAGGTTCAGTTCCAGACTCAGATATGGGTTTTGTACCTTACAGAATACAGTTTTTCTCTCACTGTTTCAAGACTTTTCCAGCAATGAGGTATGATATGGCCTCCCTCACACTGTTTTTTTGGGAGATTTGGGTTGTTTTGTTTTTCCCTGGGATGAACATTTAGACCATGGAACTATTTTCTACTGCATTCATGTGTGCAATAACGAACATTTTAATATGGATCCTAATAACATCTGCAGTCTCAGGGCAACAACATAATATTAACAATAAATATGGCAATAACAAGTGCTCAGTAGAGAGAGTGCAGAAACAGATATTAAATTTGGGTCTATCATTATGATCTGGTTTTGCAGACAACAACAGGGAAATGGGCACAATCAAGTATTTAAAATGCCTTAATTGTATTAACTTTAATCTGCAGATAAAATGTAAGTAAAAAAAATAAATTACCATGAATGCAAACTACAGGCCATATTTCAAAATCAGGTTATTACTATCTATCTGCACTCATCCACTGTGCTTTCTAGGGGCAGCATACAATCATAAAAGCATCTATGTGCAAATACAGCGTGTGATGTGAAAGACAAGTACAGTCCTGTCTTTCTTGCATTTCATTCACAACATGAAGAGTTTTCCTTTCCACAACTGGTTTCATCAAAGTATAGTGGATTGAAGTTTAGTAAATAAATTCTGTTTGATATATAAAATGAAGGAAGTCCAGCTCAAGCTGTCTGTGTTGGCTTTGCAGACTCGCAAGTGAAAACTTGCAAAATGCCTCATCTCTTAGGACATATACATCTATCCTTGTAACATGTTTCAGGCAACTGAAGAAGTATCATCCCTATACAGTCATTTTAAAATGGAGAACTATACATTTACAAACACTTGAAATGAAAGTTGCATAGCTTCCCACCAGCCAAGAACTTTCAGTCATTCCTACGAATAAGATGAGGTTCTCCAGACATTCTGGGAATTTCTAGTGCAACCACAGATTACTTTTTTAACCACAAGGAGATGTATACACTAAGCACTCAAAGAACTATTAAAGTGCCATTTTACAAAGTGCCATAATCACCTAGTAAAAAACCAAGTGTGATTTTCCCACCATCATCATAGCAAAAAAAAAAACACACTGGACATTTCAGACCAAAGATGAAGACACATTTCCCAGTGGATGCTTTCCCAAAAATCCACCTTGTTTTGAAACTCTTGAAATAAATGAAATAGTGTTGAAGGACTTCCTGAGAAAAAGTCTTTCTTCCTCCCTCAGGAGATATAGTGCCATTTTGTGGCCTTGTGCAACTCCAAACCCAACCTGTGCATCCTACTCACAGTCTTGCTCTCAAATGCCTATCTAGGACACAACATATTTCACTCTTAAAGGCAATGTTAGATCTGCCTGCCTCAGTTTCTGAGTTTGAGAGTGATTGATTGCCACCTTACTGTTTTCAAAATTCTTAGAGACTTTTTATATTTTCACAAACCCTTTAACGAGTAAAGGCCCAAGTTCTATCTACACAGTTAATTCATGTTAAGAGATGTCTGACTTGTGATGCATCTTTAATGAAGAAGAGTCCAAACTCAGCTGCTGAAACAGATATGCAAAAGTGGTCCCAAACCAGCCAGAATAAAAGTATGAGCTCAACTGTAAAGATCATGGGTAGAATTAAGCTGCTGAATTTCAAAATATAACTGTTGCATCACTTGGACAAATTTGGATCTATGCCTCATCCACACTGAAGCCAAAACCTTTAAGGCATGCTTCTAATTTCAGTTGTATAGAGCCAAATGCTAAAAGAAAAATGGTAATTTTTCTGTATTATGTGAGCTTAAGAAAACATGGAAAAGTACTGAAGGGTTTTATTTTCAAGATATTCACAACAAAAAAGGTAGCAGATATTTGGTTGCCTTCTCAATATCATAAAAAGTTTTGCTTGCTTTAAAATATTTTTGTAAGACAAGCTTCACAACATTTTTATATGGAAAGTAAATCTAGAGTGTTTTGTTGTAATTTGAAGTCGCGGTACTCAAACCACAGGCAAGAAGTTTTGTATGGGAGCATGTAACCAATGCGAGAGATGGTTTTCAGAAGTAGATTCTGGTACAGTTCAAACGTGAATTCTTTTCACATTTATCAGTTTGATGGTTTTATAGATTTTTTGCATTTTAATGTATTTTTGATATATAAAGTTGTCTTGATTTTTGTTTACTTATTTATGGCTTAGAAATACTTCTATACTCATTTACATTAGGAACTCTTGTTGTGAATACCACTATGGAGAGCTAGCTGTGTTACAACATCACAGAAACCAAGGAAGTAGGAGAGATGTGAAGATTACTATAATTTTCAGAAATCCCAACCACACATCTTGAAATTCCCATCTAAGTAAAACGTTTTAAAGAAAATAACCCTTCTAAAGATTCATCACCTTAATCATTACCTCATCTCCCCAACAGGCCTCTCTCATTTCTAAATGGAAATAAAACCCTAAAAAATCTAGATGTTTCCCCTCTTTGTGTATTTTTCCTCCAATAGGAAGGAAAGTTTCTGAAGATTTTTGAAACCTTCTTCATGGATTATGATTGAGACTGAGAGCAGTCCCTCACCAGGAGGAGGATGGGTAAGCTGACAGCAACAATGTTCTTCTGTCCTTCTGCTGACGAAGCATCCTTCCTGCATCCCCTGAGGAGTTCTCTGCTGTTATGGCCATTCTCTGTCCCTGGCTACATTGCCCTGCATGCAGATTGCTCATCTCCACATAAGAGGTAATGAGTTTGAGCAACAGATACTTTTCTCTTGAGATAATAAGCAACCCTGTCCACCACTGTGAGGTAAATTACAAACTAGACCTACATTTTAAAGAAGTAGAAAGAGACAAAGCATTCTAAACTCAATTTTAAATCAAACTGTGAGTCAAACATAGAAATAACTATAATGATGAAAATACTACCCAGTGTTTATCATAGGTATTAATTAACAGAAGGAGAAGAGAAGGCTCCAGGGAGACCTTATAGCAGCCTTCCAATACCTTAAGGAGGCCTGCAAGAAACCTGGAAAGGGACTTTTTACAAGGGCCTGTAGTGATAGGACAAGGGGGAATGGCTTTAAGCTGAAAGACGATTGATTTTTATTAGATATTAGGAAGAAATTCTTCACTGTGAAGGTAGTGAGACATTGGAACAGGCTGTCCTGAGAAGCTGTGGCTTTCCCATCCCTGAAGTGTTCAAGGGTTGTACAGGCTTGGAGCAATCTGGTCCAGTGGACGGTGTCCCTGCCTGTGGCAGTGGTGTTGGAAGCAGATGCTCTTTAAGGTCCCTTCCAACCCAAACCAGTCTATGATTTTATTGTGTACTATACAGTGAATTAATAAAAGGAAACCTACCTCCGCGACCGAAATTGCCAAGATCATTGGGTCCACTAGTGCTGTTGTTTACCGGCAGACTTGTGGCAGGCCAAGAGTCTGCAAGCCAAGGATAACTGGGGTCACTTGCATTCAACAGACCTGGTCGACTGAAGCAGAATAGAAAAAAAAAGATATACATACAAATATATATAGAGACACTTAAAAAATTAAAGTATCTGTGAGACAACTAATGACTGAAGAGAACATATCACTGTTCTCCTAACACTGTAGGTAAAAGACAGTTTAGGAAACTTCCATTTCTTTCAAATTAAAATTGTGTAGCCTTTGATGATTTAAAGACCTTGAGCAGTTAATTAAGGTTACATACAAATCAACTTTGTCAGTAGAAGTGGGACTAGGCATCTGTCGTGATTCTGCCAGAATCCAAATGAACTCCGCTGTCTGTGTGAAACAGGGGTTAGGCAGCACCATCATGGGATCCTACACCAGGGCTGCATGATAAATTATCACCTCAAGGGAGCCACCACTCAAACTGATTGCTCCGTATCAGCCATTTCCAGGACTCTGGGCTACTATTTCTTCTTCCCCTTGCATCCCAAATGCACGCCTGTCATCTGCAGGCTGGTAACTCTTTCTTTGAGCACTCTTGGACAGTTTAGAAGCAAGCAGGTTTGAGTAGGATAAATGGAAAATCCACAGCTCTCTTTAAGTGCCACTAGTGCATGGCTTTTATATCCCTGTAATTCCCAGCTTTGAGAGCAGTATTAAACAACGAGTCTGTTGAAAGAGAAGGTACACTTGGGCCATAAGGCACCATGTCTTGCTCACTCTAGGATAAACAGCTACAAACTTAGCAAGGCAGGTGGACTGTTTGTATTTGTATTTAACAGGGAAAACAATAATTTCTTACAGACATCCCCTTCCCCTAAATGAGAACAAAACCCTGTCCACACTTCTGCAGCTTTTCCAGGTTATTAATGCACTCATGGAGTTGGAGCAACATCTCCGATCATTGTACGTTATAGACCCCTGCCTGGAACAATCCCTAAGAGAAACATTGGTTTCTATGGCAACGGCAATAAGAAGACCCAGCCGCCTTCTTGCCACATCTACTTGCTCTCATTAGGCCTAATCTCTTTTTGCTAAAATATTGATTAAACAGGAGATTGGAAGTTATTACCAGGGCCTAATTACAATCTCCATATTGGCAATGGGAAAATAGATGAGGATATATGGGCCTGTTATCAACTTTTATCAATTTCAGTTGAGTAGCCAAAGTTGTGGAATCCAGTCCTATCAATCTAAAGCCTATTCATCATCCATGAATCATTTATTTTGTGATCGATTAAGTGTAATTGTTCACTCACAGCAATTTAAGGGGAGCCAATAAGGAGTCTTAAACAACAGCAACTTCATTTGCTAATGTCTAATTAATGCAGTAAACATCCCACTAACAAATGAACACATTCTGTGTGATATTTACTACTCATTTCTTCCAGGGCATCTGGGAGATATGAAACATCTGGGCTTGATTCCTCCAAAGTGCACAGAAGATAGGTCATTAAACCTTGTGGTAAGCTACTGAACTAGTAGTGTTGTCAGTCCTCCTAGTGTTGTCAGTCTTCCCAATGATCAGTTATGACCCAACTGCATCACCTATAGCATTTTTCAGATCCCTAATTTTAACAGTGAACACAATGGAAAGACCTTTATACAAAGAAACATACCTTCCATTGCTCATTAGTCCTCCATCTCCTCTTTGGAAAGTGACTGTGTTTTGGTTGGAAAAACGAAACAAACGTACACACACACACGCACACACATATAAGACAGGGAAAAATTAATTAGTAATAATTAAAAGTAACAATTCAAACTGCTCAGTGTCCAAGATCGAAGGCCTCTTGGCATCATCACATAACATAATACAGAAATGGTAAGAAAAGGATCAAACACGTGAGGGTTACAATTTGGTTTGGATTTCACTGCACGTTACTGATTAACATCAATTTGCTCTGTAGCTTGCAAGGCAAAGCTGATGCCTGGGCAAAAGGCCTGAATTTACCATGGGCCCCTTCATATGACTTTGCTTTGCAAGATGGATCCATGTGATGAAATTGTTTTCTTGGCATGCTTTTCTTCAGTACATAATGACATTGCACCAGTGAGTTAATACCATGTTGTAATGCAGTAATATAATGTCACCACACAAATATGCCATTTCCCAGGACAAATACAAAGAGGTGGCAGCTCTATTAGAGCTGATGGGGTGAAAAAAAGCATAGAGCTGCACTGTTTCCATTAGAAGTATAGTATAAGAACCAGGACCCACACATAAATGCATACACTCCAATATCACTGAGAAAAAAAAAGTGTTTCCAGTCTTGCCATGAAGGATGCCAAGGACATTTTCAGAGAGAGACAATTGTTTTTATGGCTCCATTCATGGGTGTTTGAAAAAAAACAGTCTCTCCCTTATCTTTCTTATTAACAGGATTACATTTCAGGGCAATATAGGTAAACCCACATTACTGGTGAGATGCTAATTGACAACATTTGACGCTCCTTTTTGAAGCACTGGCAAATATTTTGAATCAAGGCCAACAGACTACTCTCATTCTCAGTGGCAATATTCCATTATTTATTGTCAGGCATAGATAAGGCAGACTATTAAATTATATCAGTGTCCTGGACACCTGCAGCCTTACAGGCCACTGACAAGCTGAGGGTTTGAATTTCAGAGAAGAATGGAAAAGTCTGTGGTCAGTTTAATTTCAAATTGGCTTCAGTTAGGAAATACTATTTGCCTTCGTAACACAGGCATTCCAATCATTAAATTATAGGTCCCAGAGTATTTGCAAGATTTTCCAAATATTAGTCCAAACTAGACTGATTCAAGATTAGGCTTTGCACTATACACCATTCTAATCAGACAAAATTACTACAGCCAATAGAAATGCTGTGATCATTAAAAAAATTAGCAATGACATAAATCCACTGGGATAATGCTTCTGATACCCTATAGAATCCTTGTCACTTTATTAACTCCTAGGATAATTTCACATTCAGCAAAGGGGACAACACCGGCCCCAGTGGAAGCACTGCTGGAAGAGTGCTTGGGTAGGGTGATTAATTACCCTTCACTGAAGAACAGACTAATATCAATATCAGAAAATCACTGCAGTCATATGTCACATCAAGATGGTTAATAGCTGAATTTTGAAAGGATGTAATCAAACCAATTAATGAAAAGAAAATCAAAATGCAAAATATGGGAAGTACTAAATAAAAGTCTGCTTTGAAAAACAAGATGTGGTAAAACATTGCAGCTAATTAATTTTAGAGCTGATGCTACTTTCACTCACATAGCTTCTAATACGCTGTCAAATGACTGTACCTCTCATTGCTTAAAAATGAATAATCTGAGGTGCTGTGGACATCACTGTGAATATGCTAAGAGGTGGGTACTGCCTATGTTTAAAAGTGTGTTGGCCAAAGCACATTAGATACTATTTCCTTTCTCCTCCTCCTCTTCAAATTTAACACTCCATTTCTCCAGCTTTCTGCATTTGTCAAAGCGACAAGAAATAAGGAAAGCGAGAAACAACGGTGCATTCACTAACAACCCTTATAAATGAAGTTTACAGATTTAAGGGAGTTCTAGTAAAACATATTTTCTGAAAACTTCTTGGGATTAATGCTGTTTTTAAACTATCATCTATCAGAAATGCTATTGAAATAATATTCTTACTGCTTATACAGCACATACAGGTGTGTGAGAATTTAATGTCATGGGGAGAAAAAATATCAATACTTGTGGCCTTCAAAATATTTATATCCCTTGTGTACCTTTATAAATAAAGCTGAAATGGGGGAGCTAGTATGAGATTGCAGCAGTGTTTGTCAGGCACATTTTACTTTCTGTGTAGTGAGGTATGGAAAAAACTCCAAGGTATGCTGTGAGAAACACATCAAGAAGACATGACATTGGAACCTCTTTGCTAGAGCTGCAATTGCTGTAGATTGGCTGTGGCATATGAGTATGTTGAGAAGAGACAGCTATCACACCATTTACTTCTGTGTATACTGCTTGTAGTAACTATTTCCTGGCTTTTTCCTACATAAAATAATCTTATACCCTCCCAACATGAACACTGTTTTTAGAAGAAAAGTTCAATTTAGTTTATTAAAAAAAGAACTTGTCTTGGAGTGACACTGTTTTTCCTGCAAAGACTGTGCTTGGCTTACATGATGTGTATGGAACTGGGAAGGAATACATGTTCTTTTGCTTACCCTCCACCCTGTGTACCAGTGCACGGATGGTTATAATCTTCATGAGAAAATAAACAAGAAAGTATTTTAGTTACTACTCTTGGTATAAAAGGCTTCAGAATATCAACTAAACTAGGCAAATTCCTCTTGAAATGTGGACATATCAGGATGGTAAAGAAAAAAAAAGTCATATTCCTGATGCCATCCATAAATGGGCTACCTAAGCTGGGATAGAGAAGATGCCTTTCTTTTAGAATCAATATTGTGAAAGACAGCTAACAACAGAAGATATGGTCAGGCTGCCAACAAAAGCACTATGTTTATCATTCCTGCCGTACATTTTGTCAGGGTTTTTTGCCTGCAGTTTGATTTCTGCAATTACAAAACAAGTCTAAATGCCTGAATAGGAGCATACTTAATGCAATGCAGGCTCGTAGATGTCACTGTAAAAATAAAACACACCGACAGCTGGCTTTATTCATCCTGTCTCCACTTCAAAAAGAAGCAGAGCAATTTCAAGGGGCAATGAAAGAGGAGGAGGGGAAGGATCTCCCTATCCCTGACCCACCTATCTCCCTTGCTTTTTATTACCAAGGGAGCAAAAAAGCTCTTTCAGCAGTCTTTGCATCTGATATATGTTCTTAGAAAGGCTGAAGACCTGCAAGGATGAGATTGGTTTTCAAACGAAGATGAAAAAATAACCTCTGCATAGAGAGATTTTGAAGGAATCCCCACCAGCTTATACTTCAAGGACTGTAAAAATGCAGAAATATAATCCAAAGTGCATTTTAAATGCATAAATATTTAAGTAAATTATATTGCATATATTTGTACGAAGAACAGCATACGTTAAGGAGCTTTTCACATGCTTTTTATTAAATATATAAGGAAGTACCCAAGCCATTTACTAATATTATCTCACAAGGCTGAACTTAATCTTCATGCCTGCTAGAATTGGAAAAATACAAATGTATAGTAAGTTGACATTCTGAGGCAAGAAAGCTTTAGAAAGCTTTCTGAATGCCTATCTCTAGTAGGCCACATTTTGCTACTGCAAATGAAAACTTTAATGTTGCCAGCCAAGTCTCATTCCTTTTTCTGATAAGCTGTTCCTCAAATATGAATGTAGATTAATCCTCTTTTAATAAGCATTAGCTCAGAACAGATAATCAGCATATAAAATTCCATCAAACCTTCTGTCTAGTTTTGGATGATTCTGTCAAACAATTTATCCTTCTTTAACGGTTTCAGGAGCTGCACACAAAATGTGTAGCATTCCATAACTCTCTATTTTTAATTTGGTTTTGTTTACTCAGTTTCATGAAACCCTTAATCCCAAGGAGCACTAGTCACTACATAAGCTTGCCTACTCAAAGTGAAAATATGTGTTTACTTTCCTTGCATGACTGGTGGTCTAAACACTTGAAACACCTGAGTATTCAAGCGAGTGGGTTCTGGCACAATGAGACTGAGGGTGCAGGAAAGATAAGCTGATAAATGAAACTGCTCTTATTTCTACAGATGGATTCCATGCCTCTGTTGTATAAATCCTTATACCAAACTTTGAAAAGAGAATTGCAACTTCCAGTACAAAATAAACAAATTCTGTTCCATCACTGTACTACAGGAACAAAATAATTAATCTAATAATTACTCAGATACCACTTTTCAGACAACTGAAAACGGGTAACAACTATATTCAATGTCTCTGTGCCAGATTTGGGTTTGATGACAATATGTCACAGTCCTGAAAATAGTCCTGTAGAGCTGCAGATGACACTACTACTCACCAGCAGTAATCTAACAAACATTGCCAAAAATCATATGCTTTGTAGTACTGGTATTGCCATCAGTGCCTGATGAGTCACGAAGGGGAAAAGGGAAGTGGAGGAATAGTGTCTTACAGAATTGTGGCTCAGTAACTACTCAAAATAAGTAAGAAGTTACAATTTTCAATGCCACTTTATTTGTGACCATCTGAGCAATTGATCAGTGCTTTTAAAATGGTCACAAAGACAGAAAGCTTAATGACTTTAACTTCATTCTTCTCTGGCGTAAGTCTTTACCAATTGTGATATTTGCTGTTTGCTCTTCTCCTACACAGAGTGTTATAGTACTTTAGTAACACAGCAGAAATTATATCTCTTTGGAGCCTAATAACAGAACAGAAATAATAAAACAGTCCCAGTAAATCACCTATAATCTGAAAATGACCCAAAAGAACATTTTTTGCAAGTAATTATACAACTGCAAAATCCAGACTTTAAAACAACTATTTTTAGTGCTTTAAGTTCTACATATATGCAAATACAACTGAAGAAAAACAAAACAAAACAAAAAAAAAAATTTACATCAGAAATAACTGAAACAAACAACTTTTTGTTTTGTGTCTGAAATAGAAAGTATATGAATGTTATACTAATACATTTGATTCTCTTTATTACACAGTCAAATCTGCACATTCTGCAACTTTCGGAAGGAAGCAGATGTCTGAACAAAAACTGTGCACCTTCTAAAATTTGAGCACATTAGGATAAATTCATATTTAACAAAACTTTACTGACAGCTGCCTCTGATGAGATTCTGAAAGCTACATACCACTGCCTATAAATATTTAGATCTGAAACCGAACTGTTTATGAATCGTAACTTCACAGGGAACAACATACAGTTGTGAGTGCTGTCAAACCTCCATAAGCATAGATATATTGGTCTAAATGATCTTATCAATGGCAAATTCTTCAAATACTAGAGAACTAGCAATATTTCTTAGGGAACTCTGTATGTAAAGATTAAAAATATGGACTTTGTTCTTTCATAAGAACAACTGGTTTATTAGAATAATGATCTTTTTCTGGACTTGACTCCTGGATGACTCAGGTTCTCAGTACCTCCAGAAATGATTACAGGCAAGGAAACAGAACTATGTGCTGTTATAATGCTCTAAAGCAAATTTTGGCAGTGCCTCTGACATATCTTAGTTGCCCAGTACATGTGCATCAAGTACACTGAATCATGCACAGTCATTGTGGCTCCAGCACAACCCCATGCCATGCCAATTATGTTATGAAGACAGTGGAAAAAACTCACCACAGTTACAGACAGCTGACCTTGGCATGATCAAAGGAACCAAATGCAAAGATGCATTATTTCATTTTGGAAAAATCCCATGTTGTGTCTCGAAGAAAAGCAAGTAAAGCATTTAGGGTAGCATGTGCTGTGCCACAGCTTAGACTAACTTGAACAAACCTGGCTGGAAGCCAGAGGAGCAATTCCTGAGAGCCCAGAGCTTCTCCATGAGGACACTTCTCCCTCACAATGTCACAGGGCCCTGGAACAGACACCATCACCTTCACTTATCTGCCTTGATAGTCATCTGCTCTCTCCTACTAAGCTAAACACTCAGGCTGTGGCTGAAGATACAAGCAAGAGCGAGAAAGCAGCTAGCTGAGCATGAAGGCTGGTTCAGCAGTGCAGTAGGAAGACTAGCCTCTATCACATAGATGACAGGATAGCAGAGGGGACAGAAGAAGAAACAGCTTTGGTAAGTGCCACCGAGGGGCCAAGCTACATGCAAAAGACTTTACAGGCTTCTACTGGGAAATGCTGAGATTTATCAGCCTTTTATACCAGACCACTGAGATGTAATTATTTTTGAGTTCTGAATCTTAAGCTTACGTATGAGAGAAGCTAATTATTTGTATTAATTAGTACTATTAATTGTATGCTCTATTTTTCTTGACTATCCGTATGTTGACTGAGATGTTTGCAACCTGCTGTTTCAGCCACACTTCGTTTATTCTTCACCTATCTTTAATCACACTTATGATGATGGTCTACCGTATGCCACATTTATTATAGATATGAAAACTAGGATATCAGCTTTGAATTGGATAGGCAGGAAAAAAGCAAACGCTTCCATTTCAAAACCACTCTAAAAGCAAGGCGTGCATAGGTTAATCGCTAGATTGCTTGAAGATTTTAACACTTCACAATAAGGTTGACTTATGCACAACTAAGAGCTGAAAGGAAAGTTCCATTTCTCCAGTTTGATCTTAAAAATGTTTGAGATTATTTTTTTGAGCTTTAAAATAAAAATTCAGTTATTTACATTAATGCTTGTTTATGTTAAGTTAATTCAAGCATCCTGTCCTGCAAATTACTTTCAAAACTGCATTATTTTGAGGAGTTAGGTGAGTAAGAAGCACGCAGATTTAGAATGACTGATATTAATGGTGATAGATTTGATGGTACCCTGGAATCACTAGGAGAAGGAATGCAATGTTTTGATCACAGAGAGACAGCATAAGTATTCCTCCTTGTATTTGGTTTTAATTCTGCATCTCTCACATGTTTGTAAACACTTAAGATAGCTAATGTTTGCAATGATGTGTTGGTGAGGTAAGAGACAGACTAATGGACAGTACCTGCAGGGGTGAAGGTGAAGGACTGAACTGCAAAACAAGAAAGCAAACACATTGTGAGTTACACACCCTGATAATAAGCGCTAATTGCAGGGCAGAGATTCCTCAGGAATTTACTCAGCTGTGATTGAATATCATAAGCAGGGCATAACAGTCGAGCTTAAAGCACTAACCAGCCAGCAGCCAATGAGAAATGATGGTTAGAAAGGTGAGCAGTGTATTTTGACAGTCATATTTGAAGATTTTATGTGTGGACATGCTGTTCTCCAAATCGTGAACATTAGGATGAATTTTGAAGCATGATCTGTTATCAACTCCCCTTGCTGAACGCATACACTATTTCATAATTCTGAAGATGGGAATTCTGTGGCAAGATGCAATGTTCACACCACAATTAGATGCAGCAAACATTATGAGAAGGAATGAGTTGCAGGAGACACACTGTTTATGACTGTTATAATTATTTACAGTTATGCATTTTAAAGCATACAAGACTTTGCTCTCAATCTCTCTCCCCTCCCACCCCACAACATGCCAACTCACACACAGGGCTAATAATTCTGCTTTAAAAAAAAGAGTTGTCTTAGTTTGTGTCCAAAGTTTATCCATAGGACTGCTCCCTAAGAGCAGTAATAGTACAGCTATAGTACAGCTATCTTCTAATATGAAATATCTTGGGATCTAGACTGATATTTCATAGAAACAGATGGGTAGGTGTGTGTGATGTGTATTAGTTTCTCAGTTAACACCACCCCACCTCTCAGCCAGTAAAAGTCACTTCTGTTAAAGGAAATCAGAAAACACCTCAGCAAAAAGCATAACCTATGAATGATACGTGGTGATGCAAGATGAGGTTCCACAAAAACCGAGTCAGCCCAAGAGCCACTGAAAGGGTCTCTGCTGCCTCTGCTTCCACTGCTCATCTGATTTCTTCTTGGGCTGCCTTGTTTCACTAAGCCAATGGAAAACTAATCCAGCGGAAAGGACTGAAAAACAACATAGAAGAGTTTCCTCTTGGTTTAGTGAGCCCAGTCTGGACATTGATGAGTCTGATGATGGTTAAAGCTGAGGGCTGAGAGCAGGGAATGAAAGTTGGTGTTTTGGCAAGTTGTTAGAGATGCTCATCCACTTAAGGAACCTGAGTCCATAGGTTTGCATGTGATAACTTGAAAAGAGAAGAGTGCTACTGTAACTTTAGTGTGATACATGTCAACATTAAATACGGTGTGTCCTCAACTGCGCAAATCTTGCTCAAAAAGGAAATTTCTCTTTTTAAATGTCAATAAGCACTACAAGAGAACCTACCCTGATATTTGAAGAACAGCTTTGTGGTGTTAAATTAGGGTTCAGAGTTATCCATTTTATCCATTTTTTTTCCTAAAAAAATCTATGAGAATCCAGAAGCACAGAATAATACAGAAAACAAACAGGCTGGGAAAGAAGAAAATATTTTCAATTGGCAAATGTATTTATTTTTCTAAATGTGGTTTTCAAAAACTAATTTGTACCTGGAACAACACATTTGGTCCAAGAGGGATCACACTGTGAGGGCATTCCAAGGTGTTCTGCCTCCAAGACAACACTTTTTAAGGCTTATGTCATAGGTAAATTTTGACCACACTTCTCTAATTCATCACTCTCTTCTCCTCTAGGTATAGCTATGGAGTCACTAATTTAGTATCACCATTTTCTTTTCCCATGCACATGGCTTCAAAGACATGGAAATGCATGGGAATGAAGAAGATGACCAAATACTGTTTCTAACCTTCCTTACAAGGGTCTAGTCTAATTCACATTTGAGCACATAAATGGAGCCAGACTGCTAACAGAGTGCCTTCTGAGCAGGAAGCAAGAGGAATAGTTAATCCTCTCTGCACTTTTTTATGCTAGATGTGCTAGAGATGAAAAATAAAGACTGTCTTATGATAATGATGAAATGGCGTACCGAGCAATGCATTTAAAGCTTCTCATACACCAGCATTTTCACAGCATACGTTTAAAACAAGCATACAAAATTCACCCAGGCCACCTTTAAGTACATTCAGCATGTTTTTTAAAGTAGGTTTAACAGCACCTGTTTAATAGAACCTGATGAGATGGTAATAAATAGTTACCGTTCTTACCAGCATAATTGCTGAGCCCCTTCCTCTTCTTTCTGCGCCAGTACAACCAGATGCTGAAACCCATCAGAATTACCCAACAGGCACCACCGATGCCAGCTATAAAGGCAGGCTGTTTGACAACATCAGTGATTTGTTCAGTTATGCTGTTGTTATTTTCAGTGATGACAACTTCGTTACGACCTCCTGCACAAAAGAAATTCAACCGAATGCTGTTATTAGGGATTCTGCAATACAAACAGGAAGCAAGTACTGCAAATGAAAATAAAGGAACCCCAAAACCCAACAGTAATGCACCTCAAAAGAATTATCCATAGTAGGAGATTTTTAATGAGTATCAGTGTGCACCTGGAAAACTAGTGTTTCTAGAAAGTAAACCCATAATCCACAGTGATTTTGCACGCATACATTTGAAAACATAGCTCTATAGGACTCTCCCAAATAATCTAACAGATGACAGTCCAGAGCGGATTTTTTAACAATGTACATGCTTGTTGGTTTGTTTTTACATAATTATGGACAGAATACAACGATGAGAAAACGGATCATGGGGAGCAAATCAAGAAATAAATCAAGCAATTAATGACTAGCTATCTCAAAATGAGAAATCCAAATACAAAATATGCTGCGACATCAAAAGACAGTTCCTTCGCTCATTGTTGTCAGCATGCCATAAGTTCTTACTTAACTCATTTGGTTTTGCAGCATGCTGAAGTTTCCAAATTAAAAAGAAATAACAACATATATGTATTTTCAACTGGGGGAAAGGTGCATTTTGCAGCGATTATTTCATGTGGAAAACAATCCATACAAATGTTAAGTGCACCAGCATCGACACAGAGAAGAAAATCATGTACTTAACTGTAAGCTCTAAACAATCACAGCACCAGATGCTATATTTTTCACCTAGATTATGCATGAAAAATTCTAAACATCAACCCGTAAGAAATAATTATGATGTGGAATACCAATTAAAGCGACATGCATGAAAAATTACTATATAGGATTTTAAATTATGTATGTTACGTTATAAAACTGTACATTTCAGTAGACACTTCTACTGTTTTTTCTCCCCTTTTTTATCTAAAAGGGAACTTCCCTAAAAGGAAAAACTCCGTGTCTGGCTTGAAAACAAATGCTCCTAAAAAATGTGACTGGAAATTCAATACATTCTAAAGCATCTAGCTCTAGAGAGAGTGCTTTTCTACTGCAAACCTTCCCTTGTCAAAAAAGGGTTAGGTTTAAAATTAGGAAATGAGGAAAATATTTTTCTGCAAAACATATGACTAATGATTATATGTACATTTGATCTAAGCTGCCCACATCTGCAGTTTTGAAATGGGTGAAAGAATTAGCCCTCATTTCCAGCAAAAGCATGTAGATAGCTCAGTCCTTGAAATGTGCTGCAGTATTATCAGATGCCCATATGCATGTTGAAGAACTGCAAGAGTAGCCACTCTACTGAGACAAAAATACTACGGTTCTCAATTATGACAGTCTAGAGCACAAAAGTAAAGATGGTAGAGTATGGCAATGAAACACCAAAATGGTAATTCCCAAAATTAAAGTATTGTAGCATTACGCCTTGCCGTAAAAATGTTCATATTCCCCTTCTATAATTCAGGAATGGTTAAATTTACCACTTCCTTCTTTCAACAGAACAGCTCCTCTGTCAGCACACTGGCTTCAGCCTAAAGCAAATAAACAAGGTCTTTGGCTAAAGCAGATGTGAGAAGTCTGACACTTCCAGTCTATTTCCACAGACACCTCTTTGCAGGAGACCCAGAGTTTACAGCAGTCAAGCTGTGATTGAGAAACCATCCCAGTGGGCCTGTTGGGCTGAGTGTGCCTGCCTTGCCCTACCCTGCATCCCTGACACAGGGACTGGCTCTGCACTAGCCAAGACACAGCTTCAGGCTCTAAGTTGTGTTCAGGAGCTGGACTGAGTTACTCAGGAAGAAAGGTGATGCACTGCATTACATTGCTATCACTCTGTTAATGATCTCGGTGATTTTATTAAGCTTTCTGTGTTTCAGCACCATGTCAATATTTAGTGATGATGACCGTCTGCTTTTGCAAACAGACTGTTGAAACTGTGCTAGAGTTTGGCTGGCTTTCAGTACTTCTGTGCAGGAAACAAAACAGGCTTTCTGCAAACAAAATACCTCCCACAGAAGGATGCTGACAGAACAACACCTGCTGATGTATAAAAAGGCAGTACACCAGTACTGGTATCATGTCTATACTGGCCATGCTGACAAGCATTCCTAACATCAGGGCCTTGCAGCTTTACCTGTCCTTTCCCATACCTTCCTATTACAACTTGTCACTGCCAAAGGCCGGGTGGCTTCCAGTCCTGATGCAGTAAGTGAGAACAAAACTCAGCGAGGAACTGTGCAAGGTAAAGAAGGGAGGCAGTGGTAGCTCCATTATCAGATTTCCCCTTTTTTTTCTGCCCATGGAATTAATCCATAGATGCACTCTAGTGCTGAAAGAGGAAGTACTGAGAGTAACGAGGATGATCAGGGGAATGGAGCACCTCCCATACAAAGAAAGGCTGAGAAAGTTGGGGCTGTTCAGCTTGGAGAAGAGAAGGCTGCATGGAGACGTCACAGCAGCCTTCCAGTATCTGAAGGGGGCCTACAAGGATGCTGGAGAGGGACTCTTCATTAGGGACTGTAGTGACAGGACAAGGGGTAATGGGTTAAAACTTAAACAGGGGAAGTTTAGATTGGATCTAAGGAAGAAGTTCTTTACTGTTAGGGTGGTGAGGCACTGGAATGGGCTGCCCAGGGAGGTTGTGAATGCTCCATCCCTGGCAGTGTTCAAGGCCGGGCTGGACAGAGCCTTGGGTGACATGGTTTAGTGTGAGGTGTCCCTGCCCATAGCAGGGGGTTGGAACTAGATGATCTTAAGGTCCTTTCCAACCCTAACTATTCTATGATTAAATGATTCTATAATAGAAGGAGGCACTCTATGGCACACTCTTCCAGGCACACAATTGATTTTCTAGTAGAAACATGCTGCTGCAATTGCCATTAACTGTCAGTTAATTTCTGTGCCCTTTGGAGGAGAGGTAAAAGCAGCGGGACAGTGAGGAAACAGGTTATGTCAGCACTGCTTCAGAGGCAGTCGTACTGCCTTGGACAAGAGAAGACAGGGAAGTGTTTCAGGGGCACCAGCTTTGGGAGCAAATGCTCCAGCACTCAAGAAAAGAACTGCTTCCTGCTAAAGCCTTCAAAAAGACCGAAGATCGCATTTTCTTCTCTAATGTTTTAGAGAACGCAGGGTGTGAAAGCAAACTGCAGAGAACCTGGGGAGAGCTTTCAGTGGACTTTACGCTCTCCCTCTCTTCTAGAGGAAGGCGCAATCTGTCTCCAAGTTAACTTCTAAAGTTTTCCATCTGGCTGTTTGCTCTTGCCCTTCAGTGCCTAGCAATTACAACTGCAAAACTAATAATTCTTTTAAATGTCAAAATAACATATGGCCTGTGAATTTGATGACTGAAAAATAAATGGATACAGATGAATGTTACCCACTGACGTTTGATAAAATTCATGCAATTGTTGGTGTTTGGGGAAACAAATGGCATTAATTTTGTATTTCTTTAGATAATATTTAAGCACAAGTAATAAATATGTCATCCAGGGTACCACTGCACTATTTTATATACTGCAGGTGTTTTGGTAACTATACTGTCAGTTCAACTAATTACAACATAGACATGGGAAGTGTGCGACCTGTAACGCTCCATTGTTCCTGAAGACAAAAACATAATGAAATATAATGTCTTCCTCCCATTGGAGAGTAATGAAGAACAAAACTAATTTGTTGGACTAAAAATTAATTAGACACATCAGATTCAATTGCACCTATTACTGTGAAAGTTTGCAGCTGTTCCTCATGTTATTACGCCAGTGACGGAATGCAAAACTGAACAGGCCAACTGATGAAGAGAAATAATAGCTATACCATTCACCAACATTGTTGTTATCTCCATTTTTACTTCTGATTTTCCAAGTGAAATTTTTTAGTATACCAATAGTGATCACAAAAATGTTATTCTTGATTCTCTTTGAGCCTTCAACAAAACTTTTCAATGTCCTGCTTGAAGTATGGGCATAGGACTCCTGTAACAGTAATACAATTTCTAACTAAAGAAGTAATATACTTCCTACTGCTTCATATTGTCCTGGGTTTACATTCTGGATTGTCATGGGTCTGTCATCTAGAGTTGGTCTGGGAAGTCAGAAGCAGACTATCCACCATGGAAATGAGTTATTTTCAGAAAAAAAAAACAAAACTCTTCTTCTTAGAAAAACATATCCTATATTTAGGAACAGCATCTTTCTTTTTATACGCTGGGTTCCGTATTTCATGACAGTGAAAGTCATGCTGTTTAGCAACACTGCTTAACTCTTCTGCATCACTGACCTGCTCTCTCCGTAATTCAGCATTTCTGCAGTTGTTCATTCTGTATGCAAGCTGTTAAATAGTATAGCTAAGCATCAGACCATATAGGACTACATTAAAATACAATCAGTCAGTAATGTTGTCCTATTCATTATGACGCTTTGAGGTTTATTCACTAGCTTTCTTTTAATCCATGTTTTTTTTTTTTTTAAATTTACCTAAAAAATAAATTTCTTATTTTATATTCTTGATTCTTAGTCAAACACTGACTGGTATCCACTCAGATTTTCCAGAAATGGTAATACCTTAACACTGTTATCTTTATCAAGCAAATTTAGTGTCCTAGAAATGACTGCCAGCAATTGAGAAACAATAGAAAAATGGGACCTAAAGAAAAAAGAGATACAGACCATAAGAGTGACCGTAACCACACCCAGCTTTGGGTTCCCAAGAGGGAGCACAGAGATGTGAACAGCAACACAACCCAGACAGAGAAGACTTTCCTTTGTTTCATGAACAAGACTCTTAAACATGCAAAGATGCCACCAGACAAGCTTGATGAAGCAGAAATTCTGGAATCATTTAAGGAACAAATAAATATAACTGTAAGTTTGACAATGCAAAATTAAGTCTCTAAATAACAAATAACTTTTGCTTTCTTTTGTACTCTATTTGCATCCTACTATCCCTTTTCTCCTTTCTGCAGGAACGCAGATATCTTCGCATTTAACTCTTGATTATACTAGTCACTTTTTGTAAGGAAAAAGTCAGGATGAAGGGCTGTAGCCAGATGCAGGGCTGAGCATTCCTGGAATCATCCAGTGAAGCACTTTAGTGCAAGTTTAACTCACAACATGTCACATGACACAAGGCTACTCACATGCTTAGAATGCAACACACTTCAGTGTTTTGCTGGAACAGCCCCGTGTGTTTAGTGCCTCACTCAATGAACTCTCTAAGGAAAAAAGTCCTTCTCAAGAGAATGCAATGACAGACTAGTTGTACAACATCAGTTCTTTACACAGAGGACCAAAATTCAGGCCTATTAGAGGATAGGTTTCTTTCATTTTCAAAAATCAATTCCTTGCTTTCAGTTCTACAAAACTTTCCCCTCCTCTTTTCTTTGGCCTTTCTGCAGCTGCCGTTTTCAAAAACCAGTGCTATCTTCACATCCACTCTTCACTCCTTCTCCAGTGACAATATATTCAAAGCTCACATACCCCAAATACTGTTTAGATGCACAGGGAACATGCATATCATTAAACATTTAAGCAATGCTTAGGGAATGGCCTTTTCTAAAGGTCTACACATAACATGTTCATGTTTTGGACATTCTCTTGAAAAGATTTTCTAGAAAGAAAATATTTAATAAAAACAAAAGAAGCAAACAAAACCCCATTTAAGTAATAACAAAATTAGGTCATACAGATGCAACAACATAGTCATATGAGGTGTTTCCCTGCACAGCTCTATTTGGTCTTGTTAAACATGTTATATTTTATTATATTCTTATCCTTCCTATTTGTTCCTGCCTTTATATTTTATACTTGAGAAGAACTTCAGAAGAAACAGAATATGGGTTTCCCTCGGGTCAGGAAATTAATTCAGCATGGAAACTGCTACTGAGAAAGTCATTTCAAAGGCACGGATGATAACACTACCTTTGCTCTCTCTATTTGGAGTAGAAGTTACTTATTCTTTGATAGAGCAAGCTTGTCTGCTTGGGCTTGGGATACCTGAGAAACACTGACTTCAAATGTTCAGAAAACCAGCTGTAAATAGTGCCTTAGGCACCAATGGTATGAGTAAGGCAATATTACAGTCATCTGAGCAGGAGAAAAAGGGAGCTGGATCTGTCAGTTCCATAAACCCATCAAGCTGATAAAGTGGTAGATTTGCAAAAAAAAATATTAAATCCGTTTCACTAGATTATCTCCATTTTCTCCTATGTTTCAGGAACACATTTCCCTCCATTGACTGTGAGAACTCTGCACAAAGAGAAGACACAACATCAGCAGGCAGTGAGACGTTAAAAGCTAACTAACTAGCTCTATTCAAAACTCGTCTGTTGCTCCATGGATTTTTATGCTTCCAGAAGTGATTTATGAAAGCATTTCTGAAAGTTGAAACGGACAAAACAAAACAACAAAACAGACATTCACTTACCAATTATTATGGGTTGTGGTTCACTTTTTACTCCCACGCCTGCACTGGTGCTTGCAGCAACTTCCACGCGGTACTGAATACCTGGATATAGGCCACCTATTATTACAGACCGAATGGCTGCATCTACTGTTTTGTTGATATGAAATCGAGTCTCATTACCTAGGCACCAGATCTGGGACAAAAGTTGATGTGTTAAAAAATACGAAATTCGTCATACATATAAACAAATGCACATAGATATGACATACCAAGGTATTGCATGACAATCACTTATACTAGACTTCTTAATAATGTGACTACCCAGGAGTAGCTGGAATTGCGATGATGCAAGCTATACCATCTTAGCATAGGACTGAGCCAGCTGCAAGGACTGCTAGCAAATACCTCTCTGGACTCTTGCTCTCCATGGTTCTGTGCTTACGCTTCTTAGAACAGACCAGAATCATCCAAGTGAAAAAGAGGCATTATGCAATAATTGGACTCTTGTTCAGTAATATGATTACCACCAAACCTTTCCTAGGAAAAAGGCCCACTCTTTTTTCAACATTCGTAATTTCCCACTGAATAGCAAAAGGACACCAAATAATATAAGTACAGGCTGAAACACTTCCTAAAGTACTAAAGAAGAAACTATTTTCAGAATAGTTTTCTACTTCCTTTCACAGCACAACAAGGGATATGTGAAGTTTCTGAAATGGACTAAGTACAAAC
This sequence comes from Pezoporus occidentalis, assembly GCF_034315485.1. NCBI lineage: Eukaryota > Metazoa > Chordata > Aves > Psittaciformes > Psittacidae > Pezoporus > Pezoporus occidentalis. Next base: position 1,669,789 of record NW_026916093.1, on the reverse strand, counting down.
TCACTTTTTACTGCTGGTTTTGTGATTACTTACACTGTTCAAGAATCTAGGTATCAGTTCCTGACTCTCTAATTAAACAGAAAAAACACTGTAATCTCAACTGGCATTTTGTGATGAGAAAGATCTATGACTTCAGTGTTATGTCTCTCTTGCACTTTTTTTCCATAGGCACTTCCCAAGAAGTTTCAAAACTAAGACCTTTTAAAGATTCTTCTTCAATTAGTGTTATCTGCATATACTGTTTTTGTATTATTAAAGAAAGTATTTACTACCACTCAAGAAAATCAATGCATAGATACCACATGTACACTACATACCCATAATAGCAAAAGAAAGCACTTTGGGGGGAACTACTATCAGCAACCAGGTGGTGTGTTTAAGCAACAGCAATGCTCTCTTTACACTTGTTTTTGACCCGCCTCAGTGTTTTCTCACCTTATCTTTTTTCTGTGAAACACTGAGGAAGATTTGGAGGGCAAAAGAAATCCTTGTTTTTCTAAGCTCCAGCAGACCTTATTTTCAGGCCAGAATGCTTTAGGGTGAGAAACTGTTGTGCTTATTCTCTCACTCCTTGTCTGCCCTGGTTTTAGGTTACAGTAGTTATGAGATGCCCCTAATTAAGAGCATTTAATTCATAAATGAATTTCCAGGCGCTATGATGCTTGCAGTAGAATCAACAGATCTACATTCAATTCATTAGAAAATGCACTGTAAAACCTCAGCAGTCATCTCATACTCAAGGAACTATTAGACTATTTGCACTACATTCCCTGTAGCCAGCTCACTAATCGGGCAGCCACCCAATCGAACACAGAAGGGATGTAAGAGGCAGTGACTCCAGCTGTTTTTATAAACAGCCTAGAGGTCTGAGCACTCACCTGGAACACAGCTTTTATTAACCATCAGTCACTTTGGTTCGTATCTACATATGTGTGGTTTAGAAGTGGGCTTTAGTTATTTGCCTGTAAGTCCTTGATGGTTAATACTGTCTTATACTGGAGTCAGTATCAAGATTAATTAAAGCAAAGGCTAATTATTAATTGATATGAAAATGAGATCAATAAAAAAATGGGATTAATAAATCTTGATATTGACTAAAAGCAAAACAAAAGAAGTGCTATGCTAAGCATTAATATAGTTATGGGCGACATGGTCTAGTATGAGGCACCCCTGCCCATGCCAGAGGGGTTGGAACTAGATGATCTTTAAGGTCCTTTCCAACCCAAACCAGTCTATGTCTCTATGATTGTGAGCATTTACTGCATCCCTCTGACCAAGCGATACACTGGAAAAGGCTGAACCATTAGTTGATTTAAAAGTCAAGCACCTTCTCTCTTCTACATGCTGTGCTCCCCCAAGATACAGCAGTGGAAAAAAATTACATCTTTTTGCGTGAAATAAGCTGCATCCACCACTTCCACCCTTTATGGGGCTGTCAAGAAAGCTGCCCTGCTCTATCTCAACTAAAGATTTCATGCTAGATGTACAAGTTGTCTTCCATGTCACAAGCTGGTGACAATGTTGAACCTTTTCTGATTCTCCGCAGTCATCCCCCCTGCCAATAATACACTGCACTGTTGCCATGTTGTGAAAATATACCTGTACAAAAGTGAGCCTAGTGGGGAATTACAGACTACAGCAAAATTTAAGATGGTATATAGGGAGTGGATACTTTGAGCCACCACAGCCACAAAGAAGGAAAAAATACAACCAACGCAGGAAACTGTCATATAACAAACTCTGGATATAGCAGTGGTGCTCGACCTCAAAGCAAATAACCTAGCACTTTTAAGTTGTGAATCTTGACAGAGAGAGTATTTGGAGGAAGTTGTGTATTCTCCCAGAGCCACAGTCCTTGACTTTGACCTTGAAGTGTTAGGATTAGCAATTTTGCAGAGGAAAGAACAGGTATCTTTTCTGCCAGCTTTTCTGTCAGACTGAAGGCACTTTGAGACAGGGGCTTCACCGCCTGCCTTGGGAGTGCAGAGGCCCTTAACAAAAATCCTCCTTCTTCCACAGCAGGGAAAAGCAAGAAAGAGAAGTACTGTAAACTAGCTGGCAATTACAGCTCTCTTCCAGATCTAGTTCATTTTTGCTTTTGATATAACAAGCAGTCTCCATACAATTATATGGGCAGCTGTAAATACTGTCAGATCTAAATCCATAAACAGCACTGTTGTTTTGTAAATCAAGCAGGCTGTCTCCTCCACACATAACTCTCCCATTAGACATTATTTCTACCTTATACTCCTGGATGACTCCATTTTGGTGATCTGGAGGCGGAGGATCCCAGGAGATGCTGATGCTTGTGCTGTTGTGGTTTCCAACTGTCAGGACAGTAACAGACTGAGGAGGGGCACTCGGAGCTACACCAAGGAGAGGGAACAAACAGAAGCAAGACATTAATACATTTGCTAGAGCACAAATTTTGCTGAAGCAGTGTAAGAGCAACTAGACTAGACAGTATACGAAGTTCACGCTCCCTGCAGGCCAAGGTGTGCACATTTTGTTAGGCATTGACAATCCTGAAAAGTGCCTTTCTGAAGAGAAGCATAGCTGGATGACAATGCGGGTTAAAGTGTTCAGGGCTTTACATTAAATACCAGTGAACAGAGGAGGTGCTGAGTTAGGTCAGATATATACTTATGTCCTCTTTTCCCTAGGCAAATTGCTTTCTCTTCAGAGTCCTGTTCAGTTCAACCATTCACAGCTGTTTGGCTGGTCACTGTGTATCAAGGCCACATCTACCAGACAATTGCTTGCCAGCCCTGCTACACTGGCTAGAAGTGTGGAAAAACAAAATTATAGCTGTTAGTGATCAGAGCTCTGCTGGCAAACCCCTCTTACAGCTACACCAGCAGCAGGGTGCTTCTGTTGGCTCATCACATGTTGTCTGGGAAGTGGTACAGCAGCTCTGCTACAGAACAGTCCCCTCTGTGAGCATCTGCTGCATCTCCACGTGGGGGCTCTCCCACCATAGCTAGAGCTGCCATGGCAGAGGGCTGTGGCATATGGCCCTCAGTCACCTAAAACTTCTTGCAGCCCCGTTTCTCCTCTCCCTTTCTTCTAGGCAAGTGTTAAAACCACCACAGTGGCAAGCCAAGTCACCAAAGTCGAATGTATTGTATTAATGATGTATAGTCCCTGAGGAAAAAAAAATATCCATAAAAGCTGCACTGAACCAGTCCTAGGATCCATTTAGTCCATTTACCCTAGTCCATCTATCCAGTCTTCAATAAAACTAATAGAAAGAGGCTAGGAAAGTGTGAATTAATAAATCAAGCATACAGTGATAACTCTCCAGGACAATTTTCCAATTCACAGAAGCCTGTTGCTTAGATACTTTCTGTTCCAGGGTGATGTCTTTGTGTTTAATAACTCCTTATGGAACTTTTCTTCCATGTATTTGTCATCACCTTTAATATGACCTTAAAACATTTAATATGAAATATGGAAGCTGATTTTGGAGACTTATAGTACACCTTGTACCAAAACCTAAAATATTTATTGTTCCTCCTGCCCCCAATTTAAAAACTGGATAGCCCTCTGGTTTTGGGCATCTCAGGTCATGTGTCACAGCTCCCTGACTCCAGTCCTCAGGTCTAGACTGTTCCTATTCAGAGAGGACTCCTTCACTGCTAAGTTCCATGGCAACAGGACTCTAGTCTTATCTTTAACAGATATTCCTAACTGCATGAACATCCTTGGACCATGCTTCTCAGAGAAGCAGAGAGCCACAGGCAACTATGTTAAAGCCTGGCAGGTTAATACAATTAAACACAGCCACAGATACCAGGACTATTCCGGTCTCCTGAGTCAATTCAGACTTTCTTATTGTTCCCTGTGGCCTCTTTGAGACTGGCTGTGTTCCCATTTCAGATGCTCCTCATCATTTGACCTGGCAGAGGCCCATGGAACTGAGCTAAAATCCTTACCCTGATAACCCTGAAGAGTTGGAGTAGCCTGTGGCAGGAATTACACAGCTTAAAACAATGATATCAGGGGTGGGGACAAGAGACCATACAACATTACATCAGAAAAAATACTTTAGATGAAAAATAGCACATGCATTACTGTCCTGTGAGACTGAATGTTTTGTCAGCTACATTTTCAGATGCTGGTTCAGCTGCAAAGGAAATAGTGCTTGGTAGAGTCCTTGTGACCTTGCATGACAGAGAAACACTGTACTGAAGGGGAGAAATGGGGCTGTATTGTGGACAATTTGACTCTTATTCAGCTCAAGTGAAGCACAGAAGGGTGGCCTTGGCCTATTCCTTGCCATTGCACAAAGCATAAAATTGGTGAAGTTAATAGTTACATTGTGTATTTTGTGGTGTCCTGGGTTTAAACCACGACACATGGCAACTGAAGTAATTTGCCACACAGCAAAAAAAATAGCATTTTAAAAGTCTCCAAGTTATTTAATAGCAACCAAACCATGAATAAATGATGGGTGCAATATTAATTAGAACATCTTATGTGAAAATAATAATCATTAAAATGACAACGCTTAGCACTATGTAACTCATTTTTGGTTCTAAGTGTTATGGAACAACTTGCTGAAATGTATTTACTTTCATCCTCAAACACATTCAGAAATATAATTTCTTATATATGAATATGTGAAAAGAAAGAGAAGGGGGAGAGCAAATTCTAAAGAAATGTAAAATGAATACTGTAACATTTAAAGAAAAGCATACTATATTAATTTGTCTTTGCATTTAAACTGCATGAATATTCTAGTTAATATTCTACCAGTGTGTGTCAGTTTGGGGCTTTTTTAGATGATAGATGTGAAGTTTGAAGCAAAATTGAAATTGCAGCTGATGAACGCAGCTGAAAGTATCATTTTAAGAGCTGCACTAAGGCAAGAAGGAATTCGCAGTCACAGCTGATAAAAACTAAGGAGGCTTCCATTACCGACTGCCATATTTTTGTGGTGACAAACAATCTACAGAACAAATACTACTCCACAAAAGTGATTTAAAACAGTGGATGTAATTGCAGAAACAGAAAAAAAAAGAAAGAAATGAACTATCCTTAGAGCAAGTGTGAAAGAAATGGTGAAAATGATAAAATAAAATATTTTACTTAGCTCATTTTCTATGTGTATACACATACGTGTACACAACAGTTCTGTTTCCTCTCTCTGATAATATCACTCTGTAAGCTGGCACCATGATATAAATTAAGGCCCTCGTCTGACACTGCTGCAGTTATTAAATAGATCACATTGAAAAATAACATTTTTTAAACCGTTTTCTCATTTCCCTTGCTGCTGGCTTGTGGAGAACACCTTGCCTGCTTCTTGACAGGTCAATTATTCCAGTGCTCAGCTTCTTCTTACAGATATGAAAGAACCCAAATCGCTGCTCATCTTTTCCAGAGGCAGCCAAACAGAATTCCATTTGTTACCTTCACAAGGCCAAAGAGGCAGGAGATGGATGGATACTGAACTGTGACAAATGTCTGATCTAGAGGAAAAGTCTAACTGCAGCACAACTGATTTTTGGAGGTAGACCTCAGAAGTAACATAGCACGTAAAATTTAATCCAGCAGAAATCTGCCACTACTTTTTTGGTTGTACTTTGGCTTTACCAGGGCTATTTGTTTTGATGTCACAACAAAAAATTCCAATGCATGTATCAATTCCCCAAATTATTTTCTAAAAATAGCACAGTTGACATTTTTTAAATGTCAAGCCTAAAAAAGCTCATTTTCAAAATGGAATCACAGGCACCATAGCAAGTGGGATCACTTTAGAGACTGCCATCTTCCTTCACTGGACAAGAAGCAAACCGCTGCCATTAAACATTCAGATGATGCTATTTTTTTAATATAGGAACAACAATATAATTGCAAATATACTGTGAGGAATTAAAGAAAACACATGGAGAACTGCACCTACTGAACGTCTCCATTTTCTCATGGAAGCACTTAACTTTATCACCTAAACAAGAGAAAGATTTATTTGCAGGGGCTGACATTTGTCTGGTGGTAATACTACATGTTATAGGCTGATGTTTTTTTGAGAGAGATAGTTGTAAACAGACTCCTTGAAGGTCATATTAATCTACAAAGCGTATCCTAGGCTGAGAGTTATACATACCTGTAGGCAAGAAAAGTTCTTTAAATTTTCACTATGTGGAAAGTTATTCCACATGAACAAAGTGGCCTTTAAAGTAGAAAATTACTTGACAGGCTCTGATGGGAGATGAGGTTTATCAAAGAAAATGTCATTCCTCAAGTATTTTATAGAAATAGAAGGTACAAAATCTTCTCTTTTTCAGTAGTTCTTAATTTACCTTTAGCAAGAGACAGTTAGATGAACTAAATAAATAAAAAAACCCCAATCAATTAAAATTGGACAAGAAGAATATCTGTCAGTGAGGGGACTAAATCCTACATCTTAACTCTAGAAAAGCAATTGCACCTATAGAAAGCTTCTTTCCATTTTCTTGGGATTTTTTAAAGCTTTGCTCAGAACCCAGCAAGATATTTTTTACCAACTGTTTAGGCTTGATAGTCTGAACAAACTAATAGAAAACATAAAGTCCAAAATCCTAAATAAGACTTGAACAACGCCTTCCTACACGGTGTTCTACATGTTGCAGGACACTGAATTTTCTCATTGACAAAGTATGAATGGCAACCAAGTTATCTTCATGATTACTTATTTGTTGAGTAATAATCATAACAAATCAAACAGAAAAGTGAGTAATAAGCAAATCCATTTTAGAATTAAGAAGTACTTGGCAATCAGCACTAAACTGAACTTCAGGAGACCACTGTAAATGATTAATATGCATCTTCAATAGGAAGGAAAGTGTGCATTCAAACCCATTGAAAACTGCAGGAGCATTCTTATACTTCACCAGTATTTCTGTCCCTTGTTTTGAAAGAAATCAATGAGATAGAGAGAAAAAGAACTCTCATTGTTATGGTCATTCTTCTACTTTTACAGGTGAAATTTTCCAGGGAAAGGATGCATTAGATAGGCCTACAGATAGGTTTCTTGTACATTTCTAAGAGAAAAAAAAAACAAAACTTGTATCTTACCTCACTCCCTTTACCTTTCATTAAAAAATCAGGCCTGGAGTGTGTATGTTTTAGAAAACTATACACCATGGTACATGCTATGGATGTAAATGCTTGTGCATTTCAGTAGTATAAACTGTTTACTATGTCTGCATACTGAATGTTTTACAGAGGCTTGAAAGGTACTTAAGTAAATCCTCTGGAGGACTAAATAGGGCAGTTTCATGAGCTCTGTTGACAAACAACAGAGTGGCCTGACCTTGAGACTGGAGCTCCTTCAGACTAGTCAAATATCTGTCCTTCACCAGTCCCCATTTCCCAAACAAACCACTCCTCTACATTGTTACCCATTCAGAAAGATGTTCTTAATATCAAACACTCATCTGTAAAAGGTTTCTTTTATTAGTTTTGTCCTCAAAGTAAAGGCCAAAGCCTTTTACTAGCTATAAAAGAATGGTTGCAGTGCACTTCTTGTAAGACCCAATGCCACCAGTAGATCAGAAGGACGTAAGAGCCAGAACAATACAGGAGTGGTCCAGTGCTTTCTCATGGAATACTAATAGTACAAACCCAAATATTATATTGAATATATTGAATTCTGATAATTATATTGGATATTCTAATTATATTTAATAATATATAGTTGAATATTATAATAATGATATTGAATTCTAACACCAAACCTGTATCTAACAAACAGAAAATGTGGGGAAGAAATAGAGCTGGACATACTCATAACACACAATAACCAAAACCGTTCAGTGTTAGGTATGGAAGAAAATTGCTTTTCTGACCATTTTACTAACCTTCCTCTGTGGTGCGAGCAGACTTTGATTCACTGTCCATTCCTTGGAATTCATTGAAATAAGGGCGAACCTTGATTTCATAAGTGACCCCCTTTTTCAAGCTGACGAGGACAGCACTGCGCTCAGTTGGGACTTTGACCTCCAAGTTCTGCCATACAGCTGGAGAAGGTAGGCCAGATGTTTGACGATACATCACTCGGTAGCCCTGAATAAACTGGGATTGGCGGTCAACCTAGAAATGGCATTAAATAACGCATTAATAAATGTATTAAAGTAACGAAACTGTATAAAAAGAAATACTTCTGTCCTCATGAAAAAGAGAAAATTAACAGTTGTTTAAGCACTGAATTAAAAAATCAAACTGCCCTCCTGTAAGTCACTGTTGATTAATTGTGTCTAAAGAGCATTTTTCTCACATTACTTGTTATAGAATATTTCTATTTTACTTTCTCTGGCTCTATATATCATGACAAATACCACCTTAAATCACAAAACAAGGCCCCACCTCTGCAACAAATAATGAAAAGAGAACTTTGGCATAATGATTACTGCATGTACACTTATTAAGCACATCTTGGCTACTGATGCACTGAAATAGGAGAAGAAAAGAAAAACAAATTATTTTCAGAAAGGGACAAGTCTTTGAAGATACCCTACATGCTTTCAGTTAGTCATTACTTGGCTCGCAGCTCATCTTTTCATGAGATGCACAGGGAAGTAAAATAAACATAAGACAGATGCAGAGAAAACAGCTTCTAAGGGCATGTGCTGTTTCTTGCATTCACAATCTAAGCCATCTCTTTACGTCCTGGGGCTGTGATGCTCTCAGGCCATCAGATGGAGATGGAATGCTAGTTTTGGTTTATATTTTTATACGTTGCTAGGCAAGAAAAACTCAAGATTGGACCATACACAGAAGTCTAACAATTCTAAGCTTTCAGAACTATAAATAGGATTTGTGTGAAGGAAAAACTGAAAATGTGTTTTATCTCTTAGGGAAAAAAAAGCATGAAACAATGATTTGAGGTATTATGACGTTTGCATGAATTTTCTCAAAAAACAATCTAACCAATTTGATGGATAAAACCAAACCAAACCCAGCTGCTTCTGTAGACAACAAATAAAGAGCCAAAGAAAGTTCAGCACAAATAGCCAGACTATACAAATAGCTGTTTGGTAAATCTAGGAGTTCTAGCTAAGATCAACAAGTAGGATTTCTTTTCCACTCTTGACAATTTGCTAGCTCAGAAGTATTTCAGAATTAGAGGCACATTTGTCTCACTTCTCTTAAGAATGAATGAAATTAAGGCTGAAAACACAAACCAGGTCTATTATGCTTCTCTTATAATCCTATACAGTTTACTGGGGCATTCAGAGGGGACACAGATTCTTAGGCATTAGAAAGGAGGGCAAGCAAGAAGAACGCTTTATTTATGAGAGCAAAGCAGAAATGTCTTTCATCAAAACTGTCACTGTTAAAAACCTTGCAACATATGTTACAACAACATTAAGCCTGCATTTTATAAACTTCTCTGCATTCACTTTAAGTGAATTTATGCACTGAAAGAGGGATATAACTCACAATAATAGCTTGTTAATACCGAAAGAATCAAGCTGTGTTTTTAAGAAGAACATTAACCAGCTGTTTCCAGATGAAGGGAGTCTGTAAATCAGAGTAAATTGTTTTTATCCATGTTTGACTTTGATTAACTAAATGTTTTATGGACACAAAGATTTTGTGAATATCGTGTTTACTACAAAATTCAGCAAGAATAATACTTTCATTCACTTTGTAATACCAATTCTCAACCTAAATTACAATAGAAGGCTATGATGTTTAATAATCAAACACTGGGTTTGATTCCTACCCAAGTTAGAAGCTACACTGAAAGACAATGTAACTTTGTTAGAACTTTCCATGTTGTCTTTGCTATGCTTTTAATCTCTACTGACTGCTGCCTAGCGGACAACATCTGAAAATTCAGAGTTGACTAGGCTGAACAGTGACAATATGCTGCTGCGAAACAGTATGGAAACTTTTGTACAGCATGGTAGAAACACAAACACACTCACTAACTCACTGAGAAGAAATGGATCCCTACAGCATACCTATAGCATATTAATTTTGAGTCCATCTATCCTCTTACATACAGGCAATATACAAAGTATTCATAATACTGAAAGTATTCATAAAGTGTACCAAAGTATACTTTTTCTGCTATGCTTTTAAGTTCCTAACCTAAAAGACTAACCAACACAAGGACTATGAAAACAAAACACAGTGCTACAACAAGGATGTCAAGTACATGGAAGCTATAAAAACACATTAAGTTTCACAGAGTTTTCAATCAAATGTTTGATTACAACAGGGCTGAGCGATCTGACTGAATTTCAGTTTATTGACAGTGATTCCATTGGCCAGGGTCTGGGAAGGCACTTATGAAAGAAAATACTATGCATTTTTGTAATGTTTTCTGTAAGCATTCAGTTGTATTCAGTGTCAAGGAGAGGATACAAAGCTATTTCTCATGCTGACGTAAAGCTAGTCTGAATGAATAGGGCCATTCACTTGGTCAAAATGTTGGGAAACTATGCAAAGGTCACTTCACATATGGAGAAAAGTGGATTTTTTGTTTTGTTTGGAGTTTTCTGATTACTAAAAAACTACTCCTGGATAATAACATGGATTAATTGGAGGTGTTTTTGAGGTATAGGACAAGTATGTTTCCCATATACATACACGCGCGTATATATGTGTACCTCTATATGTATGTATATGCATATACATACATATGTGTATATGTCTGTATATGCATGTACACACAGTCTTACATATAATACAGAGCCTGTGACTTCACCCTTCCCTCCATTTGTTATGTGGTAATTATGTGTCACACCACCAGCAGGCTACTAAAAATATGCTTAGCATTAAAGAACTGCATTCAGCTGTGCTAAGCATCAAACAACTCAATAGGTTTGGCGCAAGTTCACACATAGGCAGAGTTGCAGAAACATGTACCATGATTTAATGAAAGAATGCAATAATTTCTAGCTATTCTTCTTTCTCTCTCTTTTCCGTTTTTTATTGCTGGCTGCCACTTCCTTATACAGAGTACTTAGCATTATTACAGAAATTGCAGGAACTCTCTTGCGCTGAACACCGGGAGCAGAGAATATTTCTAGTCTTCCTGTGACACTCTTAACTACTCTTGAATCTGTACAAGCAGCAGTGATATCCACTCAGAAGAGCTGCACCAGTTGCTGATCTAAAGATACACTTTCTCCCTCAAAAGACAGATGGGGGAAAATGCAGATGCTCTTTTAAAAGGTAGAAGACAGCAATTACTGGATAGGCTTTTCTCAGCACTGATCTAATACTTTAAGGCAACCTACAGGCATAATTGGTCCTGCATGCTCCTTCTTACCTTCTTTTACCATGAACACATAGTGTGTGAGGTATCTCAAAACTGACAACAGCTCTCCATTTCTGCAGAACGGGAAATTCATTTTCCCTGCATGTTCAAATCTGCACATACCACAGCCGAACATGAAACAGGTTCAGTGGCTACTAGTTCATTCATTTAGACTATTAGGTTGTTAAAAAGGTGGCAAGAAACTCACAATACAGCTGATGCTGCAAATAAAAGCTCCTTTCAGACAACGCTGCTAATCTGCCCCCTAAAGAGATTTTGCAATATGCTGTGTAGTACGTAAATTTCTACCCCAAAATATCCTAACAAATACTCCCCTCCCACATCAATACCCACAGCAATTCTCCATCTGCAGAGAATACCTTGCACACTGTGCTGAATTCACCAGAGCACACTCAAAGTAATCCCTGGAAATTCAAACAGCACTAGCATTTATCTATCCTATAGGAATAAGACAAAAGGGGATGATACACTACAAGACTGTCTAAAGGACTTGACTCCTGAAGCTTCCAGTGAATTACATTCATTTAAAATCAATGTCAAATTAAAAGACAGAGGTAAATAAATTATCCTTCTGACTGGTAGCAGCCCAGAAGGCAGTCAGGGTTTCAGAGCAACAATTCTTTTGCTATAATGAAGAACTGATTTTCACTCCTGCTTGTGCCACAGGGCTCCTTTCTAACGCTAGGAAACTTTACATCTGACCACTAATGAAACTCTCAGTTTAATGCCCAGTGAGGCTAGAAGTGCTTAAATGTAGTTGAGGTCAGCTAAAAAAAGTGCTTGGAGTACAAAATATGCTGTTGCAATGCAAAATGTTTCGAGAAAAATGAAAATAAATCAGGCCCAAGTTTTAAAATTAGCCATTTGATAACACTGGGCATGTCTGATTCCGTAAGTCTCATCAGCAATAAATATCTCTGCACCTCGCCTCTCTGTGTGTAAAGTTAGGATAATGACACATTTTTATCATCCTGATGTTAAATTCAGTATTATTTGTGAAGCACACAAATGTTACGGTTGAGAGCATAACAGATAAGCAAGCATGTGAGACAAACTAATAATTTTTTATTCACTGCAAGGCTTCAATGCTATGAATTTAATAAGACCTGGCACCACACAGTGAATAAAGAAGATAAAAAGAAATGTTGAATAGCGCCATGAAGAAGAGATCCTGTATGTGACCTCATAATTACAGCCACACTTTAAAAACCTATGCACAAGAGGAATAAATTTAAGAGACATGCCACGTTTTTATTAACACTGACTTTGTAAACCAGACATTTGTGTGTATTTTAACACTGCAACACACTTGCAGAGAACTGGTTCTGAAATTTTAAACTTATATTTGAAAATAAAAGAGAAAGTAAAACCAAAATCCTTTCAGAAAGAAAAGAGAAATTGGTGTTAATTCACTGGGAGTCAGGACGCCAGAAACTGAACAACCAGGGATGTTCCTTGGCATTCACTCTTTGAATCGCAGAAAGTCAGCACAAGGAGTCTTACGACTCTCATGGCGCTTCTGTCCTTTTGTATGATAGCTGTACTATCTAGCCATTTTATAGCAATAGAGGGGACTTTATTCTCTGGATAGAGTGGCTTTTTTCCTAGAGACTATAGTTAATTAATTGGTTTTGTTCTGGTTGCTGGAAAGTTTCTAATTAGCTGTTCCAGAGATCTTTTGTTGTGTCTTTCGTCCCTTGGGCAATTTGAAAGGTCTCTGCAGAGGCCTATACACTTGTCAGGTTGTACAAGGTCGCTGCTTTGAGAGATCTTCCAAATAAGCTGATATCCCTAACAATTTACCTTTACCTGATCATGTTTTCTTCACTCATTACTTGTTCAGCAGGGACACCAAGAGACTCTTTTAGAAGAGATACACACACACACATAAATACAGATTTCATTATAATATAATGATATTGGTTACATTGCAGAAAACTGAATTCTGTTTATACTGGGGCTTCCTTTTGTAGTATATGCTAAAGCAAAGGCAAGCCTATGAAACTGCTTTTCTGATAGCTGTCACATCCAAGAAAGGACTCATAGGAGCACCGTACAGATGTAAGCCAGGTTTGCAATTCCTGGTTTCTTAACTACTGACCCACCTGTTTGGGCAAATATCTGCTTGGGCAAAGGGTTTGCTACAAAGGTTAGTCAGTGTGTTCTAGAACGATGTAGCTGAAGCATGCAGCATTTTTAGAAAGCCAAGCTGTGTGTTGACATCAAATGCAATGTGCAATGACACATTTTCTAAATAATCTTCTAACAAAGACAAATTTGTTGGTTTCTTTATTTATTTTGATCAGCCTCTCAACCACCAAAATCTGTCAGAGCAAGTATGGTGCATAAGCTCCCATAAATATGGCTAAGTTGTGCAAAACCAACAATAATCCTTGTAATACATAATCTATCACTACACTTATCTTCTGTTGCATAATCCCTTCTACACATTAACCTCTTAGCAATATTACATGTAGAAGAAAATCCCTGAGTATTGTGAACAATCCATTAGCAGAATTCATTCCAGGCAATACAACTGTTTCAGCAACATGCAGTACTATTTCTCTCGCTCTTCTGCCTGTGGCTCTCCTTCCTCTAGGGAAGATGCCCCCAGAGCAAAACACTCGGTATGAAGCACCCTGGCAACTCTCCCCTCCTATGGTTACAAATCCTTTCCTTCAAGCCTCAGGAAGGAAAACATAGCATTTTGAAAGCCAAACACTATATTAGAAATTCTACCCAGTAGTTTGACCCTTGAAATAGGAAAGCTATTGAGTACTGCCAAAATTATTCTAATGAAAGGATATCCACTGACTGTGGGTAAGGCTTATGCTAAAAAAACAGATGCTACACAGTGGACCAGGCATCAGCACCATGTGTTTCTGATTGCACTACATGTGCCCTATAGGAAACCTATTTTTGCATTTTAGAGTCACCACATAATAGGGTATTGTTGGAGGTCCCTATGCCTTGAAGTGGAAAGTGCTTTTTCATACAGCAATTTCCTGTTGATATTTAACTTTGATTATTTTTTGACATGCACAGTAGTGAATCCACAGATCAATTATCCTTTAGAGTATGGTGTTAACCATATTCATTTTTATTGTATTTTTCTAGTCAGACAGCTAGCTCACTTTGAGCTGAATGCTGAAGATTTTGAACCTACCTGACTTGAAAGAGAAAATAAAAGACCATTTCATTACTACATATATATGCCAGTTATAATGTTATTTTATCAGAGCACTCACACTGGGGTCAAGACTGGAGCTTTCCAGTATGGTATAAAAACTGCAGGGTTAAATAGGCAAAATGAAAGTACTGTTAAGGTAATAATAACACAAGCCTTACCGTCCAGGTAACTTGAACCGTCGTGGGTGTAAGCACAACAGGATTATGCAGTCGTACAATTACATCTCCCAATTCTTTCTGCACTTGCCTGTGATCCACACCTTGTGCTGGTGGGCTGATATCTGCCAGGCACACACATGAAAGCATTATTTTAGTGAGAAGAGTTATATATGACATCAATAAGAATTACTGAATAGCTTGATGACCTGATTTAAACACCCTTTATAGTAGTGAAAGTGGTAAGTGATGAGAGGGATGAAATATTCATTAGTTCCAAAATACTCAGATATTAATAATGTTGCCCAGACGTCTGGAACCAAACTGGTTAGGATAATTGAAGAACATGAACAGGTTTATTTATTTATTTATTTTCTTAGAACATACATGACGCTAAGTCATTACACGTTTCCAAACTTTAACTATGCTTCCCTTCCTCACATACCATGCACACAAGAAACCGAACACCAAAAATAGCATTTTCTTCTGTAAGGCAAATTTTCCCTTTACAGATATAGATAACGAAAGCTAGTGCAAATACAAACAAAAAGATTATCCATTAAGACAATCTGAGTCTGAACTAAAAAAGGGCCATCAAAAACTCTCTACCACAAAAATTTTCTCTTCAATCCTATGCCAAAAATTCAAAGTGTGTGTGGAAATTATCTATTTCAGTCAAAATCTGAAGGAATTTGATCACTTAGTATACATCTATGGAAAACTGTGATTCCATCTGCAGCACCACATGTGGCCCTGGTACTCAGTCCTCAGGAGCCACATTTGAGTTATGCTATTGTTTTAAACTGAATGAGGCCGTATTACCTTTATAAATAGGAACTGCAAATACAAAGTATGTGTTAGAAAATGGAACAGGAGATGTTCGATGTGTCTTTTTAGTGATAGTTCCTGGAAATCTTAATTTTCTGTTCTGTTGTGCCAAAAGAAGAATGCTGGGCTGCAGCTATCACTTAGGCTATATATCACCATAGCATGTCCCTTTTTTCATCTTAAGAAAAAAGAGAATGCACTTTCTATGGGCCAGTAAAATCTGCATCCCTTCAACGGATCCTCCAAGGATCTTACAGTGCTGTTCTTGAACAACAGTTACAGATGTCCTTCCTATGTCAGTTATCTTTGTGGACTGAATAATGCCTGTTAGAAATATATATATATACTGTTTATTTCTGCTGGAATTTGGTTGAATTTTCCAGAAGAAAGAATCTGGAATACAAGCACAGATTATATTCAAAAGGCCCAATACATTATGCTCATGCCTGCCCAGGCATCTCTGAATTCTGCTTGGTTTTCTCATGGGATCCACAAGCCAAAGACTCTTTCCCTCTTTTTGGATCAACCTCATGTCCTTGTGAAGAAAATATACACATACAAGGTTTTCAGCCCTCTCTGATGGTCTTAGATATGGAAGTATGCAGCATGTGACATCTTTTTATCTTCTAATATTATTAAGAAGAAATGTTAGTGCTCTTACAAATATAACTGAGTCTGAATCACATGCCTCCAGATTTTAAAAGAGAGTATGTTTTAATCATCAGTATTTCAACTTCATAATTCTGGATTATTATGGGTTCTGAGCTAGCAATAAACAATATTGCAACAGGCTTCTACTGATATTCAAATGAAAATGGCTCCATGGATCTCCAAAGGGAATATAATCCAAACATGGATGTCAGTGAAGGGGCTTGTCTAGAAAATTATGCCTATCCAACAAACCAACCAACAGAGAGATACAATGAAACAAATCCATAAGATAGCAACTGAAACTGGTTTACAGGATGATAATTTATGCTGCTATCCACAAAAAGCTATGATCCTTGATGCAAAATACCTACAGCGAGCCATGGCTACATTTCAGGCTATGTTATCCTCTGGTATACAACCTACAAAGTACCTCTATTCCCTCAGAAGACATATGTATGAACTACATTTCATCATTTTAATGGGATGTATGCCCAGAAGTTAAGGGAATAACATGGGCTAATATTGGTAAGAAATAAGTATCAAGATGTATTCTGTTTTCCAGTATGTACACTTGGAAACATATGCATATGTGATGCTCACAGCGTAGTATCTTGTAATGTCATTTTCACATTACTAGCAGACTCCTGGTATGAAAGCAGTTGATCTATCTATAAGGATATCAGCAAGTACTGGAATAATAAAGTCACAACTGAAGCAAAATGTCATGAGAAGCTATATTCTGATTACAATTTCCTCTAACCTGTCTTTTAACAGCTTCCAGGGAAGTTACTATTAGTTGCTAGTAATTTAAATTCCAGGGATAGGATTATATATGGTTTCTTTAAAGTGTTTTTTAATATATGGTTTGATCTGTTAATAATCCAAACAAGAAATCAGCTCCTTTCTTAATTACCCATTTCTCTGCCCTTATTTGATGTAAGTCGTGTAAGGTAAACCTTTTGAAAGCATCCAATTGTCTATTTGAAGTCCAATGGTGAAAATAGGCATAAAATCCTATTGCTTATCTTTTCTATACTTAATACCAGGAAATTAAAAGCTCAGCTACTAAAACTACTACAGACACCTGTTGCAAATTAGTATTATATAGCACTGTTATAGCTGCTTTTTTGTTCCTCCATGGCCACTGTGAATAGACTCTACCGTGTGTCAGCTTCTTCCGTGAGCTTGAATTGAATTCAGGCATAATTAGAAATCACATCAAAACATTATGTTAATTTTCAATTGATTTTATGATTTAATTCTATTAAACTGCAGGCTTGCAAAGAAGCTATAAATCCTCTACATGTCTCAATGTGCTTGACTGCTAAACAGCTTCTGGAAATGGAAGCTACAACACATGCTGCAGCTAATTAAAAGACATGTTTTTACTGAAATCAAATTGCTTGTCAGTATGTCAGATAAAAAGTCTATACTTGACACTCAAATGCCAAACAAAGTTGTTTTTTTTTTTTAACTAGGTGATAAGTTATGCAGACTAAAAGGCTGGTGCAATGAAAAGCATGAGTCACCCTATAATAATGGGAGAGCGAGAAAGTAAAGAAAACTTGTGATACTCCATGGATAGTGAAGCCATGAAATCCCTACCCAACTCACTCCTTCCACTTTTCAGAAATCAGATCTGTTTCTGCTTTTAAAGCAATGGTAACTATTTTTAGGGGATAATTATTAAGGTCAGATTTATTCAGGAACAGACTTGTATGAGAGGCTGCATGTGATGCTTCATGTGATAAAGAAATTCCACCCTAGTCTTGTTTCTCTCTTTCCATCTAGGATCAACAAAGGACCCAAACCACTAACACATGCTGGAAGTTGACACAGGATGAACTTTTCAGGCACACTATTATAACTTCCATAAACAGTGACAGAAGATGACATTCTAAATTAACTGTGAGAGGGGCTATTACTTTGGACCTGAGGAAAATTACAATTAAAAAAAAAAAAACATTAATTCCTATATTCCAATCTGTTTAACACAGAACCACACTCATATGAAATATTCAAGCCAAAAACATGCTGTGAAAATAAATTTATTTGTGGCAGTTAGACACAGTTTTTAGAGCCTGATGTAATGGTGAACAGAATTCAAAAGTCTATTCAATAGCAGTAGAGGATCACAGCTACCAATTATTATCACTTCAGCCTTTCCTCTTTCTTCATGCAATGGATTAATAGAAAGAACTCAGAAATCTATGCAAGTAAGTACTAGACCCATACTTTTCTCAGAATAACTTCAAAATATTCTTAGCATGCAGATGCCTTAATTGACATTAATTCTCTGCCTAGATTTTGGACCAGACTAATCAACACATTGCAGATATTTTTTGAAGGTCTTCTGATTAAAACTAATGCAAATCACAGTGTCTGTCTATCATAAGCACTTGTTATTATAGAATATCCCTATTAGAATAATGGAGAAGCAGCAGGGTCATGGAAAGAAAAAATACTGAGGGGAACATGGTATTCTGAGCACTTTTCAGAAAAGCTTGGATAACTCACATTACTTTCAATAGAAACCAGGCATCAAGGAGCTCACCAAGCCTAAATGAACTGCAAGCCAAAATGTCTACAGTGTACAAAGGATTAAAGAGCTAACCTACTGCCCCTAAACTCCAGATTGATACAGCAAACATGGGACTATTTTTTATCTTTATTGGTTAAGCTCAATTCAGATTCTTTCAGTCAGGGTGCTAGAGTCAAATGGCCAGACTGACTTATGGGTCAACACTCAGCTCTTTCTATTTCAGCTCAAGCACGTAAACCTTAATGATTACTATTACCTTGTGTTCGGACAGGATCTGACATAGGGCTGGGATCACTCAGGCCTTGTGAATTGATAGCTCTCACCATAAACAGGTAGATTGTATTGGGTCGCAGTCCTCTCACAGTGTAGAGAGTGGTCTTCACATGGTTAGCCACTGTTTGCCAGCTATTGCTCACAGACTGACTGCAATGACAAGAGGGCTGAAGATTACGGACTAATGCAAGAGAAAAATATAATGAAATTACCTACTTTTGTAACCCTGTATAAAGTCTAAGTACAGGAAAAAGCTGTAAAAACAGGTTAAAAATAAAAATATTTATTTCAGTTAACTCATCGAGATGGGATTGAAAAAATCACATAGCTGTCAAAAGTATTTCTCCTTTCAAGAGAAGCAAAAGCTTTTGCTATTTCTCTAAAATAAACACCTGCAAAAGAAAAGTGTGGAAAGTAAATTTGCATTATAAATAGGCCACTCTTGAACATAAACCTTAGAAAAGAAAATCCCATTGAATAATTTTCCACAATGCTAAGTAAATTATGTCCATAAATTTTCATTGGAAGAACTGAAAAACTTGAACTAAACACATACTCAAAGTTACAAAAAAGCCCTGCTGAAAATATGTTTGTGAATGAAGGAAAGCATATGAATATTTTTTCTGTCACTACATCTTCCATTGGACATTATTATGATTAGATTACAGTGCATTGTATGAAGAGATTTCAATTTGTGATTGTTAGAAACAGCTTTTAATGAAAATGCTTGGCTTTTGTTAAAGTTTTTGATGGGATGCTACTGAAAGCAAATGTAGGGTGAAAAATCACAAAAGTTTAAAAATAAAATTTTATTCTGTTGTGCTTCGTTGTATAGCACTGATAAAAAAAACTTCAGATATATTAAAAGGGAAAAGAAAATTAAAAGGTACAAGTCTCACAGTGCTTCAATTGTTTCATTCACACAATACACAACGGGTAAGTTCCAGACCAAAATCAACAGTCTGCACATGCAGTAGTGTTCTTTGCATATTAACATATCAGGATGAAGCATTATCACTCTAGTTTCTTAAATTTGCACGCATATGATTTTGAAAAATTCCTGCATTAATTTTAATTAAAAGATTAATTAAATTATTTGCCATTTGTTGAACATCTTGATTAGTGAAAACTTTTAAGAATGTGCTCATTTTTAGGCTGAAACATATACTACAGATACATGTGAGAGGTATGGCCCATGCTTAATCAAACTTGCTGAAGCAGAGCCCAAGAGTTCTTTCATAGCATGCATTAATTGCTGCTGTGTGGAAAGGAGCAGCTGGATTCAGCCTCATGCTGAAGGATGAAATCCTAAATTATCAACACAAAACTTCTAGCTGAAAAAGCTAAATGTATCTAAACCAGTAAAAAACAGAAACAGAAAGTGCTTTCACTCTTTAATAGGTGGTGGTTTAACAAGAACAGGAATTAAAGTATGCAGAGAGGCTTCAGGATCATCCATGTATTTTCAGGTTATTTGTACTATGGTAGTCAACACTGGCCCAAATGATTTGACCTGCAGCATTCCCACAGGAAACTCACTGAGGGAAAAGTAACAAATCATGACTGTATTGTCCTGTTTATATTCCTATTGACTTGAAGAAATAGTTAGATGCTCCTCTCATTAATCACTTAGAAAAAAGTGATAAATGAAAAAAAAAACAACACATTGAAAAATAAGAATCAATGCCTGCCATAGGAGTTGACTCTTAATTAGTTTCTAATGATACGTGTAGAGTCCAAAAGAACACCATAATACCAAGAGAACTGATAACAGGGTTTAAACAAAATTAGAAAGGAAGGAGATTAAAAGTAGAGTAATTCACATACCTAAAAGCCTCAATGATATATGCACTAGCTGGTAGGCTTCCAGGAGTCCCTGGTTGCCAGGACAGGGTGACACTGTTCTTTGTAACATCAGTGACCTGAGGTTTGGATGGTGGCCCAGGGAGGTCATTTATATCATAATTTTTACTGACTGTTGCTCCACCGGATTCTGTGAGGGACAAAACAAAACAATTACATTTTGTCCTTGATTGTATGAATTTGATCAAGAAGAAGATTAAAAGGAAAAACATGCCAAACATCTGGAAAAACAGCACAACCAATGTTCTTAATCTACACAGAACTAAGTCAACAACTATGCATTACCACGTATAAGTTTACATAGAATACCAAAACCTCAGTTACTAGAAGTCTGAGAAAGCTCCCATATTCAGATCAAGTCCAGTATTCAGAGAACACACTGGACTTTGGCAGGCCTTTGTATAGGCATAATAGTTTTCTTGCCTGAGCCAATTACTGGATGAATCATCAGTTTATTAATACTCCTGTTGAGAAGAGTTATAGCATACCACTGTTCACTGGATACAAATACGAACTGTTTCAGTGTTCAAGAGCAATTAAATTAGTGAAGGAACTAGCCTTCCCACCTAAAAGTTCTCCATATCAACCCCAGAATTTCCAGAAAAGATTATTGGACTCAGACTCTAATATACCCTACACTTTCATTTTGTGCCAACTGAAAGAAAGCCCGTGGACATCACTTACCTGTCACCTCCAGCACAGCACTCCAAGATGTCTCCCCACTGGAACTTGTTGCAACGCAAGTGTAAGTCCCAGTATCAGACAGCTAGACATTAAAAATAGTTAAGGGCAGTTTTAACAACCTTTTAGAATCAAACGACTGAGTTTACTCTGGTTTTCTTTCTCAAAGTTTTTTTGCTAAGGATTTAGCCTACATTTTACACGAGACTAGAGGGTACCGGACACTTCAAGCAAACATTTAATGGTTCCTTACTTTTAGAGAACTATAATAAGATTAGTTGCTTCGAGTATTTTTCTAATTCTAATTTTCATGTTGTTAATGGTACCAGTACAGCATGTAAGTGCTACAGGATGGATGTTTTAGTGTCATTCTTTGTATTGGTTACAACAAATGCAGGTGAAATCGGTAAACAATATAACAACACTTAACTTCTTAGAGGATAAAATCTCACCATTCATAATCCCCTGACCCAGAGATACAATTTCCAGTGCCAGGAAGGCACTTAGATTCTTATGACGAAATCATTTCTACACAGGCCACCATACATATAAATACTGTTGCTGAGGCTTATCAGTGGTTCTCTCTACACAGGCAGTCCTCCAAGCAATTTTCAAATGGCAAAATTAAATTAGATCCCACACCATGCTTACCTTTCTTCTATTTCACATGGGATCTTATTTCAGGCTTGCAAGACAGTTTGGTAGCAAAAAAAATAATGCATTTGGGTAAAACTACTATGATTCCCTTGTCAGTTCATACATTTCAAATTTATTTGGGAAAACCATTCTGAATTATATTGTCAATATCAGTCTCAAGGCTCTAAAATGTGCAAAGTGTTTTGCTATTCCTTAAGTAAATTTAAAGATCTGTAAGACAGGGACTAATGATGACTAAAGAGCTGGATGGAAAACAGTAACTTTACAAAGCATAAAATATACAAAGGAACCTTTCCACCACTATCTATAAAGCATCGTAATCTGGAGATGGAAGCAGAAGAGGAAGAGTGCTGACTCTAGTGATATAGGGGAAGAATTATATTCACCATCAGACTACTTGACGGAAATAGGACTGCATCCAAGAAGCTTTATTGGACTTTAAGGAATTGTAATTGGTTTTCTGCTAAATGCAGATTGGCAGTATAGCATATGTGCTTATATCTCACTCTTCAAAAAGAATGTCAAGGCAAATAAGTGAAATGCTCTTTAGATTACTCATTGATATATAATTTAATTGATTTTTAACTTTGTCATGTTTGAATTTTGTTGGTATTTTCTTCAGATACACTGGGACTGCTGTGTACCATTCTTAGGGGCAGGAAGCAACTGATTAATGCCAGTTCAATTGTCTGAATGAGCATAAATTGCATTTTAGAAGATGTTTTTTTCCATGAAATAGAAACAATAATTAAACCCTTCTGACAATGGCTCAAAGACTCAAAATATAGAGGTACTGTTAATGAAATAAGAAAGGCTCTTGAAAGGAGACAGATTTTTTCCAGAGGAGAGAGCCTTATAGCATTCTGAAGTAGTGTTTTATTTTGCTGCTTCTGAGCTTTTATTAAATATATAGTTCTTCATTATGTGATAACGGAGACTATTTCTGAAGGCTATGGTTCTCAACTTCATTTGTGTACCTCTGTGACAGATGGTGTATGGCATACCCAATGAAGTAACATGGCATACACAACTGAGTAACTTGCAGACAGCATACTCAACATAGAAAATAAGCTGCAGAGATGCTGCTTCTTGCAAGTTATGGTGAATTATCTAACTTCCAGACTGTGGATGGATTAGATACAGACATAGTGTATTGGTAATTCAGTATTTTTCACTTTTTTTTTTTTTTTATTATGGAAAACACAACAGGGCAGGTGAATGGAAAATCTTTGCTATTCAGTAAAATAAATAGTTTTCTTCCTTAGTTAATGCTGGTGTCTAAATCTGGTGTGCTACAGTTTTACGGAGCATAAGTGAGTTTTTGGTCAGTGCTGGCCTGTCTGAAAGAGTACTGAGTGGTGTATGTGAGGTTTCAGTTGTCTTCCTTAGAGCAACTGGGAAGACTGGCTCATCAGAAAAATGTCTAGGCTCATGATTAGGACTGCAGCCCATGGCTTACTGTGACTGCTGCAGACTCCTGAATAACTTGATTTACACAGAAAGCACTACATAGCAGAAGAGGAAGATCTCAAAGGCTTAAATAGTAGTAGCTTGTCTTTCTTTATCTTGGAATGTTTTATGATTGCAGCAGTGATTATTACTTCCGAGGGGAGGAGAAGGCTGAGGACATCTGGGTGATAAATATGAATTTGTTTTGAACTTGGGTATGTATGTAAGTGTACTTGAACTTATTTCATGGCCATTTTTTACTTAGGAAGCATTGCTAGTCCTCACTCAGGTACATCTGAGAGAAAAGTTAAACATTTCAGATTTAAATCCACATTTAATTCATAAAATTACAAAGCACAGAAGAAATCTGGTTTTGATGGTTATGTGTGCTTTTTGTTCTTAAGTCTGAGTCAAACAGTGCACATTACTGCAATCGAGGGGTTTATAAAAAATGTCTTTCTGAGCCTTTAAGGAAAATTGGTTACTAGTGAATGAGCCACTTAAGGATCAATAAAAGCCTCACGTCTTTCAAAACCATGCTCACTGCTAATACTGTTTTCTTCTCCCTTTGCAAGCATTTTTCTTCCCCTTTCGTTTGCAGACCTTGTGCCTCTAACGGCAAAATTAATGCACTGGCACGATTCAGAACCAATTTCATTGTTTGCATAGCTTCATGCAGACAGGTATCCCAGGAGCTTCTGCCTCATGGACACTCCACAGAAGCCCATCATTGATGCCTGAAAGTTTGTTTGAAATCACTAAGCTTCCACCTTTAATTGCTGCTTTCTAACACTACTGGGGAATCTTGACTATTCAAGCGCACTCTTTAATCCAGCTCTACAGGAAAAATGCATTAACCTTCATGGCCTAAACCTGTCTTCAGCCCAGGAAGGAAGGATAAATTGTTTACTCAAAGAAAGCTGGCATAAATTTTTTAATAAATTCCATTTTGTTCCAAGGAAGTTAACAATTCATCTATGATCAGTGATGAGATGGCATCAGAAAACAAATCTGTTTTTTACGTCTTGCCCTCTGTAGGTATGTTTATTGACATATTTTTGGATGGCAAAGCTAAGTGCAGAAATTTCTGCTGATGAAATTAAATGGTTACTGAAATTACCTTTAAGTTCTTGATAATAATTACATTTAACTTACTGTTTCTCCATATACACACTTGTCCGCATACACACAACCATATATGCTATTTTACCTTTCAAGAGGGAAAAATTAAAAGCCCACGCAAAGATTAGTGATGCCACGTTTAGGAACAAAATCTGACATTATGCTACCTGGAACAGTATAAGTTTTCTTT
Source organism: Pezoporus occidentalis (assembly GCF_034315485.1). Lineage (NCBI taxonomy): Eukaryota > Metazoa > Chordata > Aves > Psittaciformes > Psittacidae > Pezoporus > Pezoporus occidentalis. The sequence goes on along the minus strand of NW_026916093.1, from coordinate 1,644,910 downwards.
GTACTTTTAAGCAACTGTATTATTTCAGGTGTCAAAAATGTAAATATTATGATAGGCATTCCATTTTGAATAGAAAACCCTCTGCATATGACTGGATGCATGTTACAGTATTAGTTGTCTTCTCACATCTGCAGCCTGATGGAACATCTCCAGCAAGCGTAACATTGGAATAAATCAGCCAGCTCAAGACAGCCAAGACTCATTGATGGATAAAGTGCACAGCCAAACCCTGATGAACTCCAGAATCATTTGCTAGCACAATAACTCCTTAGAAAATAATGATTGGGTGTTGAAAATGAACTGCTCAAGTTTTAAGAAAGACAATGGGACAGTGGCTTCACACTAAAACACTGAAAAGATGAGGAAGGCCTGTCCTTCTACATGTTTCTCCATTCCTAACTCCTGTGTTTTACTGCAACTTATGTAAGATTTTAAATACAATTTCAATTTTATTTTATTTTTTCTAAAAGAAATATCTGATGCTAGTTTGGCTCTTCTTCTCTCCCTCCCCTCCCTTTCCTACACAACATCAAAGAATGAAATAAGATGTGAACTTGGTGAGAATCTCATAGTAAAAGAGACCATTAAGCTAATTTTGAAGACGAGATAGGAAGACAGCAGACCTGCTTGCAGCACACACCGATAGCTCAAGACCAGCCATGTACCACTTGTAGCAATTGTTTTGTTATCTCTACTCACCCGCAGAGATTTAATCTGAAGCGTCCCCTGATCCTGTATGGATGTTCGAGGGTCTCGGCCGAGGAAAGTGAATCCTTCTTTCAACCAGCTGATGACAGGGAGAGGGTCACCGGTTGCCTTGCACTTCAGCAAAGCTGTCCCATCCACTGACAGTGTCTGATTGACCGGCCCCTGGAGGATGATGGGTGGAGGCCTATCTGTCAAGACTAAAACAGTGACACCCACATTGGCATCCACACCTTTAACAATCCTCTGCTGAAGTTATTCCTTTGCTTGATACAGCACTAATTTAAGCATTAATTTAAGTAAGCCTCTGAAAGGCTAGAAATGCTATCTTTTTTTTTGAAAACCCACTGACTAACTGCCATATTTGAAAAGTATTTCTGTAAGAATTTGATTTCACCACTGCGAGATAACATCTAGATATAAAAACTTCTGCTAGCAAAAGTCATCAGGCTCATTTGATTAAGATAGGATAAAAATTAAGATATTGATCCAGGAAAGAATTGCGGTACACCTCTTATTTCTTCCTATTTAGGAAAGCACTTAAAGCACATGTTTAATGTCACATCAAAATGTGCTTAATTGCTTACCTGATTTAAGGCCTAAAAGAGAAATTCTATTAAAAGCTCAAAGTGAAACACCATAGCCCTTCTAGTATAGGTACCAACCGCATCCCCCATTCATGCTCAACTTGCATGCTTTCATCAGCAAACAATAATACAAAACATTTTCATAATCTGAGTAATCTAAATTACTGTACCACTCTTTTCAGTGGGGAAAAGTTCAAGATCAATCAAGGCATTTAGCAGCTTACTTATCAAACCATTTCACTACCTTTTGAAGCTGTGAACTCTCTTAATTTTTTCCTCTAATAATTCAGATTTGCATGCTTGAATTACTGCTTAAAGGACTCTGAAACCAGTGAGCAAGTGCATGGCTGCGTATAAACCCCATTCCATCATCAGTGGGATAACTTGAAGATGGAGTAAAATGCTCACGTTCGCTTTCCTTGAAAGACCAATTCTTCACAAGTAATTTTGCCGTTAAACCTATTTTCTCAGCTATCTGTTAAACAGCAAAATAAAACTGTTTCTAAAGAATGTGTTATACAAAATAAATGTGAAATACTTGAATGCAATGAGGTTATGACTTCTGCAAAAACCCAGTATAACAGAATCAAGAATTCATTATTATATATTTACCTGCCACTGAACAATTGTATGATTGGTATTAAATCTTTTAACAGCAGGATTAGCTCCTACACCAGAGTAAGTTAGTCAGTCTCCACTGATGTCAATTGAGCTTGAATCATTTGTTCTAGCTGAGAATCTGTTTCATTACAGTCCATACACAACACCTGACACTAGCAGTGAAGTGAAAATATATTATTATGGAGCAATACAGTTTCTATTTTATTTGAGCTGTTTGAGATGATGTTGAATGAGAAATCTTCAGTAGACCCAGATCTTTCATTATGCTGTTTAATAAATTACAAATATTAGGGACATGCTAGTGGTATGTTTTATAACTAAAATAATCGTAATGTTGCAAACATACTAGTTACCTTCTTTTGTTAACAAGATATACAAAGGATAAAATCATTAGTATTAGTAGTTTCTTGGAGTCCTAGTTCACCATATCTATTGAAATTGAAATTGAAAATAGAAAGTCAATACAGATTACTTATTGACACCAGAATGTGAAAGCTATTTTGGAAATTCTGAAACATTAGCCACTGAACTCAGAGACAGGAAAAACTATATTACAAGAAAAGAGAAAATGTAATGCATTTTCACTTTGATATGAAATTTTTTAATCTCATGAAGGTTCCTTATGACTACACAGTTCAGCCATTTGGTGGACTAAAAATTACGTCAGCTCATATGCGCTATCAGCATACCCGCTGCATGAGTATATTCAAATGAAAATTTAGCTGTGTCAGTTTTCCTTTAGATTTAATGTAAACTGTCAAACCCCATTTTTCTAGGTAGCTAAAAATAAAGGAAAAAGAATAACTTCATTTTCTAACTATTCCATTGCAGTTATTTGCTGTATCTAATTGCTTCTCCTATGTGTAGCAATGTAGGTATTTTGAAAACCTACTGCATTACAGATATTGTTCTTTGGCACGTAATTAGTTTTTTTACATCCCAAATGAGGAGCTCATAATCCTTTAAATAGCTCTGATCAATAGTGTAATTGAAAGTCTCCTGGCCAGAAGGAATCTTCATTTTCAAGGGTGTTATGGGTGAAAGACCACTACAGGTTTCCATGACACTAAGGCTAAAGGTTAAATGAACACTTAGGGTTTCCACTGATCTGTGAACGACTGTATTGTCTTCACAACTATGACTTGTAAATCTTCTCTAAAACGTGTATTTGTGCTTGGATTCCTACTATATAGGTCTCATTAGAAAGAACCCAAAACTTGGTTACTGGATTAAAATGATACACCATAAGCATTCTGAAGAGCAGAGAAAGAATGAAAAATATCCACCAAATGGATGGGGGTTTTGATGTTTTCTTTTACATTTTATTTTTATTTTTTTAATTTAAATTTTACATAGTTTTCTCCTAGCAGGAATCTTTTCTATCCATTCCACAGAAACATTTTGTGTGGATAAAATATGTTTGCATAGTAAAAGAGAAGCTGATCTAAAAATTAACTTAATTTTAAAAATGGGTTTGAATCTATTTTCTAGCATTATATATACAGTCACATTATTCTGGTAAGTGAAAAAATATGAGATTCCTTTTGTGATGAAATGCAGCTTAAATTTGGGGCAGATTATCGGAAAAGAGCAAATTGTATTTATTAATGAACAGTTTACTCTCTCCAATGCAATTTGATCAGCTGAAACCATGTCTTAATTTGGGTGGAATTTGATCAAATTACAACAGGAAATGAAAATAAGATAATCAAAAACTGAAGTCTTTACTTCCAAAATCAACATTTCAAAAGGTTTTTCTGGTGAGTTCATCGGGAAAATCAGACACAAGTTATGAAATCCTCATTATGAACACTAGTACGGCAGGGCAGGGTGCCCTCCTGAGAGGTAGAACAGCAGAAACCAGTTCATCCTCTTTCTGTTTTGTGGAAGAGCTTCACGGGAGCCTGTGAAGCTGTTCTGAATCCCTCCTGTTTGAAACTGCCACACTTGCTATAAAATATTATATAAGTTTGACAAGGAAAAGAAATCATTCAAAAGCCCAGGAACACCATCTTTTTAGTCGATCTAACATCCTAAACCAGTTCATTTGCATGTTGCCAGAAAAATCCGCAGTGGGAGGTTAGGTTTATTCCTCCATCCAAATCCTACCCTGAACAGCAACTCCTGGGCAAACTGGGCAAAATAGGCAGATCCTACAGTTGAGCATGTAATGGTCAAAACTTTTATTAAGAAATATTAATAATGGCTAGATAAGGAGGAATTGAGATCTTCTCCAAAATATTCTGTGCATGGAACAAATTGCTAACTGTAAACTATTATCTTGAGCACAGACATAGTTAGATGGAAGCATCTGGTTTATTTGTATGAACTGTCATTTTAAGACTGACTTGCATATTCACTTCTTGAGTTTGAAAGGGTTGCTAAGGTTGTCTCCAGTTTTAAAACAATTTTGCTTTTCCAGATGTGCATTAGACAGTGGATTGTATGATAGCCTTTCAAGAAAATACAACATTTGAATTTCAAATACACTGAAGGCTCTTAGCACAGTCCATAAGCAGCAAAATTATCACTTAACTCAGCAATTTCATCACAGCTAGTAATCTCTTCTCATGTGAACACTTGAGTTAAAAATATTTCCAGTAAAGACTTGTAAGTGCAAAGATTTAACAACTGAAACACTGCAATATATGGTATAATTAAACACTTGTTTTTCTGCACATGACATGTTTTCATTCTGTATTGGAACTTCAATTGGATCTAAATTACTCTGGATCAAACAAAAATGTGTTCAAAATGAAAAAGATGGCTCGCCACTATTATTAAATCATTAACCAAACAGAAAAATTCTGGGCTATGAAGTAAAACTGAAACCACCAGCCAAAAACTAGAACACTAATGCTTAAGTATATAGCTAGCATGCACACTGTTTATCTTTAATTACATTTTTAAAATCATTAAATTAGATTTCCTTACTGATAAAAATCATTAGCTTCCATAATTTCTGCTCAGCATCAACCAAAAGAGATTATTTAGACATTTATGGTTAACTTCCCAACTGAAAGCAATTTTAAAAATATCTGTGATCTAATGGCACATTTATTTATATAATCTCAGTTCCACAATATTGTTTTGGCACTTTTCTTCTGACCTCACCTGCCCTTTGACTCAAGTATGAAATGGTATTTCTATAAAGCTAACTTGTATTATTTCATAATCATGCTGACAGTGTGCTCTGGAAAGCATTTGAAGAATGCCAGCCTTGCATTCCTTAGGCAGCAGAGCCACCAGCTTATGCTTTCTCTAGCAATGTGGAATGCACAGTGCCTTTAATCAGAATTAACTGTAGATGAGTTTGCATTTCAGCAGGGACACTTTTGTGAGGTTTCCATTGACTTAAATAAACTAACAAAAATTGCAAAGAGGTCAATTAGTTTTTTTTTTTTTTCACCTACACAAGAAATAAGTAAAGATGAGGCCAGGCCTTGTTTGTCAAAAGGAAGAATTTCTCATCACTAGTATCCTTGAAACTGATTTGATCCACTCAGCCCGTTGCAGTAAATCTGTACAGCATCAGCAGGTGCAACCATTAGCAGCTCAATGTCCTCTTAGCCAATGTTTGTGTGTTCTATTTATTCCAATCACAGTCATGGCACTGAATCAGGCAGTGCTATGGACAGATATTAAAAAATACTGCCTTTCCATTCATTTTAAATGGCCTTTTAATCTACATTTAAATTTGAATTGAATGAAAATGCATCACGTCGTTGTAGACAATGAAATAAAGGACTTAAAGAGATTGCAGAGCAAAGGTTAGCCTTTAGTGTCCAGAAACTACTTTACAGAAAAGCAATGTGCTTGTAAAGATGCAAGGATAAGGCAGAAATTATCTCCCCTTGTCATAAAAATATAGACAGCTTTTGGAAAACAAAGAAAAGGCATCAAATTAATGCTCAAACCTCTATAACATGAGCCTGAACCTCTCTACCTGTCACTTGTGATGAATATGCTCTTGTGAAAAGCCAGATTATTCAGAATTAGACATCTTTTCAAACTTTCGTGGTGCAGGCAGGTCTCTAAGGGAACAGTAAAAGTAGACCTCTGCATATAACAACAGTTTTAATGGCAAAAATTCATCAAAGTCTGTCAGGAGATATTTAATGTGTCAGTTAAGATAAGGAATAATGATGCTGGGGAATGCCACAATCTCCTAGTATAAGAGGAATTCTGTTGTTCACTAACATTAAAGGATGCAAACTGCCTTCTATCTGCAATGGGATGAAGAGGGATATCGACAGGATTCCTGACATATGAAAAGGATTCATGTTTGCAGATGGACTAAGGTAAACTTCAAGGGAGGATAAATTACAAACCCAAAATTATGACACAGAAAGCATCAAAACAGAGCTTTTCCTTTCCTGAAAATCTTTTCTGCTTGCAGATTTCCATGTGTATTTTCATACCCGACCACACCAAGAAGTTCTTAGAACATAGCTCTGAGCTAGGAGCCTTATTCACAGAGGAACTAAAGGGCTATGTGTTGTAGCTGTTCTGAACCAACAGTTCCCCAGTAAGTTCAAGCAACTGTGTTGATTTAATTGAGCTATGGACAAATCCCCAAATTACCTGCTTAAGATAATACTGAAGACTGGTGAGAATTGAACCTCATCTTTCTGCACCTCAATTCACTGCTTTAATTGTAAACCTGTTCATTCTTCACAATGTTTTTCTGCAGTCCTGTCTTAGCTCTAGTGAACCGAGCAGCTTCCTTTCTCACCAACCCTATTCTAAGTGCGTTTGTCCCTTCTGTTGAGGAACCTCCAAAAAGCAAGCAAAAGGCAAACTAGACTTTGATGGCCTTTTTGATACCATAGACAATTGCAGAGACCCTCTTTCATTGCATTTTCTGTAGAAATCTGTCAATTTACTTCTGAATAGTGTGATCTCATATGCCTTCATTTACACTGCTTTTAAAATACTTTTGACAGGAAAAAAACAATAGGGATTTCTATAACTCACCATCAGTAACCTCCAGCTGAGCCTTTGCTAAAATGCTTCCAGCTACTGTCAGAGCTTGACAAATGTAGTAGCCTGCATCAGACCGCTGAATGTTGGTAATAGTGAGGTCTCCAGTTGGTGACACTGAATACCTGCTGTTGGGTTGGAGAGGCTGGTTTGGGAAGAGTAGATTCTGCAAAGACAGTTCATCTTACATCAGTTCAGAAGACAAAAGCACCACTTTTCCCGCAGTGAGAAAGACAATGACTTTCCTTAAAAGCACTACATACAAACTAGAAGAAAAAGTACGTGTGGTTATGACTTTATGAACACATAGAGCTAGCTTTCCCTGCCTTGGGCAACTCGCAGTTTAAATTAGAAACAGCCCTTTGACAGCACACAGTGGCGTGTTCTGGCTGGGGGTATAGGCGAGGAGAAATTTTCCAACAATCACACTTGACAGATTTGTATTTGTGCCACATTCATCTTCGTTGTGAATGTAATTGTAATAATATACTTAGTTGGCCATCAAAACCAGGAGGGCACAATAGTACAAGAAACATTAGACAACTAGCAGAAAGAATTGAATCCTGGAGACTTGAAGGAGCACATTATTGTTTGCTTGAGTATGTCCCAGGCAAAGGAGAAAGTAAGGCTGTAACACAGAAAGCAAGCTGGGAGGAAGATACAAACAGGTCATAAAGTAGGAAGAGCTGGCAGAGCATGAGAGCTTAAAGGAGAAGTAAAAGGAAATTAAAAGTGAGATATACCAGAGGACAAAAGCAGCATGGAGCCTTGAGGGTGAAACGAAATGGTATTAGTCTGATGTAGAAATCATCAGAAAGAAAAAATAATTTCGTGTAGGGTAAGACATCAGTTAGCACAAAACAGGGAGATTAGCGTTTGCCTTTGGGCTGGATTGGAGGAAAGAGAGATGTCAATAAGAATAACCGTAATGGATGTAGTAGTTATTGCATATGATGAAGGACTGAATGAATCAATAGTACAGAAAAGGGCTGAAAGGGTTTTAGTGGAAAGGGCTATGTTTTCAAGGAAAAAGTTGTACTTTTTGGCACAGCTCTCGCTGTAAATAACAAAGAACAGGAAGAGGGAGGAAACGTAAACAGAAAGGTCAGCAGCATTGCTGAAAAGAGACAGAAAATGAGACAGAAAACGAGAGAAATTAAACAATAATTAAACAATAGTAATTCCAAGAAGATAGGATCTGTCTGTTATGTCAACACTAAGAAAAATACAGGAATAACCTAAAACACTGTTACCATGCTGTGATAAGCTTTCAGTCATTAATGCAGCTCTGTAGAGCTCTGCTGTGCTTTCTAGTGACAAGTTCTTAGTAACTGTTAAGCTTGACTATATGGGCTAAAAAGAAAATCTAGAAGTGTAGAGTAGGGTATCAAATGAATTTTCTGTAGATCTGCTTCTTCTGCAGTAGACCTTAATGGTTTACAAAAAAATATTTGGAAAAGACAAGCAATAAACTTGGATATAAAAGAATTCTGCTTTGAATTCATCTTTTTCTCTCTTGGTTTGGCAGTAAAAGGAGAGCGATATGTTTTATATAAGATCCAGCACTCCAAATATCCTTATAATTGTATTACCCTACGAGGCTACTTGTCACCATAGGTGAGTCCTTCTCCTTACCCCTTTTCACTGTCAATGTTTAAGAAATTTTTCACAGCAAATTTTCACTCAAAACTCAGTATGTACCCAAGTAAACATGTCAGAACCCTCTTTACCACTGCATTAGGAAGGGTGGTTACCCTTCTTTTTACCTTTAGCGTGGACTTGTTCTGGAAAGGTACCACATCCCAATAAATATTCTAGACATCAGGAGGAGTTAATCAGTCTCATGACTCCTCCTTTCAAAGACCAGTTATCTCTGCATTGTAAATTGTCCTGAATTACAGTGCAACCCTTTTGAAAATGTTTTTACAATTTCACTGGTTTTATCTAGCTGTCAGGCACAGTGGTGAAACACTGGGTTGCAAACAGGGACCAGAATCATCCCTGATATAATAGCACTGAATTTATCTCAAGGAAAACATTAATCCAGACAGTTTAAAGGTTACACATGCCCTGCCCTGGTGCATTTCATTGGTGGGCAGCTGTTGGGCTCTGGGGAAAAGGCTACCGATTACAAAGGACCAGCTGTTTATGCACAAGCTCGCACTAAAAATGACTCAGGAGGGAACAGCTCCCCTCCCTTCCAGCTGGTTGTGCTCAGAAACACAGGATTGAGAATTGGATACATAATGAAAGATGCTCTACAGTTACTGGAGTGGGCTAACACAACTACATAACATTACTAACAGTGGTGCTGTGAATGGTTCCTCGAGCAAAAGCAGAAGCAAGTGTTGTAAAGCCAAGCAACAACTTATAGCCAGGCACACAAAGGTGAAAAGTGAATTTGGCCAAAATACCTTCCTTTGGATTTGTATGATGCTAGACAGTATGTGAGGCTCACCTATTCTATGGCATCTCATTGCAAAACCTGGCAAGTTGAATATTGAGATGGTAACACTAACCTGTGATACTTCACTGATGCTCAATTAAGATTAACAAGAGGGTGTAGTGAATCACATTGAGCTACATTTCAAGGTTTGATTATAAACCATGTAGGTATCAATTTTTATGTTGCATTTATTTGCCAAAAAGACCATTCTAACCCTCAGGGATCTGGTTCTCAATATGGTAATTAATTTTCCAGGTTTGTAATTAAACAGCTTCAACGTGGTACAATCAGTAGGTAATAACATTCAATTAAAGACACAAGATGCATTTTCACCTTAAAATGTTTTTACCCTTGAAGTGCTACCAATAGAAGAGGATAAAATAGAGTATTAACACTTTTCAATTACGGTAAATGACTTTAATCCTGCAAATGATGTCCTACTTTAATTAGAAGCTCTTCTCTTTATTACAGCATGATGGATGTCCACTTTATTAGATTTAAGTGTGACACTATAAGCTCACTTTACATAAACATTACCATGTTATTAAAATGCTCTACAGGGAACGGTTTTGAAATGTTTGCTAGCACATCAGTACTTCCTACTTCAATTTCACTATGCTATTCTACTTTCCCTTTGGAACAATTTTCACCTTAGTGAGACTCACAATACTGTGCTTTTTCAGGATGCAATCCATGGAGGCTAGATCCAAAGTTCTCCAAATAATACACTGAAGGATACACACTGAAGATTAGGCTTACACCCATATGAGGTTACACCCATAAAGTAATAGTCTTCTATCTAAGCCACAAATGTAACAGAGCACAAAATGCTGTCAACTTTGGTCCTGTCATTCTGGACCAGTAACCAGACCTGGTGAGAAAGTGCAGCAGAAACAGATAGGGCAGTGCAGGGGATCTGTGGTTCAGTTCTTATCTCACATTGTAACTGAGCTGGTACACACAGTGCCTCCAGATTAGACAAAAGGCACCTCTGCACTGTGTAGCACAGTGTGGCTCCAAAAAGATTAATTTAGGTAATAGAGAAGGGTACATAGTATAGATACATAGATGTAGTTACGACAGTCTTCAACAGGGAGCTGCAAAGGCACTGTCGTTGGGCACCCATCTGCCCCCTTTAATCTTTTCTCAGGTACAGATTTGAATACAGTACCTAAAGTATTAGAATTTAACATACTAATATGAACTGTGTGTTCAAAGTGAGAAGGACTTTCTTCTGCTCTAACACCTTGCCAGTACAGCAACAGCAGTAAAAAAATATTATGGCAAGCTACAGAAGTTAGCATTGGCTGATGGCAATGTTGATCACTGCATCAGAAATTCTGCTTTTAAAATATGACAGTAAAGATCAAGGAAATATTTCCAAAACCAGATTTGGAAATTTCCTGAGACAATTTTACTAAGAAAGCATCTGCCTGTTCAAAACCTGTATCTGTAAGTGCTATGAGAATATGCCAATGCAAATCAGCTTGCTAGATATATATCTGCTTGATCATGTCTAGACAGGTTGTGAACTGTAATTACTGACTCTGATTAGTTAAAAACTGAGTCATACCTTTTTTTATCTACTATGCTTGTCTCACCCACCTGTTTATTGGGGGTTTTGGAATGAAGTCTTTAAGATAAATACTGTTGCTTTCTATATGTTTATATAGCACCTAGCACAAGTTTTACTAACTTAGAGGGCCTTTGAGCCCTTCACAATATTAACATTTCTAAATATCAGCAATAAAAACGCTGGTAGAGAACAGTGATAAGTTTAAAAGACAAATTCCTGTGAAAGATTTAAAGAACCTGTGAAGGCAATATAAATATAAATGATTTTCTTAAAATTTTAAGACTATAACTATTTAGAAAGGATTGAAAGAATGTAGGGGTGCTTATAACTTACCTGGCTTCCCTCTTTTTGCCAGAAAACAGCTGGCTGGGGATTTCCTTTAGTTTCACAAGGAAAAGTCACTGTTCGACCCTGGGCTACAATCTGGTCTCGTGGCCTCACCACAAACTGGGGGGGAGCTAGAAAGTAAGAAAAATCATGATGTAAATTTAGGATATTTTGCAAGGGGGACATGAGGAATATTGAAGGAAAGAGACAACATTATGAAGATTTGGTTTATGCCAAAGGACATGACGCCAGAAACATTAATTAGTATAGACAGAACTAATATATAAACAAAAACAACAGCAGCAACAAAAAGAGCAGCAATATCAGTGCGTGATATCCTCAGCAGTAAAAACAAAAGAAAGAAACATTACAACCATACATGCTACAGTAAATTCTGATGATAATAAATGCTAAGGAGCAGCAGTCAGGTGTTTATGATGCCAGCTCTGGATGCATTCTACGTTTTGTCTGGGCAGTACCCTCATACATACCTTCTGTGTTTCACAGAGCTTGTTGTTCTGCTAGAGCTATTGCATATTGCAATATATGAATTGCCCTTTGCAGTCTGCCCCTCTAAAGAGGAAGGTCTGGACGACAGCAGAAGGCCAGAAGTTCAAGAGCTCCTTCATTTCTCTTAGGGGCAATGAGTTCAAGAATGAAGGGGAAGGAGAATTTGCTAAAACAACACCTATTTGGAAGATGCAGATTTCAGCTTGTGCAAAGACAAGAAAGAAGCAAGAGTTGAAAAGTTAGTGGGCAGCAGTGAGTGGTGAGCAAGAAGGAATGGGTATTCCAGGAGATCAAGAAGAGACAAGGAAAAGAAGAAAGGAGAAAGAAGAACCAGAATTGGCTATGTTTTCAAGTAGATGGCATTAACAGTGTTCAGAAACAGAGGACCAGAAAGCACAGTCAGAAGTGAACAGTTTCTAAAAGAGACATGTAGCTTGTCTTGTCTGGAAGCAGTGATGGAGAATAAAGAGTCAATGCTTGGTGAGAAAAAGAAGGGAGAGAAAAGGTGTTAATGTGCAGAAGAAAAGCGAGGAAGAAGCAGTGTTGGAAGATTTGAAAGAAAAATCCTGACATCAGTCACTATGCTGAGCATGATGCGATAAAACAAAGGACTTTTCTATGCATGACATGAAAACCCTCCAGTCTTGGCTCAATATTGGAATTCACTGGAACTGGATTTATACTATTTGGCATATCTTAAAAATGTAAGTGGAATCTCCAAGCATTTCCATCAAAAAAACTAACTGTAGGGGCAGGCTGAAGAAGTGGACAAAAGAGTAAAAAACCAAACAAACGAACAAAAAAAAAGCCCCAAACCAAAACCTCACGTTCCTTTTCTTCTATTCCAATATTGGTTTGGTGGTTGTGGAGAGGGATGCTTTAGGAACACTAAGCTTTTAGGTAAACAGAATTTAAGTGTTTTAGAAACCCATATTTTCACCATTATAATTACAAACTATTTAATTAGGCACGAAGAGCAATCAAGACCCAGCTTCCGATTACACCTGCTGACAGCACAGACGCAAATCTGCTAACTGCATCAAGATATATGCGGATCTGAGTTTTTTGAACACTATGCCGTTCCCAAGGCTTTACAGATCAGCAGGAGCCTCGAGAGCACCAGTTGAATAGCACTGGTATAATGTACAACAGGAACTGTAAAGCACTTAATAAACATGAAACACCATCAATTTTGAAGGCAGAGGGAAAGACATGAGGCATCTTCTCTCTGCTTCATACTTCTAAACACAGATTTTAGCCTCTCTGGAGAGAGAATTGTCTACCCCTTCCCCAGGCCTCAGCAGGTGTTATTCTTCTGAAACGGATGCAGGGCTAGGTTCTCTGCTGCCTGCCCATTTATATCCACATGTTTTGAGGTTTCTATAAGAGCTTAGGTGCTGCTACACATAACCTAGAATCCAATCTCATGCTGCACTATTCCTGAAGTGCGGGACTGCAGCAAATTACTTGTTTTTCCTTCACTTTGTTTTACCTGGTATATCTGTATGCAGTCCCTACAAGTGTCAGAAAACTGCAGTGTGGTAATCAGCAAGTTTGTTAATTCAGTCATATGGCAAGGGAAAGAGAGAAAGACCTTTAGATTGTGAATTAGAAAGCCTACTTTACAGTAAGGTATCTCTACAGTTCTGACCACCTACTTAATAAAGGTCACTGAATTTGTTCACTGTTTGATGCTCAGCCATACAGAAATTCATTGTCCTGGATATTAATATATAATCAATAGGAACCTCTGGCAGAGCAAAGAACAGGCAACCTCTAACCTCTTCAGGTGTTACATCTGCATTTGACAGTAACTACGCATGGGTCCTATGTCTGTGCTGCTTTATGGATGGCCTGAAGACCATAAACCCTTTATTGTGACGCTAAAAACCTGCTGTCAGAAGACAATCCTATAGATCATGCAGAAGCATGATCAATGCCTAAGATCCCTTTGTAGGCATGCTTGTTGTACTGGGAGCAGGTTATGCAGGCAGTGCCCTGAGACAGTTCAACAGAAGGAAGAAGGGCTTGGCATTTCCATGAGCATATCTTTAAAATCATGTAACAAAGTAAATGTAAAATAGGTAAGTTTAAGGGTTCACTGGAAACATTCTCACACACAGAGGGCTGTACTGTAAACTAATAATCCAAAACTCTGAGAAGATGCAATAGAACTGAACTTGTTGCTGTAGCAGACTTCCCAAGGAGCAAATTAACATAATTTGGTAGTCAAGGAACAGTAAATATAAGCATCCTACTTTCTACCTAGTTTCTAGTTCCTGACCTACCCTCAACTTTGAGTATCTCTCACTTTCCTGAGAGCAGACAAAGGATTATTTCTTTTGCAAAATGAAACAAGGAAAAGAAGCAGGAATTAAGGCTGTAGCTCAGTCCAGATAATCTAAATGACATGGATTGACTCTCTTGCTCTGCTGTCTCCTCGCCATACAGCAAGTCCTCTCTAGCATTTGCTGTACTAGGTGTAACAGAAGATCCATGGCCTTATAACACTCAAAAATGTTTTCATTGTATCAGTTTTATATCAATTTCTAATTGTATAATGCAAATTGAAAGCTGAAAGTAACAGTTAATTATCACAGGAGAAATTCTTGGTCAGTAGACCAAGACAGCCAATCAGTAAGACACCCATTATCTCCAGAGAATGCAACATGACCCTGCTCAGAGACAGCAAGACTACTTTGGGCTCCTCAATTTTCCTAAAAAGAGAGCTCATTATTTTCATATATAGATGCTGTTTATAAAAATAGATAAATATTATTACTCCCATTTTGCAGAAAGGTTAACTGAGATTATGACTTGCTCAAAGCCCAGCTTCACTGGAATGTTGAGCAAAATCTCATTCAAGCTATTATTGCTTCTCTCAGAGTAGGTGGATTTTTAGAACATTTTGAATAGGTACAGTGAGAGAAATAACAGCAGGCTTGATATGCTTCAGCTGTTAAAGTTATATGGTACTTTAATGCTTAATTCAAGCTAAACATTAAGGTCATTAGAAGAATCTGTCGAAAAAACTGTTATGAAGCAGCAGACCGAGTGTTGTGCCTATCAGACTATTATCTTTCACTGTTTCAGATGTAATATTAACCGCATTGGGATAAACAGAATGGAAAAGCTCTTGTTTAATTGACATTTGAAAGACAAAGACAATAGCTCTAAATGGAAATATATTGCTTGGATTCCAGGGGACCAGCCAAAAAAAATGCGAATAAAGAACAGGTAAGACTATAGACTATAATGTACTTCTATTGAAACATCTTGCCTTTTCTCTTTTTTTGAGAAATGTAAATAGTACACAGTAAATTAGATTTGATTTCTGGCAAATTATGCTTTGATACTACATTCAGCAAGCGCTGGTTTCAATCAATGTCACACTAAAGCTCTGTTATGGTAATAGCCGCTTGTGAGGCTGAGCGGGATGATATGGAAATCAGATGGTAGAACATGAATAGGCAGCATAGGCCATATGCAAGAGGGCTTTGAGATGAGGGGATGGGGGGACCCTAAGGTTAATCATATCATGTTCAGAACTGTTTTTACAGCAAAGAACAGTATTCTACTGCAACAATTAAAATGGAGACAGAAATGTATGAGCAGTAGTAATCATTAGTTATGTTATTCAAAATGGGAAGAGTGAATTCTGTTGAATTCTTTCTAGATGCTTTTTTTGTGCATGACTGAATGGATCTTTTAATCAAATAATAAACGTACATGAAGGTAACCTCTACTCAAGTGTCAAAGAGCTTTGGGTTAAAATAAAACCAAAAACAAAAACTGCAAATTATTTCAAAGGGATTTCTTAACTCTTCTCCAATCTTAATAAGTTAGCAGAATCTCTAATCTCATGGGATGGATTTCATTAATTTCTTTTCCAGCAGTGTTGTTGAATACTAAAGGTTATGCTGAGTCACCAGAAGCTGATAAAGCCGCTTGCTAGACTGAGACAGTGAGTTCATCCCTCCTAGGTGAACTCTGGTGACCTGATAAGAAATGTGGCAGAAAACTCAGTAGGGGAAGGGAAAATTAGCACAGAAAAATGTGAATTTATAGCAGAAATTTCACTGATTCTGTGTCAAGTACAGGCAACATTTTCATCCAGTGACACAGTTTTTTAAGTTGATCTTGTGATTTGTGGTTTACGTCGATTTCAATGATCCTAAAGGAATTTTATAATCACGACTTGTTCACAGTACCTGCCCCAGACCAGGTGTCCTGGGGTTCATACATTATATTGCTGTGATTTTAATTAATAGTAGATATTGTAGCAAGTTTTAGTCCAACATTGCTGCCACAAGAAGAAATGGAATGGTTACCCCAGCAACTAATATCAGTGGGATTTTGTGTGTCATTGGTTAAATCTGTCTAGGTGGTCTGGGAGATACTGGACTTTTGGATGCTTTTGTGATACAAATGTAAAAGAAATATATAAGTCCCTACTTATACACTTTGCTGTAACACTTCTATTTGGATAACATGATCTGCCCAAAAGTGCAGTTGCGAAAGTCTAGGAGTTTTCAAAGATGTTTTGCAAGGCTACTATTACTGATGGAGTAAACAGAAGAAAACAGAAAACATGTCCAGTCTCAAACACCAGAAACCTGGGCTGAGTCAGCAGTTATTTCCTCCGGAGTTTTCTAATGGGTACTAAAAGTGATGTGCAAGTCTTAGGACACAAAGTTGTACGTGCACCATTAGCTATGACTAATGATAAATCAAGGGTGTAGCCTCTGACACAGGAGCCATTACAGAAGCCTGAGAGGATGTCAGCCTAGGCCTACTATTAATTCAGATATTTCTTCCCAGGGTTAAACTAATGGAAGTTAAGGATGGTCATTTTCTATAAAGTGAAAATGACTTGTGGTGTGCTCTGATGATTTGGTGTGTTCACAGACAGGGAAAAGATTAACTTTTTAGTATGCTAGCTACAACTGAGCTTCCAGAAAAATGAGTTTCTTTTTTTTTTTCTCTGCTGTGAGTATTATGTTAACATAAGAATCTATAACTATTCCTGTCTTGGTTAAAATACATAGGAAGAAAATTAACTATCCCAGCTGAAACCAGGATAATTCTGTATGAGTGCAGTTGGACTTTGAAACAAGAGCACAGATCTCATTCTGTGGACATCATGTTTTAACTATGTTCTCTTTCCTTGATCATGTACAATGTTCTCTTTCTTCCATGACTTTGTCTTCAGGTGGATGGTTCTTCCAATGCAAATTAGGAATGGGTAGGTTCTGGGGATAGCAAATGATCCATGAAGCCCTTCACTAAATCAGTAATACTATTTTAAAATTACACAGTTGAAGGTGGCAAAACAGGTACTTGGTTTGCATTCTTCTGAAAAGCAGCTTCCCATAACCTAGGGGAGTATGAGTAATCCATAGCTCTGATATCATCTCTAACATTGACACTGCTTCAAAATTAATTCTCATATGTCCTGCAGCAACAGATCAAACAGACAAAATTAGAAGCACAGGGGGCAAGTGGGGAGAACTTTTTGAAGGTTGAATGAAAGGAAGCACTGGAAAAGGAATCAGGCTACAGTAGGGCAGAAGTAGAGAGCAAGGGGAAGTGAGGCCTCAGCGAGTTTAGTACTAGGACCAGTTCTCCTGTTAAGTGTCCTTCATGCTGCCCCTCTCTCATGGAAAGTGAGAAATTCCATTTGTTTTCTTTCTTTGTTTGTTGCTTTCAGATAAGCCATGTACAAAAACACCAGTGTGAAAAGAGAACACTAAACTTTCCTTCATACCTGGACTAATTGTGCTAATTTTCAATTTAAATTCAGGTTGAGAATTTCACATAGAGCAACATTTCTATCTCCATTCGCTCTGAAACTCTGAAGCAGATACTCTCTGAAAGCATGGACGTATTAGCATTTGTTTTTCTTTCTTTGCCAGAGGTGGAAGAAGTCTAGAGAATCAATCAATAAAACCTGCTAACTGTCCTATGTATTTTGACACATGAAATCTCTTTTATCCCTGGATGACCTAAGTGACAGAAGTGAGTTAAATCTGCATGGTGGAAAAAAGAGAAGCAAGATAAACAATAATGAAAGAAGCAGGTTTGGTTTATAGTCAAAGTTTCCCTGACAATTTCGATTAACGTAACTGCAAAATCTGCATTTATTTTAATAACAAAAGTTGAAGCACGCACACACAAAAAATACTATCATGGATTTGTTCTCCCTTCTTTAGAACTCTAGAACTAATGTCAATAAAACAAAACTGTGAGAATAATTAGAAAAATCCATCTCTGTTTTCTACATGACAGAAACGAAGAGCATCTATTTTGTATCCTCCACCCCCTTTTCCAGTTGTCTGAGTTCAACAGCAAAGCATTTCTGAACCCCTCCTCCTCTTTGTTTTATGGTACATTTAGATATTAAGTTTAAATACCTGGTCTGAATTTCATCTCAGCATTAGACTGTAGCCTCCTCTCATTTAATCATACATCTCTGTTTTATTATAGCTTGTCCAACCACCTCTTTTAAGAGATCCCTGTGCCTTACAGATGCTCCCAGAAAATCCCTTCCACAAAGCCCTTCACTTAGTTTTGATGCATATAAAGAGAGGCAACACTGATTCTGTCTGCCCAATAACTTAAATTACTCAGGACTTTCTCTATCCTAGACAATGCTTTCTAACTTCTTTCTTTTTCCTCAAGTCTCTCAGATTCAGGATATACCACTTGCTCAGATCAGATAGAAAAGATGCGTTTTCCCAAAATCTTCACATTTCAGCCTGCTTGCTGATGTAAACCGCACCATTACAGAATGGCTTTTGCTACTATACTTTCTGTGAGTTTAGCAAACAAAACAAATTATGCCAACAAAACAACATGTAATCTGCCGTGATTCCTTTTCATGGGAGATAGCAGGAGGGTTTGCTGGTAATGCGTTTAAAAATGAAAAGCATACCCCTTGCTGATATAGTAAGATTTCATCAAAATAATGAGCGTAATCTGGTTATCTCCTTCAGAAAAAAAGCATGAATTCACATGGTGAAGAGCTAAGAAGACGATGAGAAGAGTAAAGAGCTTAGACAGGCTAATAAGCTACATCTACAGTGAGAAAGATGAATTCCTGGCTTGTTTACGCTTGAGAATAAAAAAGGCAGAGAGGACAATCTCTGCTCAATTTGGGCCACTGTTAAGTGAAGAGAGGAAAAGGAGCGAGGAAGAAAAAAAGACTCTTTATGGTGACTGAAAATGCTAGTGTTCAACAAATAGGGCACACAGTAGTTTTGCTGTTGAGTAATATCCAGTAATTACCTAACTGTAATATGGCTAGCAGCAACTGAGCAAATAAGTAAAGGGAAAAGTGAATAGATTAATGTATTGAGCTCCACATTGCTCTTAAAGGAAACGTAAGTGACTTAAAGGAAACATAAAGGGAAAATTCTGGGGGGAAGCAACCAACACATCAAAAGACCTTTTCATACACTCATCTTCAAAGACTTATGAAGATACCCAGAATCCACTGAAGTAAGAAAATAATGCCTTCTGATTTGAGCATGCTTCTGGAAGGTTAAAAAAGATTTACACACTGAACTTCCTAAAACCTTCCCAAGCTGGAGTTCAGCAATAAAAAAATGGTGCTTGATCACTTCCTGCACTTGCTGTAAATGTGTTTTCTCTAATATGAGTGCTAGTAAATACTTGGTGCCATAGTGGAATGAGCCAGGATATCACAATATGACATGCTAAAACTTCCAGTACATATACTGCCATCTTTCACATCTATCATTGAAGAAGAATCCTCCTCTATCAGCTCTTCTGTGTTTCTGTTCTGACTGCTATCTGGCATACCTAAGAAGACTTGGAGGAGCTGGAACTGAAGCCATGTTTTGTAGACTAGTACTTAAATGCTGGGTGGTTAATGTGCTCAGTGTCCACTTGCTAAGCCATTCTGGCCTATATACTCCAAACATATTTCTATGGTATCTGAAGTCATTACAGGATTCAATTTTATGTCCAGTGGCAAAAATGGACTTTTGCCAAAGTAGAAATGATGGGACTTTAGGATTTTTAGTCTGGTTTTTAAAAGGCTAAGAAGCGTCAGGACAAGTCAGCTTCATATTTTAGCTCTTCCTGGTATACAAAGAAATCTCAATTTCATTCCATGGCAACCTTTTCTCTTTAATCTGAAGAATTTGCCTATTTTATACAAGAACGATGTGTTATTCTTTCACTCATGGAAAGAACAAATCCAAGAAGCCTAATATCCACTCATGTCCTTACCCTCTTCTGAAAAGTTCTATAGGTGGTAGCAGGCAGACAGGATATTTTCCACACTGTGATACAGATCTGAGATTTCTGCCACTGCCAAGCATGATCTCACCTCTTCCGACACACACCAATTGCCATTACTGAGCTTTTATAAATCCTCAGTGTCTCTAGTGAAGGTGACATATTCATGAACATACTAAAAAGAAAAGCATTCATCCTACACAGACTTTCCCTACAAGAGTCAGAATGGAGAAGAATAGAGAGAGATGCTTCTCACCAATCTGCACCATCTAACAACAACAAACAACATAATTTCTAGTCACAACACCTAATGCACTTTAAGATACAGTCCTTTCTATTTTACATTTCATGCTGCACCACCCTTAACAGATCATTAAGTCATGCCAGGCTGATTTATGTCATGAAAACTTCCCAGAGCAGAGTGAAATCCATCATACAGTCACATTGCACTTAACTGTGAATAGACTGTGTTTAATTATTAT
The DNA here is from genome assembly GCF_034315485.1 of Pezoporus occidentalis. Classification (NCBI taxonomy): domain Eukaryota; kingdom Metazoa; phylum Chordata; class Aves; order Psittaciformes; family Psittacidae; genus Pezoporus; species Pezoporus occidentalis. The sequence continues at coordinate 1,624,408 of NW_026916093.1, read as the reverse complement.
GAAATTTGGAAAATTCACAGCATGTGTCTTATTTGTTTCTCTCTTCTTTAACATGGGAGGGAAGTTTTTGTAGCTTGGTTGGTCTCCCATTAGTGGGAGATTCTCCTTAGTGAATTCCAAATACTTAATTCCTATCCAGGTGGCAAAAGTATTGCTATTTGCTGCACGTAGCTTCTTTCTGGGAAGAGAAGTCATAATAAATGACAATAAATTAAGTAAATCTGACATACTGCAAGGCAACTGAAATGTAAAGAACTGTATTTTCACTTGGATGTAGTTGAAATCAATTCGAAAACTGAGTACTCTGTCATCTGAATGACTTCTTGGATGATTAGTAAAAAGGTAACTGAAACATCAGACAGATCTTCATAGATCTTTAATTTGAACTTCAGGTCTCCCTTCTCAAAGCAGTTTAACAACTGCTGTTGAAAAGAAGGTTAGTGCTACTTTCAGTGGGACTATATGAAACTTATGCTCCTCCCACCTTTTGTGCTGCTTTTAGCAGCTATTTCCCCATCCAACTGCCATAAGAAACACAGCAGAATGCAAAAGTGAAAAAAAAAAAAACCACTAACTTGCTCATCTGGAAAATCCATCTAATGAGTTAAAATGGTCTAAATAGGGATAAATATCTTGTTTCCTAAACCCATCTGTTGTAAATCCTGTCAGAAATCTTTTCAAAAGGTTATAAATAAGAGAACATCTATTTTAGAAATGGGTAACACATTTATGCCTAGCAGCAAATCCAAACATGACGAGTAATCTGGCATAGAGTTGTTAAATTCACCAGCTGCCATCCACCTCGGGCAGAATCGTACCTCGTTTTGTCTATGTAGTATGTACCATATGCTAATAACTGCTTGAACATGGCCATTGGTAATCTCACTCCTGAATTTTCCACTCAAGCTGAAATTTAAATAAAAATGTCACAACTAACAGAATATAAATATTTGAAACAGGAAAAACTGAATAGAAAATGAAAATTATTCCATTTGCAACAAGAATTGCAATCCTGGAACATTAAAAGTATGTTTCTCTATTCTTCAGTGACAAGCCATTGCAAGAAAATGGTTTGGTCTTGTTTAAAACACAACAAAGACAAACCCTGTCTGCTTTGAATTGGAGGTAGTGATGAAAGGTAGAGGTACCTATAAAAGTCTCCGGTGTTACAAAAGAACATAAACTTTGAAACTGCTTCCCTGCAGTTTAACATATACGTATGACTACATAAATATACTTTCCTTAAAACATCAGCCTCCTTGAGATCTGCAAGCTTGCTACCATTGAGTAGTGTTTGCCGTAGCCACCTTTCTGTAAGGAGAGGTATTTTTGCTCTGCATTCTGGTGAGCTTCCTGAACAAAAAAAGATGCAACAAACTTTGACTCACCGTTCTTGTCAAATGACAATTTTAACAGAAGATTGCTTGGGCTTCTTGGTGGAAAACTAGTGGCGGAGAGGGAAGTTACTTTGTTTTGACTTAATGGGCTTTAAATTTTCAAAACTCAGGATAGGTAGCTGCCTGCTTTGCCTACTCTTTGAATGAAACAGAGATATGAACCGTAGAGATCAGTTTCATTTCAGATCCTTAAGCAGAAAACAAGAAAGATATAGCTACTGTATGGACAACATTGCCTTTTCTGCAGGCACAGGAACAGATGAAAGTGATGTAAAGAAACTGATCTGCTTATACACGGCAATTACACACACACTTGTACAGTAGTTCTATATGTTAAGTATCTTTGGGGTTGGACTTATTTACTTAACAATCTTTTCACAGCTCACAAAGACAATCACTAAATTAAATAGTTTGATAAAGACCATATGCTCATATAATAATTAAGATCAACCATTCTAATTTGTTTCCTGAATAAACCACGCAAAAGAAGAATTTCCTTTGTACCAGATGTTCGCTTGCAACAATATAAAATAGCATAGGGAGGGAATATGCCAAACTGACAACAGAATGGTCACACAAGTGGACCATAAACCTGGACATAAGGACTTGAGACCAGAAGCCTCTGTATAAGCTTTGAAAATGGAATCATGAATGACTCAATGAAAGGTCTTGAAAAAAGAATCCGTGGAGGTATCATTAACATTGCTGAAACCTATCATTTTCTTGTGACTCTCCAGTCATCTGTTTTATGTGGCTTTCACAGAGCCTGAAAGTCTCTACTTTGTGATGTTTCTTCTTGCCTTTAAGAGTCAGCAAAGTGAGAAAAATATCTAGAAGTAAAATACTTTTAATGCTGTAGCATTTTCTTAGGGAATGAAGAACGAGCCATAAACCCTCCTCTCTCTGAGAGGTTTATATTACAAGTATACTAAACTCACACTAGAGTTTCTAAGCAAAGGAAAATTTTCTTATGAATTTACTCCAGATTTACACTGTTACATCTCCTGGGAATTAAGTTCTTGAGAACTAGCATAATGCCAGAATAATACAGTAGTGACTGGGGCTTAAAGCTTGCTATCAAAATCCCAAACAGAGGACAGTGACCTTCCATTCTGCACAGGGAATTCTCCAGATGTCAATAAGCTATGCTGTGACTGCAGAGGTAGTTGGCTTGGTTCTATGTATGCTAGTCTAAGCAAGTTAATAAGCATGGGATCACATTAGTTCTTGAAAGAGAGGCTTAACCTGGATTTTACCTTTAAATTTTTCCAAAATTTCTTCCTCTTAACAATAAAGAGCTGTGACAAGTTCAAACTCACAAACTTTAGTCAAAACCTAACAAAGGTTCTGCCTAAAGACCAAATCTCTCATCAATCTCCATAAAACCCAGTGCAGACTTCTCACGCTAATCCAAACAGATCAGAGTAATCTTATTATTATTCTAAAAGATACAATTAAACAGAAACTACAGGAATCAGAAGAGCAGTGCAACTAGTTAAATTATTTAGAAAATTCATATAGGCACAGAGAAAACATCTGTGAAAGAAAATGAAATAATCTGTTCAGGATATTTTGGAACACCAAAAGTGAATTTCAGCTACTGACAGTTACAAATTTTCCATTACGCTCAGTCATACTTTTATAAATCTCAGAAATAATTTCAAAGGCATAGGAATAAAAAGTAAAATTTTCAGTGTGAAAATTAAAAATCCAGGGTTGTGTTCCTCTGGACTTGTTATTCCAAACAGCCTGCATCCTATACAGTGCATTCCAAAATGCACTCCAAGATGACCAAAGACAAAAAGCAATGATGAACTTTCATAACAAGCACAGAAATCGACTCTATTCCCTCTTCGATTTTAGGACTACTTCATTTCAAAACTCTCTGAAAGATACAAGTAAGACAGGACATGCAAAGCCTGTGCTTTTACTGCTATGCAATAAAAGCATAATGAGCTGATCGTGTAGGGCCTGATAGAAGCTCACCAAAGTCAAAACAAGCCTCTCTGTTGATTTCAATGGCTTTTATACCAGGCCCTTAAAGAGACTGTTAAAAGCAGCTGAATGAGATTTTGGCTAGGTATCATCACACCCACCCTGTTTAGATGATTGGTATTTATTGGTGATTAGGCAAATGCATTTACACATGACACAGCAGAAAACACAAAGTTTGGAAAAAGCACTTTGTCAGTCAAAATCACTTGCCTGGGGTTAGACAGTTAAAACTATTAAGCACTGGCTGCTAATTCCAGCCAGTTAAATGCTGTTGCAAATGAAAGATGAAGCATTGCATGAAGCCATGCTAAAATGGATAGAAGGATGGTTACTTACCAACGGGGCGAGCTGTTGACATTACAATGGTGTAGTGAGAACATAAAAAAGAAATTAAAAAAAGAAAAGAATATCTGTCAGAATGCATGACGTGTAATGTTACCTTCTACTATGGATACTACCATGATTGCTAACCCCTCAAATGACAGCCTAAGTACAATATTTACTGTTGTTGCTTAGTCACGTGCCACTATTATCACATTTACTTGAGCATAGCATCTAAACAAGCTGACTGGAACCATTCTCTGAGAAGCATTTTTAGTATCTTCACATGCCATCATCAAGTATCATTGTTAATGCCTGATAAAAGAAAAATTGCATTGCATTAGCACAAACTTTCGGACCAAGATGAACACATTAATTTAAGCCCCAGACTGCCAAATGTCATGCCAGTAAATGCAAGGTGTTTGCTTTCTGAGTCAAATACCAATTGAATTTTAAGCATGACCAGTCAGTACAGCAGTAAGGGCTACAGAAAGCCCAGGACAGTTTTTCTCATTCAATAAAGGGCGTGAAAGTTTACAGCACACTGCTTTTTCCTCACTGACAGTGCTGATGAAAATATAACAAATAGGCTGAAATGGCCGCAGGGATTTCAAGCCAGAACTTCCCAAATCACTGCTTAGATAACTTCTACTTCCTAAAAACATTGCTGCTAAATGATCGACAGTTTAATACTGTTTCAGGCTGATACAAAGATTGAAAGCTGCTGCTGCTGCTGCAACAAGTTGATTTCTTGATTATAGCAACAGCCCTTCATTATACTTGTGCTCGGGAAGAGGCCTGTCAGTCCCTCTGTTAATAAAATAAAGACATCCCCTTTCAGAAGAGCTGAAAAGTTGGACATAAAATTGACTCCAGGTTGCAACTGTGTAGGCAAAACTTCCCTTATTTCAGCAGCAGAAGTAGCTACAACATTCTGAGCAACAGCACAGGGATTTCCCCCCACACCTTTTTCTTTTTAATAAGTTTACCAGCTCTATATGCTTATGTGCAGGCTAGGGCCAAATGCAATATATGCAGATGCAAAGGTAACACAGTATGCAAGGACTTTCTTATTTTTCAGCCTTTCTATGGCTTTATCTCTACTTTGCAATACCCACTTTGTTTAACTATCTCAAGCCTGCTGCCCCTTATCATCCCATCATCTATTTGAAGACTTTCTGGCTTCTGGTATTATGGACTTATTCCTTCTTCTGCAGAGAGATGGGGAATAAGGGTGAATATGCATCTTTCCAAGACAGGGCATGAAGGCTCAGTCACAGAATTCAAATTCTGTTGTTGTTTGTGCCTCTGTAACACAAACTTCCTGACTGCATCCTCATCCCTTGGCTTTGAGAAGATGGAGCCATGCATGAAGGAGCTAAGGATTATGCTGTTGTTGCCAGGTTTGCAGTAGTAACTACATAACACCTGCAAGGAGCAAGGTGCCCTCAAAGTACATTCTGAAATGCTACATGGTTTTGCTCTTCTGCATGTCAAGCGGTTACGGTAAAAGTGCTTTCGGACAAAACTGGCAAAAGTTTAAGAATTTATAATTAAGGCTTCCTCTAACTAAAAAGACTGTTGTTTGTGGTCCTGTTAAAGTCAATGTGAGTTTGCTCAGTCCTTTGTTTTCAGAAAATTCAGAGTAATAGCCTTCTATATTGAATTTCTTGTTTTTTTTTTTTCTCATTTTCTGTCATATTCTGAACATTTAATATGCTTATAATATTGTGGTTTCTTTTGTGTTGGATAAACACTATCTATTTGACTGTAAATGAGAAACCCAGGGGGGTGGTGAAGGGGGGAGAGTATCCAAGATAATGAAAACCTGCTTTTACTGCAGGAAAATCGATTAAATTATATATTTCCTCAGGTTTTTTTCACCTTAATTTCATCAAGTTCAAGCTTCAGTGATTTCAAAGGATTTTTTGCTTGGTTCTAGCTATTGTTTATATCACAACTCTTGGTAGCAAATCTGCAAGGCTTGCTCCAGTATGTAAAAAGTAGACACAAGCCTAGGAGCGTATAAAGTCCAGTGAATTGGTTGCCAGGTTTGTCGGATACCATGACTGTGCCTGTGACAAAATAGAGTGAGAGTATATCTGGGAGTTCCCTGCAGTGACTATTTTTCTTATAATACATAATGGAAGAACAATTTCTTACACAAGCATATAGCAGGTAAACCCATTTCTTCAGCTTAAAATGGGAAGAGCTGCATTATCACTTATTGTCTAAAGTGAACACTGAGGTGATATTTTAGGAGATGGATTATCACAATAATCTTTTTTCTTTGTTATATACTAACATCTCCCCCCCAGCAAAGCCACTCGGTTCTTTTTTTTTCCCCTTTGAATTCAGCAAATTAAACTGAACTGTGTCCATGCATTAAATGGATGGAAATGGAAGCTGGCCTCTTGGGTCAGTTGACCCCAGTTCTAATAAAGCAATCCATTGAGACTTTGAACATTTGATTTAATGTGTATGAAAAGAGGAGGACAGATAAAGCTAAAAATGTTTTTATTAACCTTTCACAGCTCTACTGAAAACCATCAGCATGCACCACTAAACTGTGAAATAGTGTCTGCATGATATCCATTGTACCAAATTGCTGCTTATCTTTTGCAATGAAGTAATAACTATTATATTTTATTTACTCATATGGAAATATTAGTCTAGAAACTTTTTCTTTCCCTGTAATCTTTAACATGTCTATATCTACTGCCACAAAAGACATTTTGGCAACTCATTATTCTACCGGTCTTAAAACCTGCTCACATCAAATAGCAGCACATAAACAATGAGTGGATATCAGAGACCAAGAATATTTTAGAAGAGAACAGGTTAGTCTTTACCTTGTAATACTTACAAAATTTAATTAGAATTTTCTTTTCCTTTGGCTAGGGTTCATCTTTCAGATAAGGAGTAACGGCAGAGAGTTTAATTATGGCAGAGCTAGTCACATAAACACATCTGCACTATGTTTGCCATTAATAAACATGGTTACTTACTATATTCCTTATACTGACTAGAGAAAGAATAATACCCTAAGCTGATGGCTCACATATTAAAGTCTATGCTCACAGTTATGTGGTGCTTGCTTATGCATATATATGCATCTGTTCAATAAAAAACAACAACATTGGAACAGCTCTTTAACTGCAGGGAGATTCTATCCTACTGGAGCCAGTTCAGATTTTGCTGGAAACACAAACAGGACCAGGATTTCACCTTTGTTATAAATCAGTGCATTTCAGGCAACGGCAAAGGGTATGTGAAACCCAGACAATACCAGGTAAGGACATGATCCACTTCATTAGAAAGCAACTTATCCATATAGGGGACAGGCCCTCCCTCCACAGGAACACTCACCTCGCACAGTGAGGGTAGCAGAAGCTTCCACTTTTCCAACTCGATTCTCGGCAATGCATGTGTAGGTTCCTTCATCTGTGCTCATGGCCTTCTTAATACGCAAAGTATAGTCATCTTTGATGTCATACCTGCGTTACAGAAAAAGAATGAGAACACTCTCTCTGGACAACATTAATGAACAAAAACTCTCACCTGGAACATGCCAGTCTGAATCTATCCTGGAGCCAACTTTGGAAGATGAATTATTATCTAGCATTAGATAATTCCACCAAGCATTAATCTTCATGACATTTTTATTGCAGTCTGCATTAGTTAAAAACTTTACATAAAATTAGTATTGCTATGTTCACTCAGTATTAGGGCTTTATTAATAATATCATTCACTTTGTCCTTGATCTAGAGCAATAAGATAAAATTAAGCTATCAGACATCAGTTATCAATACATGACAGCTCAGGTTTATCATGCCTTTAACTATGTGAGCTATGCTTTTTACCTTTTGCTGATTTGGAAATTTCCCTTTATATATAGTTTCTCTCTACAGCAGCAACCCCATAGGGACACTGCAAACATGTTGGTAGGATCTGACACTACACAATTACAAACAATAAAAAATATATTTAAGCTCTGGAAGGTGACATTTATTGAAGAGGAACATAAAAGGAGATTTATCAATTTCACGAAATGATTCATTAAGGGTGGACAATGACATTTTCTCTTAAAATAAATCAGAAATAATTCAGTTATGCTTTGTCTGTTTTTTTGTTGTTTTTTTTGTTGCTATTGCTGTAATAATTCTAAAACTATGAAGATGTATAACACTTGAAATAATACAAAGTACTTCAGCATGCAGTGAACATTCATTCTCGAAGCATTTAGAGCGCTTACACCTAGAAAAATATTTTCAGTTAAACTGTTATTATCCTGTACAAGTCATGCTTACATTTTAGGCTCTAACAAACTATTGTAGGCTCTGATCCAAAGCTCATTTATGTCAATGGGAGACTTTGTCTTGTATGAAATTTCTTTGGCTTCTAAATCAGGAAACCCCTGTTTTTCAGCACTGATATTTTACTCTTGAAATACTTTCTTGTAAAATTATTTTCACCAACATTTCTTCTAGACATAAGCCCATGATACTTCAAGTCACCTTGGACCTAGAGTTAGCTTCGGATTCTCATGCATTAAACAGTGAAATTGAATATGAAACTAAAGAGATATCTTTACTGCAGGAGATGTCAGTACTCTTTCTCCCTGCATACACACTTATGACATAACTTCAGAAGAATTAATTTACTTTCTCTATGTTATACAGTAAAGAAGACCTTGTAGACTTGTTCAGCAAACGTACTGAAATCATATGGAAGAGCACCCTTAAATGTTTTGATGAATAAGAATGCAGCGCAGCTAGTTACAGGAATGTTGTAAGCCTCTATGATTATTTTTAAATGCTTATTTCTGTGTACATAATACACATTGCTGTTGGTTCCTGTAGGATATGTTTGTAGAGAGAGCACTGTGTGGTAACAGAGTTTAAAGCATCTTAACTCAAAGGATACTATAAGTTGAAACATTTAAAGTTCTGTTATGTCTAATTAAAGCTCACAACATCAATTAGAGCATTAGTAGCAATTCTAAGAATAAAGACAAGTCAAGACATCTTTTTCACACTCACCACAATACATCATTCCATATTCACTAAGTACATGCTATTCATTAGCAAAACAAAAACATTTAGAAAGACCAAACTGAGGTCAACCATTCCTGTCAGAGATAAGCACAAACACATATAATACCTTTTTGTTAGGAGTTACACTTAATCACATGTAAATGCAGTACCTCAGGTTTAACTAAGGAATAAGAGACATGCCAAGGTGAAGAATAAGCACATGCCATGGCAAATGTTTAGGGACAATTTTTTTTGCTAGTGTAGTGACATTGAGGGGGATAGCGGAGAATACTGGAGAACTTACTGTGCAGTGTCTGGAGCAGTACAGATCTATTACAACTACATTCAACAGCTCTATGCAGTTGAGGAACATTTCTTCTTGCCTGCTCACAAATTATGTCATTTTGCATGCTGTGCTGCACCAGTCAATGGCAAATAGAAATCACTGTTTTCATAAGACAGAAAAGGCAAATTGCCTCCCTTAAAAATCTCAAGAATATGACAACAGTACCCCACAACGATGGAGCAGTTATTTGCCTTGGGCGACCATAGAATTGCAGCAAGAAAAAATGGTTATTTTCTTGACATGAGGCCAGCCCTAGGGGACTAGAAATATAAAGTTGCATTCAGCTCCTGTAAGATGAGAAAACTGAGATCTGTTGTAATATAAACATGAGCTGGATATAGGAATCACAGCTATAAACCTGGACAACAATTAGTCATTGATTTCATTGCTTTTCTTTGGGACAAATAACATCCTTGTGTTTCCCTTACCACTGCCGAGAGAAAACCAGACGGGCAGTGGGACTGAACCTGAGTGCTTGCTTGAACTGGGATGCAGGCAGCCTGGGACAGGGCCCTCCAGTCTGTTGCTGGGCTGCAGCTGACTCGCTCTTCTTCATGTCACCAATGTGCTGGTGCAGGCATGCCAGCCAGCTGCCTTGGAGGCTTCGGCAGCCTTTATGTCTGCACCTGCCAATCATGCACATTGTGCAAAGGCTGCATGGCATGCCAGGACGCAGAGCCGGTACAGCCATCATCTTCCTGTTGGGCCGTGAAACAGAGGGTGGCGTAAACATGTCACTATTTCAGGCCAGTTATCAATTACTTCAAGGACAGGTCCAGCTCTTCTGGTTTGCTCCTCCAACAAGGCCATACTGGGATATTGGACCACCCTGACAGAACATGGCATCTAGCAATTAGATTCATATATAGATGGACCCATGGGACATTATAACCATCTGCTGTGCTGAAGTATTGAAACGCTGCCCCTCAGGCATCTGTTCCACCCACGCTGTCCCCAGAAGTCACCACGGTTCGGTGAAGAGCTTTGACAGATGAAGCAGGAAGGAAACTGGCTTTTAGCCTGGTCCGCAGCAGCACAAGGGACTTGTGTGAGAAAGGGACCGTGAAGTAACAGGGAGTGAAGCCTGAATATGTTTTCAGTTTCTCAAACATCCATCTTGAAGAGTGTTTCGTCTCTTCTCTTCCCCAGAGCTTCCTATTCCCATAGCAAGATGCTTCTACCTGAGTTTGTGGAGACGTTCAGTCTCATCTGGATTAGTGATACTGAACACTTGGGAATCAGGATCAGAGCCTCTCTGACTGCTAATCCCAGTCACAGAGAGATATTACCAGACTCTTGGACTGATGATGGAATGGCAGAAAACCAGGGTTTACTGGTTAAGTTGGTCCTTAACTCTGACAGTGCACTAAGAAGGTAATGCCTTCAGAATATGTGCAGTGTCAAGAAACACCTTCTGACACATTGCCCAAATATTGCTGACTCCTAGCCAATTAATGCCAACATTCAGCTAAAAACACAGGGTGTCAGACACCAGTTCCACATGTTTATGGCCATCTAACTGATTTTAAGTACTTCTCTTTGCTAAACATTTGGAGGTGCTTAACCTTTTGGTTCAGCTCAGACTTCAGCCATCAGACTGAGCTGGGAGAGGTCTTTCAAACAGCCTTTAGATACAAACCAGCCACTTTTGGGCACCACGTTACATAATTCCTCTTCTACCAGTAATAGTTAGAGCAGGTCTGCTTTTAATTAACTGAGAAGGAAGGGGTGGGCAGGGAACTGGAAAGGAAAAAAGAGACAGACAACAAGCAGATGAGAAAACACTGCTGGTGAGGAAATTCTAATAGAAATTGGGTGATTTTGAGTGAAATCTGGCAGTTTCTGGCACATATGAATGCATTCATTGTTGCTGGTTTTGATTAATGACAGTTGTACAATAGTATGCTGACAGTCACTGCCATACAGACGCAATTTTTTTCGTATGAAACACTGCTGAAAATGCAACCCAATCAGATTTGGCCCCTGAACAACATGTGCTATCATCACTGTACCGTGAATTGAGATTGATTGGTAACCAGCTGTGACAAAGTGGGAAAAAGAGCCTTGTCTTTTTGCAAGAAAAGAGGAAAAATAAAAAACTGAATTGTGTCAAAACCATTGCCATCTGCTCAACCAAATAACACAAAACAACAAAACACATTAACTGTTTTTAAGGATATCAAATTAATATCCTGAGGTTGGATTCATTCATTGGCTTAAGGATCTAAGAATGCTCTTGAATTGAACTGGTTGTCACAGTTATAATTTTCCCCCCACCACCCATTCAAAAGTGATCTGTCCATACTCAGTCACCATTCTTCCATGGTTATCGAATAACAAAAAGATAAATTACTGAACTTAGATAGATTTAGCAATGTGCTGCTTTGCATTTGGTATGCATTTTACTGAGTGCTTCACAGAACCCCTGCATTCCCAGATTGTCAAAAATGTGCATGCAGCTATGCATAAAAATACATTCATCTCTTTATCTTTCACATGCACAGGTAGCAAAACTGTGTCTGCAGCTGGAGTCATCAAATTCCTAGATATCCAAGTAGGTCCAACTGGTAATACAAGAAAGTACTTGCTTCACCAGTGTATTTGAAAGCTGTGAGAAGGCATTACTGAATTTAACAAATCCAACTCAAAAAGTCGTATTTCCTGCTACAGGAGTTTACAAGAGAAAAACGTCGCATCTTAACTGTTGCAAACTGGCTTCAATAAAATGTACATCGATTTATACCGGGCCCCTATTTTCTTCTAAAACATTACTTCAAAATAAGTAAATAAAAGAATAATCTTTGTATATAGGCTTTGCAGGCTTCCTTTTTTTTAGGGATGGCACAAAAATGACTTTGCTCTATTTTCCTTTGCCTGTTTGCCAGGCAGTTTTGCAAAACACGCACAAAGCTCCAAGATTACTCACAACATAAATGATTAGGGAGTCCAAACAGAGAGATGCTACCGGCCAAAACCAGAGTAAACAGGAGGTAGTTAAGGAGGCTTAAGCTTCTGTCTCCACTTCTCTTTTGTGGTGCTGGCACTTCAGCTCCCAGTATAGTGCCACAGCTTTTCACTGGCTCCTAGACTCTGTGCCAGATGGAGGGAGCCAGAGAGGAACTGCAGTGAGACAGGAAGCATGAGCTCAGTTACCTGCTTCAGCCTTGTGTGATCCAGAAGCAGAACAGAGGGGCCTCCACCTGCATTCCCATCAGTGATGCAGTCACCCCTACTGCCAACTCCCTTACAAGAAAGGGTGGGTTTTTTTTTCACTTCCATTCTATGCATTGATAAGTGGAAGAATAAAGGAGCACAAACCCATGTGAGTGATAGCTTTCTGAGGCAAAGATAAAAGAGTCTCTGTTTTTCTCTCACTACCAAAACCTGAATCAGCAACAGAGGGATGCACATATTTGCGTGCACTGTTCTCAAATTACTGTGTTGTAGCCCTGAAATCAAGGCTGCTTGTTGCAGGGTGGCTCTAAGACACTGCTTACAGCTATGATAAATTGAGCTACCAGGAGCTATCCACAAGGTGCTGACAGGATGGCTGCCACTCACATCTACACGTTCAGATTCCCATTTATTTTTTGGCTACACCATTCATTGCAGAGGAAGGTATAAAGCAATGTTACATTGGCTTGAATTTCTTCGTGCGAGGCATATGTGCAAGCAGTCATATAAAATGGTTCACTGAACTTATGCCAACAAACCAGAAAAATAACTGATACAGGTTTATAGAACTGATTGACTATTTTGATATTTTTATAATATACTGAAAGTGGGTTCTGCTTTACTCCAAAACCTTTTATGAGTTGTGATCTGCAGATTATTTGTAATTTTTTATAGTGGACACTCTTGACTGCCATAACAGAAAACACAAACCCACGCCACACTGTACCTTAAATAAAGGCATTCCGTGAAATGGCCTAAATCTCATCAAAGATATATACAACAGTCACTGGGCCAACACTGTGAAACCATACCTACGTTAAAGGAAATAGTGGTTTACAACTTCTCTGGAAGCATTGCACTGTGCGGTACCACTCTCACATGCAAACATCCATATGTGACAGCATGTAACTAGTGCCTCACAAAATCAGTAGCTGTGCACCCAGGAGAGAACCAAGGAAGAAAAATTAAGACTGCTTTTTCATTTGCTTTGAAATGGAATCAGTGACTCAGTAGACTCTAAACTGATGCAGGCTGCATCTTCTACCTCCACATCTCTGTCTGAACAGAGAAGTACTCACAGAATTACCACATGATAATTATCCAAAATTGGCTTCTGATTTGATTTGAGTTCGAGACAGAGCTTCACATTTCAAAAACTAGAACATCAGTGGAAGTATGAGCTAAGAGACCATGTAATGACTTGGCATGGAGACATATCCTCCTATCACCAGAAGTAGTCCCTTCCCTCACAGATGAGACACATTTGTCAGGCACTTGGGGAGATTTGCATTATTAATGCCTATGCCATAAATTCATCTGTTAGAAAAGCACCCTCGATTCTCAGGGTTACTTGCTCAGCACATGCCACTGAAATTAAAGAAAAGCAAAACACTGGTATTTGTCCATCTCCTTTTTGTTTAAAATTGAAATGATACTGCAAGGGCTGGGATGCAGTAAGAAAGTCTGAGCCCAGAGTGGCATCTTGCACTCACTAAATATGGCTTAATGCATTCTCTTTTTTAACATGAGCACACAGATTATGAGTAGTTTGAAATAAATAGAATTAGTGTTGGCCTGTCTATTATTATTTGCCTTAGATGATCTTAAGCTCCTTTCCAACCCTAACGATTCTATGATTAAGCATGATAAATGATTCCGATAAATGTCAGAGAACTGAATACCTTCTAACCTGTATTTCAAATCAGTAACCAGCCTTGCCGCGCTAATTAAAGATGAAGTCATGTTCATGTTTTAATGAAAGTGCCTTCAACACTGCAGTTGAGCCAGAAGTTATACTATTAAAAAGTACATTTTGCTATTGTTAAGTAATGCTCAGAATAGGACTTAACAATAGGAACTGGGAAGTAGTTCTTAGGGTTAAAACTTTAACCTTGCAGTATTTTAACAGACAGTTTTTGCTTGTTTTTAACTGAGATGAAAACTTTTGTATCTCATGAAGGGATGGATACATGTTACAGCACAAGAAATCCCTGCAGGACAGTCATTCCAGTAGCGCCAATGATGCTCAGAGCTCTTGAATCTCAGTCCCACTTGAACATAACCACCAGCTTCCTTCTTCCTGCTCTTCTGTGGGTTTTACAGAAAAACTGCACAGTTAACTATATTCACATTTTCATTCTGCAATTTTAATAGTTAATAAACTGATAATAGTGATCTTAAACAGATATCCTTACACTTTTCAAGAAAGCAGGATACCTCAATATTTTGAAACTTATAAATACAATGTATAAACTATGTGATTACTAAGCTTTTACTTCATATACTCTGCTTTTTAGGCACTACAATGAGTATTTTGAGTGAAATTCTACATTAAGTAGAATTAAGTTATTCTGTGAGTAGAAAATTCAGAGAAATCCATGTTTGAGGCTACTACTGCTGGCATTAAATTTTGTTTTAGAACTCTGCTAGTGGCTTCATTAATTTCCTGAAATGTAACAATTTTAGGATGCTAAATAAGAGAGAATTCAAAAATAAAACATTCTCTTGTGACAACCCTATTTTAAGTGCACTGCCAGTCATCACTTCATAGATCACCAGTGGTTCACACAGCATAAAGAGAAAACATGTAGACAGGACACAATTCCTTTATGGTTGCTGTCCGTGGAGTTGTAAAGCTATTTGCCCAACCTTGACCCTTATGTAACCAACTGGAGACTGTTTTCATGCATCTGCAAACAGACTGCCTGAAACAATAGCTCTTCTTCAGCTCTGTAGTGAGGACTGACACTTAACATGAAGCCAATTTAAATGTCAATGTTATTAACCATTTCTCTGCTGATCAGTCTAGCAGAGCCACACATCTAACATTTTGCTCACAGCATTTACTATTTCATACAAACTGAATGGTAGATAATACTGGGTTAGACTGTAGACCTCTGGGGTAACTGCGGGACAATGCATTTACAGGACTTGCTTCAAGGCCATGCCTTGATGGATTTAAAACATAAAAAAATACTCTAATTTACACTTTCTCTTGGCTATTCATTCCTCAGAAAACTGTAAGGAATATTGTTTTCACTTACAGAACAGGAAGGGATCACTAACAGTCAAAATATTAATCAGAGAAGAGGTATTCTCAACCAAAAGAATAACAGAAGGGGGTACCCCACCAGCACTGGCCTACATCATCTTGACACTATATAGACAAAAAACAACCAATCCCTGCTTCTCTTTTACCCCTCTTCACCTATCTCTAAATGATATCTCTGGCTTTACAGAAGTAGTTTGCTCAAATGATTCAACATAACAGCTAAAAATATGCTTACACTGCACTCCACTGAGATCTGCCTGTGTTCAGTTAGGCTTCATGGATTCCCTGCAAGTACTGCCGCTGCTTGCCCTGTGCCAGAGATGTGCTGCATTAAACCCAAGATAACAACATCCTCTGAAAACAACCTGTACTCCCTCCAGATGTAAGTAAGAATACAAATGACATATTAAACCTCCTTCATTCACTGTCTCTTTTTGACAAGCTATTAAGTTCATCCAATCTTCTCCCCTATGCTCCTCATAAAGGGACTTAATCTCTCCTTGATGCTTTCACTTAGGAAACAAAAGATGGGCATGCAAATCATACTAGATCTAACCAGAGGTGATGAATAGTACATGTGATACAGCTAATATGAAAAACAGCCCTTTTCCCTGACCCTTTATTTAAAACCATTAATTGTTATTAATTGCAACAGAAATTTGCTGATGTAACCAAAGATTATATTCATTACACAACTAAAACACACTCTTTAATTAATTTTCAATACACATTAGACTGCATTTTGTTACAATCTGCAAAGAGATTAGCTATACCAAAGCACACAGCACTGTAGTGTTATTAACTCATATTTCATGGAAAGGTCATTCACCCCTTAGTTGTATCTAGAGGAGGCTGTAGTTAAATACCTCACTCTTCCATCTACAGAATACAAATAGAATTATGTAGCACTGTGTTGATTCTTAAAAATTACTGTCTCTCTGGCTTTCAGGTGCTATCCTGTGACCATGGATGTGATGGATTGACCCGGGTTAGATGCCAGATGCTTACCAACTGTCCTGCCCTGAGGAGGAATGAGAGGCAGAGACAACATGTGATGAACTGACCACAATTCCCATTCCCCACTCCCCTATGTCACTGGTGGGAAGAAGGTACAGAAAATCAGGAGTAAAGTTAAGCCTGGGAAGAAGAGGGGGTGGGGCAAAGGTGAAGATTTAGATTTTATTTTATCATTACCCTGTTCTGATTTTTATTGGTAATAAATGAAACCAATTTCCCCAAGTTGGTTCTGTTTTGCCTGTGACAGTTATTGGTGAGTGACCTCTCCTCATCCTTCTCGCTTCATGAACCTTTTGTTGTATTTTGTCTCCCCAGTTCAGGTGAGGTGCGGGAAGGATAAAGTGACATTTGATGAGCACCTGGTGTCCCACCAGGCTCAACCCACCACAGTGGAGAAATGCAAATGCAGAACACCCTGGTTATCAGGCCCTATTATCTACTCTTAGAAAATCTAGCTTTTTCTGAGTTTACTGGGATAAGGTTTGCTTTCAGTAGCATTTAAATCCACTTCAAAGATTTTGGAAGACAGCTATATATTTTTTTAAACTTCATCGTTTACCCTTAGTATTGAGCTCACAAGAAGCCACAGAGGAAAGCACAGAACTTATAGTAATTACTGAAAATGCACACCTATCAGAAGTATGACAGACAGTATTTCTGCACAGGCTATGTGTATACAATTACTTTTCAGGCACAAAGAGGCCAGTTTTAAAACCAGCAAGAAGTAGACATAAAAAATAACACCTACACAGACTTTTGTTGGAGCTGACAACAGTTAACTCTATGCATTAAGAATGCATTTCCCCAAATAATTTTCCACGGAGATTCCTAATCTTTAGTAAATAAGAAAGGTTACTGTGCTGTTTATGATTTTCACTGCTGTGTGTCACTGCTTTGTTTCATTTAATAACCTACAATCTCTTAACACATAGCAATATATTTTGTGTAAACTACACACTATTTTCGCTCTGAAGCAACAGCCATGGTTCTCTGCCTACACTCACATTGCATAAGAGGTGTGTAAAACAAACACCTCTTCCTGCTGGTGCAGTTGCCACTTTTCATCTCTAGTACAATATTCCTCTAATCAGACAGTGCCTGTAAATGCAACTTACGAGAGCAGGTTGTAATTTCATTAAAGATGTATTTACTGAGCTAAACCAGCTGTTCTGAGCTGGAATGCAAAAAAAACCCACCAAACAGGCCCATGTGATTGCTACTCAGCCATTTTTAAGGCAGCTGAAAAATACATTTGCTGAGCTAACCTCACTCTCCCAAAGAGCTGGCACTGCTAGCTTCTTCTGTGTAAGAGGTTTGAATAGTTATTACAGTGTGCCATAAATTTTAACTTGTAATTAAAAATCTCTGCACTTCCCCCCCCCCCCCAAAAAAAAAGATAAAAAAGTCCATATTACTTGCTATATAATTACAGGCTATGCAGCTGCTCTCTTCAGCTTTGCTAGAAAATTTGAAGACATGAAACGCTGTAGAAACCACATTCAAATTTTGATTCAATTGGTAGTCACAGATATGCCACTCTCATACTCTCAAATAATATTGCTTTCTTCCTGTTACCAGGACTATAAAAGCAGACAAATCAGAAGTTGATCCAGGACACACTGAGTTCCTCTCCACGCAGGAGACCATCAGCTCCTTAGCAGGAAAGTGTCATCTCTGGTTCTGCCAAGCAGATATCAAAGCGAAAACCACCTGAACATGTGGCTGGAAAAAATCTTTAATGTCTAAAGACTAGTTTTGTTTAATTTTCAATAGGTCCTGGTCATTACACATGGCCACAATTGTCTGAATTGCTTTAGTACAATTTTTTGTGCCAGTTCCTTGTGTCACTTGCAATGAAAAGAAACTCCATACATGAAAGAGTGAACCTAATATTTCAACCAAAGGCATAGGACTGGTGACCGCATAATACCCTGTTCACTTCCAGTAGTTTGACATGTGTTATACTTAACTCTTCCCTAGCCTTTGTGTACTGTGGAAGCTATGGTATGATGCTGAATTTTTAGAGCAATTAAAATAAAATATACACCAAGCACCTCTACCCTTGACTCACAATGAATTTCAGTCTTGGGTCACTGATCTGAAATCAACAGCTTCTGGGAAAAAAGCTTTACACACCCCAGACTTAGCAGTGTACTTTGTTTTAGCCTGTTGGTGTAGTACCAACATTGTTACTGGTGAGCTTTAATTTGCTGGGATTGGCTTAGTCTCTAAAAAGAATTTTCTACCCTCAAGAATGCAATTCATTCATAATGAAAGTCCAGTAAATTTATAGTAAAAGGACTATGAAAACAGCCTAAGTCACAAAGCTGTTTCCCACTGGTCCTTCTTATCACCTTCTTAATTCCTGCCCAGCCATACACAGAAGAGCTCCATGGTGTATACCACAGTATTTGAAACCTCAAGTCAGGTGTACAAGATCTTGGACAAGTAACTTCCTTGACTGGTAGTGAGACCTATTTTTCCCAGGCATTTTGAAAACTTCCACTATAAGAACCTTTTTAAGGTTTTAAATTCAAAATATAGACTATCATAGTCGGTTTCTATCATCTATTCAAAATAGCTAAAATTTGGAAGCAAGCCTTGCACCTTCAGAATAAATTGAAGTCCATCTGTTCTCAGTTTTAAAGCATGGTTATTCATAAATTTCTGGATAATTACATAGAAACTTCAACAAAATGGCCAAATTACTTTTTTTTGTAGTCATATTTTCAAACATAATAATTCCTTTAGAAACTGCTTTTTTCCCCCCTCATTCAATCCAATTGCAACTGGAGATGCTTACAGTTCACCAGGGACCTTTATAATTAAAACTGTAAAAGCCTGAAATTATTTTCCAATTATTACTCAACACACCAATCGGTGCAGCAATACTGTTTATATTTGTCACCAGAAATTACTGTGATTACTTTTCTCTTTGCTTTCACATGTGTCACTAAAAAAACCTAAAAGGAAAGAAGACAGAAAAACAGAGAAGGATTTCTGAAGGCTATGGATGTAGTATCACTGATTCTGGCATTCAGCAGGAGAATCACAGAAACAAGATGCATATACAATTTCAATTCATCCCACTTTGCCAGCACTGAACTAGACACTTCTTAAAGCTGAACTAACAACAGACACATTTGAAAATGTGCACTAACTGTTGAAACAGGTAGCTACTATAATTGTCTCACAATCTAGGGATGAAGCCATAGGAAATTATTAACAGAATGGAAACAGACAGATGTGCAAAGAACGTCGTTAGGGATAGAAACAAGAAAATGGATATTGAAAACTGTAAGACAAATAGCTGCACAGATATGCTCAGAAGAATTTCTGTATACAGAAAGAATTAAAAAGGACAGTCCTTGAGGGATTCATATTTAACTGCAGATCTTTATAATACAGGAGCTCAGAAGATAAAGCTAGTTTTGGTTTTGCCTCAAGAAAGAGAAAATAAAACCCTCCCCACTTTGTCAAGGAGGAAAAAACTTTCCTCTTTCTAAGAAGAAATTTTCTTCTTAATGTATAAAGTTGCTCTATTATCATTTTCTCATCCATCTATTCATTTAGACTACACCTGAGCAGATTTCTTTGCTTGCATTAAAAAATCCAGAAAAAAATAATAGTTTTTCTTTTAGCTGTTCCAAGTTTATCTTCCTTGATTTAAGTATCATACAGCATGGCTTGGAAATTTCCACTTTTTGGACAGTGAAGGTTCTGCTCATATACCTTGCTATACAAATGAATACAATTGAGAAAAGTAAACATAAAGTCCTGATCATCAGAGGTGTTTGCTTTTTTAGTGTATGTTGGACTCTACTAGATGACCACAATCCATGCTGCTCAGGTGGTGGTAACTTGCTACACAGGCAGGGGCAGTGGTAGTCCTCTATTCCCTGAGGTGGTCTCCAGTGTCGGATTTGGAAACCTTGCCCCTTCTTTACACACCCCCCCTCTGATGCTCTGGGAAGCAGAGATAAATTAAGACATACTCCCACAGTGTGCTTGAAGATGCTGAAACAAAGTTAATAAAATGTTAAAGAGCAGTGCAAAAACACTGCAAAACATTGTGAGTGGTTTCTGAGTCTGAAGTTGATTATGACCAGAATGTATCTGATGAACCTTCTCTTCTTCTAGTTAAAAGCCCAGTGAAAACTTTCTATGATTCCTGTTACATTTCTTCTTTACAAATACATCAAGAGTGAACAGTAAAAATTACCCCTAAGGCCACAATACTATGTTTTTCACAGTCAGATATAAAAGAAAACAAAGGAACATAGTCATTGGAAAAAACCTAATAAAAAGTTAAACCTAATCAAAGGCAGTGTTTGTTCATCTTCTATTACTTCTGCTTATAAGATTTAGAAGTAGACATGATTTAAAACAACAGAAGTAGCACAGCAGTAAGAACAAATCACAGAAGCACAATGTATTTACTATGACTACGCTACAATGCATGGTCAAATGGCAAACAAAGAGAAAAAAACTCATCCTGCCATCCAAAATTCTGATCTTCAAAATATCCTATGTACTACATGCATATACATCTACCGATACAATTAGCAAAACAGCCATGTAATTTTTAAACAACACAAATTAGCCGCAAACACCATTGCAGCTACTCTTTTTTTAAGATCATGATTGGAGGATCAGAAATAACAACTGACAGCCAGTCTATGTAACTCTAGTGTTTAAAGCACTGAAGAACAGAAGCTTTAGATTTTTTTTTCTCCTTTCTTCAAATTCCTTTGGCAACATCCCAGGAACAACCAACCTTTGTCTTTCCCTGGTAGGAAAGAACAATCAATTGTGGTGGGTGAAAAAAAGAGGCACTATTCATGTCTCCTGTTGAAATTAAAAGCATGGTGCAAAAGTGAGTCAGGTGTCACAGGGCCAGACGGATCAGTTTCGTTATGCAGAGCTGGGTTCTAATTCCTGTTGCCAGACCTATTTCTGTGTTAACATCTTTTAATCTAATAATGATTCAGCATCAAAACTAGAAAAAGTTCCAGAAAGCAAGGACCAAACTCTGTTCTGTCAGTGAAAAGAAGCCAAGATAATTTAACATCCTTTTATGACAGACTCTCATCTCCTGCTTTCTTTGGAATTTTCTCCACATTTGTTCCAGACTAAATGAATCTTTCTTGAACACAAAGGGCCTGTTCCAGATTTCAACTTTGTTTTCCCCTTCTGCTAGCCTACTATTTTGATTCCTCAAGAGGAAGGTTTCTCTCTGAGACTGAAGAAATATGAGCCAAGAAGCCAACAGAGCCTACCACAGCACTCTGCTTCCAATTCATCCTGCTAAGCACAATGGAATGGCTCTGCAACTCTGCAGCCAAATTTTCTCCCTTTAGTATCAGCACGTTATTATGAAGGCTGTTATCACCAGTACATTCCTAAAACATCTTTACTTTCTCCAGCAAATTCAGTGAACGCCCATTTGTTTGCAATACCTACACGTCACTTTTCTTCCTTCCACAGGAATCCATTATCTGGACAACTCAAGCCAGATTGGGTTTCCCTGCTTAGCTGGCTCTGGAACAGGTTTTGTGGTGCCAAAGACCACTTTATGGGAAATAAATTTTGGCCATAATGTCAAATAACAAACTATAAGCAGTAGGGAGCGATTCCAGCATTACTCAAGAGTTGGAATTTGAAAGTGTGGGGAACATGAATGTTGGTCTCACCTTCCTCTTGGTAAGTCTGCATCATCTTTCTTCCACCGGACTGTGGGTGTGGGATCCCCCTGCACCTGGCACCGGAAATCCACAGCCTCCTCCTCCAGCACCACTTGGTTAATCGGTCGCCTGAGAAACGTGGGCCGTTCTTGAAAAGAGATATTAAAATTCCTTAGTGAGTCAGAGGGTTGAAATGAACACTTTCGACTTTTCAGCATCTTTCTGTTTACCAATTCACAGAATGAAGAAAGGAGGCTGAGCTCCACAAATTCACACAAGTGGAACTGATGATGTGCATAAAGAACTAGGAAGACTCCAGGCTGGAGAGCCAGGGGCTGTCGCATCTGGCCCTCATGTGATAGCTCAGTGCCAGCAGAAGGAAGCTTGTGCTAGCAATGACTACCCACACACCAAGCAAGCAGAGAGGTCTCCAAGGCCATGCCTTTCCCTGTGAATGTTTTGGCTCTGCACTCCCGGATACACAGAGTGTGATCTAAAATCTCCTGTCTGCCCTAGCGATGTATGAGCTGCCAATGGAGATATCCTGCCTTTGGCAATAATCAATATCTTTATGATTCATAGGAAAACTAAACTCTGTGTTATGAATCTCAGCCAACTGTGGACTATGTCTACAGAGGTCAGAGCTTCCCTGATCCCCATCACTAACTTCACCATGGAAAACTAAATTAAGACCTGAATAATAAGTCCTGTTTACCCTCGTTATGTTAGCCTGCACAGCTACAAATATTATTAATCATCATAATGTTGTGCAGGCCTGCTTAAAATCCAGACACAGAGCCACAATCTGATCTCAGTTATACTGGTACAAACTCAAAGTACCGGTAATTTCATTTGAGAGGATGTCACTGGGGTTAGTTTCCAAGTTGCTTTGGATTGCATGAATTTTGTTCTGTCCTCCCCTAGCCATACCACACTTTTATTGTCATAAATTATTTCTTCTAGTCAAACCATTGTAACACTGGGTTTATATGAAGCAGTATTTCAAGACAGGGATTTATTATAAAGATATTTAAAACTGGTTACACACTACGTTTCACATTTCATTCTCAGCAAGTTGAAGGGTATAATGTCACTTAAAAACTTATTTAAAATTCACACAGATGTAAATGGTACCAGATACTGACTCAGGCAGTTTGTCTTGATAACTACAGAGCTGAGTTTGTGGGTTGGCTATCCATGTTTATTGTACAATAATAATGATAATATAGTAATAATAATAGTATAACATTAAAAGAATATTAATAACATTGCAAAATCAAGCACACAGCACCTCAGAGCCAGAACTAAGGCTGTCTGTGTGCCCTTCAATCACTCCCTTCCTATCTATGCCTTATGGGACTGGCTGCAATTATATGATGGCACACTATTTTTTTCAACATCTTTAGATTGTTGGTATTCATTTAGTGAACAGGTGTTTAATATTTTGCTATAGTTGTTCCGTTTAGTGGGTGGCCTCCTGTCAGACTACTCAAACTTCACTTCAAAGGCAGAATTATTAATTTCCTCATGACCTCCACTGCACCCATCTTAATGCTTTATAAACAATTCTCTTATTTTCATAGCTCCTCTCTGAGGTGCAATGGAGAGCTAAGAAAGCACGGGAAGAAGTATCTGCTAAATTTTCATGCTCAACCTGAAACACAAAACTGTCATTGTTTTTTTGGGAGGGGGGGAAATTTAGCATTAATTTTGATTTCAGTTGCAGTTATTAAAATGTTCGTCACTTGTACAAATCAGAATATTAAGTCAGAAAATAAGGAACACAAAACCACCTGTTAATAATTATGCAAATGAGTGACTGCATCACATAGGAATTCCATGATACAAGCAGAGGGACCTATTGGCAGGGAAAACATATTTTGTCAGCAGAAGAATAGACATGCTCAAGAATCTAAAGCACTTTTCCAGATGCTAGAGATAAAAACATGTCTAATGGGCAGAGATTCTTCTGCCCAGTTCTCCCAAGCCATTGCTATTATCCTATTCCTAGTCCTTCCCAAGACCTGCAGGTTCCATTAGTGTTTAAGTAAATTCAGTTCTAGTCTCTCTCTCTCTCTTCACCTTGAAGTCTGTCTTTATACCCTGTTTCAAGTCTGTGTACAAGTCACATATAACCTTCAGTACAGCTCCTTGTTCTGAGTGTTCTTCATCAGGTTTTTTCTTCTGTGTATGTAATTTCCTGACCCTTCCCCAGCTCCAACTAGGTTTTCTCCTACCCTCACCTATGTGTCTTTGCCAGCCTGCGACAGTGCTTCAAGCCCCTCTTCATTCCAGCTGCTGGCTGCGCCAGATGTTTTGAGCTGATGACTGCTTCTTTATTCCCAATTTGTCTGCTCCTAGCCCAGAATATTGCTTTCCACAATATTAACACAAGAAAAATTGGTTGAAGTAACCAAGCATCATCCCAAGAGAATGACAGCAGCAGGAGTGCAGTGCAGTTGCAGGAAAATGAAGCTCATTTCCCAAGTTCGTTAGACCTGCATTCTACCTTGCCTCTCTGATGTATGAATTGATGATTTATTCTTTGTTTAGGCAGGTGCATATTTGGCTAATTTTAGTGAAAATTGTTCAGACAAGCAAAGAAATTGCATCTCTGGCATAGTGTAGGTATTTCCCACCAAATTTTAGGTCCCAGCTATTCAATATGAAGGACCCGCATTTCTCAGGACAAAAAGCTACCTCCATTCCTCTCCTTCAAATCCTTCTCCACTTCCCTCCAATCACCGTTTTCACCTCAAAATTGCACGAGCTTCAACATTTTTAGAAAAGAATTAATTATTTTGGTAATTAAAACAAAATAAAAAATCAATTTTCAAATCCAGCATGGGAATTTTTGGATAAGGCCTTTTAGTTTGACAAACTGATTAAAACTGGACAAAGTAACAAAAGTATTAGTTGCTGACCTTAATGCTAGCAATGCACTTGGCCTGGCTGTAATTATGTGGATCTAGAATGGAATACCTTAATGAAGCTTTATGTAAGTTTACAACAGTATCTTATTCTCAGCTTCTTTCCTAAGAAGAGCTCAGACCAAACCCTGCTCTGAGCTCATACACAACACACTCTGCATTTTGATATTTGTTTTTCACAAGATGATCCTACACCAAGAAATTTAGATCCAGATCAGCATCCTCATAGGTGATTTAGAGACCCTGGTTCATCCACACTGAATTTAAATAACTCTGCATGTGCCTGTATGTTGGCTTAGTCTGCATACAAAAATGATTTTAGACCATGTTTATAAAAGCTGCCTGTAAACAGCTAAGAAACGAATGTATGCATGTTTATGAAATTGCTACTTGTGGCTGTAAATCCTTCTATACAGGAGATTAGAAAATAAATTCCCATCACATTTTTAGGAGAACCCAGCTGATAAGACAGGAAATGGCCCAAAGGTCATTAGGTAAATCACTTGATTCCACATCAAGGATTTGATGTATTAGGAGTATACACACACATTTGTTTCAGATCAGCTTCTCAAACTGTGTATTTCCCAAACCAGTTAAGAAATTGCTAGAAAATAAATAGCTATGTAAGTACAGATCCCAGTTGGCAAGGACATGCAAATACCAATAACTGTTCTTTCCATTTTTCCATCACCTCTGCATTTTATATAGGATGAATCAGGAAAGAACAAGTTCTCTCTCATGTTGTTTCCTGGATTTGTATCACTCAGACAACCCTATGAATATGTCCAATAGCTAATTATACAACTATAAAGTGATCAGAGGGAATGCCATTGCCAATGCAATTAACATTCTTTATGTGAGATTAACTGGATTTGAGTCACCTGCATAACTTGCTTACAATGTTAATCTCTCAAGA
This sequence comes from Pezoporus occidentalis, assembly GCF_034315485.1. Classification (NCBI taxonomy): domain Eukaryota; kingdom Metazoa; phylum Chordata; class Aves; order Psittaciformes; family Psittacidae; genus Pezoporus; species Pezoporus occidentalis. Next base: position 1,598,539 of record NW_026916093.1, on the reverse strand, counting down.
GACAGGGCGCTACTTGCCCAAGCATGCTAAATAAAGAAGGTTCCTTCATGCAGCCAGATCAAATTTAGTTTCAGAGCTAAACCTGAGAAAAATTACTTGTATTTTTTCCTCCTTTGAAAGGGTTTGCCCATAAATAAAGCCTTGTGGTATAATTAAACATTGTTACTCTGTCAACAGCATTCAGAACAATATATTTGAGAAACAAGAAGAAAGGGCAATAAATTAAAATCATAGACATATATAAAAAATTTAATATAGCTATTTTATAAGCTTTCACTGAGTAAATAAAGTACCTACTTCCCAGACTTTCTCTGATGAATATTAAAAATCTTTGAGGAGAACTATAAAATAGGTCATGGTTATATGTCATGTCAACTGGTCGTGCTATTACTAGTGTGACCTTTATAACTTCAGAATAAACTTTGCTTGCAGTTATAAAAGGGGATTGTTAATGCAATCTGGACACATACCTACAATCTGTTGTAGTGCTTGAGATCTGCACTGCAAGAAAACCTACAGAACTGATCCTAACGAGAAACACAAGAAAATCCTTTCCTTGCTTTGCGGGCTGACACAAGTTAACCCCAGAACTCAATTTTTCCTCTATTTAACCATTGGTCTGAGTAACACAGTCTATTAGAGAGGCTCAGATGACCTTCAGCTGTATTACTGCCCTTTCTCTGTTCCTCAAAAAGTTAGACAGCCATATATGGGACCTCAATCTAATTAAAATGATCCTTAATATATTTTCTCTGCTGAGGCAACTGCTAGAGTAAAGGATTTGATGGCCCCCATAATGTACAGGCTCAACCTGATATAGAATCTGTCTTTACTGGGAAAAGGCATCGGGGTTTTTTTACTGTTTTTGTGTTCTAGGCAGATGGTTTGATATTTAAAGACATTTTTCTACGGCCTCTTTTTAGGCACTTCACCATTTTTTATTTGAGCAATTAGCACTCCTGTAGACATTGTAAACTTCTACACTTTAAGCAGTACTCAAGATGTGATGAGATTACACAGTAAAGGTATGGAGCACTGTTAAAAGGCACATACAACAAAGTAGAATGATTTTTATCAAGTGTTAGTGTTTTCCTTCTTTCATATACATCTCTGTGTTAATTTCAGGTTTTACTGAGTATTACATATGGATTTTGGAGACCAAATCCTATTACAACTGGTCAGCACCTGTAGATAACAAATACTGCTGTGCTGGTTTTGACTGGGGTAGAGTTAATTTTCTCCATAGTAGCTAGAATAGGGCTATGTTTTGGATTGTGCTGAAAACTGTTGATAACACAGGGATGTTTTAGTTACTGCTGAGCAGTGCTTGCACAGAGCCAAGCCCTTTTCTGCTCCTCACCCCACCCCATGAGCGAGTAGTCTGGGGGTACACAAGGAGCTGGGAGGGGACATGGCGAGGACAGCTGACCCCAACTGACCAAAGGGATGTCCCAGACCATAGGGTGATGGCACCAGCATATAAAGCTGGGGGAATAAGAAAGAGGGGAAAATTCAGTTATGCCATTTGTCTTCCCAAGTAACTGTTAAGCATGATGTAGCCCTGCTTTCCTGGAGATGGCTGAACCTCTGCCTGCCGATGGGAAGTGGTGAATGAATTCTTTGGGCTGCTTTAATTGCATGCACACCTTTTGCTTTACCTATTAAACTGTCTGTATCTCAACCAATGAGTTTTCTCACTTTTATCTTCTAAATCTTGCCCCCATGCCACCAGGAGGATAATGATCAGGAGGCTGGTGCTCAGTTGCTGGCGGGAGGTTAAATCATGACAACTGCAAAGTCAAACTGGCTTATTGCAAACTGATACATGTACACTACAGCTGAAAAATACAAGGATTTGAGGAAAAACAGGAGGAGCTTCTCTCTGAATGACAAAATTCACACTGCAAATTTCTCTGTCTTGAACTGTGAATGTATACCCAGTTTTGGTAGATTTTCCATGTAACTGGGAAAGCTTCTGGGACTAATCTCCACAATATGACCGGACAAGACTCTCTGATATGGCCTTTCCTGTAGTCAGCGCTCAGAAAAGTAGAATGTGGCACAACATCTTCCTTAAGGGATTTTGGGATTTTTTTCCTCTAACATCATATCATCCTGGCATACTTTTCCTGGAACTATGGTATCTCTTTCAGTCTGACAATGTCTAGAGAACATCAAACACAAATACTTCTTCATGCATCAGACAAAAATACCCCTTGATCCCACAGGACCTTATTAACTGAAAAAAGGTTCAGGTACCAAAGCAGAAATCAAAGATTAAGCCAAAACAACCTTCAATATGTCTGCATTGACATATCTTTTAAGACATTTTTGTACTGTCCTAGTTATGTTTTATATTCTTTTGAGGCTCTTCTAAATATAACTTTTTGCACTGCTTGATGCCAGCCTCTTGAAGCTGATATATTAAGGCTTTCATTGATTTCACTAAGCTTCAGAATCAATATACAAGATATACCTTTGTACATTCTCTTCAAACATACCATTTTAAGTCCAAAGGAAAAAAAACAAGAGTCTGAAATAGTTAAAACAACTTGAAAAGTTATCTGAGAATAGCGCAGTAGTATGACAAAATGATAAAAGGTTAACTTAAACAGTAATTCTTTATTTAATTTTTGGCTCTATATTTTGTGTTTACAAAAAAAGCTTTCTTACAAATTGGAATGAAACTGTTTCTGGTTGGCATCTTGCTTTAATTCTGTTCCACCAAAGGCTATACACCGAAACACAAGCAAAGCAGCCTAATATCTATCACTTACACGTCTGAATTTGGCCTTTACAATAGTGCATTCATAAAGTACCATGCTACCTCTTTTTGTGAACGTTAAGATAGATTAGTTATTAACTTCCTTTAAAGGCCAACTTAGACTGCAACAGACCTTGTCTTCTTGCTTTAGTTCGTGATTACACCTTGGAGTCTTGTAAAAGGCAGAAACTATCACTAGTGCTTGAAAGCAAAGACTAATATCATGTAATGCATCACTGCCACTATTCAAAACACCAGGATAATTTTTTGGAAGCACAACTTATATGATCAGTTTTGTTTGTGATATTTTACTGTGAAAGTTTGGCCATTTTTCTGCTGGAAGAAGAAACATGACTTGGGAACAAAAGAAACACAATCTGCAGTGACACTAAAAGTAGGCTGTTAGCAGTGACTAAATGTTGAAAACTAGGTTGCTTATGCAGATGGGGCTGACAAATATCATACTCATTTTGTGAAAGTTCTACATGTATTATCCACAACTGTCTCTTAGCAATAATTCTTACTGAATGGGTACCCAGCCAAGTAGCTACATTCTGCACATGGCAAACTTTCAATTTTATCTCCTGCTTCTTTCCAAGGTAGTTTCTTATTGCCCATGTATTTTATTGTTTTTAAACTCGGGAAAGGTGTAATCTTTTAGGCTAGGCTTCAATGCTGTTCCCCTTGGGCCACCAATTACCACCACACTGACTCAGTTTTTCCAGAGGCAGTACCTCAATATGAATTTACTGTATAGGAAGCCAAAGATCTGTCATGAATCACATGCAGAAATTAACTTCAGCTATTACAGAAAAACTTGCAAAGCCAAAAGTAACAAGTGGCTGATTCCTGGAAAGGTTTGTAAACTAGTATGAAACAGTTCATTTTCCTACAGAGTAGCATGTTTACTAAGGCTTCCTTCAGACTATGGAAAGGTTTTGGGGGTTCGCTATTTGGAAAATGAAGAGAGACATTAATAATCAGCTACTTTATACACATTCCTCTCCAGAATCAGCATCAGCTGTAGGCTTTCCAGCCACTTTACTGCATTCTCTAAGTCTCTCAGCTACGAGATCTTCATTTTAACTCTAAAGCCCATTTTCAAATATCTTCAAAGCAGTTAAAATTGCGCACATGAATAAGTATTATGATATTTTTAGCAAATTTTTCTCCATGTTTGCACTATTCCCATGTTCCTCAAACCTGTGAGTCATCTTAGAGGAAGGCACTGGACATAACAAATGCCCGTAGCTGAACAGGCACAGTCAATCTGATGTTTCCCAGAGTTGCTGGATTTATTGTGTATGCTGAGACTGATTGGACTGCCCTGTAGGTAAGTTGTTTCCTGGAAAAATCATGGATAATGCTCTCCAGTGCACTTGTGCATGCACCCACTCACCCACTAGCTGCTGCCAGTAGCCCAGGAATGGAATACAACTGTTCTGCTGGTGGAAGGCAAAGCTAAGTCACCTCCTATCACACAGGGCAGACCAGGGCTAACCTCTGCGCATCTATCCAGTGAACCCAATACACCAACATGGAGCATCAGGGCCGGCTGGCACCCAGAAAGTGGGCACAGGATAGTCAAATTGGCTTGTCAAACAGCAGATGGTGACCTGAGTGCCTGCCTTCTGCATGCTACACTTGTACAGCGAAAAGGAAGATAGGAAGGCAATACCTAGGTTGAAGGTGAATTTTAGATAGGAAGATACCCAGATGGGAAAGGAATTTAAAATACAATTTTCTTCAAGAAGCCTAACACAATTATGAAGAATTAAAATACCTAATTTCATTTATTGCTGATTTTGTTCACTATTCACAAATTAGGTTTAGGTTGTATTTTAAGAGTTGATTGCTATGATTAAGTCCTGCAAAAAAAAATAATCAGAACACTGCAATTGGCTATGTATTATTTTACATATCAAGACAAATCTAATATTTTTTGTAGCTCTGCAGGATACAAAATTACATGCCTAGTTCAATTTTTATTCCTACAGTTCAATGCCTTTTAACAAATTATTTTCTTAAGCATTTCTTAAGGCTTTATAGTTTAGGACTGCAATCTGCTTGCTATCCACAGGGAGTATTAACAGAGATTATCAGTACTTAAACTGATGAAGAAGATATGTCATGTCTCTTTTACATTTGTAAAAAGGCACATCTTCAACAGATGGGCTGCGAAGGACATAATAATTTGACAGAGATCATTTCTGTGTTGTGTTGTTTTATTTTTTGCAAGGTATACTAGTTCTGCCTTTAAAAGTCCATGAATCCACAATAAACTAAGCGGAATGGAAGCTTTTACAGCCTTGGAATGCTGGAAAGCAGCAAATCCTCAGTCACCCACAGATCTTGTCTAGCAGAAACTTTTCTATGCCTTTTTAATACCATAATATGTTTGTTGTTTTTTCAAGTGGACAAACAAATGTTGAATTGCACATAAATGCAAACACAGCACCATGTGACCGCGTTTTTCAGTGCACCATATTAGGCAGAAGGGAAAAAAAAACAGGAACATCTGCTTGAGAAAGGACCTTAGGATTTCTATGGAAAGTCCTACTAGGATTACAAGCAGTCTTGTCTGGAATTTTAGTATTCTATCAAGGATATCAAAAAGCTTGTAGCAGGAGGGAACATTAATGCTTTCTCTCTCTCTTTTGTATCCCTGTATGGGTTCTCTTTAGCTGTGAGGGGTTTTTTCCTTATTGATTTTCTTCTGTTTGCTCAAGACCTCTTGACTAATTCCTTCAAACCCACAGCTGATGGTAAATAGAAATGTCATGACTGCAGGATGTACCGCAGCAGGAAAGAAGTCTTGCTTCTTTCCCAGTTGTTGGCAGGACGGATCCAGCTCTAGGTTCAGTACTATTCTATTCTTGCTGCCACAGCTCAAATGTTCCTAACAACTTCTTGCTTTGCCCATTAGGCCTGGAAGTTCTTTCATGCAGGACGCCTGTTCTATTTTGATTCATTCAGCAGCACTAACCCTAAATGATGCCCTGGCTTGCAGGATGAAAAGCTGTTTCATGCCCTTTAAAAAGAAACAAATGACAGAAGTATCTCTATATATTAAAAAAAAATTGATCTCGGGGTTTTCTCCAATGACTTTTTACTGATCAATTGAGCTCTTCTGTGCTCTCCTACAAAGGTTTGATTTCACAGTCCCACAGCAATAAGGAATTATTCAAATAGGCAATGCTGGTCCAAATCTCTGGCAAGCAGGCATTTGTCAACCATATTAGAAGTAGCTTAATTACATTTTGTGAGGGAGAGCATTGTGTTCTGCACTACCGTCTCTGAGCATATGCACACCACCAAGGACCTCTAAGTAGACTGAAACTGTGTGCTGAGAAAGAAAATGTTGAGCCATCACAGCTCCATAATTACAAACTGCAGCCTTTGAAACCTGGTCTTCTGCAGAAAGTCTGAAATGCATCTGAAGCAGTACTATTGCATTTTGTTAACCTTGTTTCGCCTCCTATTTTGATGAGTCACCTAGGTCAATTAGGTCTATGACATTTGCAGTGAAAGGAAACAAAAGCTTGAGTTGATTTACCAAAGACAGTCAGCTCTGCTGGATCGCTGTCTCGCTCCCCCACGATGTTTGTGCCAACACAAGTGTACATGCCAGCATCACTTTTCCTTGTATTGGAGATCATCAGCTTTCCACCCCGTATCTGTTTCAAAACAAGGAATGTATTTTTAATTTCAGGTAAACAAACAATACCATCAAAATGTTGCCTTCTCAGGCAGCAAGTTCTAAAGGCTAAGACTAAGGCATTTAAATTTTTTGTTTGTAAATATATGTGTAGCTTTAAAATTATAACCCTATATACTTAAATGTCTTTATGCTGTTATAAAAGACATTTTATCCTACTGACTGGTTTTAAATGCATTTCAGTTTTTTCTTCAGTTTTCAGTAATGCTTTGCATTTCAAGGATTACATTTCTTCCTCTATGGCAATGCAAAGTGCTTATAATTTGTGCATGATGATATGCAAAGCACTCTTGACATCTCCCTCAAGAAAAAGGCAATCTTACTTAGTTTTATTTAGTTCTTTTTTTTTTCCACTGACATCTGAGCAGTTTCTTTGTTCACTGATTAACGCAGATTTTCTCTTTTCCTTGATGCAAACAGACTGAACCTAGCCCAACCTGAGAATTCACCTGCCTCCCAGAATAAACATTTTCCTGGCCTACAAAGGGTGCTTACAGAGTGAAAGAGCAGAGTACCTGAAAGCAATAAAGTAATACATTTGCAGCTTGTGAAGTCACAGACAGTGTCAAAAGTTAGTGGGGTGCTTCACAATAAGCTAAGAATACAGCCAAAGAAACCAGAGTCCAGTAATAATAACCAGTTCCCTGCCACTCTTCCTTTCTCTACTCTTGAGCAGGCCCTAGCAGAGACAGCCTGGCCCACAGCAACAACTTAGACCATTTAGCTTGAAATACTTCCTCAGGCACCCAAAGCAATAAACAATCTTTCTGATAGTACTTCCACATCGAATAAGGTCAGCATCGAATGAGTTACATATCATTACATACAATATAAAACTTTTTAAAATGAGTATTAATAGTATTAGCATTTCAAAATTAGGAATTAAATACATCCCCACACCCTTAATTTAGCCAATTTGCTTGCATAAACCATGACAATTTCTAATCACTTGATAAGTTAGATATTTCTGCTGGATCCTTTTTCATTCAGTACATAGAATGAGCTGTCACAGAATTCAACCAGTGTTACTTATTTACTCAATATTAATTCTTAATCAGGAGCAATCATTCTTTAGATTATAACTTTAGTCTTTATTTAGAATACACATCCCAGTTACTATACTAAATACATTATCTATTTGATCCTATGCTGTTGGTTTTCCCCATAGAGTATTTGTGTACCTCATACATATGACTGATTATATCTTTAAAACGCCTCTCTGATATAAGGTCTGGTACTCTCACTGAACTGAGATCTCATTTCAATGAACTGAGGTCTAGAAAAGGTAAGGCCAAATATATCAAAGACATCCACGGTGTCCCTCATCTAACAGAGCACCTTACATAACCAAATCTATAGCTCTAATGGACCTCCTTTACACTGGTTATACAAATCAGGCCTCAAGAAGTGCAGGCTGGAGACCCAAACCAGCAGAAACGAACCACCTCCCCCCTTCATCTGGAAAGCATGGAGAGGCAAACTGTAAAGACTAATGACTATAAAGCCATAAAGTTCTGCTGCACTCAGTGTGAAGCTCCAATGCAGGCTCTGCCTCTATAGACAAGTACCCGAGTTATACTCACACTTATCCGCTCTTCTCTGTCATCAATGCGGACTTTATCTTTCTTCCAGTAGATTGTAGGCTCAGGGTGTCCACGAGGTGGTTGGCACTCCAATATGGCAGGTTCTCCAGCTGCCACCACAACATCTGTAGGGTTTTGGCGGAAGTCATCCCGTAGCACTAATGCAATAAATGAGGGAAAGAAGAAAAAAATTACTAGAAGTGATGCCATTGCAAGTGGGGAAAAAAAACACATGCAGGTACACATAATATTAAATAAACAAGCCTTAATCATTATTAGGTGATGACTTTGCACCCTGTATTTACTGTAAGAGATGTCATAAGTTTCTGAGGAATGACCTTTTGTCCAATGGAAGCAGATTTCACATACATGGGTTTTTTCCCCTTTTTTTTCTCCAGATAAGAACACTGATCTGCATTTAAATTAGAAAGACCTGCAACACCCGTGACTCTTTTTAACCTTGACAGGGTCACTTCCCATACTTGCAAAACTAGCATTGCAGGCCTGATGTTGAGTTCTTTTCATAGCAGAAACCAGCATGCTGAATATCTGGCTTGCTCGGATTTCCAACTCAGCATAAGCTGGGTGAAAAAGTGACACAACTAATGCTGAACTGTGGAGTTACACCTTGATGAAGGGTACTATTGTTATTACTGTTATGATTGCTATCACCAAACGCATGCCGAAGAGATCACCAGTTCTAAAAGCTGTCAAAGAAATCAAGCTGATGGTAGCATATTTAATTCTTCCTTTTGGGGTTTTTTTTTTTAGTTTCAGTATTTCTGCAACTTTGACCAGTGCTGCCCCAAGACATCGAAAGAAAAGAGCATTTAAATCACCAAGCTGTCTGAGAACTAAATTAGGCAACACAGCACAGATTCTTATGTAAATCAGGCTTCTATAAGAAGGATTAGGTCCAGCTAGCTGGCTTCAGTGTGTTAAAATAATATCCACTTCATCGTCATTCTTCAATGTGTGTCCTAGTCTCTAGGTTAATTGACATTCTTATAAACATAAAACTGAAAATAGCTCTAGATGAGCTACTGAAATAGAATTTAGGGCATTTCTCCTCCTTGAATTTCAGCTACGTATGGCTTTCATTACAGCTTTAAAACAGTTCTCGCCCTTAATGGAAAGGGGGCCCTCTGAGAAATTAAAAAACACTGTATCCTAGTGAAGGGGGCAAGTCAAGAAGAGTTCATCAGAAATTGCTCAGTCTCATTTCATAAGCAGAGATAATTTACTGCTTTCAATGTTAATAAAATGTGCCCCATTTTAACATTTGGAACTGAATATTTTTCTGTTCTGTAATAAGCCAGAATAAAATATGATTAATGCATACAAGAATTGGTTTCTGAATGGGCTGAGGTGAGAGGGCTGTATGTATGTAGCACTCAAAATGACATAGGAAGTAACTTTTATTGTTCCCCATTTTGGGATACACAGGTAGATCCCAAAGGAAGGAGGGAATTAATTGGAAGTTAATTCCTTTTCTAACACATACAAAAAAAGAAGATTGATTGCTCTTGAAAGATAAAATAAAAGTGACAGGACACAACTGGCAACAAATGCAGCTCTGGTAAGAGCCACTAGACTTCTTCAGCTATATACCCAAATGATGTATTTTTTCCAACAGATAACAAAAGATTCAAGCCCAAAATATTTCTGATTAATACAAATACTCATACACTTCGGTTTTGCAGTAATCAAATTGTTAGAAATTGAATTATAGAGCTTCAAGATGAAAGAAGTAACTTATGCAATCAACAACACTGAAACAGTATGCTGGAGATCATGGGCTGCTGACTATCTGGCATTATGCAAACCCAAGCAAGTTCATATCACAGGAATTTCAGGGAAAGAACCACAAAAAGAAGCATTACAAAATCACATATTTTAGGAAGCATCTTCATGCATCATTGTGATCACTATCAAACCCAGGAAGAAATAATCCTAGGCAATAATATGCCCTCTTTCATATAACTGGCCACTGTATAAGTATCAACTTCTTCCATTATTTTTACACACAAAAGAAATATCAATTTTTATTGGCTTCATTCTTTGTACAATTACAGAACTTCAGTGAAAATCCATTAGTGGAAAATTGTCACAAAATCAGCAGATCCCACAACATAATGACTTTATATACTCCTACCTCCTAACCCCTAGCAGCAACATTAAGGAAGGCGTTTTCCTTGAACATTTCACACTGCTTTATGAAGCTGACAAATACAGTTTCTTGGGGTGATACACAGCAAATTACATTAACTTTCTCTGAATCATCCCAGCAAACTGTGTAAGGTTCCAATCAGCCTCAGAATATGAGGCTAAGAGGTGATATGATTTTATCACATTCCTTTACCCAAGTCTTACTGCAAATCTGGCTTGAATGGAAGACAAAATTGATGCTACAGGGTTTACTTAATCTTGCTCTGTACCTCAGCACATATGTGAATCTTGAATAAATATATCTCATCATTTCCATCTAAAGCATTCTGCATTTCGGAGAAAAACAAAAACGGCTGGAGGAAAATGAAATAGGGGAAAAAATAAAGCAGGGACAGAAAGACAAAGATAAGAAAAAAATGTGTGGAATATAAATTTAAAGAGAGAAAACAACTTGGAGGGGAAGACGAGGAACACTTATTTTGGGAGAGCGAAAACAAAAAAGTAAAGGAAGGAAAAGAGTAAGAATAAAAGCAAAAAGAAAAACAAGGTAAAGAGCAGAGGGAATAGGCTGTCACTCCTGCAATTCAGTGCTTTTAATGGACTATAACAACACTGATAGAAAGCACAGATGTTAATCTGATCAGCACACCCATCCCAGCACATCCAAACACCACCCCAAGAAAGAAGGAGCAGGGAAGAGGAAGTGAGTGAACTGGTGACTTTGACTGTCCCACTCCAGTGGCACATAAAGCCACAGATGAAAGGAGCATCAACTGGAAGTTGAGTTCACACTTATTAGCACACAGTAAATGGAAAAGCTGCAGCACAGCTTAAGGCATTCACCATATCTAATGGCACAATCGTCTGTGAAAACAGACAAAACGGTTGAGAGCTGCAGAATATTCCTCAGCCAATTATCCACAATTGCTGAATACTTCCAAATAACTAGTAGTGTGCCTGAGCAGATCGCCCTCTCCACACACTGGCAAGAGGCTTTTGTTCACTTGAGAAGCCAGCCCTCCTCAGGGCCCTCTTGGCAGTGCACAAATATTAGCATTTTAAAAATCCAACACAAGTGACAGGGTCCATTTTCTGTCAGGCTCCTCTTCCTCATGCCATGTTCTTATTTTGCTTTATTCCAATTTTAACATAAGTTACACAGCTCCCTTTGTGCTCACATGAGTGTTATCCTCTATTTAACAAGGGACACCAAACGCCAAAGAGAATGATGGCTGGCATCCCACCCTGCCTGCCCAGGCTAGGACCCCAGTCTACTGAAAGGGCAGGACCCTGGAGGCTGCCATGCAGCCCTGACAGTGATGTAGAAGGGAGCTGCTCCCCACTTCCAGCCCCATGGCAGCTCAAACATCCTCACATTTCAATAGACAAAGCCTCAGAAGGGCAAAAGCTTCCGGATGGCTACACCTCGCTGCCTGGAAAGGACAGCTAAATTGTAAACACAGTCTCCAATGCTGCTGCAGACAAAAACTAATTAAAGTTTGATCAGTCTCTTTGTAGCTTGAATAAGCTGATGCTGCTCAAACAAGATAGATGTCTGCAAGCTGTCACGGCGGTCTTTAAGGGATGCGTAGTCCTGTGTGGCCATTTACAGGTACCTGTGAGTGCAATCACGGGAAGCAAGCGCATCTCTCAGCGGCAGTGCTGAGATAAACACTTGGTGGCCACATACCTGCCACAGACAGGGAGAAAGAGGGAAAAAGAAGTCCCTGCTACCAAGGCAACTGCTTGCCAGCACCTGCCAGTTTGACCAGGCCCTGGTCAAACCGATGCTCATAAACTGAGGGAATTACATGGAAACCGAATTAATTTCCTTGACGGAGGCTCCAGTTTAAAGGAAGCGGAGATAAAGCTACAACATTTATAGGGTAGGAGGGAAGGTGACGGGGTCAAAATTACTCTAGGCTAGATATCCATGCCTTAATCCTGCTTTCCAGTACAACAGCTTTTGGGTCCTTAGGAAGAAAACATTTTTATAGGATTTACATTTACATGATGATTACAAATAACCATCTGTCTGCTCCTACTTTTTCAATCTGGTCCATGTCCCACGAGCCCCCAGCCTATGGTCAGAGCAGCTAAGCTGGAAGGAAGAAGTGGATGCCCGTCAGGAGGCTTTGGGATAATTGCATTCTTCTCCCACCAGCACTCAGCTCTCCACCTCCTCCCCCCCAGCGCACAGGGCAAACATCTGAGATTACCGTGGATGAGAGGGAGGAAAAGACTATCTTTTTTGCCTTTTTCAATGAATGATAATGTCTTAAAACACCGCTACATCTGTTGTGCTGACTAGAGGGTATAAAGAAATATCGAGTAAATATTAATGTGCTTCTGAAACTTGGGTCCTGGTAGTTTTTCTTCCCCCTCCTCTTCTGTGTTGTGCTTATCTCAGGGTAATATTATTCTCATATAAAGTTTTTACAGTTGGTCACCTGCCACATGCAGGTAGATTTCCCCTGATTCAGGGCACTGCCCCACAATATCTTGCTAAATCTTCATCTCCTTACCACTGCCTTGGCACTCTTCTCCTCTGACATACTGATATGCATAATCAACATGAATTATTACGTCAAATAACTGCCCAGATGTCATGCAGTGGACAGATGAAAGGATTATTATTATACTTTAGGTAGCGTATGGTGCAGAAGGGTATTTGTATGTATGATCTACTGGAATGGTCCCAGAGCAAGCCAGCACTACCTGAGTGAGGCTGTCACCTGTGAAATGGTGGGACAGTAAAAAACACAAAGGGCCACAGACAAAACTTCCTTGTGAAGAATAATAATACACTTTCTTTGAGGATGCTGCTGGCCTACCTGTTTATTTCAGCAACTGCCTCTATCACATTTTGTATGGAAAATAAAATAATAACTAAAAAAGATCACAACTTAGGCAATAATCCTAGGCAAGACTCTCAGGGATCCTGAGCTCCCTCTGCATGTGCACTGCCTGCTACAAGCTACCATCTTTCTTAAAAAAAAAGACAATAAGGAACTATATATTTTTTCCTTCTTGTTATTTTTCCCATCCTTCCTCTATATTCTGATTCAAATATTGTCCAGGAGATATGAATGCCAGCTAATTTATCATGACTCAAAATGTTCAGACTTTACTTTAAAATGAGGCCCCAAACCCACAACGTTAATTTTCTGAGGTGACAGGATATCTTCAAGGAGTCTAGTAACTTCAATAATGTTTGATTAGTTGGCTACCCGTAATAGTGAGAAAGAGAGCAGCAGGGAGATACCTGCATCAAGAAACAAAAGAAGGAGAATATTCTTCTTTGCAGATTCAGCAACTTTCTGTGGCTTCATCCCTTTTTCTAATTCATGTGCTTCTGAACACAGTAACCTACTTAAGTAGTTACAGCTGAAGGTACCTTGCTCTTTGTCCTCAGGCCTCAGCAAAGACCAAAATATGGGAAAACCACTCAGTTCTGATCCTCTAAACTTCTAACAACTCATGCATTCAGAAATAGACATTTATAGAATTTGGACTTTGCGTTGTGCATTAATGTCTAAACATGAAAGTTAAAACCCTTTCTTCTATACATAGAAGCTACCAAACCAGGTGAACAGTGCTTTTTAGAAATCAGGTGCATGAGCCAACACTGACAAGTAATTAGGTTCCAAATGGAATTAGTGGGAGATAGTTGGATTTTTTTACTCTCCTCTCAATTTTATTCTGAGGTATACCCCAACCAGCTGATCCTTCTTCAAGAGTTAACTTAATTAAGGACACTGCTGACCTATCTCCCCTTTTACACAATTACACAGGTATACAAGTGATAGCTATTACAGGCTATTTGCTTCTGATTTTTTAAAGGCTGCTATTTGTGCTGAATTAAGAGTAAGTAATACAGCCTGAATACGCTTACTGAAAAACCGTATAATGTCCTTCCCCTTCCTGTGATTCACTGTGATCACTTGAGGGCAATAGAACATCTCCTAATTTTTTCTGAAATATTTTATTTGACTACTAGATAGCAAGAAGAGTGGAGATTTTTCTAATTTGGAACATAACATATTTATATTTAGGCTTCCTGATTGAAAACAAAGTTCTATCACCTGCCTTCACTGCAATGAAGCCTCAACAACCTTCTCTCGTTTTAAACTCCCGCCTCCTTCCACCAACAAATTCCGAATGCTGCAGTTAACAGTCAGCAATCTCATTACCCATCTGCTATAAATCTTCAAAAGCATCACTGTGTTTTGACAGTCAAGAAAGGCAAAGGGAAGCAATGATCATAACCAAGTATTCTTTATGAATGCAAATATCCTGAAGACCACATTTACGTAATTTCAGAAATCTAAAGCTATACACCATAATATGGTGAAAAATTTTCTCTAGGATACAGAGCAGATTTCTTTTTTTCTTGCTCTTAAGGAATAATCACTCTCGATGAATGCACTGCACAGACTGCTAATGCTAACAAGAGACACATTACCAAGACTTTTATTTCATTGAAACTAAACCCTCTACTACTTGCTTAAAAGTTCAGACACTTTCCAGAAGAACTGGTACCATAATTGCAGATGAGCTTTGAAAAATGTGCGTGGTCTGCTGTAAGCCTTAAGATTTAACAGCAGTTTACTGGAATAGTTATTTAATCACCCTTTAAACTCAAGTCTGACGTTAGCTTTTATGTGCTCATCACATATTCAGAAAATTGAAGGCAAGTAACTTATTTTTTCCCAATGGATATCATATGTGAGCTTCCAAACCACCAAGTCACAACTTAAGAAGCATATTTTCTCTGTCACTTGTATGCCAGCATCCCTTCTTTGCAGCCAGAATATGGGACTATATTTCACCAAAAGCATCAGAGGATTCTTCAAATCACATCAACTATGCTTCTGTCCCAGCAATGCAATAGGGAGTATCATGTTTGGTAAAACACACAGTCCTCCAGAATCCCTCATAGGCTATTGTTAGAAAAAGGATAGACCAGGCTAGACAGACCTTTGCCCTCCTGCAATACAGGAAAGCAAAGGCCTTAGGTTCTATGAAGCTAAATCAAGCAATCAATCAATACAAACCACAAATCCTAAAGGAATTATAAATATATAACCAATTTTCCAAAACAATTATATCCAAAAACCTCAGATGTTACTGTCAGAGATATATGAAGAAAATTCAGATGGCAGCTTTTCATTAAGCGTTTCAGAAGAGCACACAGAAACTGCACTGTACATGCAGAGTCCAGCCCAGATTCCCCAGGAAGTACAGATTTAATTAGTAGGTTCAGAAACCACAGTATAAAATGTGGTTTACTGTTGTGACTGCAAAAGTAGCACTGCGAGGTACCTGCAGCACTATGCTCAACCTAACAAATGCTACCTAGAGTTTGACACAGCATTGAGCAATTTTATTTTTTCTGTTTCCAGACTGAACTTGGTCCTCCTGCAACCACTTCAGCTGCGTCAGTCCCTTGGGCTTCCAGTTCAAGCCCAGCCAAAACACCTAACATGTACATGTGCCTTCCGTAAAACAAAAGAATAAGAACAGATGAGAATCATGAAAATGAACACAAATGAATGAATATTTCTTGCACGAGAAATATAGAACGTTAGATGCTTCATTTAACCAGTATAATGCAGACTGCAATCTCTGAGCTCCACTGAAGTGTGAATAGCCTCTAATAAACTTCTTGTGTACACATGCACAACACATACACAACAGCTGGGATGCTTTCCCATCTTGGCAGGGGGTCACTGCCACATTACTGCTATACTTCAGCCACATTAGGCAAAGCATCAAACAAAATAGGCTGTTGCTCAACATAGGAATTCTCCATCTATCTTCCATCCCCCCAACCTCTATGCCTATCCCTGGTCCCTATCAAGCTTTATCTGTTAATTATAAGCTAAACCTCATCTATTAACTTTTTTTGTGAACAGCATTTTTGTGTTGTTCCCTTCAAAAGCCAGGATTGAAGACAAGATATTTGAGCAGACATAGCATGGCACATATTTCTTGATAAGCTTTCATAACTCCATTGCAAGGGGACTGTGAAGCCTCACTTCATCAGATATGGAGCATGAGATGCATACACAGCTGGTATGCAGAACCAGTGGGAGCCATCTGCTGCTTCTTGAATACCTCACTTTCCATCCTGCAAACTGTCCTCATGTCAACAGACCATTTTGGGGTGCTTGCCAGATGCCATTTAAACAGGCCTGCCCTATAGGCCTGGCTGTCCTCACGTCCTCTGTCCCATAAACGGGCATGTCATTGCACACAGGCTTAGCAGTGGCATCTCCTGCTGGACCTGACCCCAGTGTGCCTTCTTTAATTGTTAACCTTCCAAAGGGCTCAACTGTTTCCACTTATTTTTAGTACTTGTCCCAGCAAATAGAGACTAGAAACTGGAAAGTGTGTGCATAGCTGGCACTGAGACATGCCCAGGCATTTTAAGCTAATGGAAAACAGGAGCCATGTGAAAAAAGAACTGTGTTTCCCCACGTACCGGGAGCAGGATGGCAAAAGGCTATAAGTCACCACTATGTATGCTTAATGATCCAGCCATATTTGGCACCCCTTCTCCAAGCCTTTAGAGCAAAACCTTACCCCCCCAAGACTCCTCTACCACTTATGATTGTGTGTTATTTTAATGCAATATTGTTTTAATACTCTGCAATAAATTTAAAAGGATGGATGGTCCAAAGACATTGTTCATTAAAACTTCAACTCTACCATCCCTGAGCAGACTAAATACATGTTTTAGTTCCAGTGTTCAAGCATTGGGTTTTTCTGAAGTTTCATCACTGGATTCTTCCTTCATAAAAGGCTCCTTTCAAATTTAACAACAGACAAAAATGCTAGACAACATTTTTTTCTGGATTATCTTGAACACTGCAGAAGAATTTACTTGTCACTTATCATCATAACATTCTGTATAGAATCATAGAATGGTCTGGGTTGGAAAGGATCTAAAGCTCATCCAGTTCCAACCCCTATGCCATAGGCAGTGACACCTCACACTAGACCAGGTTGTCCCAAGCCCTGTCCAACCTGGTCTTAAACACTGCCAGGAATGGCGCATTCACAGCTTCCTTGGGCAGCTTGTTCCTGTGCCTCACCACTCTCACATAAAGAATTTCTTTCTTATATCTAATCCAAATCTTCCCTGTTTAAGTTTGAATCCATTACCCCTTGTCCTATCCCTGTCCCTGATGAAGAGTGTCTCCTCCCCAGCATCCTTTTAGGTCCCCTTCAGATACTGGAAGGCTGCTATGAGGTCTCCACACATAATGAATTAAAATTTCCAGAGCTCTAAAGACCCGAAGGAGCAATGTGATATGTAGACCCTATATTAAATGCTCTTAGGACAGAGTCATTTGAGTTCTGTTGATATGCTACCAACTAGGAAATAATCCACAGACAACCAGATAAAACAGTAGTTTTCTATGGTCCAAACATGGAAAGGAAGCCCCAGATTCATGATTTAATGAAAAACAAGGAAAAGACTAGTGTAACTTGCAGGAAAGTTTTTGCAGTTTTGATCTGCTCAAATAGCATAAGGAATTATTCTATACAATATAAAATATAACTCTTCCACTTATTTTCAAAGCATAAAAAGAACATAAGAGTTCACATTGCCCTCATTATTATTCACTACATTGTGCAAGAGGAAAGGAAAAAAAAAATAAAGAAGCAGGAGCAAAGACCAGTCGTAATAGCCTGAAGCAGCAATTTTGAAAGGGGAGCTTCAGCATCCAGAGGGAAACCAGAACCTGGATGTCCAGCTCCACCCTCCAGTCACATTATGCTGTGCCTGAGAATCAAAATGACCTTCAGCTGAGTGGTTACCATTGAAAATACACTGGAATAATGTTTTGAATTGCAGTAATGGTGAAACAACACTTTTTTTTTTTTCTAATACCACCTTCCCAAAGCGCTACTTCATGTACAACACATTTTGCATAAAAGAAAAAAAGAACAGTACAATAAAACTAGAGGAACAAAATAAATCCCCCACATGCCACACATCCTTACAAACCCTTGGTGATGAACATTCCTCTGGCAGCTCAGTACAAGAGAAAAATCTGGGTATTTATGGATCTGCTGATGGCTTTAAAGAGAAGAATGGCAAACAGCATGAGTCAAATAATTGTTTGTCCCAGACTACGGAGAAGCAGCAATCTCAGGTATGCCTGTAAAACAGCCTTTAATGGGTGTGTTACCGAACAGCTGGAGAAGCAGCCCTTTGCACGAAGGGCTCACAGTCCTCTTAAGTGTCTGAAAGACCCCCACAACTAGAGCATAGAACCATTTTCACAATCCTTCTTCCTTTGGCTTTTTGTGACTAAACTATTAGTGCAACAATCCATTTCAGCACAGTCACATTAACAGCTAAATATTGAAATAGGTATTATTTTAAACAGGAAACTCCCGACACATTTAAGTAATTCATTTCACTCCTTCTTAGCATGGAATTTAACTAGACACACAGTACCTGTGTTTGTACCTCCCACAAAAGATTTATGTGCCTTTATATAGTTACTGTCATTCTTCAATTATATTAGAAAACAAGAGGCTACACTGACAAGATAAAATATTTAAGCACCATATAATAGTGTATATAAGTATAATATTGAAATAGGCAGATTAGATTATTAGACCAGTCAGGTCTGGATGGAGGGAACCTTTAGCTTGCCACAGTATTCACCTGGGATAGATTTTAGGCCAACTAGTACAAATATTTTCTTCTATGCCAATGGGAAAAAAAAAGAAAAAGGGAAAAGGGAAAAGGAAGAAACATAACAGGAAAAAGGAAAAAGGAAAAAAAAATATCACTTGTTTGAAGGATTTTTAACCCAGATCTCTTTACTGACCCAGTTCACAGCCTGGATCCATAGGTATTTCAGAGAATGACAAGCTATTACAAACAGAGGAAATAACTAGCCAGGAGAGAATAGTACTACTTAAACCAGATTTTCCACTGAGGAAAATACATTGTTAAACTATGCATTATACTTCCCTATATTTAGAATACGGAATATATAAAATACAATAGCTCATATAACCAGCGCATGCTGTGGGATTTCTCTGAGACCAGGAGAACTGGAAACATTCTGTAGTTTGCTTGCGCAGCTTCAATTAAGGCAAATTGAATTAAACTCTCCCTCGAGGAGGACCTCTGTAGCTCTGCTCCTCCTTTTCTGAACAATTCCAGATGTAGGTGTGGAACATTTTCAGTTTCTCTCTGAAGACTTCCACATGCCTGGCTCTGCTGCCACACTCATACAAAGAGATGAGCTTCTGGGGGAGAAAACGTGGGGCACCAAACAATGTTCAGCCAACAGTTGGTACATGTTTGATTTTTACAATTTAATTCTCTTCATTGGGGCTTCCTTCCTTACTTAGCAACAGATGGGTCAGCTGGAAGCAACTCAGAAGAGATGGAAACACTTGTGCTGCTGAACAAATGCAAGTTTAGTAAAATGTCGCTCATAACTACACATTCAGTGGCATTTTGCCTTCTTCCTGGCATATCCAGAATTTATTACCTGCTTAATGACTCTTTTTTGCACTTCCTTTTGAGCACCTTTCAATCCAAGGTACTAGCTAGGCTTTCTTTTTGAATACCACCAGTACCCTGACTTCTGTTGTAAGGAATCCCCAGTGTAGGTCTGCAGGTTCACTGTAGCATTATGAACTGCAGCAATCAGAATTGCCACTCTTGGGGCACACCTCTGAGTCCGGCATATGCAAGAGTGATGGAATCGCAGCAGGTTTAACTGCTGATCACAGCTCATGATTTTCCTCTCTCAAACAGACATTTGCCAGAATGTTCTTTCTCCTACAGCAGCAGGGTAGAGAAGATCAACTCCATTTTACTGAAATTCATGAAAGCTTTCAACCCCTCAGAGGCTTCCCTCACCCCACTAAGAGGCTTTGACATCGATAAAATACATATTGGTTTTTTTTAAATAGCAGGTCATAGGGCTACCCTGTGAACAGGAGAGCACTATCCTAATTCACCACAACTAATACTTTGCCTAACAGTTTAAAATCTGTTCCTTGTTCTTTTATAACCAGATGTCTCAGGGCACTGAGCTACAACCCTCCACACTGGCACAAATTGATAATATACAGGTAAACAGAATAGATAGACAGAAATGCCAACATTGGCATTAAAGCAGGGAACCCAATGTGTAACTGAACTGATTGAGCATGAGCAGTTTCACAGAATCATAGAATTATAGAATAGTTAGTGTTAGAAAGGATCTTAAGATCATCGAGTTCCAACCCCCTGCCACGGGCAGGGACACCTCACACTAGACCATGTCACCCAAGGCTCTGTCCAACCTGGTCTTGAACACTGCCAGGGCTGGAGCATTTACCACTTCTTTGGGCAACCAATTCCAGAGCCTCACAAATCTCACAGTAAAGAATTGATTCCTTACATCTAACCTGAACTCTGCATTGTTCAGGGCCTGAACACCTGAATGTATATCTGAAAGTACAGCACGGCCAGCTCTTGCATGGGAATTTACCTGTAACTTCTGGGCATCCAGAAGCCTGGACTGCAAATATTGAACAGATCACTGTTAGAGAGGGCATGTCAATACAGCTGGCACTTTTGATTCAAATCTCTACCAGTCCTTTTTAAAATAATCAGTCCAAGACATTTACTCATAACCTGCCTTCAGATCCTATTGGCAATGGTGAATCCATTAAACTTTGCTTTCACTGCTCATGATGTTTATAAAAATTGTACGTGGAATTACAGGCCTGTAGTACAAAGCTTGGTATTTTTTCACCTCAGATGTAATAATGAGCTGGATAAGAACAAAGTTGACCCAGGGATTTCAATACAGAAACTTTCGCTGGAAACCTTAGCAGTAGTGTGCAAAGCTACGTTTTTATGTCAATATAATAATGGCATTTCTACACCTATTAATAAGTATAGATCTACTGCTGGATTTTGGGTTGATAGGACATCACAAAATGAATTATATTTCTTCTTAAACTATATAATTAACTCTTAATGAACCTTTCCCTTTTCCCAGTAAATTCAATTTTGACTAATCCTTGGGTTTATGGTAATGTCGAGCTCATTAAAATGTTACTTAAAACTCATTAAAATGCACACTGAGAGGTAACAGCTTCATTACAGTAATATAATGTAAAAGAAAAAAGAATGCTTTATTATCATTTAATTGTTTCCAAAGCTGAATACATTTGCATAGTAATGAGGTTCACAGGATATTTTCAGTAGTACTCAATAATTAAGCAGTTCAGTAATTAAAAATGCATTATCTAAAAATAATTTTATGTTCTTGCTTACTCCCTGTTGTTTTTTTCAATTGGGAGAAGTGTTCATGTTGATAGAGTTTAAAGAATCAAGGAACAGTGATACCTGCACTGATATTAAAAGAGGTAACAGTCTAAGCCCTTAGCAAATTTCTATTTAAAAAAAAAATAATTTAAACTTGCCTTCAATATAATTTACAAGTCAGACTTTCTAACAAAGTCATATAATATCTCTCCAATTACTGTTTCAACACCAGGGACAACCAGGTATTATGCAAGGGCCTTTCAAGTGCAAAGCCTTCCTATAATTTTCATCATTTATTGTTACTATACACATGATAGAATACCTGAACAGAGGTCAGCTGGGACCTAGATATAGGTTTAAAGGATGTCCAAGTAACTATGAATCTGCCCTAACTCGTGTTTGGAGGCAGAAGCCCTCAGATGGGGTACTGACCATACAACAGCGCTGTAGCTTCATCCCTGCTTTTCTGCTTTTCCTCTTGGCAGGAACTTTCCTAGCTCTAAGGTAAAAGGACTTACCTTCACAGTCTTGCTAACTGAATGCCACCTTCTTGCATTTCACTGGCTATGGAAGGGTGAGAGTGCCAATAGTAAGTATCTGCACCAGGAGCAGTATTTGTCTGCACTATAACAGTGGATATTAGTATGGTTAGGTATGTGACTAATAGATTTATGCTTAACATGCAAGCTTGACCACATTTATTTCAACAATTTCTATTGGAATAAACTGTTGTTCTGGTTTAGAGAAATTCAGTGTGAAAGTTGAAGGCCAGTTTTCAACGTATCTCTTCATAATAAATAGCAAGTAAAAATGCATTAACAAAAGAATCAAAAGCTAGAGATAAAAGCTATATTTTCTCCATAATTTCAGAACAAAGAAAGCATGGTGCCCATTACTTGACATTAATGTGGAAGATATTTTGCTAACTTTCATTTAACTGCCAAAGAAAGGTTACTAGAAAAACTGACGCACCTTGCTACAGTATGCAGCCTAGACTCTTAGATGGGAAAAGTACAACTCTGAAGCCCAAAGTCATTCATAGAATTGTCTAATGTAATACCATTTAAGATTCCTTGAAGTATTATTTTAATACAAACCCTGTTCTTTTCCATGACTTTTAAATATTATTTTCACATCTACAAAACAGGCACTCTTTAACATATTTGCATCACAATGCACCCAATATGGATTTTTCCAACTTGCGAAAGTTGACTAGCATGACGAAGAGACCATTAAACTGAAACATGGACGCAGCAGGTCAGACATACCATTGTAATGGGAACAACAGAAAGAAGTGGCCTGTGCTCTTTCAACCTCTATACCATTACTAGGGAATAACAGACAAAATCAGAAATTATCTAAAGAAAAAAAAAATGAAATATTAACCAGATTGAACATTTTCAGCAGCTGTTGTTGGGAATTGTTGCCTCCCAAACAAGGAAATAAAAATCCACTTATATCTAATAGGACAGCATTTTTGTGGCAGCAGGCGAGTACAATATGAAATCAAGTTATCTGGTTAAACATAGTTTTCCTGGGTGAGTCTGGACAATTAAGTGATCTCAGTTCCCAGATGTAAATGGATGATCAGACTTTTTTTACTCACCTTTTAGCTATTTAAATGAATCTGTCTCATAGATTTTTACAATCTTCCCTATGTACTGGATAGCTCCTCACACAGTGGCCCAAATGGCAATTCTATAATGCATATCATAACAAAATTCATAAAAATAAATCCAGGACAGTTACTCAGTGAGATAAGAATGTGTAGGCTGAAAATTGTTCTTTAATACAGTAAGTCAGATCATATTTCTAAACTTGCTTTTGATACTGTGCTTTTGCTTTACCTATTAAACTGTCTTTATCTCAAGCCATGAATTTTCTCACTTTTACCCTTCCAATTCTCTCCCCCAGAGCTTAGTTGCTGGCTGGGGTTAACCATGACAGATACTCCTTTAACAAATCAAACTCTTCTGATGGAGATGCATATTGCTGTTTCTACACTAATTTACATCTCATGTTCTCAGCTATTTCAAAAGGAAAAAAATCATGTGTCTTTTTAGCTGAGTAAACAATCTCTCATTCTATCTTTATTGCACACACTAGCAGATAAGTTATTTCTCTCAAACACTCAGCAAGATGGCTGGAAATAAATAATTCTGAAAATAAATAACTGGCATAATATGTATTAATGTTGAAAACCCTCTCCATTGTATTTCCTTGTATTGACTAAGTAAAATTAAATGAGATACCATAAATATAAAATAGTAGATAGACGTTACTGAGGGGAAAAAAAGTAATTACCTATTATATTTAATAGTTTTTTCCCTACATAAGCACTGCGTAAATTAAACAACCAGCAGCACAGGCTGTAAAAAAAATGTACTAAAGTCTCAGTTTTCAATTGCCATATATAGGAGGGATGACTAGTCTATTAAATTCAATGATTAGCGGAACATGTAAGCACAACAGATATTAGTGCAAGATTTGTGAAATCACAGCTGTGAATATCAAAAACCACAAAGGTGGAAATTCTATTAATTTTATGAACGTGCAAGCAAACAAGATTGACACCATTTTAATTCAGATCTGATACAATAATTTTTAAGAGAAACAGAGAGAGAAATAGTGGTTCCTTCCTGCCTAAGTCAAATTGTTCACTGCATCCCCCTGCTGCTGTGGGGAGTGGGAAGCTGTAGTGAGATGAGATACACTCACCAGCAGGACAGGATGGGAGCTGTAGCATGAGTGATGTGCTGCTGTGAACTGAAAATGCTTGAAGAATTTAAAGTAAGCATTACAGATTATTTTTTATCTCGTAGTATAATAACTGCAGATAGAAGTGGTGGTTTGCACTTTTAGTATGATACGATGGTTATTTCAAAATGCATCAAATCTTTACCTGTTAAAACACTGTATAATGCATTCTTACGTAGTGCCTCCCTGCTGAGGTTATATACTACATGTTGCTGTTTCCAAACGGGTGATGGCTTTTAGATTAATGAATTTATTTCTCAAAAAGACACCTGAATACCTTGTGGGTCATATAAGGAAAGTGGAAGACTTGAATGTGGATTTGAGGAGTTTGTTTTCATTTTCACTCCATGTCAAGACTAAAGACACCTGAGTGATACAACCTCCATACCAAGGAATAACATTTGTTGAAAAACATTGGAAGTCCTTCCATTGCCTGCTTGGAATTAATCTCTATCATATCAATGATTCCTAGAGCAGAAATGCATATCCAGATTCAGTTTAAGACTGAAGCTTTTACTGTCTTTACTAAAGGCACAACCTTGGAAGAGGAAAACTGAGCCGTATGCTCTCATACCCCATTTGAAAATCTGTAAAAAATATCACAGCAGAAAGTAAAAAAAAAAACACCCACAAAACCAAAACAAACAAAAAGAAATCAACCCCAAACTAGAAACAGCAGAATTGCAAACTTGCTATGAAAAACAAACTATTTTTACATTTCTCTTTTCATAATATTTCTGTCTGATAGCTGTAAAATTAGGTTCATTGTTGAGTGACAATACTTGCCCTCAGATTTCAAAACACATGCAAAATCATGAACTGTGTTCTCAATTTTTTTAATTATCATAGCTTATATGTACCTTATTCTGTATTTTACATTTCTTTTACAGATCACCTATTCTTTTACCTTAGGAGTTAACTACCAGTGGTATTCAGCATCTTCACTAAAAACACGACCCTCACTGGTGTACTTCCTAGCAATACGCTGTTTCATAGCTGCTAAATGTATATGTATAAACATATAATATTCTACTTAATTTCTTAAATATCTTTATATTCCTGAATATTTGTAAACTCTCTAGTTTCCCAAGCTATGGGAGTATTCATTCCAGGCAGTATGACACATTTCTATAAATGGGAGAATGTCTTCAGCTCAGCCCCAGCCACGACAAGGTGCTGTCTGTGAGCAGAGTGTGCTCTGAAAAATGACTGCCCAGGACTTCCTTTCACTTATGAAACACTAATCTGATTTCTGTTGTCTTTACCATCTGCACAGATTTCTTTTGTTGAGATCTGTAGTTATTGCTTCTTTCAGACTTTGTAAAATGCCATATCTGTCATCGATTTGTTTTAGAAATAGGGAAGGGCAGGAGAGAGAAAGGAATGAATGCCAAACAAAGGAGAAAGCTAGGCTGGGGCTTTTTGCCATTTCTTATTAAAAATACTAAAAATCACCTGTTCAAGCTCCCCATCCTCCACCCCCTAATGAGAGTTGTTAGTAAAAAGAAACAGTCCAACCCACCCCCTGACGTCTTTAATTGACTTCATAGGGAGTGTTATCAAGAGCTACTCAAGCAGTGCTAATGGTGCCTGCAGATTGCTCACACATGGCATGGCTGGCATTCCTTGGACCTTAAAAGGGCTAATAGGAGAGTGTAATCTCCACTCAGCATGGGAGCCAAGGCCACGAGTGATCTGGAAAACAACAAATAATTAGAAAGTATTCTTCCCCAGATGGAAGGGAAGAGGAAAATAAAGATAAAGCTGGCACCCACCCATGGAATCTCCTAACTTTTCTATTATGGAACTTCTAGCACATAAGAGGGTTATTTCAAAGAGTATGACATTCAATAATTAAAAAGTAAGTCTGTCTCTCCTAGAAATGCAGGCTTCTGGTTTTCATCTGTGACTGAATACTTCACAGAGAGATACAACGGGGGTTGTAGAAAGAGGTAGTTTTTAAGATTCTTATTTTCTATCAGCATTTCTCCTCTAACTTCAGTAAGACACATGAACATCACATTTTTCACTAACTTATTAGCAATGGTTAACTGAACTCTGGAAATCTAAAATGTTTTCATACTTAAGACTGAAACACTTCACAAACTTCAAAAGCCCCACTGCCTCCTAGGAAGAAAGAAGAAATATGTAAGTGTTGCTTCACACCTCCCTAAAATGAAATGGTTCAAATCATGTTTAAAGGCATGCAGAAAGGCATTCTAGACTTGGGAGTCTAGAAGAAGAAATGCAATGACGCTAATACATGTTGCAATGGGAATTTGATGGTTAGTGTAAAAACCTACTGCATAATTTGAAGCATTATAGGGAAGCAAACACTGAGTTGGCAGAGGCCCATGCAGTTACCATGTGAAAGGAAGTGATGCAGCCATGAATATTCTGCAGCATCATACAACACAAAGCCTGCAGCAGTGCTGATCAGAGGGAGTATTTTGACTGCAGAGAAGATAAATGTCTACATTAACTTTCACTAAAGAAAGTGATAGACATATTTTTATCCCATAGGTATTCCTAAAATATGTTTCATAATTAAAATATTTTTAAAACACCCTTTTAAAAGTCTTTTCAAGAAAGATTAGGAAAACCAGCAAATCATCTGTGATTTCAACTTGATTGCTCCACCGTGAAGGTAGTGATTTATGAATGTTAAGAGTGCATCTAAATAAAAACACAGGAGAGGTGCTGTCACAGGTATCCATCTATACAGTAAGGGGGGGAGAGGGGAGCAATGTAATTGTAACCTTTAAGGGAAAGAAACTAAAGACACTGTGGGCATGAAGTCTCCACTTAGCTGTACAGTAGCTGATAGATACAAATAAGATCAGAATAATAAAGCATTTATGTAATATACATTGTTAAAGATGGACCTAACTGAATGGAATATACTGCTTTTGCCTTATTTGAATTGTTGAACATAGTCAATGCAACAGGGAGAATGGGGGGAGATTTGGTAAATATAACTTACTTGGTTTGACAAAAACCTGGGAGCAGATCCTGGACAAGAAACTATTAAGGAAAATAAATAACCACAGGGTAAGAGGTAAATTCTTATTGTGGATTAAAGATTAGCTAAGTGGTAGGAAACAAAGAGTGGTAATTAATGGTTACTTCTCCAAATAGAGGGAAGTTAAGAGTTGGGTACCTCAGGGATCTGAAACAGGACAGGTGCTCAATACATATATTAATGGATACAAAGCTGAAACACACTGAAAGTAAAGGAAAATCAGTGCCCACATAAAACTATTTTCCAAAAGATAAATATGGCTGAGATATGCCACAAGGATCCATTCGAACTGGATCATTCTACTGACACTGAATCAGCAGACAACATTTAGTTTTATAGAAGGATGAAGGTATATACATTTGGAAGGATTACTGAAGGTCATCTCTGTGCTCCAAATAGTTTGGGAATAACAACCTAACTGGAGATAAAGGGGTGACAAAGTCAGGAAAGATAAAAGCAACGAGGTTCCAAAAATACAGCAATATGCCTTGCAGTCAATTTAGATTATTTCTGAACTCCAAAATAGTATTTTTCAATTGACACCCAAGGTTTCAACTGGGTTTTTGTTCAAATGCTTGTGCATCATCTCAGCCTAATCACTATACTAAAATAAGCAGAACTTTGCACAGCATTTTATTTTCAGTAAATACAGTTCAACCAGCTGTGTTCATCCTTTCTTCTAGCAGTGCCAAAAGTACCATACAATTATCAACATCTGTTAGAAGCGTTTTTCAAATTTGATTCCAAAAACATGTACTTCTGCCTCCTGCCTTGAGTCCAAATATAAGAAGAATAAAGTACAGCACAAACAAAGAATCTATCATATACCAGCTGCAATTACACGGCACAGCTAGAGAGACGCATTAAGAACTAAGCATAACACATCCCGATGTATTTACATTAGCCTAATCTATCTGGCCCAGTCAGCTATACAGTCAAGATGAACAGCCTGAGTTTTAGTACTCAGTAGCAACTCTGGAGTGTTTGCCAGGAATCCTAGGAGAGTTTACATCATGTTGTTACCATAAACTAAAGCCGTTGACATGCAGACGTACCCAAAGAGGACAGCTGGATAGAGGCTTGATTGTTTAGAAACCAGTGTAGACAGTTAATGAAGTTACAGTACCAAATACACAGAACACATCCAACTGGCAATGTTAATAACTTGTTTGATTAATATTTCAATTTTATGGCTACTTGGAGTGACAAACAATGCTTAAACTGATCACATTTTTATCTACCCTTCTCCCAAAATACGTTACTGTCTCCACATTAAATAGTAAGCCATGAAATGAAAATGGTACTACTTTAAACCGTGATACATGAATAATTTTCTCACTGCACCTCTTCATAATCATACAAATAACCTTGACAGTACACTTACCTGTCCAGTAATCTTATAATGGAAGGGGGTGGTGTTAGGTTGGGTGCACTGATGAGATATGGTAACGCAAGATGGAAAGAAAACTGCTTGCCTAAAGGAAGTTATCCTAAAAAAGCGGAGCTCTTCCAAAAGCAAGAATGTGAATGCCTTCCAGCTGCCTCCTTCATAATGGCGCACTAAAGTAAGACTCAGCTTAAACCATATGCAAAAAAGGGTTTCTTTTCAGCTCTTTCCCAAATTCCCCTCCAGAAATTAAACACTCAGCTATGTATGTTTCAATAAGAGTAAAAATTCAGCATGCCTTCATCTACTTAGGTTACCCTAAATTCTGCCAGTATTCTTCTGGTAGCACAGTGCCTCTGCCTTCCTACTGCTCCATTTGTATGCATGCCTGTTGACATAACTCCATGCTCCAACCTGAATCGCAGTCTAACCCTACAACTCTTCTTTCCTTTATGAAATCTTTGTACCCTAAATTCCTGAAAAGCGAACTCCAGCCTCACCCTACCATCAATTTGAATCCCAGGCCAGTATCTGTAAACTCCTTGTGTTTGCTCCCAGGAGGTCAAACTATGGCTGCGCTCTTGCAGTGATATGTAATCTCCACTTGCTGTTGCAAGGGTGGACATGCTGAAGAGGAGGCAGCCACCGGGCAGAGAGCCAGGTTTGGGCTTACCTGATTCTTTTATTGCATCCTCAGGGGCTCAGAGTGAATGCTATTTTGTCCATACATATACTACAAGAAGTAGGTAAGAAAGGGAAAGGAAAACAGAGAGAGAATAGGGTGAGAAAAGAAGCAAAGAAGGTAGACCTCTCAACAGGGTATGTTCTTCAACTGTTTTTTAAACGGATGATTTAATAAGCAAGTGACTATGTGCAAGCAGAGAAAACAAATTCTGTTGTTGTCTAGGTTTATGTCTAAACACAATGTGAACAGTATTTGCAGCACTGGGGTGATCTGGTTACACAAGAATGAAGTATCAGCCTGTGTGTTTTTAAAGAATATTTTTAATTAGCTTAACACATCCCCATCTAGTGGGTTTTTTTCTTAATGTTTTAAAAAGTACTTTTATGAAACACTTTAATACAATTTTCTGCTGTATGATTCAGCAAATGCTGGTTGTGCGGTTACCAATGGGGCTTGAAATTAATAGTTTTTCTTTCTACTACTTAACCGTTTCAAGCGAATGAATGGCTCTGTGGATATTATTTGTTAAATGTGTATCATTCCTAGTCACTTAAAAAAAAACCCACAGAATTTTTTTTCACTGGAAAAGTATGAAAGAGTAACACACTTTGTTTAAGCTCAGCATTTAGAAACCAATAAACTATATCTGCTGTGGAAAAATGACGAGTATTCAAGATCAAGCCCTTGGCATTTTGTGTCTTATTTTTCTTTCACATGGTCATTTGACCATCGACTACAGACTGTGTCTTCTACTAAGTGAGAATAATAGTCTTCCTCCAAAGTTAGTATAAGCATTCAAATCAAATAACATCCACTTTGCCCTTGAAGAAATCTCCAGGGAAAAGAGGAATAGCAGTACATGAAAGGATAAACACCTGCTGTAGATTTTTGGGGTAGGAAAGACGTGTTTTGACATTTACCAAAACCTTGAAAAGGAGAAAAATAAAGAGAAAAATCCCCTCACCTCTGCTTTACATCAACATAGGTTTATTTTTTTCTACCTGTTATGACCCATTAATTAAACACTCTGCTGGAAACAAAACAGTTTTTTGAAAGATAAGCCAGCAATGTGAAATTCACTGTGAGAGGTGTTCAGCCTCTATGCTTGAGAAATCAGAAACAGTAGAAAGGAGTTTTTTAATAAATAAAATAATTTATAAAAAACCACAAACCTACAAACTGATTAATTCTAGTACTTCATTCCAAACTTCTTGCTATTACTTGAACTATTTTAAACCTGCCCAAACAGGTAGTCTCAGATGCTTTGTATTAAGCAGCTGAGCCAGCAATTGCCATGCTCAGAAAATATGACAGTACAATTGATTACTGACTTTTTTTCTTTGCCTCCCAGATAACTGTTTTCTTTTGAAGTCAGAGGCCAGGAGATAAAACATCTGTTATCCTCCAAAGCACTCCCTTTAACTGGGGGTGTTTCCCCACGGCCAAGGAAACAGTGGTGTAATTACTATTTTGTTCCTAATAATTATTAAATTGATGCTGTAAGTATAGAAAAGCTTTTTAGCATTTACAGATATGAGGAAATATATTGGATTTTTTTTCACTTTTGTGCTCATTTTGCAAGAGTGGACAGCAGTGTTGAGCTAAAACCTAGCTGTGTTCAACCAATTAAACATACACTGATTTATGTGTTAATGCTTATCATTGCAAGGCATCATTCAGCTTAGACTAACCACACTTTGCTTACTGAAAAATGGACAAAATTTTCCTCTTACTAAGTGAAATGCAGTAGTGTCATACTGAAATCATAGGAGCAACCCTTTGTAAAATGGATACAAATGTAGAAGAGAACAGGGGAGAAAAATTGAAAATCATAATCTTTGCCAACTTCCTCCCCACTGAGGGATTGGATGCTTGATTTTTCTCCATCTGCAAAAAAAATGCTTCCCGTATCGCGACTCCTGATAAATAGAGCCTGCAGGTGTATGTGCAACCTATATTCAGACCTGCCAACCTCTTGAAAGAAACCAGGGGAAGTTACCTATTAAATAAATTGGGATTTTCCATCTTTTATTTTCTGTCCTTCTTTCTGCCTTTTTCTCAGTGTTCAATTTCCCCTCCCGATCCTAGGTGAGGGGGAAGCACTGTGCAAACTGCTATCATGCTCCCTTTGTTTCATCACTTCACCTTCTACCTTGGAAATAGCTGGCTGGATCTGGAGACAATCGGGGCAAGAAGCATGCTGCTAGGGAGTGTTCAACTACTCACTTTGACAGCTATATTCCCTTGTGATTTAGACAACATAAGAGCAAGACAATGCAGGAAACAGAAAATGATCAAAGGTGGGAGTGAGGAAGGTGAGAGCTGAAAGAAGAGTAGGTAAGTCTGGGAGCTAAG
Organism: Pezoporus occidentalis; assembly: GCF_034315485.1. Classification (NCBI taxonomy): domain Eukaryota; kingdom Metazoa; phylum Chordata; class Aves; order Psittaciformes; family Psittacidae; genus Pezoporus; species Pezoporus occidentalis. The sequence goes on along the minus strand of NW_026916093.1, from coordinate 1,566,794 downwards.
CAAGTGCATGGCCTGTATGTTGGATTCACTCTAAATAGCAAGGCTGGGTTAGCAGAAGGGCTAAACTACTTGTGAATAACTTGATGTGGGATATATGGCATATCAAATGTACATCAAAACCTCTAAAACTGCAAGGCTGGAGACCAGCCTTCTTATCCACAAAAGTTATAATACCTGTAACTGAAGGCATTATCTTGCTAACAAGAGAGCTATGTCATCATTCTTTTTTTCTTCTAAGAACAATATTTCCAGCAATTTGTTTATTTACAGGATCTTAAGTATGTGCTTTCCAAGTGTACTCAACATCAGTAGACCTAAACCTACCATGTACAGACCTTCAAAGACTTGAAACAAACAAACAAACAAAAGGTTTTGAAACACTCCTTTCGATAGTAAAAAACTGGCTTTCACCCAGTTATGTTTTCCTAAAAGTTCATCAGTCTTTTTTGCCTTTCAAGCACCTAAATCTTTTGCAAGAATATTATTTTCCCCCACTCCTTTTCCTCCTTCACAGTTCTTCAATATCCATGTTAAACATCACTGAACTAGTATGCAACTCAAGGCAATTCATTTGTAATCTTGTCATTGTGATGAAAAATAATTTCTTATTTCTAAGCTTAGTTTTTGTTCTTTTTCCTAGATTCTACTCACTCCAGGGCAGTGTTTTGTCTTACATCTCAAGACCATATGTATATTTTAAAGGCTGTCACACTCAATAGCAGATTAGGGCAGCATGAAAAGTCATGATTCTCTGTCTTCTACACATGCTTGTCTGAGCATTATGTTATCTTTTGGCTACTACTTAATTTACTTGGTCAGTACTAAGTTAAGGACCACTCTTCCCCAGGATGCCGGAGAGGGATTCTTCATCAGGGAGACAAGGGGTGATGGATTCAAACTTACACAGAGGAAATTCAGGTTAGTTATAAGGACAAAGTTCTTTACTGTGAGGGTGGTGAGGCACTGTAATGGATTACCTGAAGAAGTGGTAAATGTTCCATCCCTGGCAGTGTTCAAGGCCAAGCTGGACAGAGCCTTGGGCATCATGGTCTAGTGTGAGATGTCCCTGCCCATGGCAGGTGGCCGGAACTGGTCTGATCTTAAGATCCTTTCCAACCCAAACCATTTGGTGATTCTAATAACAACATTCCTGGCAGTCACAGTATCCTGCATTTTGTTCTAAACACAATACCAGTTTTAAAATGCTGCAGGGGCTTCATAGAATGTACCCCAGATATCGCAGGGTATGGCAGCATTTCAAGAGCTGTCTGTTTTCAAAGTTCTGAAACTCAGCCCTTTTTTTTCCTCACCTCTCACCTTAATAGCCCTCTTCTAGCTTGCACCTGAAATCCATTCCTCTAAGTAAACTAGAAGTGCTGGCACATGTACAGTGTGAATCATTCAGAAACTATAATCATATCATAATTAGAAAAGAGTTATCTTCTAACAACTTTAATGAGAGTCATACTAGTCAACTTCCACCTACTTAAGTAATACAGGTACTAAACAGATAAGGGTTTAATCTATATATGAATCAGTAATGCATCCAACATGGCAGGCATAAAATAACCACCACTTTTGCTTTACTTTCATTAATACTGGGAAGGGGAGAGTTGGCATAGAAAATAGTTTCCACTGAAAATAAGCTCTTTAAATTAAACTACTCCTTTGAGACTTGCTGTTAAAACTATCTATTGCACATCCACAAGGAAGAGTTGAAAAGAGAAATCTAGAATTGTAGCAAACTGCTCGCTAGACAATAGCACTTTGGAAGACAAGCCCCTCCAGATTTTGTGTTGCTCTAAGACAAGAACAGATTTAGCAGACACTGTAGCAGCTATCATTGCAAAGCAGTCTTTTATAAAGAAGAATAAACCCAAAGAGCATAAAAATCTTAACAAAAATATTGAAAATACTGAAAAAGAAGTGATTTTCTTCAATTGGAAAACAGAAAAAAGCCCAACTCTACTAACTAAAACATTCAAGCAAACTGAATTTAATGCTTTTAAAAAGCACTGATCAGAAGAGAACCAAGAAGATAGAGCAGTCATAATAGTCTTTATGCAAGAAAGGGGGGAAAAGACACTTTTTGAAAATTGCTGCATATATAAGACAATAAGGGATAAGAAGCATCTGGATTTTTTTGTTGTTCTGTTACTTTCAATTTTAAGGGAAATTAAAAAGTTTCTTTTCTTAAAATATATGCAGTTTAAATGTAAGAAGGAAATCTCTTCCTGGTCTTCCCACTAAAATAATTTATTTCATATATGGGTGATTAAACTTACGTTATTAGAAACACTGTCCCTAACTTCACAGGTATTAAATGCCTTCCTTTTTTAGAATTAGGAGTTTGAGTCATCCTCATCTTGCCACTGAAGACAAAGATTCAGCTAGTGTAATAATTAACACCAGTTGTTAGCAGTTGATGATATGCCTCCTTCATTCAAAAGTGTGAAGAAATGTGCAAAATATAGGCACAGATTAAACATTTAATCAGCGTCATATTCAACAAATCTTTTTCCCTTTCACCTTTACACCATGAACTTAATGCACAGACACATTTAGGGGTGGCAGGAGAAAGAGCAACCTGAGTGCAGGTTGCTCTCATACATGGAACGAGGCATAAGTGCTTCCTTGCCCCACAGCATCCCACCCTGTGTCAGCAAGAGTACAGGTTGTGATCATTTCCCTTTGTTTGGCATGGGTGAGGAGACCTTATTGCTGTCTATAACTTTCTGACCAGAAGATACAAGGAAGAGAGAGCCAGACTTCTGTCGGAGGTGTATGGCAATGGGACAAGAGGCAACAGACTCAAGTGAAAACATGAGAAATTATGGTAACCTATAAGGAAAAAATTCTGCCAATAAGGATGGTTAAACACAAGTTGCCCAGACAGTCTGTGCAATCTCCATCCTTGGAGGACTTCAAGAGTTAGCTAGACATGTCCCTGAGAACCTTGACCCATTCAGACATGGTCTGAGCAGAGGGCTGGACCAGATAGGTCTGAAGGTCCCTCCAGCCTCAATTACGCTGTGGTTCTCTGCTGGAAGAACTGGCTTATATGTGGACAGACCAATCAGAATAATCATGTTTGATGAACTTCTAGGAGAATTATATGTGATAATAATCCATTGATACTTCGAAGGAATAAGCGCTCTGGGTAAACACTGACATCCCATAGTGTGTTCAAAACAAGAAGACAACAAGTGTAGGCAAAATGGATGTAGAGCAGCAAGACGAGCCTAAACACTTCCAGTCATTAACAGAGCAGTGTCCTCATAGAATACAGAAGGAATTGATCCTTCTGCTCTTTATTTTGGAAGTGTGAACCAAACACTATATGTCTCTTATCTTTGTAGACCTATTAAACATGTCGGAAATTGTTTTGTTTGAATAGTGTCCTGGGTTAAGCAGTAGCAGTTATACCCAGGACAAATAGTTATGGAACAGCCAACTCTATGGCAGGTAAAATGAGGAGGACGAAGAGAGGAAGGCCTGATTAAAAAATAAGTTTCCTGTGCTTAACTGGGAAGTCCTCTTAAACGGGATGTCTCCCAGGGAACTAATTTAAACCCGATGATACTTAATAGCTATGATTGGTGCTTAGTAAGTAGGGTAATTATGTTTAATGGGGATGCCTCAAGGCAATTGAGTGGCACTTAAGTCTTTTGTATGTCTCAATCTCATGGTACTTCTCTTCATTTTCTCTTCTATCAATTTTTTGACCCGCTGTAACAGCTATGGATGTGGGAAATGCATACATCACCACCTGTTTCCATGAGTTCGTCCCTTCTGTGCTAAATGCAGGGTCACCATACAAGGCATATATTTGTTGCCTCCTCTGCTCCTATCACTGCATGAGCCACAGTACCTAGCCAAAATATTGGCTTCTTTTATCATTATAGGCTTATCCAATAACATGAGGCTTGATACTGCCACATTGATGTTAATGGAAGTTTTCCAGAAGCAGAATCAGATTCAGGCTGAGTTTTGCTTAAGCCCTTGCAGCAATGCTGTGCTCTGCAGTAGGACTGCCTTTCAGTGAAATGGAACAGGAATATTCTACATTTAAAATAATCTTCATAAATGCAATGAGGATATGAAGTCTGTGGGAAGTTTTTTCTGATATTTAAACTAGCTATAGCTTTTGCTTTATTACATGAGGTGGTCTTTGAGACAATTTGGAGACAATTTTGTGGGTTTTATAATACAAAATCTGTAACTGTGCCTCTTAAAAAATATATGTAGGAAAAAACCTGCTAGGACCTATATTAAGGGGAAAAAAATTACATAGTTTGTCCATAAATAGGTTTATATTGGAGACTAGAAAGCCCCTAACAATCAGAGTTATCAGATCCTGAAATGACTTTCAAACAAGCATAGTGGAGGAATAAAACATTTTCAGATGGAGCTCACTCAATAACTTTGTGAAAGAGATGATATAATGTCATATCCAGAATAGCTGGAGGATAGATTCATTGATCTGGAATGTGGTTCTCAATCCTTTTCAACACAAGAGTGAAGGCATCAGGGAAAGCAAAACAAAATGTCTTTAATTCAACTTACTGTTGCCACTGTCTTAGGGAACTTGACTGTATCCTTTTAGTATTAAAAAGCTAACAGCAGTCTTCTCTTTCTGAAAGTCTAGCTAGTCAGTGAACAACAAATATTCACCCTTTTTTTTATACAAATAAATTGAAATGTTGCAAGCTAAGCACATGGATGCTGTTTTAAACACTTGTGATCAACTGAAATTTATTATATGCATTTGAAATTTAATACACCAAAAACATTGCAAGTCTGTTAGTGTTAAAAGGCACCAGTAAGGTGGTTTTATGAGGCTTCTCATTGAGCTGTGTGATTAAACATACATATTTTCAAAATATCTTTGCCTGATGGCAAAAATACCCAATTTCCCACTTCAAATCTGAACTGTAGAAAGGTCAGTTCCCAACTGGGGAGCAAAAATACCTTTTATAAATCTGTTTGTAGACCATACCCTACATAGACAAACTTCCTAGTCAATACATGATAGTTCTTACTACATGTATTTTAGTAATTATAGCATAGGCTGTATCACACTTACCTTTTTAAAACACATATTAGTAAAAGCCTACAGATGTAATCTTCTACTGTCTTCAGTTCTCACTGACTACAATGCTTCTAGGGCTGGATTTTATAAGGATCTCTTCACTTTCCAGTCACTCATGCTTTAGAATCAAATGTCCTTTTGGCAAAGTTATTGTGCTTTTAAAGTTATCATTAAAAACAAGAATTAGATTTTGACCTATTTTAAACTGCAGTTACTAACTCAGGATATTTTATATGAACAGGACAGGTTTCATCCTGAGACCACAGAAGAGTATCTTAGCAGTACCCATTCACACAGCTCCTACAGAAATTAGTACAGTTTTGTGCAAAGGGAATCGTGCATATGATGAGACTTCCAATATCGGATTGTGAGATCTACCTTAAGCAATATTCCAAAGTAAACTGATTAAATTGAAATGCAGTCCATATAGGGACTGGCAAAACTGGTTACTGTTGCTGTTGATAAAACAGGCAAGTTACATTAATCTTGATATTATCAGTATCCTTTTCATAGCAAAGCCTAAATATTTTAACCGCTTCACATCTCTGGGTCATTGTTTTTCTGTTTAAGAAAAAAAAAGACTCACTGAAAAATTAAATCACTTTTTGATGGTTGCACAGCATGAGTGGCAGGTCCATCCTCACAGCCTAAACCCATCTACTCCTTCTACCAACTCTACTATTTTTCCTTACTATGCTTTAAACATGCCAAGCAGTCAGAATCCTCATCCTTTAAACATGTTCAGAAATATGTTCTTTGCAAGCAGTACCATGATTTCAATGGGAATAATGAATAAAATACAGTTTAACATTATCGTAATTCTATAGAGCCCTAAGTTAAAATCAAAGTTCAGAATGCTGAAGAAAAGATATACTTGAAACATTCCTTACCGAGGCACCTGTATGATAATTTTATCCTTTTCGCGTTATACCCTTTGTTTCTGTGCTTGTAACTCTTCTGGGTCACAGGTTAGATTAACAAAAAAATAAAATGGGAATGATGGAAGAAAATTTAGCTGAGCAGAAACGTAAGTTTTAAGTATAAGCCTTGGTGTTTTTTTGCTTTTTTTAAATAAAGATTTTAGATATGGATGCATACATACCGTTCATTAATAATGACTCCACCGGCAACAAAAATCGCAGTTGCTTGAAGTAAATAATGCAGAGGAAAATAGTATTGGATAGAACTAGATTTGGATACTTCATGTATCCTCTGTTGTTAAAGAATTGGGTCTCCAGAAGTAATGAAAAAGCACATCTAGATCTTCCCAAAAGTGTCTTTGTATTTAAGAAATGGTGTACTCTCAGAAAAGTTCAAAGCATGCTGAAAACACTGATGACAACTGTAAATATATGTCAAATCACCACTACAAAGACATTTTCCTTAAAACCATAAAGTAGTAGATAGAATTTTGTGAAGAGCTGTGTGTGTAAATACTGTTTCCTCCCCTAATGTACTCTGATTTAGGTTGTGCTAATCTATTAGAGGGAAGGTATTAGGAAAGAAAAATGTTAGCAAAATTTGTTGCAAGTCTTTTCTTCACTGAAGTCAGAGGTAAATCACATTATACTGATTGACCCTCAAACTCCCCTAAGGATACTCAACAAAGGCTAGTCACAGGTTCTACTGAGTGACAGTTTAGTTCATTCTGGGGACAAACTAGTTTGTAAACACCACAATATGTGACTAATTTCCTGGCCTATATACTCCAAAATATAAACTACAATATGGGCAAGAATGTGCCATAAAGAAATAAAAATAAATCTACCATCGACTAAAGCTGCTTTCCCCACATCTCCTTCAAAAGAAAGAGGAGCGCTATTGCATACAAAATCAATACTGTAAATAAAAAGGAAGGCCCTAAATTATTGCCAATAGCTAGAGTATACCAAACAACATTATGTGTGGTTTGGAGTTTTTCTGGCACCTTCAGCTACACTGCAGTCAAATGGCGTATGAACAAGAAATGATGCAAATGTCATTAGTAAGCATCCAAAGCCAGAAAATGTGTGATGAGCTCCTGATGTATGTGCAGCAAACTAGTGTGTGTTAACAGAGAACAATGAATATTTTTAGAGCATACACCACTAACAGCCTGGTCACTAGTGACAACAGTAAAGAGCCTCACATAACAGGTACACTGCCTATTGCAAATCAAACACAACTGAGAGAACCAGCTCCAAACCAGACGTGATTTAAACAACCTTGTCCTTTAAAGTGGAAAATCTATGTTCAGTGCAGTAAATACAGCTTTGTGTACAAAGACTTCATACAGCCAGACCTGAAAAAAAAAATGCCAAAGTGATCCAAGAAAGTAAATGACATCTGACTGGCTTGTTTACACATCCCCATTTCCCCAAACCATTTTGCTTCATTTACTACACTTTGTCACTATGTGAGTGTTTGGGGGATTTCAAATGGACCCATTCTGTTCTAACAGATGTCAAAGAAGAGGTACATTGGTTTTAATACCTATTTGGCGACATATGGGAATAGTTTTTTTTCCCTGTGTAAAAAGTCCACAGCAGGATCTGTCTCCATTCTTTCCTATATTTATACCCCCCTAAATTTCCTCAAAATTATCCAGTCACTGTTGTTTACTAATGCCCTGCTACTCATGTATTACTTTCTGAAAGCAGTTCTTTGTTGCAGTATCAATCATATTACAAGAGTGAATCTGCTACAGCTTTAAAACCTACACAACTCTGGGCACAGAGCACCATTTGTCAACAGGAAACACTTCCATTTCTGAAGTAAACCAAACCTAACTCTCAAACACACATATGCACATATGCACTTTCCATGTGAAACAACTTCAAGAAAAGCTCAGCTACAAGTAGAACTCATTCCTATAATTAACCAAAAAGTTAAAACTTTGAAAGTTGAAACTAATATGTCATTTTAGGGAGAAATTCTTAAATGCATTAATAAATAACATATTCTACAGCTACAGTAACACATTCTACTTCATGAATATAATCTATTCTTAAGATGTCACTGGCATTTTTTTCCAAAGAAACATGAAAATGGTTTAAATTTATAGCTCATAAGCTGATTTTTTTCTTTAGACATAAAAGTAAAAATCACAATAAATGATATAAGTCCATGGAGTGCACATAAGAGATGAATTTGTCTTCACTTTAGGCTACTGCTGTGAGCTAGTATTTATTACTTCCATCCTGACAACCCTTTACTAGAGAAATCATATGCCATCAAAACACAGAGTCTTCCAGTTGTGTGTCACCATAGCAACTTTTTTGCTTTTTTGGGTTTCACTCTCACTTTTTTTGCCTCTTCCCAAGAGATTCCTCAGCACAAAATGCTACTAAGAAATAGCTGGTGGCCCTACTGCCAGACACACACAAAAAAATCAACAGAATTATTTCTCACAATTAGCAAATAATTCAGTGATCTCTTTTTGGTCTTCAGAAATAAAGGCTGTTATCTTTCAGTTCAAGCAAATATCCTTTAGTTCCACTTCAACAAAAAGCTTATCTCACCAACTTGAAGAATCAAGACACACCTCCAAAGAAGACAATAGCTTGGCGTAACTGAGTTACAGACCTGATTACTCCAAGTCATACTCAGGAATTCTATAACCTACGTGGATGTTATACACTTTGGATCACATTCTCTTGTTTTTGTAATAAAAAAATCTCATGATCATGCAGATTTTATCTACTTTGTGGACTCGATGATCTTGAGGATCTTTTCCAACCTAAATGATTTCATGATTCTTGGCAGTGCAATATCAACTAAGAATAAAACAGTAGTGCCCAGTTTCAGCTCATGAATGAAAGCGAGAAGCTCAGCTTGTGGCCTTAATTCGGCAAGCCATATCTTCTGCTGTGTTCACTGGATCATCGGGTCTTATTTATGCTCACTTGATCTTTCCAGTATTTCAGTGGCTGCATGTAGAAATGAAATGGGACAAGACTGGGTCTGGGCAATCAGCTTAAGCTGCTTGGCATGTAAGATTACCCCAAAAGCAAGTTGTGCAGGGCTCTTCTGAATGTGAGGATTAAAGTACCAATTGCTTACCACCGTCCCTTGGCAAGAAACAGGCATGATTATTCAGAGCATTTAAGGTGATTATGAATTCAGTATCCTATAGAAGGCTACAAGACACTGTTTCCTTAAAACCTTTTTTAACCTAGCTATGAAGTTCTAAACATCATTACAGAGCTGCGGTGGGGAAGAGGAAGAAGGTTAAATTGCAGGCCATACTCCTTTGTAACATTGTCTGAGAATTATGACACTGGCATAAAATGCTACATTTCATTTGAATGCTACCATTTCATCTTCAGAATTTGTTATGCAACTCATATTTGTACTCTACTCCTCATTTCTTTTATAACAAATTATTCTGTGTCTTTTTATGATCTTGTAGGAAGTCAAGGTTGAATCAAAGCCATTGTGACTGCCAAAGTGCATGTATAAAATTATACCACTAAGTGTTAACCTTGCTTTGTAGTTTCACTTACACTTTTCAATTAAAAGCTATCTTTAGTATTGAAGCAAAGTACTTTATAGTTTTTCAGTTAAAAGTCACCTTTAGTATTTAGGCAAAACCACTTCTATGGTAATTCATGCTTGCGTTCTCAAAAACCTCTTCTGCCTGAAATGGCTGTACAGTGACCTTGCTTCATCCGAAGTTTTAAAAGAACACAGAAGAATTAGTAAGTGACATTTTACTTCTATTTACTGAGCCCATTCAGCAAATGTAGGGAAATGTAAAAATCGATATATTAAAAAACCTCCCATCTCCCCAAGGAAATTATATAAATATTGCACATGTGTTCATGTGTGCTGTGTGTGAATATACACCTGGGCATATCTGTACATTCTTAAAAGCAAATTCAGTAATTACATGGCATTTTTTTTTTCCCTCTCTCAAAACACCAGTTAAGCGACCAGAAACTGCCCATATTTCATATGAAGGCTAAAATCACATATTGTTACAGCTGCACTCACAAAATACATATTCTCTTAGCTATTTGAAAAACCTGTTGAAATTGCAAACACAAATCACTGTGCTCCTGCTTCATCCAGAAGCCTGAAACAATGAGGATAAGTGAGCTTCTCCTGAGCTTCTACAAAATAAACCTTGAAGACTTCAGTCATAAACAGAGGAAAAACACTAAAGGCCTGTATGCCCTGAAGATTTATGTACACGTTTAACTATACTCATTGTCAGTAATCCCACTGAAGTCAATAGGAATGCTCACAGTGCATAAAGTTACATACACACATAAGACTTAAGCCTCAAGGGCTGATATTTCAGTAGTTACTTTGCTTCAGTAATAACCTGAGGATCTGACTCTTTAAAGGCTGTCCAATTCCTTCACTGGTTCTCAATGACTTCTCAAGAGAATAGTTACCAGTCACAACTCTGCTCTGTGGGAAAACCACTGACCTACCTCTTCTTTCTTTATTTCCCGATAATACTTTCACTGATGTAACATTGCTATCAGTTAAATTAACACCCTGGATTACTCCCTGAAACTGTTTACCAACACACACAGAAGCAAGAAACACTAGGAGGAGAAGAGAAACAGTGAAAATGATCAGGCAGGAAAACACTGTGTATCTAATACAATACAGGATTTTAATTTACAAAGTAATGGGGATGGTATTAAGACTAAACCACCAGAATGTCAGAATGTGCATAAAGATGATAAAAGATTAAATGCTTTACACATGACTGATGATGACACGTTTAGAAAATATTTGGAAGGGAAAAGACAAAGCGATGTCTCACGCAACTTATGAAACTGCAACATTTACAACATGTCACCCTTAAATTAGTGTACAATGGGAAAAAAAATGACCCCTTCAATATCAATGCCCCCAGCTCTTCTGTTACAATGGCTTGACAAGAAACTCATTTATTTTCTTCAGAGAAATTGTTCCAAGGTGGTTGTTAGGCGCAGTAGAGGCTTGACTCCTTAGACCTGGACTGGATTAGACCACCCCGATTAGATAAAGCAGAGAACAATGTTGTGTATTTGTCTCACTCACACTTCAGAAAGGTTATGTATCTTCTCCGGGAGAGGCGTTCCTAATTTAATTTACGTTGTAAGGATTTGGAATCCCAAGACTGTGGCAGAAGTTAGAAATTATGGCAAGATTGATAATATTTTCTTAATACTGTAGTGGGAGTCCCTCATAGGAAGGGCAACCTAATTAAAAAGTTACAATGAAACAAACATTTTACACAAGTCACAGCATATAATAGCTCTTCATGTAGAAATAAGCTTAGCTGCCACTTAGTTTCCAGAAGAGACTGATTTCAACTTTATCTTAGAAAACATAACTTGGAAAAGATTCACCTATACCTACTGCTGGTTTTTCTTTGAATAGCTAGAGACATATATAACTCTTTAAACAGACTCATTTTACATCACACACATTTGTCTTACTCACAACTCAGTAACTAAGTTGTAATAGTAGTTTTTTTAAAAGATAACTTTCTGCAAAAGGAGGCTTAGCTTTTTTGATCCATAAAATTGTATAAGCCAGGAGTTTAGAGAACAGAAGTCTAGAAGTAAATCAAGTAAATCCATACCCTGAATGCTCCCAAATAATTGTCTGAATCCTCTGTACCGTTAACTAGCACTTTTTAAATGCACCACAACTAAAGGAGATACAGGAGCTTACTTTCAGGTAACAAGCTGTGAAAACCTTTCATGGATAATGCTATTTTTTCTTATGCAAGATATAATACAGTCCAGGTCTGTACGTAAAAACATTGCATTAGATCAGTAGCCTGTCAGCTGCAGATGGTTTTTATACTGCTAGAGAATTAAGTATAAAGTAGAGCTGTCTTCCCTGTCCGGATACCTTACTGGAAAAATACATTGCACTGATTCCCACTGAAGTTGCACAAATTAGTTTGTACCAACAGACCTGCAGGTGAGAGAGAAGGCAACAGCAGTTCCAGAGTACCTCAGAGGTAGTTGAAAAGGCCAATTTGTGTATCAGTCTCTTTTCCCAAGATACCTCTGACATATCAAAGCACTTTATCGCATACTGCCATCTAACAGAGTCAGCTACTTTGGGAGGCAGACAAAGTTCCTAGGCAGTTTCAGTGATAAGAACAGCCCCATCTGCTGAAACTCTATAAAGAAAGTTAATTGCTTGTTAATGATTTACAACATTTGACTAATTTGTCATTATTAAAGTAAATGGTTCTCAGACAGCTGTAAATAGCTAAGGTATTCTTCTTCGTTTATGTGTAATGGCTGTATGGGACTATGATCCTAAATGTCTTTTTCTACCCAAACCACTTGAGAACTTTCTTTGAGGGAGTAAAAGCAATAGTCAGAGTAACGCCATGAGAATATCCATCTTATTTTGGTAGCATGTATCATATTATGCGGTAAATTTCATCGGGATAATACGAGAGCTTGGGAATTTGCTCACCAGCACATTCCCCTTACTTTCAACAGGACATTGTTGGGTATTAACTGCTACCACACTATTTTCCATCCTTTAAAAGAACAATTAATTCTGCAGATTTCTATGCAGACTGATCTTCTCTTCCTCTTTAGAGTGTATCTTCTACATCTGAGCACCTAGTCTCAAAAAATAATACTATGAAAATTTTTCTACCTCTTTGTCAAATTTAACTGAAATTATAAGGATCAGAAAGCAAAAAGGTCAGCAGGCAGACACACACAGTGACTAATACTGATGACCCAAGCCTAACTTCCATAAGAAACCAGAATCAAAACACTCATGTAATACTTTCATTTCTTTTTAAAATACAGTGGCCTGCCATGAACAGATACTGAATACACAAGACACCAACTTCAGTAGGAACATTACCTCATTTTAAGCACAAAGGGACACAGTATTTCTGAAGGGTATCAAGCTGAATATATCTGTAATTTTAATACTTATCAACAAGAAAAGCCTCCAAGCCAAGACCATGAAATTATGCGGAAAGATTCCTGAAGCTAGTAAGAGTTGGCTTTAACCCACTTGCACATTACATACATAGGCAACTGCTTAGGGAAATTTGGCATTTTGTGTTCTCAAAAACTCTCAGAAACCTTCACTATGGCACACAGAAGTCCAAGATCTACAGAAACAGTGCAGCATGAGGCTTAAAGTTGTACCGGAGCATGTATGCCACTAGACCACACCATCCAATACGTATCTGTTAGCATCTCCAGTGTGCATTAACAGTGAAGTCCTTGTTCTTACAGTCATAGAAAACCTAAACACAAAACCACCAGTGTAATTGTTTTCACCTCACAGGAAGAGATACAAGTATTATTTTTAATAAGTACCTATTATTTAAACAAGAGAGTCCATCACAGACTATAAAAATAAAAATGCCCTCCTATTTTACGCTATTTAGTCAACTTGCTCTTGATCACAGTGGATTAAAAACTGAAAGTTACCAAGTCTTCCTGTGAAATGAGTAAACCTATCAACTCCTAAGAAAAACAGTGATTTTTAGGAGGGCTGACACCTTGCAAATGGAATTTAGTTCCTATTGTCTTTCATGACTGCAACAAAATGGAAGAAGAAATTACAAATGAAAACATAGAAATTTTGACTGAGATGTTTTAAATCAAAATCTTCTTAATGTTGATGAAAACTCCCAGTAACTTGAAATCCTGAACACTTAATGTGCAATAGTTTCATTAATCATTTAACTCAGTATGCATAAATCCAAATCCCTGGGGAGACAGATTTTGAAATTATCGTTTCAGACAGTGTGTACCTCTAATGAATGCATTATTTGGGATATTTCCAACATGGTTAACAAGGTAATGTTCATAAAAGAGACAAACGAATGGAAATTTCTGGCCTACCTTATATGCTGGGACAAATTATGATGAACACTGTGCATACAAATGACAAAGGATTAATCATACCAAAAAACTGAAATTCACTGTTTATTGCAAAGGTGAATAGAGTACATCAATAGTGAAACACAATAGTGAAACAAAGAATAGATTCTATGCCTGACTTTGCATAGACAGTGAACTTCACAACTGACCAACAGGCAAAGCATCTTTACCTCCTGTTTTGAAAACTTCTGCAGGATTTTGAAAGGATGAGAACTGATTTTCCAATTATGACTAGGCTGAAAAGCACAAAATCAAATCTAAGAGCTCTTTGAAGAACTCACCTATTGTTTCCACATCTACTTCTTTAATGCAGAGGTAAGACAAATTCTAGGAACAGGTATGTACATTATATTAAGTAGTCTTTAATTCAGCAAGATTGTCACTGTTGGTATCTAGCACTGCCCCTGAAAACATTTTCTGTAAAAACTTTAACATTCCCTTTACATTGTCTTGACAGATCACATCTGACCATCTTAAAGACCTGAAGTCCCCAAGGTATTCTATTGTTAATAATTCAGATTATAACCAATTTTATTCTTAAAGGCAGTTGTACTAAATGCTGGTGTAGCACATCTTCCGTAAAAAGTATCTTGCCTCAGAAGACAAAAAAGGGGGGATTGAGATAAAAGGTGTAGATGTTGTTTCCCTTGCTGCAAAGCCACTCTCAACCAAACCAGCTTATATATACTTTGAAAAGATACAGTGACTATGGATTTATAACTCTAAACTGTGCTGAATCTGATTCCTTAGAGGGCATCTTTAAGTGGCAGTGTGGTGAACTGTTCCTCCGTGATTATGTCAGAAGAACATGCACCCTCAACCTTTCTTTATCAAGTGTTAGACACTTAGCTACAAAATAGGGTAAAACTTAAGAACATCACAGAACTGATGTAAAAATATGGGTTAGAAAGCTCTGGAAGATTTTTTTTTTTTTTTTTTATGACACCTATTCAGCAGCTCTTAAAACAAGACAGCAGTGCAGATTAAACATTAATTTTGGGGCTTAAGCCCTAAATTTTAATACTTATGTGGAGCAGATGCTCCCCTCATCATAAAAGTTACATTTCTAAAGCAGAATGAGAAAGGATTTAGAAAGCATGAAAGCTGTATGGGATTAATAATATTATAGTACCATTCCTCCTTATTTAAAATATAAAGCGCTTTGTCTCAGAGGACATCAAGAACACAAGAAATATATGAATGGATATGTGAGTTACAAGGGAGACATGAAGTGGTACAAGTCCACTTCAGTGCTGTTGTCAAATCAGCACATACCTACTTTTTCAATGTGGAAAGCTGAAATGTAACAGTACTAGAACCTCTGTGCACTGCAAACCCAGCAATTATAACCATGAAAATAAGGGTCTGCAGTTTTTAAGGCATTCAGAATTTATGAATATTTGAATGTTAAAACATTGGACAAAGACTAATGTCTATCAGAAGTGTAGCTTTAACTTTTCATACATATGTAGACCTGTAAGCAGTTTATTATGTCAGTCTTGTGAGACTCCTTGCAGTCAGCAAGTTTCTGAGTAGACACTGAATCCTCCTTAACTCTCTTAAATGGGTAGCAGCTAAAGCTAATTGCAAAATAGACTATATTATTCCTATCCTACAAGACAAAACCTGTTACTGGTGGATTCCTTTACAAATACCAATCAGGTCTACTTTATGATATGTTCATTTCATTGTCTCCAATAATCTTGGACACCCTGTTTTTTTACTGACCTTTGATGACCCTGTCTCATTCTTCTGGTCTATAGTGCACATCTACATTGATCTGTAGACAAAGCACTGTCAGATGGAATCAATACATCACTCCTTCAGCAACAAGACTGGCTTTTGCTCAGTTTACTTTCATTTTTTTAACAGATCAATAGTGCTAAACTGATGTATGGTAAATTGGGGTGTAATTAGTACCTGTCTGCAGGCCTGTTAACAAGCTGCTAAAATATTATGCAGACTTTTTTAGTTAAACACAAGAGTTCAAACTCTGTTCAATTGTGAATAGGTGGCTATTTTAAAGAAACTCAGGAGGCACTAGACTCCATAAAAAATCATGTCACTAATGGTTTCATAAAAAGTTTTCACTTCGTATTCACAATGAAAAGAAGCGGCGATTAAAATGAAACACATAATAATTAAATCATCAAACCTGAATGTCAGCAATGAATAAAGCTAAAACCCTTCTCTCCTTTGATTTAGGTTAAGATGATAATTTTGAGTAATGCTTAATTTTATGCTAAGATTTCAGAAATGGTTAAGACCATACAATAACTTTTATGTCTCTGAAGACATCATCACTTATCAATTATTATCAATCAGATGCATTTGATATGATCCAGTCCAATATTTTAATTACAATACATTAATTCTGACTTGGCCAAAATAAAGGTGATCTATGCCTACAGTCATTTATAGCAAAGCAGAGATGCTAAAATCTGTCAACATGACTACATCTTAGAGAAGCTGCTGAGAAGTATTATTTGTGTGTTTTTAAAAAACAACAGAGAAGCAACGAAACCTACATTTTCTTTCTGGACTAATACTTTTTCAGATCAAGTTTCTTATTGACAGAGTAGAGAATCAGCACGACCATAAACCGTTTGCTACTCATAATGCACAACAGCTCTCACTGTGACAAAACCCTCTAGGCCTGTTGCGGTTTAATGGAGGTTACTGTTAGAGAACTTTTATTCAGGCCAAAAGTGCTCAGAGTTCAATGAGACAGACTTCTGTTTGGGCACTGGCATTATAGCATCACAGAATAGTTAGGGTTGGAAAGGACCTTAAGATCATCTAGTTCGGACACTTCTCCACATCTTCTTCTCTTCTACCCTAAAGCTATTCTGCAGTTTCCCTGGTGTCCTGTTCCTATGCTTTCCTAGAAGCATCCTTGAAGCATCGCCTGAAACTGCTATTTTCCTTACTCATGACTATGTTATTCTTCCATGCTGTTCTTCCACAGATTCTTTTTCTTTCTCTCCAGAAACTATTGGTTTGAGGAGCCTGACTTGAGATGCTTTATAGGGAGAGGCCAGGCTCAGGAGCTCCACAGGAATAGACCCACTCAAACACAATATGTTGTCTTCCGAACAAGAAATGCGCCCCACCACTGCTCAATATTGAAATTCACAAGCAAACTTATATATATTCTAGTTTAATGCAGTACACTGCTGACCCAAGAGATGTCTTAAACGGACTGCCTTTGTCCTTCCCTACCGCCCATCATTATGAACTCATCTTTAAGTATCACATTAATTCAGGTCTCAAGCCCTCAATGTTTACTCAAGTCTAGGAAAGGCTGCATAAGAGGCGTAGGGAATATAGAAAAATGCTAATCTGTGAGTCATGTAATTACATCAGACTCTCCACTCACATTGAAAAACATAACTCTTTAATAACTGTTGAGGAAGGAAGAAAAACATAAGCTTCATGTTATTAAAAAGAAGCGCCTGCTTGAGTCTGAAGACAACCTGAATAAAGGGGATAAAAGTCCTAGAGGAAAAAAAAAAAAGAAAATCACTATTTTAATTTCCTTTTACTAAGACATTATAAATTGACATTGTAAACATTACCAAACAGAAAAGGTTGCCTCTTTCCATTAGTTAAAGGGCACACATGACAGAGATATGTTGTCATTAATTTTACATATAGATTCAATGACAGAAACTCAGAGTGAACAACACCTTACTTTACGAGTATTAAACACTATCCATGTGGCAAGGCTGTATGTGGTGGCACAAGGATATCCATCTCCCTGGTAGGAAGTAACAGATGTCTGAAGGTGAGCAATCAGCAGTGGCATGGCTGCAGGTCCCGCTGTGCTGCACGCTGCGCTGAATAGCATATGCTGCTTGCACGCAGATGGCAAGGGCCAGCAGCCTCCAGAGGGGCAGAGCTGCAAATCACCATCATCCCTCCTCAGGGCCTCTGGGTCTGAAATGGGGTCCACACATGGACACTGCAGCTCCCACACCAGAAACAGCCCAACTGTGCTGGTCCTGAGAGGCAGGTGATCAGCCCAAGGAGTCAGGGCATCACTATTGCCACTACAGCTATGTCAATGCTGAAACTTAATGCGACTTGTTCAAGCCCACCTATGCTTCTTTATCAAGAATGGTTCTTGCTTTGACCTCCTGACGCTCTTTCATCAAGACCCTTGGAGTGGAAGAATGCCCAAGCTCCACTACTTTGTAAGGACCTGCAGGAGTTTGGTTTTGGGTTGTTGCTTTCTGTCAGGTTTTGTGGGGGACAAGCACATCCAGACCCATTATAATTTCAAATGATCCGTGCAAGCTCCATGAAAGCAAGGTGATGCTTATGGAAAGTAAGAAAGAGATCAGCAGAACCCATGAAAGCACGCTTTAGTTGAGAACATTGTTCTAACAATCTGAAAATTTTAGTAATCCTACCAAGTCTCTTCTCTTTTCTTTTAGTTACAGACAGCCCATGTATCACAACAAGAGATCAAATACAGACAACCTGCTTTTTATTACACAGTGTTATGCTCTGAAAGTTCCATGCATCAGTGGAAATGACCCCATTGATTTTATCTCTAATCTTTTGACTGTGGGAGGGGAAAAAAAAAACATGCAAACCAAAAACTCCACCAAACCCCAAAGAGCTAGGATTCTAAACCTGCATGCACCTGTGCATGAAAAAATCCATCTGGACCTTGAGAGATAAACTGCCTTTTGGGTTTCTCTGTCTAGAAGGACTCCTACCTCTTTGCACTATATTCCAAAACACATTTTCCTTTTCTAATGATTTTTTCTGTCAGAAATTACAAAAGATGATTTTATGTTTTGATTTTTACTTCGATTTAGATTTGGAACAAATAGACATGAAATAAGATGCTCAAATATGTCAGGTGTGGAATACTCTTGGTTTCATTTAATCCTACTTGTGTGCTACTTTTCACATTGCCAGAGAACTTGAAGGACCCCACAGTAGATGCCTTTGGCTGTGCTTCATTTTTAATTTTCCCCTGTGAAAATGACAATGTTTGTAGGAGCATGTTACCACAGGTGTGAAGTCCTAATTTAAAGAAAGGCCAGCAGCACAGTACAGAAATTCTTCTATTTTGTTCTAAATCCAGAAAGTATGAGTTTGTGGATATAAGAATGTTTATTTCCTCTATAATCCTATCTTTTGTCATCCTCCCTCTGTGTCTAATCAACATTCAGCTTCACTTGTCAACATCCAGGACTACAACATAAGCTCCAAGTTTATAGCTACAGAAAAAGAAAATCTGAACTGCATATGTTACTTTATGCACTACATACACGCACTTTCACAGCACAGTTGTCCTGTGAAGCATTATTAACTCCAATCCAGTCAAATGCATCATGTATTTTTTGTGAAATAAAAAGCCAAGACCCCATCAGTGCCTGCTGTTTTCTAATAATGATTGCATCCTTCTCTACCTTTATCCGTCACCGTGTTCACTTGCTGGGGACCATGCCATGCCCATGGGGTGGCTCTGCATGCAGCAAGAAGCTCTAGGAGGAATGCGGTCCAAGACAAGGGTGGTTTCATCCAACCTTCTCCCACATGTCAGTAGTCGGTGGCTAGAGTGCACAGTGATATATGTCTGAGCAACAAACATGCTCTTTCCACTCTCCCTCCTCTCTTTGTACTTCCTCTGTATTTCCTCCCCTGCATTTAATGCCATTTAGTCCAGAACAGTCAGGTGCAGTTGTGGTACAGAGTTGCCTAAATAATCACGAAGTAGTTTTTACCAATCACAGGCAATAAAATGGCACAGCACAATAATCCGCTTTGCTTAAGAGAAGATTCTGCATCTTCTCTGTCCTCAACAGGGATGCACATATTGTCCTTGGTTCAATAAAGGACATCAGTAACTGAGTACATGTATGCATGCAATTTTGTCTTCACCAGTCCTCCTTTTATTACATTTATTCCCACTGGAGTGACCTCTAATATTACCAAACTCCAGAAAGATTCAAGCCTCTGCCCGTTAAAAGCCAATGTAAAAAGAAATTAAAAGAAAATAAATAAATTCAAAGAAAAAGGCAATAAATGGTTCCTTCTTAAATCTTTCACTTTAGATTTTCTTCCTTTATGTTTTAGCCTCTGTTACAAAAGAAGACTGCCTGAAGCTTCCAATATTATCAGACTAGTCAGTGCAACCATGCATAATTATCATCCTTGAGAAACAAAAGGCACAAACAGCAAAGAGAATAGATTAGGCTTTTCCCCCTATTTTTTAAAATAACCAAAAGGAGTTAAAGATGCTAAAAAGTTCTGCTGTCTGCCCAAATGTAAATGCTGATCACCAGAAACAGATAAGATCTAGAATTCATGTTTAGGTTTGTTAAATAGAGTAAGTAAAATTGGTTCTTTTGCATATTAAAATTATGAATTTGGTGCAGTACAGATTTATTCGGGAAAAGGACTTCATGTTATGTGTTAAAACTGAACACTTCGATAAAAGCTGGCTGCTTGATTCAGGTAAAATGAGTCACAGTATCACAGTATCACAGTATGCTGGAGATTGGAAGGGACCTCAAAAGATCATCTAGTCCAATCCCCCTGCCAGAGCAGGAACACCTAGATAACGTTACACAGGAATGTGTCCAGGCGGGCTTTGAATGTCTCCAGGGAAGGAGACTCCACAACCTCCCTGGGCAGCCTGTTCCAGTGTTCCGTCACCCTCACTGAGAAGAAGTTCCTTCTCAAGTTTAAGTGGAACCTCTTGTGTTCCAGTTTGCACCCATTACCCCTTGTCCTATCATTGTTTGCCACTGAGTAGAGCCTGGCTCCATCCTCGTGACACTCCCCCTTTATATATTTATAGACGCTTATAAGGTCACCCCTCAGTCTCCTCTTCTCTAAACTATAAAGACCCAGCTCCCTCAGTCTTTCCTCATAAGGGAGATGCTCCACTCCCTTAATCATCTTGGTTGCCCTGCGCTGGACTCTCTCCAGCAGCTCCCTGTCCTTCTTGAACTGAGGGGCCCAGAACTGGACACAATATTCCAGATGGGGTCTCACCAGGGCAGAGTAGAGGGGAAGGAGGACCTCTCTCGACCTACTAACCACCGCCCTTCTAATACATCCCAGGATGCCATTGGCCTTCTTAGCCACAAGGGCACAGTGTTGGCTCATGGTCATCCTGTCGTCCACTAGGACCCCCAGGTCCCTCTCCCCTACACTGCTCTCTAGCAGGTCGTTCCCCAACCTATACTGGAACCTGGGGTTGTTCCTGCCCAGATGCAGGACTCTACACTTTCCCTTGTTATATTTCATCCCGTTATTCCCTGCCCAACTCTCCAGCCTGTCCAGGTCTCGCTGGATGGCAGCACAGCCTTCTGGCGTGTCAGCCACTCCTCCCAGCTTAGTGTCATCAGCAAACTTGCTGATAGTACACTCAATTCCCTCATCTAAATCATTGATGAATATATTAAATAATACTGGTCCCAGTACTGACCCTTGAGGCACTCCACTAGTTACAGGCCTCCAACTAGACTCAGCCCCATAGACTACAACTCTCTGGCTTCTCTCCTTCAGCCAGTTCACAGTCCACCTCACTACCTGATCATCCAGTCCACACTTCCTCAATTTAGCCGTGAGGATGCTGTGGGAGACTGTGTCAAAGGCTTTGCTGAAGTCAAGGAGTCAACGGAATGCCAGATGCAGAGGCTTCAAGTGTGACAGCTGGGGAACAAACGTTTTATGGATCCAAAAACCTGCTGTGCTTTTTTGTCTATTCTTCTTTTTGCCAGTACTCACCATCCAGCTTTTATATGCAGGAAATGTCCACGGTTTCAGCCTTGGGTAGCTGCTTTCCCTCACGTGCAGCCAACCATCAACAAGCAACATTTCCTCCTGCTGGGAGGATGCTACACGCAACATATTTCATGACTGCCAGCAATGAGGTTTCATTAATCAGCCTGTAGGAGGTGCTGAAATGAGCATGAACAGACCACGAGAACATGAGAAGAAGGTATAAGACTGAACTGAACTGAGCATTTAGAATAATCCAAGGTACATGGTCCAAAAAGTACTTTCAGTACTTTTGGGTTAACGCATGAGTTAAAGCCCAAATAACTTTGTTCAAACCTATGCCATGATTCCAAAAATACCTTCTCCCCTAAAATGAATTCCTATTATTTGGAAGAGGCTGCCTGGGACCAGAGGCAATCCAAAGAGATACTCCAAAATTATTACTAACAAATGAACGATAACAAATTGCTACCAAAATGATTAGCTATTTAGTTACTAAAAAAGACGTAACTACAGGCATTGCAAAACCGTAAGATTTCTGTAGTATGGTTGAGATATATTGCTTGAAATATTAATCTATTTTAATGGTTTTCCATGCAGACTGTTACTGCCCAGGATTGGCAGGCTTGAATAGGCTGTGCTACCTTCCTGTACATTTGCTAGCATTACAACTTAATCATTTCACCTCTGCTGCACTTTACTTGAGTTTCCATACTGAAGTCAGAGTGGAACATTGCTGCAGTGGTCAAGAACATTCTGTGCTTGTTTCAGCTGCATAATCCCCGAAGCATCCTTCTCCACTATATCCTTCTCCACCATAAACTCCAAAGCAATCCCTCTCCAGCATGGTGACACTGAGAACTTCTGCCTGTGCTACAGTATTAAATGAGGCCCAAGGAATATTCCCAAGCACTGAAAAACAACAGTCTGTACTGCTACATTGTTCACATGGTTCACAAACTTCTGTGCCTCTTATTTTTACTAGCTCAACTTAGACTTCTAATTCTGTAAGACATCCATTTTTTTATTTGAATAAAATCAAACTGCCTTGCTCAAATGTAGTTTTCTCAAAAACCTGACATTAAGAAAACCATACATTCATACATTCATTTACTTTTCCTCTCAAATTTGTGATTCTGGTCTGTTCAAAGTTATTCAGGCTAATTATTTTCTAAAGCACAACTGAAACATCCACTTCACCCCTTTAACAATCCCATGTTCAGTGAAGCATTAAAAAGCAGAAATAAATATACTAAAATTGCTTTTCTTTTTCTTCCATTTTTAAGGTTAAGTAGCAGCACATGATTTATTTTATGCATTAGCAGAAATTATGAGTGACAGCAAAGTCAAAACCTTAATTAGAGAGAATTTAAACATAAGATTCTGATATCAGCAATAACTCAGCATAGCTCAATTACACTCCTTTTTATATTTTCATCAGGCATTAACAAATGCTCTGTCATAGTACAGATACATTATGGCCCTAAAAATTAAAAACACATCTTCAGATAATCAAGATTGTAAAAGATACTGAAAAGAAACAGGATGACAAGCTGCTTCAAATATTGCCAGAGTTTCATTCGGTTTCCCTAAAAATGCTGGAACCGGGTGTATCTGGAAAGAGCAGTTTCACAGTCCACTCAACATTCACATACTGGCACAAGCATTTTTTTCAGGAGAACTTGAACTATCTTTTCATTAACAAGACCAAAGAACTTTGAAATTCTTCAATATCTGGTAATTATATTATTAATATATTTTATGATTTTGTACACAAGAGGACTTGGGTAGACTATGAATAAGGAGGTGTGGATGTCAGCTTGTTTTGCCAGCTCACCTGCTGACTTGGCACTGCAAAGATTTATTTACTGTTTTTTCCCATAACTAGAATAGATAAAAGACACTAACTTCCTGAAAAGTGCTCGGAGAGTCACTGTTTGGAGACAAATACATTCTTGTACAGCACTTCCATAACACAAATGGAAGGAATGCCATGTTAAAGAAATAGACATACTTTGGTCATGATTTCATCTGCATAGTAACACCTGTTACTTTTATATTGAAAATTTAATATTCTTGCTTATTTTATTAATGCCAGGATAAAATACTCTTAAACAGAGCTCCTCATGTACAAGGCAGCTGGTTGGCTTGAAGCGGATCACATTTTCTCTGTATAACAATTGCTAATAATGAATAATCCTCTCCTTTGCTTCCCACAGCTCATCTTTCTAGGGGGTTTGTTTTGCTGAAGGCTGGTGGTGAGAAAGAGGTGGAGCAGTCACGGCGTGGAATAATAAAGGCAACACACAGCAAATTTCTGACTAATTAAGTGATATCTCCACAGGAGCATAGACTATACAAGAGGAATACTTGAACAGAAGAACAAACAAGATGCATTTTCCTTCAAATTTACAACAATAAAAATACCTTTTTACCACCATTTAGTTGCCAGACAGAATTTCATTTACCAATGTTCTGTGTGAAACTGTTATTTCTGAGAGTAAATAAAAGGCAAACTAAAGTGGCTGCAAAAAGCAGAAAGAAAAGCTGGGTTGGGCTGCAATAAGGAAGCACACTGTTTGTTCACAAAAAATCACTCACAGTAATAATGTTAACACCTACAAGTCAGACAATGTGACCTCTCCAGGAATCACAGGTAGGCTCTGACTTGGATGAGCAATTCTAGAAAACAGAGCCTACCTTTCTGCTTCTTCCCATTCATACTACAGCACCTCCTCAGATCATCACAAAGTGGTGATTATACCAGTGTCCTTATGAAAAGCAGCCTTCCTGTATCTGAAGAGGGCCTATAGGGATGCTGGGGAGGCACTTCATTAGGGACTGTAGTGATAGGACAAGGAGTAATGGGTTAAAACTTAAACAGGGGAAGTTTAGATTGGGTATAAGGAAGAAGTTTTTTACTGTGAGGGTGGTGAGGCACTGGAATGGGTTGCCCATGGAGGCTGTGAATGCTTCATCCCTGGCAGTGTTCAAGACCAGGTTGGATGAGGCCTTGGGTGATATGATTTAGTGTGAGGTGTCCCTGCCCATGGCAGGGGGGGTGGAACTTGATGATCTTAAGGTCCTTTCCAACCCTAACGATTCTATGATTCTATTCTATGATTCTATGAAAAGTTTATGGATACTTGTGTTCCAGTAACAAGACAGATCGTACCTGTTGAAGGCTTCAGTCTGCAATGACTTTGAAGCTGAATTGGATTTCATTGGAAAGACTAATTGAGTAACCTACTTTCTCCTTATCTTGCTTTAGATATTACAAATACTTTTTATCACAAATAGTACAGCCAAGCTTGGTGCAACTCTACTTAAGAAAAAGCTGTGATTCACCTGGTATATCCTTCTCTAACATTTCCTCTCATGACTACTGATTTCTGCCTTACTCCATACATATCCAATGATAATAAAAAAAAAAGGAATGTGAATTTAAACACTGTTTTATTCTAGAAGTACTGCAGGAACTTCTTACTAAAGAATTTCTAGTGGAAGGTATCCCTGCCCATGGCAGAAGGCAGGACCTAAACTATCTTTGAGGTCTTTCTGACCCAAACCATTCTATGATTGTATGAAATATGTATGCACACAGTGAGGCCAATATAGGATTTCCCACAGAAATCGATGCCTTTATTTTTTATAAGTTATGTTACAGTAGTATTCATTCACACTTTCACACAGACTTCTATAAAGCCTTTTTGTACTTGTTGATATCTCAACATTTAATATTAAGTACTCCACAGCTCTGCACAGGTATCAGAGACCCTAGAGATTATACAAAATAGGAAACAGAGCTCTATGCCAGCAAGTTAAGTAGTTGGCACCTTTAAACACACAGTGTAAAGTACATTTGCCCTGGACTTCACATCTTCCGGGAATGAATAGCTATACCATATGACATAATCTCGGCTGTATCAAAAAGGATAATGCACACTGTTCTTTTTACAGCTAGTGACCATATTACTAGCATGACCAGTAGCTTAATAACATCAAACATATAGAATAAATAACAAAACCACCTGCCTGACAACTCCTGTGACATTACTGGCAAATAAAAAAGAAACCACCACATTGTCACCAGAAGATTAAAAAAATACGTAACTTAATGCCATCATGCTAACATGAATGCCTCCCTGAAGAACAAATCTCACTGTAACTGTAAAGACTCAAGGCCACTATTTTCACACTTAGATATCACACCCAGAGAGGACTCAAAGTAAAAAGAGAAATGCTTTTAGGCTTAGTATTTTCTTAATATCAGCTTCAAAACTCAGCAATCTTTTTCATGTTTTTATTAAAAAGAATAGATTTTTAATTTCTAATGTAATAAAGCATGAAAAAAAAACCCAAACAACTACCAAAGTCATGTGAATTCCTGCACCAAAACATTAACCTTAGTTATGGGATGCTTCAGCTGATTAACTGCCAATAATAATAGGATGCAAACAAATAAAATGTTGTAAGAACAAACATATTCTAAAGAATTAGAATATAATCAATTTGCTTTGAGGATGACAGAATGGGAACTGAAGATGCTTAAATCTAGATAAGTTTTACCAAGTCTTTATGACTTGGGCCACTGTTTTGTATTTAACCAGGAAAGTGCTTTCAAGCAGCTGCCTGTGTCAGTGAAATACATCAAAATTAATTTCAAGCTATCAGGTGGAACTGCTGCATACTGAAGTTGAGCCTGTTCCTCTTTTTTGCTTAAACTTCACTCAATACAATGAAGCTGAATTACGATTTATTCTTCTAACACTTTCCCACACCCCAGTAATGAAACGCATCCCAAGCCTCATGTATGTAGTATTAACAAAACACTAAAACATTTGGAGCTGTAAAGTGGGAAGCAGTCTGGATCAATGCAAGTGCATGAACATTTTCAGATGCCACTTGAAAGTATTAACGACACGCAGTCATTTGCTGACGATACTTCGATTCCTTCTCCAGTGAAAATTACTGGCCATAAATCAGGCAAACATTTACAGGAATCTGAAAATGAAACAGCTAAATCCATGATGACAAGGAGCCTCATAAAAGCAGCCCATTTATTCCCTCTGAGCACTCATCCCCACCAGAGGGATCAATAGCAAACCTCATACAATACACTTCTAAATGTCATGCCGCAAATCCTCTTTGCATTTATGCAGAAGACCCTCCTCCAGTTTTGGAAGCTGAAAACCATATTAAATGTCTAAAAAACCATAAATCTAAGAGAGAATCTTTTATTCTTAGGTGTGTGACTTTTAATACCTATTCTTCTAAACTGTAAAGATTATAACAGTCAGAAAGATAATGATTCCATATAGAAAAACAGAATGGATGACAAGGAATTGAAGAAATGCATCCATCCACTCTCCAGCCCTTAAGGCTCCCTGAAACATTTGGAAGTGATACCAAATTGAAGACTGACAGTCTTGGTTTCCCTGGCTTCTGAAAACTGAGGAAGGCAGTATTAAAGAACTAACCAACCAAGTTATTAATAGAGTCAAAGAGGGGCAGCTCTTTGACTTGTTAAAGGCACTATCAGATACTTGAAACCACATGGTGGAGCTGAGCGAAATACTGCCTGTGGAAAAGCAGGGATGAATGACCACAGTGTAACCATCAACATCTATGATGGGTTCAGAATTAAACAAATACATGTCAACTGACAGCAAAAATACCTTTCCGTAAATTTGGAATGTTACCATTTTGACTGCCTCTTCCCATGCTGTTTTGTTTTTTTATTTTGGGAGTTTCATGGAACCAAGTCATCGACGATGACTCCAGTACAGGAATAAAGGGACCTGAATTCTTCCCTGGTATAGGGTACAATTCAGAAACACTGGATCAAGTTACTATGCTCAAGAAGTACAAAAGAAACAAGGGTCATTGGCTGATAGTGCGTCCATGCTAACTTGCAGCTAATTAGAAAACTAAGTCATTTTATCTGACATGTGACTCAAGATCATAGAGCTAGGCTAAAAAATTAAAAGCCTAATAAAATGCCTTCTGGCACGAATGCTTACTTTATTATTGGTTTAAAATAAATCTGTTACATTTTCTACTAAAAGGGTGAGCCTTTCTGTGTAGTTAGATACAGCTAATGAGCAGTTAAATCCATTCTTTCAATAATAAAAGTAGTCTCTAGCATCTGCAATATTCCTCATGCAAATGGAATATGTATCCTGAAGGACACAGATCAGACATAACTCAGCAGGGCCACTCTACTGCTTCACAACCGCTAAACTGTTTCTGGGAGAAAACACCCCATGTTGTTCTGAGGCAGCTCTTCCAAGTACCACCATGTATGTTTTAATTTACATCACATTGGCATGTCTGTGCACAAACTCATCTTCTAAGAGTGTGCATCCCAGTCCTGTATCGAAAAATGTAAAACATTGAAAAAAAAAAAGAAAGACGCTTCATACAAGAGGTTGGAAACAAGTGTAGAGTACAAATGTAATCCCCCTAATCCCGTGTCAATTACAAGGAATGTCCTAGTGTAAAGTTGTATCAACACTGCAGTTTTCAAACCCATACTAAAATAAATGAAGCCATCCTTTCCCCTCTTTCCACTTGGAATGTACTCACTGCAGCTCCTTTAAAAATTTAGGAATACTGCAATAAACATGGGCATACATTTTTAAAAGCTGCTCTGAAAATGGCAGCATTTCACAAGCTGTGAAAATGCTTTGGTTCAGGGCATGGCCTGAGAGGCAATAGGCCAGCAGGATAGCACTGGGATTAGCCCTAATTACCTCATGTTTCACCTTAATTAACTACTGATACAGAAGGTAAACTCTGCAGGATCTGTGGCGAGACCTTAGGCCAGTAGGCAAGATATCTAAGCTGTCATTGTTTACACAAGATAATCTCCCTTTTGAATTTGCTTAAATTACTCAAAAAGATTAGCTGAAGGAGATGCATTACATATTGATTAGCAATGCTAACTAGATACTATGTGATTTTCATGTGTGCTCTGCACATGCAATCTAACAGTTTTAGAGGCACATTCTCTATCAGCCGATTGTCAAAGGATCAACATTTAACTTTGGTTATGACAACATCAATCATGAAGAAGAAAAAAAACAGCCTTTGGTAACATGAATGGAGGGAAAAAAATAGAAGAAAGGATCTTTGCTTTGTTCTAGTAGACACCATTGTGCTTCTCCATTGTGAAAGGCAATCCCCTCCTGCATACATCCCTGCTCAAAGAACAAGCAAATTGGGAGCAGAGGGGGAGCAGCAATAAAGAAGGCAGAATATAATATATATTTTAAAAATAGATCACAAGGTTGTCTTGTTTCTTGTCCCATATACTCTCCATTATTCAGACTCTGCTTTCTTCTTCTGTTTTATCAGTTCTCATCTGCTTTAAGCAGGCCTTAAAGATTACCAGATCGTCACATTTGGTATAAATCTTAAGCGCAACTGATTACAGAATCTGCATAAAAGATAATAGTCAGACCAAGGGGAAAAGTTATCTGCCATGTGCTGCTTCTCTGCTGGTAAAGAAACTAATTAAAAATACATCTTTGCAGTTGTTCTGATAAAGGCAAAACAAAATACGAGCTTTCAAAGCTCCTCTGACCTAGAACGCATTTGAAAAATTAGGAGTGCACTTCCTTAGGAAGGTAACCTTGATTTAATGTAACACAAACTGATCAAAACAAAACTTGGCAACAAAATGCAGTGCAGCATAAAGGATTAGGAAATATTTCTGTCAAAACCCTGGAATCTTAAATCGAATGCACTCACTGAGGTCTTAACTCTGCTTTAAAGTTCAAGACCTGAGACTTTATCTGTACTGCAAGTGTCATTAAATTTATGAAATAAAGTTGTTAGTGTAAGAGTTTTACTGTAACCTTAAGGACAAAAGGGCATATAATAAAAATTGAATTTTCCATG
Organism: Pezoporus occidentalis; assembly: GCF_034315485.1. Classification (NCBI taxonomy): domain Eukaryota; kingdom Metazoa; phylum Chordata; class Aves; order Psittaciformes; family Psittacidae; genus Pezoporus; species Pezoporus occidentalis. The sequence goes on along the minus strand of NW_026916093.1, from coordinate 1,537,178 downwards.
GAACTACTTGTGTCATGGCCTGTTTTCTAAACAGCATTTTACAGTATTTGCATCCTTAACTAACATCCGGGGTTGCCCTACCTTCTTGAGAGACATCCTACGGAGTTTTCCTAATTCCTTAATGTACTTTTTTATTTGCTGCTTCATTTAAAGCTTGCAATGGCATGGAATGCACACTGTCTATTTGAAAAGGCTCACAGACCACTTGCCACTGATTGGAGGTGCTGAAGAACTGAGAACTTTCCCTGGGATTTCACTTTCTTTGCACGGATGAAAAGCTGTTGTTCAGGGCAGGACAGTACAATTTCACTGGTGACTGGTGTCTATTCCAGATCACTGCTTTATTTCACTTGTGGTGTCATCTTATGCTCTGAGCAATAATTTGTAACTGCTTACTTGACTGGTAAGGTTTTCTAAAACATTTAAATAAAAACTGAATCTATAATAGAAGTTTCTAAAAGGCTGTTTGACAAACCCCTTCACTTGCAAAAAATGAATATTGAGATAAAAGCTGTAAATAGTTTTACTTCTTTGCTTTAAATATCTACTTAAGCTATAATTGCTCTGAGGGACTTTCAGGGCTCTGGGCACATTTGTGTTTGCTAGTCAGAGACAACAGTGCTAGGAAAAATAAAAACCCAGCCCTATTCATATAGGGCTGTGTAACAATTTCATAATTGACCCATGAAGAAGTCTGAGTCTTAAAAAACTTAATACGGCAAGATATGCAGTAAATGGAAACAAAGTTCTACTCTTTTATTGTAAACGAACGCAGTGGAAGATTTTGCTTTCCCCAAATGACAACTTCAAGATGTTTTCAATGTATATGTTAAAACTTCCATATCGCTTTATAAATTACTGCATTTTTCCTTTGTGATTTGGTTGGTTTGTTCATGTGTTAAAAAATGCAAAGTATTCTGTTTATCTGAATACAGGTATCCCTTTTTGTATAAAAGGACAGAAGGGCAGTAGTTTTATCATATATATTTATGCATACCCTAATCAGGCCTTGATGATGGTCAGCTCTTTGAATATTTATTACTAGCCTAATTATTGAGCTATATTATTATCCTTCATGCTTTTCACACACTAAAAACTTGTTTGAAAATGTTAAAGCAAAGTTTCATCAGCAAGTAGGGAAAAGTAAGCCCATTTTCAAATAAAACAACCTTCTCTTTTGTAAATAGATCTTGACAGTGAATTGATTACCTACATACCTATAAGGTGAAACCTTGTCTTCATCGGATTTAGAGAAGTCAGGCTTTCTTCCAGAGACCTATACAGCTGGGTTATTTTTCTTCTTAGAGAATATTTGGCCTGCAGTTATCTGATATCAAGCTGTGATCTCATCAGCTCTCACACACTCAGCAGGGAGGGGCTAAGAAAATACTTCAATGTGAAATCTCTCAAAGCACCCTCAGGGCACCACGGCTAAGGAAGGAGATGTTTTAGCTGCTGAATATTTTCCTTTGGCAGTAATACTGACCCAGTGGCCCACAGTGATGCCCATATGCCATTGGAGAGTCATTTATATAAATGAAAGACAAACTAATGATCACTACATGGATTTGGAGAAACCAAGTATTTCCTAAATTGAAAGTCCTTTTATTTTTTGTGTTCTTGCAGAGATTTGAGGTAACTGCTTTGTCAGAAATCTCTTTGCTGTTCTCATCTTTTCTAGGACAGTAGAGCTGTATACTTTCTGGGTCAACCACTATTTGCAAAAGGAGATATTTGTACAAAAATAAACCACTTGGTAATTCAGCACATGCATATTCCAGGTCAAAGAGCATATCTTACACGTGCAATTGTATTTTCTGATACACCACGGGGATTGTTAATAATTTTTCTTCCTTTTTTTTCTCTCCCCCAATGCACTGCTTTGCTATTTAAGTGAAAATACTTAAACAAGGGGAAGAAAAAAGCCAAATCACAACCATTTAAAATGCTGCTTTACTAAAACCTGCCTGTCTGCCTGTTCTATGAAATGCTGACTGATAAGCTGCCTGCCTAGGTTTCTCGGTCACCTGGAAACAAGTGGAACATTTGTAAAATATCCACCAGTTCTCAATGGAACATTTTTAATGAATCCAGGATCTTCCCATAGCACAATGACATTTGGAAAGGATCAGCTCAGAGCTAAAAAACAAAATAAGGATATTCACAAAGGAAAAAAAGTGATTTTCATTAACCAAAGGATAGAAATTCACCTTTAAGTATGAAACTAGGAATGCTGCTGGCACAGTGAGTTAGATTCTCTAGTCTGTACAGTTAGTGACACAGATGCGGATATTAAGAGACCCCAAGAAAATAACACCTGACTTTAACCAGGATACATGTGAAGAAATGGTCAGAAACAAAACACCAAACTACACTAGCAAATTCAATCAAGCCATCCAAACTCTGAGAGACTTTCATAAGCTTCTAGTGAATTCAAAAGAAATTTTTATGGTCTCTTCTACTCCTACTGAAGTTAACAGCAAAAGTATACAAGGAACCTTGATTGTGCCTTCCAGCTTTCGGTATTTGGTCTCGCTTTGAATGATGCTACTTTGCTAGTTAGTGACAGAAAATTAGGAGAAAGCAAACAAAAGGGAGATGAAACAGCAGTAAGACACATGCTCCTCTCCAGATGCTGTACTGGATTTTTTTCCTAAATGTGCTATTTTTGTACAAATAACATCTTCTGAAGGACCTGAATGAAAATAACACAGGCAAGATGGGACAGGTACTGTGCATTTTGTTACTTTGTGCTCAATCATTGAAAATATTCTTACTTTGCCAGTATCTTGGCATGTAAGGAAAGCAGAATTTTCTCTCAGTTAAAAACACATACATCTTCTCTATGCACAATTAGGCTTGTTCCTCCATGAGATTAAGTTTACACAATGCACCATTGAAAATACATTTTCTTTGTGCCACCGAGTGGCCCACAGCATCCAAGCATGGACCTTTCATCACCTCACTGGCTATAGGCATGCTCTCCTCTCCTACAGCAATAGCTACAGCAGAAGTGTAAGTAGCTCAAAGAAAATATTTAGATGGTGAGAAAATAGTAACTATAAAGGAATACAGCTAGACTCGATTATTTTGGCCAGTTCTTCCTTCTTTACATAAAATTAGGTTTAGGAAAGTCAGATAATAGATTTCCAATTCTGTGGATGGGAGATGTAATATTTCAGCATGTCTCATCCCCACATACAACTTCATGTTTATTGAAATTATGTTTTCCTGGCTGTTAACTGATGCAAAACCTGCAGTGCTGAGATTATCAACAATCCAAACTGCTATGTAATGGATTTTTGGAAATTGGACAGGATTTGCAGCATGCAATATCCAGCCAATATTCAAATCTCACTGTTATGTATATCAGATAAGCAAAATGGAGATGTATGATTTCAAATTGATTTCTGGAGTAGAAACCCCCTAATATTACTGACAGGGTAATACTGCTACCACAATGCATATTCAAATGGATGAAGCAAGAGAAATCATGGAAATCAAGTTCTGTTGATGAATTTTAAACAACAGAACACAAAACTTAACAGCTAAAGCCACACTGTGACTTTCTAAAGACATTAAAGACGTCTAATTTTCCTAGTTTCTTTACCAGTAAAATCAAAGGAAAGCCACAGAAATCAGAAACTCTGAAAATCTGACTTGGTCACTTGGGATAGAAGAAATAATACAAACAATGATTCCTAGAAATTCAAGGAAAAAAAATACTAAGTTTTAACAGTGAAAAACATATGCAGGGGAAATAAATAAGTAAGGATAAGGGGATGAAAAGCCATCTAAACCACATTAATACACTAGAAGTTAGACATACATTTGAAGAAATGTCTGCAGAAAGTCTAACATAGTTTTTGTTACACTAAGATGTGCCAAGGAGCAAAGCCATATGGTTATAAATCCTCTCCATACTACTGTGCTGAGGCACCACTAACAAACCTATCTTAATTTCTAAACAATTTTAAGGAAAAAAACCCAGACTGATAAATTTGATAAAAAAGACAAAGATTGTTTAAGGCCTGTAAAAGACTTTTGAAATCCTGATTTAGAAGATGCAAATACAAATAAAACTCTAAATATATGCTGTAAAAACTCATCTGCTCATTCTAAACCATGTTCAAATAGTAATTACCCGTATTATAACATAACTAAAGGTAACAGGGAAACAAAAGGAAGAGAAACAGAGAAAGTCTTAAGAAGAAGAAAGAAGACCTATCAAAATTCCTGACAGGAAGATACATTAGACCGGTCTCTCAAGGGATGTAGGAGAAACCCAGGGCCTGCAACTTTTAAGAGCAGAACGGACAAATCACTAGAAAATATACAATAGGGAACAATCCTTCACAGGTAATGAGATGGGGAGCAAACCAACAGAGGTTTTTTTCTTCTGCCCTTACTTCCTACCATTGATTCCATACCACTTAGTGTTGTCCCCAGGAATTGATCTAAATCATTGCTTAGTTAGGAATGCTGGAGAGGGGGTAGGGTGAGATGTCAAAAAGTTTACAGTTACATAGAAGTGCTTATCTGCACAGGGATTAGCTGCTCTTTGTGTCTGTGGCAAGATTTTACTTGCACATCTCTCCATAGAGACAATATTTTTACCTTTGGTTGATGACATCTTTCTAAAGATCATTACAGGTCAGATGCCCATGAGTTTATGAAAACTATCAGTTTCTGATGCAAATGCTAGTGAACTGCTGACTCATATGAGAGAGAATAGGCAGAGTCAGCTGTGAAATAGCTGCTCAGCCTCCCACAAGGACCCACCAAGGCTTAAAGGAGACAGCTAAGGCTGAGAAAAGTTTACATCAAGAACACATTAAACTTATAGATAACACGTCCACATTCCTTTCTGGCAGCTCTGATATAGATAGTCCTATAAAGCCATAGTAGGTGGCAAGTCAAAGACTTCATGCTACATAGAAACACTAACTCTGGAGTACAGAATCACCTCAAGAGGGTACTGACAGACTTTGCTAGTCATTAGTTAAGAAATGCACATGAGCAGGAAAAAGTTTGAAGCACAGAAAGCAGAGAGCAGATGTTTGATAACAGCAGCAGGAAACTTTAGACTTGCTGCAGTTGAAAATGCGGTCTTCATCTGCCCCTTGCAAAGGAACTTCAGTTTTTCTTCAGCGACAAAGTCTATTCAAAGCAAATTCAAATTACCATCAGCTCAAACACTCTCTGCTGCGGTACAGCCTTTACAGAATTGTTCCTACAATTCATTCAGAAAGTTCAGATCATGAACAAAGCTGTGGACAATGTGTCGTGCTAAGGCACATGAAAAACAACAAGGCGCTTGGTGACAGCCAGCATGGCTTAACTAAGGGGAAATCCTGCCTGACCAATTTGGTGGTCTTCTATGATGGGGCTACAGAACTGATGGACAAGGGTAGAGCAGTTGATGTCATCTACCTGGACTTGTGTAAAGCGTTCAACACTGTTCCACACGACATCCTTGTCTCTAAATTGGAGAGACATCAATTTGATGGATGGACCACTCAGTGGATAAAGAACTGGCTGGATGGCTGCACACAAAGAGTTGTGGTCAATGGCTCAATGTCCAGCTGGAGACCAGTAACGAGTGGTGTCCCTCAGGGATTGGTGTTGGGACCAATCCCGTTCAACATCTTTGTCACTGACATGGACAGTGGGATTGAGTGCACCCTCAGCAAGTTTGCCGATGACACCAAGCTGTGTGGTTTGGTTGATACCCTGGAGGGAAGGAATGCCATCCAGAGGGACCCTGACACGCTTGTGAGGTGGGCTGATGCCAACCTCATGAAGTTTAACCATGCCAAGTGCAAGGTCCTACACCTGGGTTGGAGCAATCCCAGGCACAGCTACAGGTTGGGCAGAGAAGAGATTTAGTGCAGCCTTGCGGAGAAGGACTTGGGGGTGTTGGTCAACGAGAAACTTAACATGAGCAGGCAGTGTGTACTTGCAGCCCAGAAAGCCAACTGTATCCTGAGCTGCATCAAAAGGAGTGCGACCAGCAGGTCGAAGGAGGGTCCTGACCCTCTACTCTGCTCTCAGGAGACCTCACTTGGAGCACTGTGTAGATTTCTGGTGTCCTCAACATCAAAAGGACATGGAACTGTTGGAACAAGTCCAGAGGAGGCCATGAGGATGATCAGGGGACTGGAGCACCTCCCGTATGAAGACAGGCTGAGAAAGTTGGGGCTGTTCAGCCTGGAGAAGAGAAGGCTGCGTGGAGACCTTATAGAAGCCTTCCAGTATCTGGGAGGGACTGGGGATGCTGGGGAGGGACTCTTCATTAGGGACTGTAGTGACAGAACAAGGGGTAACGGGTTAAAGACTTAAACAGGGGAAGTTTAGAATGGGTATAAGGAAGAAGTTTTTTACTGTAAGGGTGGTGAGGCACTGGAATGGGTTGCCCAGGGAAGTTGGGAATGCTCCATCCCTGGCAGTGTTCAAGGCCAGGTTGGACAGAGCCGTGGGTGATGGTTTAGTGTGAGGTGTCCCTGCCCATGGCAGGGGAGTTGGAACTGGATGATCTTAAGGTCCTTTCCAACTCTAACTGTTCTATGATTCTATGACAAAAATTGCTAAAAACTGGTGAGAACCTATTGCATCTACAGGTGAACTGCAGATGCTTTATCATCTCGTTTGCTTCTGGGATGGATGCCAGGATAATTATAAAATAATTTAAGGCCAGTATCATTTATAGAATGTTTCTGCAGATATTTTCACTTGGGAACTGGACAACTCTTTGGCTGAGGAGTTAAACATTGTATTTCTTCTTCCCAAACATGTAATAAAATCAGCCTGTGGAAAGCATACACAAATACTTCGTTTTTAGCTGCCCATATCTATGTGTATGAACCCAGAAATTACCAAGTTCAAATTTGTGCATCACTGACAATGGTATGATCCATGTATCCCTGAACCGAATATCATCTATGTGATTAACATCTATGTTGTGAAAAAAGTGTAATACATAAAAAACGTGAATCCTTTCTCAAACTCTATGCCAATAATGCCCATTTGTGATTCTTCCAGTTTCTAGACTGCATTTAGGTGCAGATGATTGACACACAAACTTGTTTCTCATTTTCATCACTTTAAAGCCTGCTGGTTGAGATCTGCCATCATTACGTTGAACTAATTACCACTTACAGAACAGAGGAGAAAAGCTTCATCATTTAGTTCCCAAAGCATTATAACATGGTTTTGACCAGAAAAGTGCTTCCATTTTCCTTTGTTGCCTCACAACATAAAATGAAGTTGGCAAGATGAAGACAAATGGTACAACGGTTTCCTGCTGATTGGCTAAAGTATTTTGTATATGTTGGAAAACTCAGAACATCCATCCTAATTGGCGGTCGACAGAACACTTTAGCAACTGTGACTGCGCAAGACAGCAATCTATCCATTGTGGGGTTAAAGGGTGAGGTCATCAGGATAGGATGGTGATGTTATCACCTGACATATGGGTTATCTTCTATACACTGTCTATAAGATATATGACATGTGGTGAACTCTGAGATAGATACTAAAATCAGGAGCTCAACATGATGAGTGGGTTGAACGTGCAAGCAAAGTGTTACTTATAGCATAATTAAGTGCCTGTGTGGTAAAATAATTGATGTGAACACAGTAATAGAGAAGGAATTAGTAACATCAGAATCAAAGTGAGATACCACTATAGAGGGCAGGCAACAGACAGACAAGAAAAAAAAGAATTAATAGAACTTTTCATGTGCGTGTAAACTTCCCCTTGAATAAAAGTACATTAAAATCAGACTACAGACACATAGACCTGTATCATTTCAGCTTCATTTGGAATTACTCATGACATGATCATTAAAAATCTTTTCAGCTGCACTGCAGTTAAAGAATTTATGGTATAAACCTGAAAGCACTAATTCACACTTGTTGGTTCTAAGCTCCCCAGTTCTGTGCAGCTGAGAAAAGGCACTGGGGTGTCAAAAATGTTTAAGAAACATTAAATGCCCCATGCCTGGCAGTGTTCAAGGCCAGGCTGGATGGGGCTTGGAGCAACCTGATCTAGTGGAAGGCATCCTTGCCCATGGCAGGGAATTGGCACTGAATGATCTTTAAGGTCTCTTCCAACCCAAACCAGTCTGTGATTCTATGAATCATTTTAGGAGCCATTCAAATGGGAATATAACTACACAGCAATAAGGAAAAACATGTAGCTATCTACAAACACGTGGAGAGGAAAAACAAATATATGAGTAGGAACAGAGTATGTTTTGTCACTTTGTGTGAAAGATTCCCTGTATTAGTCAAATAACTGAGTTACAGATAAGATGTTTAGGCTTTTATGAGTGCCATTCTCATGATCAAGAATGATTTACAGTTACTGCAGTGAAAATTCAGGTTTAAGAACTATTACTAAAACAATTTTGAACATTTTGGTAGAGTTAGGCAAGAAAGTTCTCTTTACAAGCCAGCACTTCACTGTCTGTCTGAGCATTCCAAAATCATTAAACTTGTGCCAAAAACACAGAATTTGCCTCAAAATTGTGAAATTAGGCATTTTATATAAAAGTTAGATACATGTCAAAGGTAAGAATTAAGAAAACATTGTATTTTCAATGCCTCTGAGTTCACATTTTCAAGCTTTTCTTCACAGTGTTTGGGTTTTTTGCTTCTTTCTTCACTTTTAAAGACTTAGCATTAAAGAATAAAAGGAGGCCAAGCTTCTTTAAAGGCACTAAATTCATTACTTTAATACCTGTCATAACAGACAATCAGAAAACTAGTTTCTTAGTACTAGCAAGTAAAGAGGTGAAGAAGATAGTTACATAAAGGCAAAGGCTATCATAAATTAACTTTTCTTCAAAGATTTGATGAAGTAATCAGAAAAATCACTGTTTCTTCACAATGGCAATAATTGTCAGTTAGTTTCTGGAAAGTTGCTATTAAATTGATTATGAATATTGAACCAACTTTCTACCATGGTATTTGTTGTGTTCAAGCTGAAAGGATGAGTGCGAGATACCTGCAGATATAGAAAAATCTCATTTGAAAACTTGAACAAAACTTTCTTGCAACAAGCCCGTAACTGCAGTAACTTTTCTCTCAGAAGATCGCTCCTACATTTAGAAGCTATCGTTAGCTTCTCAGTTTCTCCAGCTACTGAAAAGCTTCTTCACCTTTCTGTGATCTTACTTCTAATGTTTCACAGAGCAGACACAGCTTCATACTTGCTTCCTGTATAGAAAGTGAACAGTGCTCTACTTAATCAATGAAACAAAACCACTTAATTTTCCTGCCATGACACATCACCACTATTATAAAAACGTACCTACTTCCCTTTCAAAGGTATGAGATATATAATTAACAAATTAAAATCCTAACACTTTAAGAAGCAACACACATTTTCAGTTCAAAGTCTATGCAAACAGCTTTAACCAATCATACAAAGTGCCATCGTAGTCATTTCCCACAAGTCCAAAATGCCAAAAAAATGATAACTGATGGCAAGAGGCCTAAGGCAAGTTTTCCCTTACTGGTGACAAAGGCTAAGGGCGATCACAGCCTCATTTCTTATTGTAAGATCTGGAGAAGGATGCTTGTTCCTCCAAGTCTCCTGTCTCCAACAACTCATCACACACAGCCGGTTCCCCGGGGGCTATGGCAGCATCTGGCACTTCTGCTTTCTGGTGGCAGCTGCAATCATTTTCAGGATAATCTCCTAAAGGCGGCATCTTTATTCAGCTACAGATGTCTTCATCTTACATCCTGTTGGATTCCTCAGGCCCATCATTGTCTCTGCATTCTGGTTTTATCCCTTTGGGTGGGTTTTTCAGTCATACCATTATGTGAAAGGTACTGACAGGCATTCAGAAGATGCCAGGGAAGAATTTTTCTTAAGGACATTCATCTGTTGGTTTCCAGTTTCTTTTCAACAATACAAATAAAACCTTGAAAAATGATCTAAAGATCCAATGTTTAAGTGGACTTCCAAGCAGAAAGCAATAACAGAAATTTTGTGTTTTATAAAGAGTGCTCTCTTATTTATTTTCTACTTGCCACAACAATCTAATTGGTTTCTCTGGCTTCTCTCTTAATACAGTTATTCATTTGTTCTGTACAGAGTCAGACAGATTATCTATGAGGAACCCACATGGCCCAAAAGGAGACTATTTCATATTTCATGGAGTTATACATGGCTTAAGATGAATAATTTTTTTCAGAAGTCACTTATTCCTGATCTCTCCCACATGTAATGCTGCACATCCACTCTTGCATATTTAGAGGTGATTGGGGAAGAAAACATATGTCAAAACCAGCTTTCCCAGGGACACAAATACAATAATCTTGTAATGCAGAACACGTTGGTACCTGCATGAAGGCCTGCTGTAACATGTAAAAAAAACCTAAATAGGCTTTGTAGATCTTCTGTATCTTAAGAGAAAATGGACATAACTGGTTTCAAACTGGCCACCTTACAATGGAGTTATCCTACTGAACACCAAAATTACTGTATTTGGCAAAGGAATCCACTTGTCAAGATGGAAAAATAACAGGTATTCTGTTTGAGGTAAGAAACAGCACTATAGCTGAAAGGGTTTTTTTTCTTTTGTCTTAGATATGAGATAGGAAGGATCTGTTAGAAATATGTATTCTGAATTATTTTGCTGATGGCTTCCCTATCATAAAACTGGGTTTTATAACACCTTGTTCTCAGATAGTGTAAACATAGACTCTTCATAAGCACTCCTCCTTTCTTTGTTGGTAACAGGCAGACAAAACCAATCAATTTTCTTGCAAACAGTGTATGTCTCGGTTCCATTAAGTTGATTTCATCATGTTAAAGGGAAATTTGGGGTTAATTTACAAGTCGATATTAAGGATATTCAGAAACTAATACTATTTGTTATTAAAGCAGAGATTAGTTCTACAAGTATTCTTTTTCTATGTTTTAAAAAGAACATCTGATGTTATCCTGATGCCATCTTTGCGGTAAACAGAAACAGCTTTTGAAGATTTTTGTTTATTATTATTATCATTATTATTATTATTGTTGTTGTTGTTATTTCTGGCTAGGACCTCCATCCGTCACCCTTTTTCAACTGACATTTTTACCCTGTTATTATCCCTAATATATTCCACTGAGGGCTCTCTCTCACTGCAAAGAGGGGGAGGAGATCAGCCAAAGGCATACCCCCAACAACTACTGCCTTCTAAGCCAGCTCACTAGTCAGAAGTGGGTCAAATGGTCCTCACATGAAAGCACCTAACAAGGTCCCAGAGGAGGCTTTCCTTTAGTGGCAGCAGTGAAAAACACTATTTCTCTTCAGAGAAGAGGGATACTGTCTTCCTGTGCACAACTGAGGTACTGATACTTGCCACTTTGAACTTGTTATATTCATGGATGCTTTCTGAAATGCTTATATCATTTGGGGAATTAAATGCCTGAGATCAGGGACTCTGAGCTGAAAAGAATTTGTTCAGAGGCTAAAAACTCTGAAAACAATGCAGTAAAGCTCAGAAATTTGCACTGTTTTCTAGAAAAGCATCAAGAACAGCTTTGAATTACATATTTTTAGATCAATAAATCATGGGGGTTTCTAACCGCAGTCTTTGCTGAATTTTATCCCCCACCCCTTCTTCTTTTAAAGCTATTTTAGCATGGATTCAGATCTTATAGAAGAGATTTCTTATGGTATAATACAACATGAGGGAGTCTGAGGTGAAGCAAAACTAAAAAGATAGAAGACAAAGGAGTAAAACGATTTGACTCCTGTAGGATGGATAGATGCCAAGTTTCAGTAATTAGGGTCATATGTAAAGAACAAGGAGGATCACATCAATTAAAGAAATAAACTGTGACAAAACTGCATCAAACCACAGAGCTGCAGCTGAGCCAGAGGCTTTAGTGAAAAGTCCTTCACACAAAAGAGAAAATCTGACACTAATCATAGGATAAACCTCACACACACATGTGCATTAACACAGCACACAAGTCCTGCAGTATCTGATGCACTTTTATGTGCTAGAACACTCGCAGGTTCACCTATTAGCTATACAACTTCTCAGCCTCAGTAGTAAAGCTTTCTGCACCACAGGTCTACTTTTATCAGTTGCTTAGTCACATAAATTGAGTAGACTTAAGTAAGCAATAACCTTGCTTCTGAAGAATTTTTTCAAGCTACTCTGTTTCAACTCATTTTTGGCATCATGAAATTACAGCTTTCAAATATACACTTGCATATGAGAACATGGAAAAAGCTGAAAGAAAAGGTCATAGGAGAAAAAAAGAGAGATGCCTTCCCTCCCCTTCCCCCCCCCCCCTTTAAATCCCATGAAATGAATGTTTAGCTCAAGGATTTGCTGCTCATCTCAGTGCTCCTCAAGCCTGAGGCAGGATTAGGCCAGACTCATGTTTGAACAACTGGAGAAAATCAATGGATTTTACCTTATTAATAATTAAAAGACTAATTCAGACTTTCAAGTGATTAAAACTGTGTACAAAATGGATGAATTATTATAACTGGAAATGCACATGTGAAAAAGGTGCTCTGAAATAAGCAACATACTAAAGGAAAAGAGTAATTTTCAGGGTATACTGTAGTAGTTAAAACAGAAATAAACCATTTAGCATAGTGCAAATTAGGCATTTACATGTAGCTAAACAAATATTTTAAGTGAACTTTAATGGAAATCTTAACTAATTCCTAGGTGATGTTACAACACGCAGGGTAACTGAAAGCCAAGTCACATTCTCTAAGCAGCCTATCTGTTGATAGCCTATTCTATTATTAAATAGACCAAGGGAAGCATAGAGGAAAATTACAATTTGCTGGACTAACGGAAATCTTTTAATAGTAGCAAGTATCAGATAAGTGTTGAAGCAACTACTGTATACCTTCTTCTCCCCCTGTGCATAGAAAGCAACAATGGGCAATGCTTTTGCACTCTAAGAATCTTGCCTGTTCCGAAGCTATTAGAACATAGCAGGATGTGCCATGAGATCTGAAAGCTATGTTGAAACTTTAAGAAAGCCATTCAATTTTATCACTGAAATAAATAGCTGCCCTACTTTTTGTCTCAATAAGCAAGCTATGGAACTACAGCTTTGAAAGTTTAAATATCCTGGTTTAAGTTTTGTTTCATTTACTCTTTGCCAGTATCATCTTTAGGTGATTATCTAGGAAAGGAACTTCTGCTATGCCATTTAGTTTGGCCTTCTTTATATAGCAGGATAAGTAAAAAACCTCCTATACAGCATAGACTTACAAATGCTACTTAAAATATTTCAGCAATTGAAGTATTCAAAGTGTGTGTTACAGACAGACAGCAGAAGGTTAGAGTATACACGGGTACTTGAAAAGCCAGTAAACTTGGTAGTTGAAATGTACCTTGACGAGCTCATGAAAGCAAGCCAATGTTCACACTGTCAAGAGAACCAGAAACTTCCCTTTTGTTGTAGGAAAAATTCCTTTCAAACTCTAAGCATGAGAACAAGACACAAACTCAGCACTGAGAGGTTTCTTTGTGCCCTTTCAGAATACATTTCCATTGTGCATCATGCGCACAACCGTAATAAACCATGCAGAAGGAACAGCACATTAAAAGTGAGAAGTGTGGGCTCCATATATATATGTATACACTATAATGTATATATGTATACACTATAATTATACATACACTATATATATATAAACACACATTTTTATAAGTAAATCAATGAGCCACAAAAGCTGGAACCGTTATCACAATTTACATTACAAATTGTATGCCTGCTCTGCAAGATCAAATTATGCTCTCCCACAAAGCTTCCATACAGTCGAGCTTTGTGCCACAGATCCAACCCATATAAATCACTTAGATATATGAAGTCAAACGATCCCATCAAGCAAGCTGCCAAAAGGACAAACGTTTCACAGAGCAGGAAGCGCTGTTCCAAGTTCTGTGTTCAAGCCCCTCTCCCTGTGCTAGCTGAACTGGCAGTTTGTCTGCCTGTATCTCATTAGATCAGGATATTTGAGCAGCTGCTTGAAAAGTTTTCAGAAACACAATTTGGGCTTGATAAAAGCCAAATCTACTTCCCGTGTCAGCATCCCACATTGCTCTGAATAAAATCCATACCCGCTGCATTGAGGTCAGGCTTAGCCCTTATGCTCTTTCTCACCAGAAAGCCACACTTGTCACTCATCCTTCTGGCAAGAGTTAACGAGCCACTCCTGCCATAATGAATCAGCAGGAATCGGTAAGCATCTCCACAGAGAAGTGTAACACTTGCTAACAAGACAGATCTACAGAAGGAACCTTTGCCCTGCTGTACAGTGGATTTTTTATTTATTATTCCAATTTAATTTGGAGCACACAGATGACAAGAATCTAGGAAAATGGGAAGACTTAAGAGTCTTCACATCCCTCAGGAAAAGCTAGGCCTTTTTTTCTTCCTCTTGTACACATCACTGCTGTATTTTTAGCTGTACTATCTCACATTCTAAACTCAGCGTAGAGAGATTCATGTATTTGAATTAAAACTAAATAAAAGGCACAGCAACTTCTTCTCACAAGATTCTGCTTTTCTCCATTTCTCTGCCAATCCCAATAGCATTTTCAAATCCCTGCTCACTATGCACACTACCTACTTCTCCTGCCTCCCCCAAAGCATTGCCATCTAGCCCATAATTACCCATCTGGAATTATAAAAACAATTGCGGTGTAGGGAAAATTCTATCAAAGAGACAGTCAAGTGAAATTAAAGTTGGCAATTCACAGAATACATGAAAGAAATTACATCTGAGATGCTGTAAAACTGCTCACTTGACAAAAAAGGGGAGAATATTGGAAAATCAGGATGAAGGAAATGAAACGCATCACTAAGGGATTTGACAGTGAGAAAGCCCAACTTAATGACAAATGCAGACGAGATCATTGGGTAGTGGACTTTAAACCCTTCAAGGCATAATTCTGACAATAGCTAACTCTTTGGCAGCTTTCTAAACACGGCAGTATCAATCAACGTGCAATTCCATTGTTTTAATGCTGACCTAAAACTATTAAATCCCCCTTCCACTTAAGAGCTACTTTTCCAGAATTTTACTCCTTCTGGAGGGTTTTGACAGCTTCCATTTGGTATACTGAAAGTGGTTTTTTTTTCTGTTTTATAGTCAATTTACTGTAAAAGGCAGTCTGTAAAAGGACATAAACTGAAAAGCTGTGATAACATCCCAGCTCAAACTGGAATTTAGCATTTACACCCAACACAGAGAGAAAGATTATCCATGGACAAATACCTTACTCGAAACTGAAAGAAACCCAGCTTTCCTCCTGCACTTTTGCAGAATAGCTTTATTTCTTCTTCGTAAGATACAAAATATAGGGAAAACCTGTGCTGGAGACAGTTACATTATTGCATTAAATTGGTTTATCTTATTGCTGTCCCCACTAGCTGGCTACCAGAAAATAGTATGATCTAGGAAATAAAACGATCATACATAGATACAATATATACACATACGTAGAGCTGCCAAATGATTACATACACACATACAAAGAGCTGCCAAATGATAACACTCGATTTCTGCAAGTATTAAAACCATTTAAGTAGTGGAAGCTAATTCCTGTACTGAAAAGGTGTCCAAACATACAGCAGGTCATTACCAACAGCAGAAACCTGACCCTACTGAATTAAATAACTGAACTTCCACTGACTCAAATGGACAGTGAGGATTTCACCCACTGTAAGTAAACAGTATTTCTTATTCCATTAACCTTCCATGTTTAAAAGGGCTCTGCCTCCCTGTGAAGCCTATCATAGTTCAAGAAAAAGTGAACAGAAACATTTAACAATGTTTTAACACTAATTAATTATAATTTTCCATTGCCTGTTCTATGCCATTCTTATTGTCCTTTTAAGTTTACAGGTTTACCTGAGCAGACCTGGCCCTAATTTTGCTTCAACTTTGCTCTCATTTGCTTCAGCAATCAGGATTCATTCTAGTGAAGGAGAGCATACCTTACTTGGTAGGCATGTGAAGAACAGTTACTGCTTGAACAGCATTTCGTGTAAAAGGACCTTATCATACGATTATTTGTTCTTTTCCAGAGAGCTTTACTTAGCAGCAAACCCCAGACAAAATCTGGGACGGCTAACTTAGATTTTCAACAGCACACCAGCAAACTGTTGCATGCTCTTCAGAGGTTTCCCATCAAATGCTGGGTCACATTGAATGCCCTTATGCCTTGTTTTTAGCAGCAAGTAGAGCGTTATCCTAGTGAAGTGTCAGCATCAATGGCTCACATGAACAAGAAACTAACCCTTCTTAGAAACAATGGGTATCATTTCAGGGAATATTGAGACAACTTAAATACAACGTCCCAAAAATTCTTTAGGAAAGGGAGATAAGCAGGACTAAAATAAAAAGACTTCATATATAGATAGATATAATCAGGTTTTAGATCACTTCTATACCATATGGGCGTAGCACACTACAAAGGTAGCATCATTCAAAGCCCATCAAGAAGAAGCTGTCAGGGCTTTGATGGCAAGGCCAGGCCCCCCACTGCCTCACCACAGCCAGGCCAGAACAGTGCTACCAGCCCCTGCCACATCACAGCAGCCACGACACTGCTGCCCACATCCCCTGGCCCCAACCATGGGCCCTGCCTTGGCAGAAGGAAAGGGGCAAGCAGGTGGAAGCAGAAGATGGAAGAGGTGGGAACCTTCATTTTTCATGCCAGAAGGCAGTGAACAGTAAGTCTGGCAATCTGCTGCACCTGAAGTGTAAAGAGGTTTTGGAAATACTCTGTAATATTCAATTCTGACCACTTAAGGCCATCCTGACACTAAGGCACCAAATATCTACACTTGAGTTCAACAGCTACAGAGCTCGCGCAACAACTGCTGCTTCCCTCCCATTCCTTCTCTCATTTTGCTATCACAGTGCAGTAGTTTGTGACCACACCATGACGCAGCTCAGGTAGCCTAATCTACCACATCTTCTCTTGTGTCCTTCTTAAATACACACTGGATGACTGCTCAGTGGAACTGAACTGTGTTTCACAGCATGGGGCTACGAACGTGTCTGCCAGCACACCTGAGGGAGCCAGTGTGCCATAGCCTGGCAAGAAACAATGGATACAGAAACATTTTCAGAGGGTACTGCTGCCAAACACGGAAACTTGCTCATAATTACAGGCTGTCTAGCATAGCCTTCCCATATTTCATGACAAACCGCCTTTGTCACAGCTCTTTTTGTAGTACCACTGCCCCAAACTGTAATTTTCCTGCTCTTCCAAAAGTCAAATCTCTGTTCTCTAGACCTGCAGTTAGAGACTCCAATCATCTCTTTCGTATGCTCTGGTATCCTGTATTCTTTTATTTGCTATGTTTTATCCTCCTTTTAAATTTTAGATGAACATTTAAAATGAAATAAACAGAACAAATACATTACTGCACACAGAAGCTATGTCATGCTTTAGCACTGTATAACAATCAAGCAACTTACTGGTTGTTCAACTTTACAGCTCACAAGGGAATGCTTGAAATACATGCTGCAGAAAAGGATTGTGGAAAAGGAAAACCTTTCAGTAGTTACATTCAAAGTAAAAGAAAAAAGAAAGAAGGAAAAGCAAGCATCAGCATTACAGCACAGATTTGAGGTCCACTATATTCTCCTTGGTCAGGAGGTTTACCCTATTGAGCTCTGCTGTTTTGTTATGCCAAACCAGAAACCAGTCAGCCAAGATTTCCGACTTGTCGGCCCTCGGGTCCAGTGCCTGGCTCCTCTGAATAAAATGGCCCAAGTCCCGCCCGAAACATGACCATGTTTTGTCTTCATGCATGGCAAGGGAGCAGAACAGTCAGTAATGTAGCTGTCCTGTGAGTCTGCATGGTGCACTGCAGTGACCCTGGACAAGTTGAGGGAAAGGTCAGGAAAAGTGGGTTTAAGAGAGGTTATCTAAAACAAAAATGGGGAAAGGTGGGTTTAAAAGAGGCTACCTTAAAAAAGAAAATGGGGAAACAGGATAAACAGTCCTTATGTAAAGGATGCACAGCTGCCCTCCCTCTGATGCTATCTCAGTGCACTAACTACAAGACCACTTCCTTCAGTTTTTGCTTTAAAAAAGACTTTGCCTTAAGTAGTCACAGGTCCAAGCTTGTGATTATCTAGCTGTGGGTGTTGTATACGCTGTAGCACTTGCCTCAAGGGAATGACAAATGTCAGTAAGATGCAAAAAATAGACCCAGCGTGAAATCAAAGGAATACAGGAAGTTTAGAAGGCATCATTTAAGAGCTTCTCATGCAGAGTTGCTCAACTGAAAACAGCTATGCAATACACCTCAGAAGATCTAAGTGAGACACGAGACTGAAAATCTGATAATGGCTTTAAGGGCTGGCAGGGCATCCTGGAATACTTTAAACCTCCTATAGATTCTATGGAAACAGGAAATGTAAGGACACCGTCTTAAGCATTTTAAAAGTCTGATTTATGAAGAATTCAGGAGAAAACACCGGTGTCTTGTTAGGGGAAAAAAAAAAAAAAGACCCTGTGATCTCAAAGTCTTTGCGTTGAAGAGAAAAAAGGGGCATCAAAAGACCAGGGTTTATCACACTTGCCATTTGGGACTGTGCTAATCAGCAGAGGGAAACAGAAGCACATTCATCTTCGCACAGACTCGCCACTGAAATAATCTCTGCAACACCCACTGCTCTGATAAAAAGGACACTTTAGCCTAACACAGCTTTAAGGCCAAGCAGTACATGAAAACAAAGCATGGTTATTTCTGTTACTTCTTTGGTTTCCCCAGAATCCCCATCTGCTGGTTTTCTTTATCATTTTTTTCTTTCAACTCTTGTGTCCTTTGTGTTCCTTTATTTTTCAGTTCCTCGATTTTATGCATTACTGAAGCCATTTCCCCTTACTTTTCGCTTTGCCTATGCAGCTCTAATCACTAAAATGATACCTCTTCCTCCTCTAAAAGAATTCAAACCAAGTATCTCAGTACCATAAAATATATAATTAGCTTTTTTCTCCCTAGAATGAAATACTCAAGAAAAATAGCTCATAGCTTCCATTTCATGACAGATTCAAGGACACAGATTTAAATCAGGACTTTGCAGTTTATGCCCACTGAAAATTTAACCTTTGAAATTATTTTAGAAGCCTGAATATTATGAAAAAATGTAATATAAATATAATACCATATTTATGATAAAGTAGTACAGAACCTGAAAAAGACCACTAAGATGCAAAAAATAAAAGGTAACAAAATATCTCACAAGGGAAATGCAAAAAAGAGAACATACATATTTCATCTTAGTTAGTTAGGCAACAAAGCCTACTTTGGTATTTTGGTATTACCAGAATGCAAACTTTCCTGTTCAACTCTGCCCTTCCATGACCCATTCAATTTACATCCTTGCACATAATAAACCAGAACTCTTTTTTTGCTTTATCCATTTGCTATTGCTGTTCACAACCCCAGAAGAGAAGCTCAGATACAATTTTTATTTCAAGCAATATTAAGAAATTGAAAAACAACCATTTTGCATATTAGTAACAAAAAAGGTCAACAAAACTTTAAAGTAAATTGGCAAAAAAATCACTGAGAAGCTTCATGAAAAATGAATGCCCACAATTGTTCTATCTATGGATATTCCCTTTCCAATATAAAATACTGCCTCTCAATTGCTTCAGAAAGCATTTAACCATTGTGGTTGCTTTGCTCTGTAAGGATAACTTCAATGAACATATTATTTCAGCTTAAGCTTTTGGGTACAGGACAACTAGTAAGAACTTTTTGTACAAACTCATGATATTCTGATTTGGAAATTCTATCCATAAAGCCAAATGCTGCTTGTTTTACCCAGACTAGACACCTGACTCCTATGAGTAGCCCTGTATGGCTGATAAAATCCAGCCCATCCATATCAGTTGCTGTTCCCCAGGTTGTCACTATGTGATCCCATCTGAAACAGCATATAAAAATTGTCTCAAACTGGTCTTCACTGTGTTTCCTGTCCTATTTTCTAGACCCAAAGGTCAACAAGAAACATTTTTTGACCCAAAGTGTCCTGCTTAGCAGGAAGCTAAGGTGAACTATAATATCCTACATTAAATACTGCAGTTTTGATGAAATACAAAACAAGTGCTGTTATTTGGTCACAACTGTTGTATTTGTTTTAAATCAAGCCACCTTCACAATTACCTAGGAGTTTCAGATTAACTAGAATTGTTTAATCTTAAAAGTGTGCCTGACAAAAGTACTGGAAATGCTATCACATAGACCTGTTGGACCATTAACAATCCAACAAATATACTGGGGATTTTGATTCAAAGTAGTAAAAATGAATGTAATACAGCTAGCTATAAATTAACTGAAGAGACTTTACTTTTTAATATGCTTCTGTGGTCCACGGCAGTGTCACTTATGCACAGGTGACCTGCCCAGGACCTATTCACGTACAGCATACACTCGCACCTACTGATTCAGCGCTGGTAACTGCATGATTCTCTGATCACACAAAGCTACCAGAGATTCAAGGCGAGGTTCACAGTTATTTCTGCACGCATACCCCATAATAGGGGAAAAGCCATAGAGCAGACAGCACAGGTCATGCTATTGCAGCCCAGCTTTTTTTATCCAGACACACTTATGTTGAATTCCCGTCAGTAGACACCCCAAATATTAATCTGGAACCAGAAGTGAAACATACACCAAAGTTTCTTTTCTGCTGAGTTTTCTTGCAGAAAAACTAATCTCTCTCCTGAAGATAATAGTGTGTATACCCACTTCATTATATGCTGAGAGGCATTAACAACCATCCTCAGCTAGGACAGCTGAATCAGGAAAATCTTGTTAGCATTCCTGTAGGAAACTTCATAAGGTCCTATGGACACCATTTTCTCAAGAGCCTCGACCAAGCCGAGCTGGCAGGCAGCAGCAGCCAGGTGAATGAATGGCTGAATGTCCTGCAGGGAGCTGATACAGATGGGAGTGCACAGTGCCCTGCGTGCGGATGCAGTCAGGGTGCTCAGAGGCACGCTGACAAAACTGGGTTAAACAGGGCGCTCCTCTGATCCATTCTGACAGTAGCTGCAGATAGAGCGTTAAAGGAACAGCATCACATCCAAACTGACCCAAAACATATCTTTTGAAAAGGCAATCAGGCAAAAGGAGTAATTAGCCAAAAAACTCCAACCCTAAGCATGCCAAAAATCACCACCACTCCCAGCATAAGTGCCTAAAAATAACTTTAATTTATATTTTTTAATTTAACAATTTAAAATCATTATTGCTTTTTACATATGATTTTTTAAACTCTTCTTGAAAATAAACTGTATTTGATAGTGGCAGAATTTTAACAACACAGAGTATCGCTCTACAAGTTTAAAAAGCATACTAACGCTGCTGCAGTTTTTGGTCCTAGCTAGTCTGGTCTAGTACCTGACAGCATGCTCTGCTGCTCATTGCACTAAATAAGTGAATAAATACTTAATGCTTGAATTTTTGCTGCCACTGGCACTGTGAATGGGAAAAGGCTAGTGAGAGAATCATGACGTGTTAAAAGTGAAACCTCTTTGTTTCTGTTTTGAAGGAGGATATGCAAACATGAATCATACATCTTGCTTCTGCTACAGTAACTCAATCTCCTCTGCTTGGTTAAATAACAGACACTTGGCACGCATAAAATTGACATTCTTGCCAAGAACTGAAATTTGCAGCAACTCTGAGCTCTGTTGAAACCCCACTGTTGATACTTAAGTTGTACACAGCACTCCACCAGGATCAGCTGCAACATGTTAAATGAGTGCTCAGCGTCGGAATGACTATTTAAATCTCTCTCCATCTCTGAAACAGTCATACTAAAGCTGGAAAGAAAGCTTTTGAAAAGATCTTCAGGAGAACAGAAGGTTCTTTATGCATTGTACTGCATTAAAAAACACCATGAAGGTAGACAAAAATGCCAGAACCCATGCAAATTCATAAGTTTTTCTAATAGCAGCATCAACACAAAATCAACGCTTGTGTGGTGCTCCAGAAAAAAGGAGGAAAGTCACAGATGCTGCAAGTATGTCTTAAAAATAAACAAAACAGTTGTCTTGTGCTTTTTAATCAACCTAACTCAATGGAAGTGAAATATATAAAGAATGTCTAGACAGCTAACCTTGTCTCTATCAAGTTGTTACGGGACTCCAAACAGTTGGCAGTAAATTTTTCCTCAGTGCTACCAGAATATGATTTCCAAATTCGTGTTATCATTTGGGGAGGGAGAAACCAGGCTTCCATGCAACTGATTCAGTGCTAATGTACTTCCTTGTTCTTGTTTAGCTCCAACAGAGCTAAACAGAAATGACTTTAAGATCCCTTTTTACATATCTATTCACTGTGAATAAATCCATCTGCAGCTTCATCTCATTCAAACATTCTGTGAGCTTACAGCTTCATCTTTCCCACAGAGCTAAGTCCCTGCATATAGAGAGCAATTCATTGTTTCTATACTTCTCCTGCAAACATTTGCCTGATCTGTACTTCTTGTTAGCTACAGGCTGCTCAGAACTGCATGTATGCACTGACTAGAGGTGCATGCAGTAGTGGTGTACTGCCTATTGAGCATTCTGAGGCAGAACCAACAGTGCCTTTACTTTGCACTATGAAACTATCCATATGAAGACAAAAGCAGGCTAAACATACCATTCGGGACAGCCACCAGTTGGAGAGGGAAAATAACTATAATTTTTCATATTGTCGTGATTATAGCATTTTATGATTTAACCGAGGATGCCATTAGTTCAGGAGAAATGACTATTATAACCTTTTCATTGCTGATTAAGGATGCTGGAGGACAATCTAGGTAGCCAGTGCTGCTCTGGTTTCTCAATTAAGCAGATGAATAATAGCTGTGTCTTGGAGCAACTTGGAGAATTGATATTTCCTATGATATGTTTTCTTTATTAATATGGACTATTTTAGCAATAATACTATGTCGTCCTTCAAATTTGTATACCTAAAACTCATCTGTTCTTATATAAAAGACCCAGTATCTTCAGTGAAAGAGCAGTGGTGGACTTGCGTTTGTGACCTATAAAACCAGAAATGACAAGTTAGGTTTTTATTTTGCTACTACTTCTTTGCAACTACTGGTAAAAGAATACCCTAAATTATGGGTGCCTAGTGCCATTTCAGATGCCTGGATATATCTAAGGCATCTGTACAGGGCTGGCAAATATGATTTAAGGGAAACCCACTCCTGGGTAGGTGGAACTCATGGAAGAGGTGAATATGCAATGGGTTCTAAGATAGTATTTTAATAGATAATAGCCAATGCTGACACAACTGAATCCTACTGAAGTCATCTGATGGGATTCAGCGCAAATGTAGACAGGTCAACGTGTGAGATCAGTGTCTATACTCCTATGACAGTCAAACAAGATCTAGTCAGTATAGTCAAAGTGGTCTAGAAAGATTCAGTAAGCCAGCCAGGAGATGTCTGCTTCAAGATGCTTTCTTGGTTTTATTAACCATATTGACTGTAAATGGAATTTTGATACGTAGCTCACCTTAATCTGAGTCTTCCCCAACTGTCTCTCTGCATAGAGACTTGGATCAGAAAGCCATAATCAAGCCTTCAAATTGATTAAATAAATGCTTTTCCTCCTCACTGTGAAATTGCTAAGGGCATTATCATCACACAGGCAGAAGGTATTGCAAATGACAATACACTTGGCGGTTCTGGATCTGGCTGGCTGTTTCCAGCTCGGTGGCAGAGCAGAGGCTCTCCCTGGTATGCACTGACCCCTTCCGGAGACCGGGACTGCCTCATGCCCTCAAGGAGCTCAGTTTACCAAGGGGCGACTCAGGTCACCTTTGCTTCCCCATGTCCCTGTCTGACAATTTTTCCCTGCAGTGACACCATTGCAAGGTATTATTTCTGCAGCTTACTCCATCAAAATCTCTCTCAGATACATCCTTTCTCCAGGTGTAGTGGAACAGTAAGGATGGAACTGATTTGCAAGCTACCTTTTATAATTCCCCGCAATTTTGCTCTTAAAGCTGTCAATTAATAAAGGAACCATTGTTATTTAATACCTATTAAGCTATAGCTCTGATAAAGAATTCCGTAACTGAATTATAAAGTTCCACATAATGATGAACTCACACGATTATTTCTGGTGTAAGAGAAGCACCAGAAATTCTATAATATGAAGGGTTAAAGAAATGTCAGTAGTTTGTTCATGTTCATTAAAGAAAAAAAAAACATTTAAAAGAGCATTGGAAAGGTCTAATTAAGATAATTTGTTGTGTTCAGTTCTTTCTTTTTATAATTAGGACAAATCTGTGGATTATTTTTTTTTCTTCCTGAAAAAGTTCTTGGATTATTACACACTGCACTTTAATTATGTACTTACTCCAACGAAATGCCACATCTGAGTCACGATTTAGATGCAGTACAATAAATACATAGAATTACTGCAGGAAAATCTCCATTGCATTTAAGAAACAAGGAGGTGCAACAAAGTCTTTCCTAATTCAGTCAGTTTCTAAATATATGTGGTATTTATTCAACAGCCTAACAAAAACTTACAGAGCTCCCCTTTTAAAATAAATTTCTTTGTCAGCTGAACTATGAAAAACCTAGTGAGACACCCTGCCTGACTTCTAATCTTCGAAGAAAAGTAAACCCAGACCTTCTTCCTCACCATTTCTTCCCGTTCCTTTCTACACCAAATTAGCAACTCCTCACAAAATTTGGGGTTTCTTTTAGAAGGGATCTTTACTTCATGGGATAAAAAATATCCACTTAATTGCAGCTGAAGAGTCCTTCAAGCAAAGTCTAGACCTCCAGGAGAGAATGAAACAGCAAACTAATAAGATGCTCTCTTCCATTTGGAATTTAAATTTGCCTACAAAAGGCAAGCTTCTGCATTTAAGACTATTGACAAAATGCTATACGTTGTCTTTGTTATCTCTCAACCCTAAGGCGGGCAGGCTCAGAAACAAAGGTTGGTCACATACACTACCTGGGGTTGAAAACTTAGTAGTTAAGAAGAGCTTGATTCCTTACTGCCATTGTGATGTTAACAAGCATTTTCAACTGTGAAAAGTGACTGCAAAACTGTTGTAGGGTGACACTATCTTTTTCTTACGTTTCCTGAGACAAATGAATCTGAAGCAAAAGACAATCCAAACACAGACAAATATACTTGATTTAGAGCAGCATCTCCAGCACTGGAACCGAGCACATCAAAGGAAAGCAAATTATGGCTGCTGTACTTACAATAACGATTAAACCAAACTAGGAATTGGTTGAAGTTTACAGCTTTTGCTTTAAAGACCCCGTCCAAACTTTTCTTGCTATCTCCGTAAGTCTGCTTCGGTTTATATTCTTAACTTGCAACCAATTTAAGTAAAAAGCCTTCACTGAGGAAACGACAGAATCAGAAGCACTTAACTGACAAGACAGTGATTTTGCAATTCTCACAAGTGTGTCCTTAGCTAAGATTGCCTTAAGCAACCAGCCTCAGGGAAACTGACCTACAAGCACACGTTTTTGTTGAGCTTAATGAGATTTGGATGGCGCTCCAAAAATAAGGAGGGTAATTCAGATGTATTCGTAATCTGTGAGAGATGGCAATAACACACTCCAGTAATTCCACAGCCAACGCACCTTCTAAAATGTTTACCTAGGGAGATACTCCTATTGTAAAATATTATCCTACAAACCCCACCTTAAAAATGCACAACAATAAAAACTCATCTAAGTTATTTCTAACAACATTTCAGAAAGAAAAGAAAATTAGAAAGGAAATATATGAAAGTAAAGGGAAGCCACTGCAGGACACAAAATAGCATGAGTTAGAGGATAAATGTACTACATTCATCTCAAAATTAAACAACTATTTTCACACTCTAGATAGCTCTGTACTGGAGTATGTCCTTTGCAAGACATTTAATAGGAAGCAGGCAAAGCCAGGAAAAACATATGCCTAGTAAGTAGACTGCAGCCTTAATGCCCTCTTGTTGATATCAGCCCTGCAGGATTCTGCTTTTTCTGTCAACATGGGAGGTCAAAATTTGTGTGTATCTATTAGAAATAGTTCGAGTACACAAAGAAGCATCACAACCGGAGTATTACTGTCTCACATCCATATGACCCGTTAAAATGTGTACCTGCAAGTAGTACCCTACTATCCATTGATGAGTTAACAGTCTTAACAACAAAAGGATGGTGAGGAAATAGTTTGGTTAACACATACACAGCAAGACTTTTCTGTGTTGTAAGCTGTTCATTAGACTATCATTCAACTTTACAGATAAGAAATATTTCTCCCTCTCTATCCCTGCTCTCAGAAAAACCCTGCAGACACACATAACATACACAGAAATGCACAGATGATACATTGCAAATAACTGTCAAGTACTGGTGAGCTCTGGTACTCCAATGGTTAACTGGAATGTAGCATTCCTTTGAGAGGATAAAAGGAATAAAGTTCTGGAAGCCAGAGGTAATATTTCAGCCTCAGATTTTATTAGACACAGTTTCGTTCCTAAGCATAGTATGTCCCTTAGAGCTAGAGAAATTACTATCTCCGGTTCTCAAAGACTAGAATCCTTCACCTCTCTCATAATCCCTCAGTAAGAAACAGAAAATCACTTTCAACATCTCCATAACGCCTTTAATTTTTCATGTTGAATGCTCTTTTTATTGCTCATCTAAGAAAGGCGCCAAAGTCTCAGTTATTACTTATTAGTCCATACCAGTCTATTACTTCTTTTAAAATATGATGCTTGCATTCTCCAACTATTTGCTTTACACAC
This sequence comes from Pezoporus occidentalis, assembly GCF_034315485.1. NCBI lineage: Eukaryota > Metazoa > Chordata > Aves > Psittaciformes > Psittacidae > Pezoporus > Pezoporus occidentalis. The sequence goes on along the minus strand of NW_026916093.1, from coordinate 1,510,381 downwards.
TGCTGTATACATATATATATATATATCAGCCTACCACTCTTTTCTTTCAAAAAAGAGAAAGGAACTGAAAGAGGTTCATGCCACAGAATCCCATCAGTCCAAGAGCCTGTATATGCATCTGATTTGATTTGAATGCAAATGCCAAGTCCCTCTTCTAAAAAACCAGTAAGGTGAAAACATGCATTTTAATGACTGATTACATTCTCAGAAACGTCCATATCTTATCCAAAGATAAGAAATGTTTAATGAGAAAAATACTGAGGTAAAATGGAATGACGATGTTAATGTGTTCAATTCTCACAAATGAAAAAAAAATATGTAAAAGCTAATGATTTTACTTACAGAAAAATAGTAACTGTAACGTATTATTTGATGGATAATTTATTCCATAGAAGTCTCCCATAGCAGCAGCCAGGCCACTGGATCAACATCAGGAATTTCAGAAGCCCAAATTTCCCCACATTTTAAACATTTAAACATTTCTGGACAGAGCAAGAAAAATTACTAATTTATCTGCAACATGACAGATAGCAGACATAAGCAAGGCAGAACTATGTTGTTCTGCCATGTTACAGCTTCTATTGCTGAGCACTATTATGCCTAGAAAAGCAACAAAGATATTAGCGACTCTCTCCTTGCTATTTAAACACAGAAGAACATCCCAAAGCCGAAACAATAGTGACCAAGGGCTTTTTTAAGGTTTCCAAGCCTAAATCTATTACCTTGGCATGTTTATGCATGCCCTAGGTAACCAGTGTTCCCCCCTTCAGTTCCTTAAAAAAAAAAAATAAAATCAAATAGCTTATTCTATAACAACTATCTATAATAGCAGTATAGATGGCTTATTGCATATAGTCACTTGCTAATGATAAGTCCATTTTACACATGGAAAAAAGTAATGGAAAAGGTCATCTTCTACAGAAGTTACCACTGGTACAGTATGTATGCAGTGCATCATACCGTACATTTCAATAGCATTTCCAATGGCTTGTTTAAAAAACATACATGTTTTATTAGGGAGCCGGCACAAAATCATTTACTGATATTTCTGGAGGTTTTCTGGCTTTCTGAAACAGCCTTCGTCCTTTAATTTTCTCTATACCCCAATTTGGCCACAATATACTAGTTCTCATAAAAGTGGTATGTAAAAGCATTTCTCTTTTAAATTCACATTCTGAGTTAGTAAAAACTTTTTTTTTCTTTTTCTCCCCATTTGTTTTTACAGAATGGAAGTTTCAAACAAAGAACAGACTAAAATCCAGATTATACATCTTGAGACACAACAGTGTTGCTTGTCATTCAGTATAGTTTTGCTATGTAGATGCTTCAATATTTTCCTAAACTTCATCTCACCTAATATCAAGAAAATTATTTATTTATTTTTGAAGAAAATAATTCAAGATAGTCAGCTTTTCATATGACAATTTCAACCAGACACTTAAGCCCACTGTAACAGCTTACATTTAATAAAGTTTCTAAGCTTTAATTCATTCGCTTTTAAAACCATGCACTAGTCAAAAGAAACAGAAATCAGTATGGAAAGGGTAAAATAACAGCAACAACAGCTGCATCTTCAAGTCTATTTTAGTTCAGCATAAGTTAGTAGCTTAGTTCTAATGGCACTGAGCTGCTTTACAGTGATGGCCTGCTGTTACTGATCCTGAGAGCATAATGAAGAGCATTAAGTGTTTAACTATAGATGTCAATAAAATACACAACAAATAATGGCAAGATAGTGGGTGTTCACAGAGATCTACTATGCTGATATAAGTTGTAATAGACCATTAGTGAGAAACGGACCAGAGGAAACCCAGATAGGAGGGATTGATCAAAATAATTCACAAAGCCTCCCCATTTCCAATAAAGGGCTTTTCTAAATGAAGACATTATAGCCCAGATGACTTGGCTGTGAATTTACAGCACACCAGTGACTCCACAACTGCCACCATGACTGCACATGCTATATTCAGGCTGGTAAAATCAAGTAAGCTTCCTCATGCCACGTGTCGTGTTCAAAATAGCACGACAGTCAATGGTAGATATTACTGTGAATTAGTGGGAATGGTATAAATGCCAGTTTGGCTTGTTGCAAACCAGTATTTCCTTAATTAGAAACTGAAGTCTTTACAGCACTTGCTGTAGCTCTCTCCTATGATGAACACAAACATACATACAGACATGATTGGAGAGAAGTGGTTGGAAAGTGTCTTTATGAAGATGCACAGTATCAAAACCTGAAGACTAAACCACTTCTGCTATTGCTCTAACTTTCCAGGCACCCCCCCCCCCCCCCCCCCAATTTCCCTGTTCTTTCCTATTATTTTCTCAGAATGATGCCTCTGATCTGCACAATGAATAAATAACAGCTTTTTTTACAAGTATAATGTTCCATTGCAACTTCCCTTTTGAACAAATCATAGAATCTTAGAATAGTTAGGGTTGGAAAGGACCTTAAGATCATCTAGTTCCAACCCCCCTGCCATGGACAGGGACACCTCACACTAAATCCTATCACCCAAGCCCTCATCCAACCTGGTCTTGAACACGGCCAGGGATGGAGCAATCACAACTTCCCTGGGCAACCCATTCCAGTGCCTCACCACCCTAACAGGAAAGAATTTCCTCCTTATATCCAATCTAAACTTCTCCTGTTTAAGTTGGAACCCTTTACCCCTTGTCCTGTCACTACAATCCCTAATGAAGAGTCCCTCCCCGGCATCCTTATAGGCCCCCATCAGATCCTGGAAGGCTGCTATGAGGTCTCCACGCAGCCTTCTCTTCTCCAGGCTGAACAGCCCCAACTTCCTCAGCCTGTCTTCATACGGGAGGTGCTCCAGTCCCCCGATCATCCTCGTGGCCCTCCTCTGGACTTGTTCCAACAGTTCCATGTCCTTCTTATGTTGAGGACACCAGAACTGCACACAATGCTCCAGGTGAGGTCTCACAAGAGCGGAGTAGAGGGGCAGGATCACCTCCTTCGACCTGCTGGTCACGCTCCTTTTGATGCAGGCCAGGATACGGTTGGCCTTCTGGGCTGTGAGCGCACACTGCTGCCTCATGTTGAGTTCCTCATTGACCAACACCCCCAGTCCTTCTCCGCAGGGCTGCTCTGAATCTCTTCTCTGCCCAACCTGTAGCTGTGCCTGGGATTGCTCCGACCCAGGTGTAGGATCTTGCACTTGGCATGGCTAAACTTCATGAGGTTGGCATCAGCCCACCTCACAAGCGTGTCAGGGTCCCTCTGGATGGCATTCCTTCCCTCCAGGGTATCAACCGAACCACACAGCTTGGTGTCATCGGCAAACTTGCTGAGGGTGCACTCAATCCCACTGTCCATGTCAGCGACAAAACTATTGAACAAGACCGGTCCCAACACCGATCCCTGAGGGACACCACTCCTTGCTGCTCTCCAGTCAGAAACTGAGCCATCGACCATAACTCCTTGTGTGAGGCCATCCAGCCAGTTCTTTATCCACCGAGTGGTCCATCCATCAAATTGATGTCTCTCCAATTTAGTGACAAGGATGTCGTGTGGGACAGTGTCAAATGATTCGCACCAAGTCCAGGCAGATGACATCAACTGCTCTACCCCTGTCCATCAGTTCCGTAGCCCCATCATAGAAGGCCACCAAATTGGTCAGGCAGGATTTCCCCTTAGTGAAGCCATGCTGGCTGTCACCAAGCACCTTGTCGGTTTTCAAGTGCCTTAGCACGACTTCCAGGAGAATCTGCTCCAAGATTTTGCCAGGCACAGAGGTGAGACTGACTGGTCTCTAATTCCCCGGATCATCCATTTTCCCCTTCTTGAAAATGGGGGTTATATTTCCCTTTTTCCAGTCATCGGGAACTTCACCTGACTGCCATGTTTTTTCAAATATGATGGACAGTGGCTTAGCAACTTCATTTGCCAGCTCCTTCAGGACTTGCAGATGGATTTTATCAGGTCCCATGGACTTGTGCACGTTCAGGTTCTTAAGATGGTCTCTAACCAAACCTCTCCTACAGTGGGCACATGGTCTTCATTCTCACAGTCCCTGCATCTGCCTTCCAACACTTGGGTGGTTTGGTCAGAGCCTTTGCCAGTGAAAACTGAGGCAAAGAAGTCATTAGGAACCTCAGCCTTCTCCAAATCCTGTATAGCCAGTTCTCCTGAGAGCTTCCTGAGGGGGCCTACGTTCTCCCTAGTCTGTCTTTTATTTGCTATGTACCTATAGAATCCCTTCCTGTTAACTTTCACATCCCCAGCCAAGTTTAATTCTAACTGGGCCTTAGCTTTCCTAACCTGGTCCCTAGCTTCCTGGACAACATCTCTGTGTTCTTCCCAGGCCCCTTCAGCAGGTTCCTGAAGAGGCCAAAGTCTGCTCTCTTGAAGTCCAGGGCAGTGAGCTTGCTGCACGCTCTTCTCAGTGACCTGAGGATCTCAAATTCGAGCATCTCATGATCGCTGCATCCAAGGCTGCCCTGGAGCATCACATTTCCAACCAGCCCCTCCCTGTTGGTGAGCACGAGGTCAAGCATGGCACCTCTCCTTGTCAGCTCCTCTATTACTTGCAGAAGGAAGTTGTCTTCCACACAATTGAGGAACCTCCTGGATTGCTTGTGCTGGGCCGTACCGTCCTTCCAACAGATGTCAGGGTGGTTGAAGTCACCCATAAGGACAACGGCCTGCAAGCATGAGGCTGTTCCTATCTGTCTGTAGAGCGCTTCATCCACAGAGTCCTCTTGATCAGGCAGTCTGTAACAGACCCCCACAGTAATATACCCCATCGCTGTTCTCCCTTTAACCCTGATCCACAGACTCTCTGTGGACTGCTCACCTGTCCCCAGACAGAGTTCCATACTCTCCAGCCTATCCCTGACATAAATAGGGAACTCCCCCTCCCCGTCTGCCAGGCCTGTCCTTCCTAAAGAGCCTGTAACCTTCCATTCCAACACTCCAGTCATAGGAGCCATCCCACCATGTTTCTGTGATGCCTATTATATCATACCCCTGTAGACGTGCACACATCTCTAATTCCTCTTGTTTGTTCCCCATGCTACAGGCTTTTGTATAGAGGCATCTGAGCCGAGCTCCAAATGAAGCCAGCTTAGTGGCTGAAATACCTCTACATTGCTCCAAGCACTTATTATAAGTGCTAGCAACTGACTGGGAGCATTGGGATGGAATGATGTCCCTTACCTTACTTTCAAAATCACTTATTTCAAAACTGGTTTATGTGCAATTCTGAAGTATGACTAGTTTTTCTTTGCCTAACCATTCTTCACAATCCTACATCTTCTGCAAAAAGCATCCCAGATCCTAAATCTGATTCTAAGAAAGATAACAACACTTTCCTATTCTTGCTAACAAATTATCTAGTTACAGGGCTAATTTGTTGCTTTGATAGGAATTGTAGACAATTTGGGGAACTACATTGTTTAATATACACTCCCTGTGCATTTTGAACACTGATGGAAGTCACTGATTTTTCCTGAATTATTCACATTACCATGAATCTGTTTTCAAGCTTGCCATCATCTTCCACAAAACAAACTGCTAAAAGTTAGACTGATTCAAACTTATACAGGGGAAGTTCAGGTTGGATCTAAGAAAGAAGTTCTTTACTGTGAGCATGGTGAGGCACTGGAACAGGTTGGCTAGAGAAGTGGTAAATGCTCCGTCCCTGGCTGTGTTCAAGGCCAGGCTGGACAGAGCCTTGGGCAACATAGTCTAGTGTAAGGCGTCTCTGCCCATGGCAGGGGGATTGGAACTGGATGATCTTAAGGTCCTTTCCAACACAAACCATTCTGTAATTCAATGATTCTTTTCTGCTCCATAATACATAGTCTATCAGATCTACCAGACTCAAATGAAGACCACATCAATTCTCTCTCTCTCTTTTTGTTAACTCACCTAATTCAGCAAACCCCATGGTGAGGGTGGCACTGTACAACTCAAGACCTGTAACATGCATTGCATTCTAGAAAATGTGAAAATGCAGAAAGGCAAAGTAAGAGATGGAGAGACATCTCCCTATTAGCTCTTTGGATCAAAGAACATATTTGTCTAATTCAATTTTTTGCTAACATTGATTTGCATTTTTGCTAGCATTAATTCACAGTGCATAGACGATACAGAAGTACATACAAAAGTTGTTTTCTGTAGTTGCTTACTTTCTGAGTACTCTCCAGAAGTACAATACCCCAGACAATACTGCCGAGCACAGCTGAAATAGAAAATCACTCTAAACCTAATGCAAAAAGTCCAAAGTGTGGAAAACAGTCTGGTTTTGTTTGCTAAGTGGCCTCACACTAAGCTTTTGATTTGGGTGCTGTGGAAATAGAACCGATACATACTACACTTCCAAGATTTTAATGATGATGCCCAGAGCTTTCATTTTCTTTTACACTCTGACAGTGGGAAACATGGTCCTCCTTATGTACGACAAAAAATCTAATAAGGAAACCAGCTGTTCTTTCCCTGGTGAGTCCTGCAACTCCAGTCTGAAGTACAGTTGTTTCGTGAAAAAAAAATGTTGAGTAATTGTACTCTATGTGGACCAGTACAGTACACTCAACTCTTCTTTCTTCCTGACCACATATATCAAATACACAGAAAGAAATTGTACATCTGGCTGTTATAAACCAGCAAAATAAAGTGTCTGCTTACCAGCTAGCAGGTTTTACATAGTTTTGTGGCTTTCCCTGTCACAGTATTCTAAAGCATATCTTTTCCTTCCTAACATCTCTCATAAACATTTATTGTAACAATGCAAACTGGCATATCTGTTCTGTGAAATACTGGCTACCTAGTGAGGCAAAGCAAATACTAGGCTGTAAGTGTGCTAATTGAGCACATCAAAGGCCGAATTTAGCTCTTGGCAACAACAAAAACCACAATCTCAACAAGAGGATTGCTCCATTTTCTCATCCTTCTCCATGCCTTAGCCTAAAAAACTCAAAAGAGCATTACAAGATCTGTATTGCACAGCATTATAGTGCAGCTGGTTTGTGCAGCTGCAGAAACGTTGTCCAGAGTCATGTAGCTCTAATTGTCATCATGGGGACACATCTATGCTCCGTGTTTGGAGAACATACAAACGGGGGAACCTCCAGAACTATTGCTCCTGTACTGGACCTGCAACCCTTCATTGCAGCTATGAAGTGCCAGTAACAGCAAAGGAACAGTTAAAGAAACATAATTTTAACAATCAGTTAAAACTGTTGTAATCGGTTGTAACTAAGCATGCACATGCTTTTCTTGCAGATCACCTTTCCAATGCCTGCCAGGGTCCTCTCCTGATCCTTCTTGCCAGGGCACAGTCAGGTGCCCTGACATGGGAAGGTTAGGACATAGGCTGGGCTTGGAGGTGAGGATGTCAGGACAAATGCAGGTTCAACCGACAACTGAAAAATAAAGAGAGCACCAGCACTCCCGCCCTGCCTCTACAAGAGACAAATACACAGGAAGTCCATATTTACAAAAAAAGCTTTGCCAGATTGATAGCTGATATAACACTAAGTACCATAGCTTAAAATCTTCCACTGGTGGTTGTGGTATGGAGTACAGCATTATTTTTTCTAATATATTCTAATCATTCTGCTATACATGCAAGAAAGACTACCTCATGAAATGTCTGGACACGGGGTAATCTTAGTAAAGGTCTACATCCTCAGGAAGACCATTCTGCTATTATCTGTATCATCATATTTACTATTATAAAGTAATAGTAGACATTCTAACTATGGTATTCAACTGACATTCACCCACTGGATAGAGGGATTTCATTAAACCGTTTTCCACATTTATGTACCTGGCTTTGCTGCCCTTTCTCAATCATCTTCTTCATTAAGAACTTCTTAGTTCAATATATATAAACACTATTGATAACACAAAACTCCAGTAAGCTAATGGCTGGAGAGGGGTTTTCTTTCCTTACCCTTTTTCTTCCATTCCTCAAGAATGGAATGTATTCTTAAACACAAATAATTCCTTTTCCCATTGTAACTCTTCAGGTTTAACCACAAAGATTAAATGTTACAATGCAGTTAAGCACGTGCCAAATTTATCCTGACACTGAGGCCAAAATATGACAAGATACATTTTCCCTGGGAAAAGGTAGAATCAGGCTGATTTGGAGTATTGCGTGCAGTTCTGGTGTTCTCAACATAAAAAGGACATGGAACTGTTGGAACAAGTCCAGAGGAGGGCCATGAGGATGATCAGGGGACTGGAGCACCTCACGTATGAAGATAGGCTGAGAAAGTTGGGGCTGTTCAGCCTGGAGAAGAGAAGGCTGCATGGAGACCTCATAGCAGCCTTCCAGTATCTGAAGGGGAGCTATAATGATGCTGGAGAGGGACTTTTCATTAGGGACTGTAGGGATAGGACAAGGGGTAACGGGTTAAGACTTAAACAGGGGAAGTTTAGATTGGGTATAAGGAAGAAATTCTTTCCTGTTAGGGTGGTGAGGCACTGGAATGGGTTGCCCAGGTAAGTTGTGAATGCTGCAATCCCTGGCAGTGTTCAAGGCCAGGTTGAACAGAGCATTAGGTGGCATGGTTTAGTGTGAGGTGACCCTGCCCATGGCAGGGGAGGCGGAACTAGATGATCTTAAGGTCCTTTCCAACCCTAGCTATTCTATGATTCTATGATTCCCCCTTTATCAACTCAATCTGCTGTTTGCTGGACCCTGTATGAAACATGTTTTCACTGCTGTTTTGGAAATTCATTTGAATTCTTTTATATTATAAATTTTAAATAAATACTTTCCAGCAAAAATAGTGTAGCAATGTAGGTAAATTCACTTACCTATTGAAGTTACATCAAAGCCAAGTCATTTGCAGAGCAGTTCCGATATCCATGTAAGGAATCCATCACCGTGTTGAAAGGACATGAAAGAAAAGGAAGAAAAAAGAAAACAGTAAGCTACCTTGCTTGTTTGCTCAAACAAAGAAAAAAAAAAAGCATTAAAACAAACCTATAAATAATAATCAATGGTACACTCTACCATGAACATGGAATGTATTCATTTAAACATATAACTTCTAATTCTCGTTCTTTTCCCCTGTTACCATTCATTACTGCAAGACGGTTGTTAAAGTAGCTGTTAAAAGAAAACGGTGAATAGTACTTACATTACACATAAATAAAATCAAACAACCCTGTTATGTTTGATAGCAGGCTACGTTCAAATAGTTTCATGGCATTTTTGTAAATGACTTGAATGCAGTCTTTATCTGAACATCAGCAGGCAGAAGGCCAAGATGAAAATTATGCAATGAGAAAGAAATTGAACAATTCAGGTATGTTTATGGAAAGCTCACAAATCAAGACATCTCATTTGGCACCAAATAAAGCTGTTATTCATGATGTGCAGCTACAAAAAGAAAAGCTGTTCTCTGCTATAAAGTGTAACCACGGTAGTATGAGCTATAAGAAATGGTTTCTCAATAGAAGAAAGAGATAAAGGGGGACATTGCCATAAAAAGATGCTCACACAAGGTGATGTATACTCTGCTGAAATCAAACCAACAAAAAATTATACTGGCACACCTCTTCCTTTATGGTATAATGATTCCAACCAACAAAGTTGAACTCTAAGTCATCCTTTTCTATGCCTACATAAATATGTTAGTTCCACATTGAACCTGGAAAGAACATGGATTTGGAAAGAGCATCTCTTCAGAAGATTTTCTAAGATCATTTGTTGGGCTGCTAGGAAGCTATTTTGACTACACCAGCTCCTGTATCTGGATTCTGACCTCTTCCAAGATGTGGTTTACTGCACAGATTTGTCAAATTAGATTTCCTCTCATAGATAAACATTCTAAAAAGCTAGTTTATATGTCATTAAGAAACCCCAAATCTTGAATAAGCTGTGGCATTTATCAAATAACTGACATTGCCAAGCCTACAGAAAACACTTAGCCTACCCGGAGGCCTTCAAGCCTAGATGCATGGTAATCTCTTTAGATGTGTCACATGGATATAGCCTGCTTCAATTCATTTAATAGGGAGAGCCCTTGTATTCCTATTGTTGTATTGTTTGTGTTCAGTTCAGTGTTTACTAATACAGGTGATACAAACAGAAGGCATTACTAAGTGAAATGCGCTTTGCTCTTCCATGCCTATAAACATTGCAAATACAAGCACACAACCTTGAAGCTGAAGGGTCAACCTTATCTGGAAGCATCAGGAAAAGAGTTTCCTTCAGTAATCTCACAATTCAGGGACAGTACTGAAGTACAGATGGGGGAATGTTATATTCTATTTGTTCTATCACTTGCAGACTTTTCTATCCTATTCTAATCTATGCATCCCAGGATTCATCAATGCAAATACTCAGGTGCTCTCCAAAAAGTGAAGAATTCCTGTGTTAACATGCCCATGCCCCAAAAATACTTTTAATAAACTCCCTTTTAGAAAAGAAAATAAATGAGCCAACAAAACATGCTTTCATAACCTCCTGCTTCTTCAACAAACAGAAAAAGACGACTTACACCACTTCTATTTACAATGACCTAAGTAGGAAGACACTGTTGTTATGTAACACAAAAAAATAAAGCAATTTAATAAGAAAAGAGTTATCTTCCACAAAATGTCTTAACCCTTACTGTTCCCTGTCTGCCATAGTTTAAGTTGTATTTCAGATTATTCTTTCTATGAAGTCTCTAAAAATTATAACATAAATTAGCCTTTTCCCTAGAATCTTTTTTTTCCCTCTGTCTTTTTTCCTCTGTCTTCCCACAGTGTTCACAGATAGCTAAAAAACCACCATATTTTGTGGACTTTTGATTTGCTTGGGAGTCACAGGCCAGCTCCTTGACTGTGTAAAAGGACACAGGTCAGCTGAAGTCGGTGGTGAGGCTTCAGCCTCCCTTGAGTCCTGTACATGACACTGGGACTGTCTGTTATGGAAATTACTCTGCCTCTCACAGCCCAGATATTCACAAAATTACAGGTGCTTTCCTGAGGACTGGAAGATATATGAAACTGCCAGTTTGCCTGCTATCGTGTGCACATTTGAAGTACAATCAAGGGCATTAACTTCCAAAGAACGCGGTATTTGTACGATCATTTATCTGATAACCTGCATCGTAACTCAGTGAGGATTAAGTAGCTGGGAGAGATGCACAGAGAAACCAATGGTCCTGTCATTTTTTGCAGGCAGAAATTACATTATCTTTGTTGTTTTCTGACAGAAAATTACTGTCTTAAACATATTTGCAAGTTTATCTGCTTTGAAGGGGGGCATTCAGAGGTCTCTACTGTTCTCTTTCATATTCTCATGACAGCTCACTGAACCCTTGATCTTTGACCTGGATAGAAATTAACCCTCTACAGTCCACTGTCTGAGACATGGATATTCCTAATAATGAGAGGTTATTAAAATCTTAAAAGTTCAGTGGAGCATTTCAAGGACAGTGGAATTAGACTTCAGCAAATACTTACAGATTTATTACGTGATCCAAAACATTTGATTTGTTAGGGTGTACACTCCAAGGCTAGGGCTCAGTCAGCCTTTGCTGGTAAGGAAACAACCACTTGACTAACTTAATTTGCACCACAAGAAAGGAAAAAAACTCCTTTCACTGGTCATGTGCAGCTATAAATTACTCCTCCTCTTTCCACCCTCCCCTTAATTCTGCAATGGAAGGAATATTATTTGTTAAACAAATAAAAATCTTTAGAGACAAGGACAGCTCATCAAACAGTGCATCACGCTTTATTGCTGAGGACAATAAAGGACACACAGGACCTGAGCTGTTGGTGGGGGCAAAATTATCGATGCCAGTGATACAACTGCACTGGGTATTGACAGCTGTGGTGCTCCAAGTGCTATGGAGGTAGAGGGATACATGGAAGAAAGGGTCAATGGAGGTTCCTATTTCATTAGATTTACCTCAAAGTCATTGCATCACTTTCTGTGCCTTATGCACTTAAGCCTTTAATTTTTGGAACAGTCCTGCTAGCCCATCACTGGCTGGCTTTTCTGTTCCACCTAACTGAAATTCTCAGGTAGGTCAATGATAACATGTTTGCCTATAGATGTTCCAGGCAGAATCATTCTGATTCAAGTTACTCCACTGATGGGACATCATCAGCCCTTGACAGTTCCAACAAGAAAGGCTGCCTGCCGCTATCTGACCTAATCAGATTCAGTAAGGGTTGGGACTGAAAAGATTGCCAGGAACAAGAGGAATTACACAAAGAGAGTAAATTGGGTCCTGAGTGAAAAGCAAATTAAAATAAGCTGAACTTAAAGATGATCATGCAGGGAGGAAAGGTAGAAAACAGTTGAAATGCAATAGTCTCAGGATCCTCTAGAATGTGAAGCTGTGAGACCAGAAGGATCTGCTTGTGGAGAGAGCTAGCAAAACTCGTTGCAGTTATTATTTCAAGGTTCTGTCATCCTGCCATATTAAACAAAAGTGGAGCAATAAACTATAACAAAACACACCAACTTACAACTTTCAATTAACCTTTACTGAAAGGCGCTTTACTGAAAGGACCCCATCCTCCTTTCCATGAGAAAATTTGTACTCTCTTACAGAGCTTGGAGATATGGAAATGCAGCTGGTGCAATACATGGAGATTATGACTGCTGCTACTTTCACTGGCTGCTTAGTTTGTCTGAAGATGCTGACAAAACTAACTGCAGGTTCCCTTTAAGATATGTTATTATCAGATAAATGATACTGCATCCCAGTGCAATATAAAGAGCAATACAAACATTGTGATGCTTTCCTTCCTTTCTTACACCGTTATGGTGTTCACAGGCAAATTAAAATATGTGATTATTTCTTTTAAACCTGGCACTCTGCATTCAGTTATGATACAGAGGCAATGCTAACACTCTTCAGAAATAGCTCCTCATTACTGCATTTCTGATATTTACTATGTGTTTTACACGCTGTATCTAACTGAAACCTCAGCTCCCCACCTCACTGCCATAGGCTGCTGGTCTGCAACACAGCTGTTTCCAAAACATCAGCTTTAACAAAAGATAGAAGCTCTCGGAACAGGAATGTGGCCAGTACATCCACTGATAGTCTCTATCTTTGGCAAGCCTTTCTGGTTTAACAACTGCACTAAAGAAGAAAATAATGCCTCCTTTGCACTGGCTGCTGTCATTTTTATTCAACTGGTACCAGGGCACAGTCTAGCAAAGAGAACCTGCTGAAGAAGAGCATAAAGCCAGTGGCAGCTGCCAGCTACTGAAACCCTGTCATGATGCTGAATATTACCAGGGGGTTGCAGCCACATGGACACAAGAGAAAATTAACAATTACTGTAGGGCAAATTCAACACAATTTACAATAAAATACTGTTTTCCCTGGCAATCCTAACCAATTCATCACCTATTAAGTTGGAAAATACAGAGTGGAAGAGTACCAGGATTTGTGAAACCAGCATGGAGAACATAATTCCAGTAGTAAGCTTCCCGTTTACCATGGCGGTTTCAGTGAGCCATTGGCTTTGGGTAAGATAAATTATAAGTTTTCTGAAAGAAAACATTATTACTAGTATGAGTTCACTTTTTGTCTTCAAATTGCTTTAAGATTTAATGGAGAATTATTTTTTATTGTTTCAGATCAGACATTCATGTTTTGCACAGCAGAACATTTATACCTGTCTGATTAATAAAAACACATACCTACTAGCTGTGAAGGTTACATGCTGATATCTATTTATAACCTCTATTAACACAAAAAAATTTTGGCCAAGTATTCCATAACTGTATTGAAGGGATTCTACATTAATCTCAGTCCTTTTGATTAAGCATCACTGCTATGACTGTGTCAAACAAAGCTGGAAAGTACTCCTTCAGTAGTTGCCTGTTGCCGCCATCAATTCCTGATCACATCAAGGCCAGAAAGATAATTTAGGTTTAATTCTCATTCTTTACTACCCATCACAAAAAAAAAAGAGACATATATTTGGAACAGATACTGGTAAGCCTGCATGATACAAGCACAAGCGAGAGGCAACTCTGAAGCTGTACAGAAAGTAACACAATACAAGAAGTTTTAGGAGGTCAGGACAGTCCAGATAGTTTTTGAACATATCACACAATGTAGCAGGTGTGATAAGACTCAAATGTGATTACAGAGTTCAGCTACATAATACCTGTCAGAATGTTTGCTGTACTTCTATTAAAAATGCATCTACAGACAATATGTAGTATCCAGTGAAGATTCATGTATAGAAAACTATGTCTATTTGTATACACACATAAGCTTGCACATGTATTTCAGCTGCATTACCATTTCTTTTGTACAGAGACAATAGAAAAGCTTTCCATTTCAAAGACTGAGACATGTGAAGGACATGACTGAGAACCAGGTCCTGAGGAAATCCAGAGCATCCTCCAAAATAGCTGGGATTCTCATTCCTTAAAAAAGCAAATAAGCAAAGTTCAAGATCTTTGTCTGTATTCTCCAGGCATTCACTAACCTGAGGATTGAGTGCATCTAGGATTACTTGGAGGTCCAAGTTAGGACCACTGCACAAGTGACCATGCAATATTCTAGCACAGAAGTAAACACACACACATATATATAAATGATATACAGGTAATTTGGAAACATTCAGATACCTTAAAGATTAGAAAAAAAAAAAAAACACATAAAAATTAAAACAAATACTATGAATAATAGAATAAGTATTTATTCAAATTCACTCCTTGTGCTAGGTTACTAACAGTTTATTGTCACATAGCCAACATTCACAGTATCACAGTATGCCAGAGATTGGAAGGGACCTCAAAAGATCATCTAGTCCAATCCCCCTGCCGGAGCAGGAACACCTAGATAATGTTACACAGGAATGTGTCCAGGCGGGTTTTGAATATCTCCAGGGAAGGAGACTCCACAACCTCCCTGGGCAGCCTGTTCCAGTGTTCCATCACCCTCACTGAGAAGAAGTTTCTTCTCAAGTTTAAGTGGAACCTCTTGTGTTCCAGTTTGTACCCATTACCCCTTGTCCTGTCATTGTCTGCCACTGAGTAGAGCCTGGCTCCATCCTTGTGACACTCCCCCTTTATATATTTATATACACTAATAAGGTCACCCTTCAGTCTCCTCTTCTCTAAACTATAGAGACCCAGCTCCCTCAGTCTTTCCTCGTAAGGGAGATGCTCCACTCCCTTAATCTTAGTTTCCCTGCGCTGGACTCTCTCCAGCAGGTCCCTGTCCTTCTTGAACTGAGGGGCCCAGAACTGGACACAATATTCCAGATGCGAACATTCTCCTTAAGAAAGGCAGGCTTTTTCTTATCTTCAGGGAGAATAATATACAGTAGCACAGGCTGATAACTTGTAGGGCATATAAACCACATTCAGGAAAATACCCTAGTTTTATTGTTCTTTGTTCTACGAACTGTGTGTGTCCTCAAAATGTCATCAGCAATAAACTGTAAAAGGCATCACATCAAGTCATTAAAAGACACTCCCTAAGGCAAGAGACCACAAACTGAAATTGCCTACTACCTTATTTACACATTTGGCCAACCTAGGTATGGTGACTTCACAGTCCTTTTATTCAATATATGTTTCCATACATTATATGTGTATTTAATTACTGCCCAATTGAGAACAATGGGGGGAAATTACATTTATTTAATAATTTGATTGGTTTTTGCAGCGCTGAATGAGCACCCTTGAAATATGATTGGCAGGTTGCTCCTGCCGAAGCCCCAGGGGCCATTCACCTGTCACTTCTGCTGGCAAGGACTGGTGTGATGGCCCACGCTGCACTCTTGACAATGAACGACAGTGACCTGTCCTCGGAGCATACCTGACTTGGTCATTTCTCCTTTCTTTCTTGCATGCTACCTGCTGTAATCTCTACACCGCACAAAGCAGTTAAGAAAGCAAAATCATTGCCCTCACTAAGAAACACTAGGCAAAAAAAGGACAAGCAAATAAGGACTAAGCAGTAGCCTAAAATCTATTCATGCTTTCTCTGGAGTGAAGTAGAATAAGAAACATCAGAAACAACAGAGCTCAGAGGGCTGCAAAAACGATGTTGAGAATCGAAAACCTCATAGTTCTTAAAGGAAACATCAGCATTACAAGTCTTCCTTTTTTATATAAAAATTCTAAGTTTAAAAGAACATAATAGTTCCGTTGTTTTATATTTTTTTAGAATATGTTTATATTTCAAAGCCAACTATAAATAAGAACTTCAGGTTACCTAGTAAATTGACAACTAATTATAGAGTAATGTAGTTTTCAGTGTTAAACCAATTTGCTGCACCAAGACAACAGGCTCAAATTCTAGGTATGGGAATACCCTGTTGCACAGTTATTTCCTAACACAAACCCATACATAAAAGCCAGTGTAGTCTCAGGGCTCACCAGGCGCTCTGATGTGAAGCAAGTAATATCCCTCATTTTGATATTTCAAATGCACACACAAATGTTCCACAGGAGTACGTACTCACTACTGGAAACTCCATTAATTTAAGATCGAATGTTACTTGATGAAGCACTGCTTGGTTTTAAATTGTATTTATATTACATTGCTATGTTTATTTTTCTGAAGCCTTTGGACACTAATCACCAAGTTATCACATGCTGTGAACTGCAATGCTGAAAATTGTTTCTACGCTTCCAAAGGCAGCATGTCTTAGTATATACTGCCCTTCTTTCATTATTGTTGGTTTTAATGTATGTGTTTGACTAGCCCAATTAATGTGTATGTTTAACTAGTCCACTGCAACTTGGACAAAAATCCAAAAAGGCAGATTAAGTGTAGATCACAAGACACAGAGATGACATTTAGAAGATTATCTTTGTGAAGATTTCAGTAGTGAGATTGTCAGCTGCTGTAAATGCCCTTTCCTGCAGTCAGTGCAAGTAAACCTGATGATACACATCAGTTAATGTCCTAATCCAAACAGCCTGATTTTTGAGTCCAGTGAGAGGAGGAAGATTACCTTTACCTGATTCTTTACAAAAGTAGTATCTTTCTCTTTTCTTTCTAACATTTTTTCCTAAGATGCTCCCAAGTACAGTTTTGGGATAACACTACTGACCTGCTAAATTCCTCAAAAAGGAGAAGTCATCACAGAGTTCTGGGTGTGTTTAAAAATGAACTTGAAGTGAAACAGACCAAGGGAATGGGATAGCCAACCACAACATAAAACAAAATACCCAGAAAGGAGAGTATGTCCAACTAATTCAGTGCCATTTCATTTGTGTGAGTTACCTATTAGTTAAAGTAGATAGGTAAGCACTGGGTCCCTAGTGCTGGAAAACTTCATAACCCTTATTTGCAAAATATTTATCTGATCTAAAAAAATACTGTAATTATTGCCATTTTACTAGGATGGCAAGACAGTAAAAGAAACTCACAATCATATTTCAAAGGTGCTCACAGTTCAACTGCGGATCATCTTTCCTCCCTCAAAATGCCTTTGTTTGAAATCAATGTTTAGATCATGCATATGTGAATATGCATAAGTTACACAAAGTGTTTAATTGGACTTTTTCTCTGGCAAGTTTTTTTGACCTTTGTAGTTCACTGCTTGGGGTGTATATTTATTTATACACACCACACCATTGCTTTTAGGGTCTCTACTTGAAGGTTTTTCAAATCCAAAAGGTTTCATGAATGATTGTTTCTTTAAGGAATACTTATGCAAATATACACATGTGTGACTGTTGTCAACATTTTCTTCCTTGTATTAATATTTTGCAATTCCTCATTTTTCAAGATATCTGCAGTTCCAAAGAAAGTTTAGTTTACAAATTCTGGAGAGATCTGTCAGGTGGTGTTTTGTCAGAGGATGACTGTTAATACCATCAGAAATAACCTGCTTTAGGGGAAAAATATTCCCTTTTCCTAATTTAGCTCTGGAAAAGCAAATGATAAAGATTTTGTTGACTTCAGTGGAGTCAAGGCTTGAGAACATGAATGTGACTTCTGCAAAACCTTACAAGTGATGTCATCAAACAAAGGAGATAACATTATAAGGCATCCTACATCACCCCTTCAATAACACAAAAAACAGAGCATGTCACGCCTCGCACGGGTAGAGAAGTGTCCTCATGATCAGCTCACACAGACTGAAATTTAGCATGCCAATGTGACATTGGAGAAAACCCTGTTTACGCCTAAAGCAGAAGAAAAACTGTTGAAGAACATTTATGCAGGTGAAAATATGGTTTATGTAATCCTGCCAAGGCCAGTAATGCACAGGCTGTGCTACTGCTGAACTGCTGCCACAAAAAGTTAGAGCTGCCCAAGGGCTTCAGCTACTTACACAGTTATTAAAAGATTTCAAAGAAATACTACAAAAACCATCATTACAACATGATAATCTGTACTGTTTGCTACTCCTCTTATACAGATTTTTCCTTCCCCTTTTAGGATACGCACAATATGTGATATTGTCCCTGATGTATTTCCATGAATGTCCCCTAATATCCTGGAGGGAAATGAAAGAGCCCTATCATGCTGCTTTTTCATTTAAATTAGAGAAAATTCTGTATACTAAGTGATCAGAATAGTGTCCTTAATATGTAGAGCAACGAACTGGCTGCCAGTGAAGGCAGGACTCCTGATTTCATGGACCAATGGTCTAATCTACTAAGGCAAATTCTTCTTCCCACATATGACAACTGTGAGCTTTAGCCATATCATTCAAAACAATGAGATCATGAAAATTCATTTTTGAGGGACAGATGGATGATATCCATTATTAATGGAGACCCAAACAGAACCTTTCCCTAAACAATGCATGTAGAGCCTTTATCAAGATCCATCAGACAAGGAACTTGACACAATAAAAATCATCATAAGAAAGTTCAGTTTTACAAGGATAGATATTACAGGTAAATGCATGTAATATTACAGTCCACTTATTGGTAAAAATTCAATGAAGAGTTACTGAATGGCACTCAATAAATCCAACTAATTAAACTCCCACAACCGTAATTCTCTTTTCATACATCACATTAAAAAAACCTGTGGCGATGGAAGAGAGAGGTTCCTATCTTTCTATTTCATAAATATGTCTATCAAAATGCCAACTTAGAAAACTAAGGAGGTGATACAATGCCATCTCAGTATAGACACCTAAACAAAAGGCTTGTCTTCCAGAAGTCCCATTATAAACATTGCAAAAAGAGAGATGCTGGGAGAAGCTGGTTCAGAACAGCAGCTCATCTTCTGTGTTCTACAATATTCTGGAAAAATATGTTGAAGACCTAAAGTTGGGCTATTTCAATTCATGACACTTCATCAGGGGCAACATAAAAACAAAAGAAACCCAACCGCTATTCTCCCTGTTCCCCCCCCATCAAACTGACTTTATTCATGTATCCTATAGGACTAGGAACAATACTAGATTCTTCCTACAAGGTGAAGGCCTCTCAGCTTTGAGATAGCAGTGTAATTTTCCTAGATACATTATGTGAAAACTAGTGATTTCTGATGTCTGTCTCACCTTCCTGTACTCTTAAAATGACAAAACCAACCTAATAGGAGATTTCTCACTTTAGTCCTTAAGCCGAGACAAATGTGAATGATTCTGTTTCTCTAGAAAATAACACAATCAGTATTCCTGATTTTCTACCTTTCTAGAGTATCTGGACTACATGAAAAGATAAAATACTGACAAGAAAAATAAATTTTTGTAATATTATTTTCCCTTAGACTTTGGAAGTGTTCTTGCTTGTGGATGATGACTGGTCCATGTGTATGGGATTAGTTCCTTGCCCATTCAAACAGACAGTGAAATCAGCGTGGCTAGGCCAAAACCAGACAATTTTTAAGCAGTCTCGTAACTGATTACACGGGGAAAAAAAGTAAGCACATTAGTATTTTGGTATTAAAACAAGTATGACTATTTTCAAAGTCGAAGGGCAAAAATGAAACTGTCGTACATGGAGTGACATGGGTAACCTTTTCATGTCCAGACAAGTGCTGTCCTTCTCTTCATCTGCCCATTCCCTTTAGTCCGGCAGTGTTTCCTCTCCTGCTCCATTGCATCTATTCATCTGACCTGTGATAATCTTACTGACAAATTCCAATGTGTAAGTGTTAACTTGGAAAGTCCTGCATAATTCCAACTGACAAGTAATTCTGCTCTGTAACAGCCCTACAATATACCAAAGCTAAAGACAGGGAACTGGTACTGCTTTTTAAGCGAAAAAGTCTTGCCCAAATCTCGAAAAGCCAGGTTTGCCGAAGTGGCTCTAACTGCTCTGCTTCTTCTGGCTTCCTGGAAGAGAAAAATGTCTGCCCCCAGTTCTGATTCTTGCCTTTCCTGTTGCAAAAGGAGCTTGGTATCAGTGAAGTCTCCACATCTCCTTCCCTGCTTGGCAAAATTTCATTTTCCATAGGTGACAGATGATTGGAGCTATCTCAGGAGAACAGGTCCAGTAGATCACCCCCAGACTCAAAATCTAGGGTCAATAATATATTCAGTTACAATCGCAGGTGGCATGAATTGGCAAGGTATACTTCAGATGAAAAGTGCACTTAATGCACGACTGGAACTCCTTCAGTTAGTATACAAGATTGCTTTTACATGGGCGCATCAAAGCCCACTTTCAGTTATGCAACTTTTAAAGCTTATTCCTCATTCTTCCTTTGTTGGTGAAAATAGCAAAACGTATCAGAATTTGCCTCATCACTAATGCTTTAGTTTTTCTCTTGCAAAAAGACTGAGGTAGGCACTTGGCCAACATATTTACATTCTCCCACATGTGCAAGTTGTCCCACACTTATCAACCACCTCTCTGCTCTAAGGCTGGGGACTGAGCTAAGCTAACACAATGTACGAACAGTCACCAACTGGGCACGTGCCAATGATCTCTACAATTGCTTTGAACTTTAGCTTAGAATTTCTTCCCAATCCAACTTTAGCACAGTAAAGTAGTTCTTGTTAGAGTCTATGGAGAGATGGAGTTTCAGATTTCAATCACAAATATTTTTGCCATAGCAGAACTCTATAAAAATAAATATGATTATCATAATAGTTCCATTTTTATTTAGAACTCAAAAACCTGGATGTGTTGAAAAAAGCTAGTACTATGATCTCGTATTCCCTTTTACAGTTACATGCCACCTTAGTCTGTCATGTTCCTTTAGTAAGAACTGTAGTATAACAGGAATATATCTGTAGAATAACAGGTGTGGCACCAAGAATGCAGTGTCCACACAGTACCTCATTTAGTAGAGCCATTGTAAACTAGACTTAGTATGTTACCATCTTTGAATCTCCAAAGGCTGCTGGAACATGTTAGAATATCTCCTGGAACATACATTTTGATTTGATTCCTTCTGAAAGGAGCATAGCTGTCATGCCCCAACATCCCTTTGTAACAGGAGCCAAAGTACAGGAAGAGGGGATAATCACAAGATTCACTTTTGAAGGACAGCACGCTCCTGATCTACACTAAAATGCTGAAGTAGAGGAACCCTTTCATCCCTCTTTGCCTCAGATGACAGACTCACTTTGTGCACCTGACTCAGAATAAACCCAAGTAAGATCTCCAAATACCAGCTTCCAACTTGCTACCAGCATTTACATTGCAAGACTCCATTCAGATGGAAGAAAAGGCAGAGAAATGAGTGCACATGGGTCTTAACAGAAATGTAGGGAATCAACTCATTAAGAATGAAAAATAGTAATGATCTTATAAGAAATTTTGAGAAGACCAGAAGGAAGAAACTACTTCATTGCTTTTTAGGACTGAACTCCAATGACCACAGCATTCAGCAAAGACTGAATCTAGTTCATATACATGCAGTAAAGTATCTCATATTCCCTAGGCCTGTCTTCCACAGTGAACAGTAGAGGATAGCAATTGCATCACTTTCTACTGTAGGCTTATGGCTAGCACATGACCAGTGTAATCGGATCAGCTGTGGATCTTGGGGACTTGTGGCAAAAAAAAAACAAACAAACAAAAAAACAAACAACATAAAGCCCTTTCCAATACTTTAAAGGTGAAAGGGAAAAATGCAGATAATTTAGTATCTACAGAGGTTGTAGAGCTTAAGGTTTAGGTCCTCTTAAATAATGGCTATAACACATCTGAGGAAGGGAATTTAAATATAAACAAATAATGACTGCTATAATCTCAACCGAAACCTCTTTACTGGAAAAAGCTGTCAGCATTACAACATTCTTAAGTCCAGCTGCACTTACAAGGCCTCAGATTCAGAATCTTGGCTACCATTCTAATGTTACTTGGAAAAAGTGCAAAGTATTAAACATGAGGCCACGCAGTGGGGCTTGGAAAGCATGATACTGTCAAACCAAAGCATTATATTGCTGAAAGTGAAGCGACCCTGTTTCCCGTGCTTTGCCTATTATTACCCTTCCTCCACGGGTCCTTACTCGATGCATCACTGCTTCTATTAGAAATATCTTTGCTCTGATTTCTAATATAGAAATTAAAGTGTAAAGAATTCTAAACTGTACAATCCTGTGCTGTATGACTGCTAAAAAATACTTTAAAACTTAATTTCTTAAACAACAAAAAGATCTAATGGGATCTGGTAAACAAAAAAAATAAGTGGTGTGCCTAACACATCACATGGGGGATGCCGCAGGAATTAGCTTGTGTTGAGTTAGTTCATGTCCCCAAAGAGCTGTGTTTGAGCTTTTTGAAGCTGCTCACTCAGAGGGATTATCTCATTCAATCTGCTTTAATCACAACTAAATGCTTTCAATTGGTATATACTGGGACAGAATTAGAGAATCAGAAGCTCCCCAAATCCATGTGATGGGTTTAGGGTGGTGGGATAGAAAAAGAAAGATACAATGCAGAGGTAAAAAAAAAAAACACCAACCAACCAACCAAAAAAAAAACAACACAAAAAACAAACACTCCAGAATTAGAGCTTGTGAGTTTGATGCACTGTATGGTAATGGAGCTACACCAGAATAAAGCAAAGAAAATAAAGGTAAAACGACTGATAGAGTTTTGAGTGTTGGAATGCAGTATGCTTCATAAACTTTCACAGTGAACCTAACAGCCCACTATTATCTTCGTACTTCAAAAGCCTCCTCTCAGCACAAGGTTTTCAAAAAGGCCGTTAGTGAATATAGTTGTAATTGCCATTATATGTACAATATGAGAATATTACTATTACCAAATTTGCCAAATAAAAGTTCAGTGGGAACACAATGGAAATAACAATGCAGTATTTTCCTAGAAAACCTGCTGGGCAATAACAGCAACAGTTATAGTAGGATATTAAAAGATACAATAATACATATGGATTTCAGAGTGAAGGCACAGGATGGGCTACAGCTACATATTCTACGCATCATACGTGTGTGCATGCACACCATTCAGTTGTTGATTTTCTCCCTGTTGAGGGGCTCAACAGTTTGATTTCTAGCTTATTGCTGTCAATACATTCATAGTTTACTCATGATTTAAAGCTATCGAATAATTTTATGCTGACATCAGTTGCTTCCCTGACAGCTCTAAAATACAAAATAACAAGCAGTTGGTGTCAGCACTCTTAAATCAAGCCCAAGGGCCCCCATGGCACCATACTATGGCAGCTTGTTACCGCTAAGCAAATGTCAGTCCATTCAATGTGTGTAGGAGGTTGTCAACTCCCTGGTTGCATCTGCCCTAATAACTAGGCCTCTGTAAGGTGAAATTCATAAAGCTACCATCACCTTGCCTGAAACCCAAGGTGACAGAGGCTGGAACAGATCACATCCCTTTCCAAGCTCAAGGAAAGGCTGCCAGTCTGAGAGACTGGGCTCTATAGCTCTGCCTTAGAGAGGTTATTATTATTCTTCTGCCAGTTTTGCTAGGAAGCATTGAAAATAGACAGTCATTAACATGCAGAGATGGGTCATTTTTTAATCCTCACTTTATATATTCCAGTGTTAACAGCATGTTTCTTTGAACAGTGCAATCTAGCCAGGGGTGTAGCTAAGAATTTGGAAAGTATACACACACATTGGCCTCCCTGTTGGTCCCCTGCCCTCACTGTAGCCATAATCTCCCAAGATAGACATACCATTATACATATCCCCATCACTAGCACAGCAGGTGCTATTAGACAGGGGATCTAGCAGCATGTTCATAAAAGGCCTGGCAAAGAACAAAAAAGCCACTGCCCCCCATGAAATTAAAATTGTATGCTGTGGCGTACACAGCACATGCCTGCTTCCACTTGAATAACTTCTGAAACATCTTGCAGCACAAAGCAGATCAGAAAATCTACCACAGAAAAAAGGAGTTCAGTCATATGAGAGTAAAATTTTGTTTTCCAATCTTTCTAGTACATGAAGCAAGACACTGAGACCCTAAGAATTATAATGGATGTTTCTTCTCATTTAATTTGAAAAAAAAAAAAAAAAATAAAAGGGTTATATCTGCAGCAGAAGACAGGATTTTCTCTACAGTTAAGCATATGAAAATGTGTATCACAATTACTTTAAATACAGTTAAGCAATACTAAGTCCCAAGGTTATACAAAGCAAGAAGATGACAAATAGAGAGCACTATTTTCACTAGATACCTACAATTTAGTATTTGTCATTCACTGACTTTCTTTCAGTTCGTTTACATGTACTATTCACTAATGAATTTATGATTCTCCACCGTGGTACTGTATACAGATCAAAACAGTTTTCGTTTAGGAGATCATCTCCTAAAAATGAAAGAGACCTCAAGAGAAAGACTTACTTTCCAACTAAGAAAAGAGAACACCAAGACAGGCGAACCACTGACCCTGAAACTACAGAACTATACCCATTTTTCCAAGGTCCCCTCCAGGGTACACTGCAGCTCACCATTAGGGTTAATCCAATAATACTCTGTGAGCAATGGAGAATGTGCAAGCTGTACCCTTTCACACAGTGAATTTCACACATACACAGGCAAATCCAGTTTAGCTTCCCCTTGTACAAGTCCCGCGATGATGGGCAGCTAAGAGGAGGGGGATCAAAGGGAGAATGCTTTGAAGGAAAAATGCACATAGGTTTGAAGAGGCAATTAATCTTTGCAAAGACAGAGAAGAGGAGGGAGATGCCTGTCACCTCAGGAAGACTAGAGACAATACAGTACTCTCTGTATCACATTTGTATTTTAAATAAAGAAAAGGAAATCTGGCTTCAGTACTAGGCAGGCTAGAGAAAGAGACTGAAATGTGTTTATGTTTAAAATACAAATGGCACAAACATTCGTGACATAGTATTTTAAGTGTTTCCACATTACATTCCTGATATGTCCAAGTCGCTTTTCCAACATGTATTTGAATTTACAGAGATATTAATGGCTCCCATTCTCATGCTAAGTCTTGGGATTTCATGCTTTTAGAACATCATGAGAAAATCTCACACATTGTGACTCACTGAAGAAGCTGAAGTTTTACCTTACCAATAAGGAGAAAGAAAAGGGACAGAAATAATAAAGCTTAACATCTCCTCTATTTCTCCACTGCTTCCCACCATTTTGACATTTTTTTTCCCCTTCATTTTCTTCTTTTTTTCCCTATCTGAAAATTTCTGTGTTTGCTTTGCTTCACTGTTTTTCTGTAGCTCAGATAACAGTGACATGCCTTTCCCATTTGCACTGGACAAGTATGGAGGATATATTGATCATACAAATTGAAAGAATATTGCTGTAAGTAATCTTGGCTCTTTAGAGGCCAGAATTAAAATACCACTTTTCTCCATCAGAGCATGTCTAATTAAAAATAACTCCAGAAAAGCAGCTGAAGAATGCTTTGGCTCATCTGTAACATGCTTTCCTACAAGTATGTGTCTAAAGACACTCCAATACTTTTAATGCATTTACTTTTTACACGAAGGAAAAAAAAATCCAATTGTAAAAAATAAAAAACATAATTGATTTCTATTTGACAAAGAAAAGTAAGAGAGTTCATTCTTACAAGTACTCTGTGAAGTGCTGCATAAGTAACTACTGCAATTTGTGTCTCTCCAGGGGCAAATGCATGGGAATCCAACATCAGCACTGAATTAAGAGGAAAGAAGGCAAGAGAGAGACAGAGACAGAGCGAGAAGCAGTGTCCCAGAGCAATACTGTTCCTCTACCATCTGTCACAATCACTGCCATTCCCAAAAGACCTAGTTTAGAAAGGCCACTACAACTAATGAGCATTGGAGAAAGGTGGCATCTTGAATCAAGCTACATATAAACATCAAAAAGCCAAATAAAATGGGTAAAGCTCTTAATAATCCCTCAGTACAGCAGGACAAAGGTCCTACACTATTGGTCCCAGCAGTAGCTTGTTGGAGCTCATACTGAACCCTTGAGATACACATGTAGTTAAGGAGAAATGCTACCATATTGGGGGCTAATTAGCTTTGCTATTTCTCTTTTATTTTACACTTTATTTTGTTCTTTGCTGAGTAAAGAATGCTATACACTGTAGACTGAAAAAAATAAATGCAACACTGCAAGAGAAATCAGACACTTTTATGCCTGCAATAATAATTCTCCAGTCAATATTTTAATATTACTCTTATTTTTAATGGAAATTTCAGCATTTTTGACTTCAGAATAAAAACCTGTGATTTTTTTTTTTTCTTTCCTGCTTGCAGGAGAGAGAAAACAACAAGTATCAGGTAGCTGGTTTGCTCTTTTAGAGATTCTGTTAAGAAAATAATGAAACGCTATCTTAGGACCACTACAAAAGGTTATGAAAATTAGCATCATAACCAAAACAGAACATGGTGCTTGAATCTTAATATAGGGATACTTGGTTCCACTATAACTCTTGAAGAGGAGTCTTGCCCAAGACATCTCCTTCAGGAACTGAATTACTTTCTGCAATCATAAACATCCGTAACTACAAAAACCTGATCTGTCACTAAATGTGACAGAAAGACCTGAACTGATTTTGTCACATCCAAGGATGATGGTATTGTTATCCTGGATTCCCAGGTTGCAAGGAACTTCAAGTAAATGTGATATTTTCAATCTCAAGCACTGCAGCTCAGGCTTGTTCTCCTAATGTGCTTGGTTGGCCACAACACTGAGATTAAATTATACCAACAAACTCCTGACAAAACTCATTTATCTCATTCAGACATTCCTACCACTCACAGCCAACAAAGCCCCCAAAAGGATGCTGCAACTGTCTGAAAACAAAACATCATCATCCAAGAAAAGCTCTGAATTCCAATAGGAGCAAGTCTTTGGACACAAGCCGGTACTAGGGACTTCTCTGCTGGTATCAACTACACATGGAAGGTCATTAAGATACTGCTGTGGTGGACTACAGTTTGAAGTCAACAGATCAATAGCAGAAAATTATACATTTGAAAGAAATGTAAAGGAGAAATGAAAGCTTGCATTTTAAATACCAAGAGAAGGTTTAAGCCAATTTCATTTTAAAGCTGTATCTTTCTCCACTTACAGTTCCATATGGCTGTATAACGTCTAATGAAAGTATATGGCAGTTACTCTCCTCTAAAGCATCTATCCTCCTGAACCCTCCTCCTCCTCAAGTGACTCCTATATTATTCCAAGCCAGCAACTCACACTCAGCAATGCTGTTCCAACTGACATTAACATAATCTCAAGGTCAAATACGAAGTGTGCTTTATGGTGCACAGGGAAACCCGCAGAAACAACAGAAGTCAGCAAGCTTTTGACAGCTGAAAAAGTGAGAAACTCAACAGGAATGGTGTGTATGAGCCACAGAAATAGGGATGGGAGGAGAATGAAGGCTGGCTGTATGGGAATAGCCACCACCTCTCTACCCTCCCACGTTTCCCAGGGTTTGTAAAACCCTGAGAGAATTTATCTACGAAAGGTTGCTTTGGCAAACTGAAATTGAAACTCTGCTAATCCAGTGCTTCCCACAACAATTTTAGCTGGAAACCAGCAGAACAGTAAGTACCAGACCTAGCAAACAACTAGATTTATAAATACCACATACATCATATATAAGTCTATGCATATGTACATATTTACATGTATGTGCATATGTACACTTAAAAACATCCTTAACTACAGAAAATCTTATTATTAGATTCAGAATAATAGTAGATGTTAAAGCAATTTTAAGGACCTGTAGAATTTTGTCATCTAGAATACACAGAATAAATTTCCAGTTAAGAATTTCTTACCTATGTTTTAAATCAGCTTCCACAGAATCACACTTTAACTAACCTGTAATGTCTCCTTTGCTCAGATGAAGATATGTAGTTCATAAAATATGTCAGTTTAAAGCACCACCCCATTTCTATTCTTTACATTTTTCAAGTGAATTTTAATGCCCAAGTAAGAAACTGAGATTTTATCCTTACAAGCACAGGGTATGGCATAGACAGCCACAGAGCAGCTTCTCCCTTCCATGCGCCCCAGTTTTCTATCACCAAAACCTTACTGATTAAATGTCATAACCGTAATGACTACTGTAATATTAAATGCTCCTGTGCCAGATTCACGTTGAGAGGTCTAAGATAAAAAAGTAGACTTAAACTGAGAATTAAGTTCTGACACAGTTACAAATGCATACAGGCAGTGGGAGACAAACTCATGCCTTAACTCCTGATAAAAACTATAAATATAAATGTCTATCTCCCTTCTATCTTCAAAAAATGTTGGGTTCCCAAATATGATATATAAAATAAGCATGCAAGTAGATCCAGGCCTGTATGTAAGTTGTCCAATTAAAGTTAAATTTCCTGAAAAAATTCCTTGGAAATTAAATGAATGCACTCTGGGGAATAAACTCAATAAACAGTCCAACCTATCATGTGACTATTTTACAGCAAAACCTTGTGCAATTCAATTCCTTTGCAATTCCTTTATAATTCCTTTACAATTCCTTTACAGTTATGGGGGTATGATACAATAGGCATCACAGAAACATGGTGGGATGGCTCCTATGACTGGAGTGTTGGAATGGAAGGTTACAGGCTCTTTTGGAAGGACAGTCCTGGCAGGCAGGGAGGGGGAGTTGCCCTTTATGTTAGGGATAGGCTGGAGAGTATGGAACTCTGTCTGGGGACAGGTGAGCAGTCCACAGAGAGTTTGTGGGTCAGGGTTAAAGGGAATATAGCTATGGGAGACATTACTGTGGGGATCTGTTACAGACCGCCTGATCAAGGAGAACCTGCAGATGAAGCACTCCATAGACAGATAGGAAAAGCCTCACGCTCGCAGGCCCTTGTTCTCATGGGGGACTTCAACCACCCTGACATCTGTTGGAAGGACGGTACGGCCTGGCACAAGCAATCCAGAGGTTCCTCGATTGTGTAGAAGGCAACTTCCTTCTGCAAGTAATAGAGGAGCCGACAAGGAGAGGTGCCATGCTTGACCTCGTGCTCACCAACAGGGAGGGGCTGGTTGGAAATGTGATGCTCCAGGGCAGCCTTGGATGCAGCAATCATGAGATGGTCGAATTTGAGATCCTCAGGACAGTGAGAAGAGCGTGCAGCAAGCTCACTGCCCTGGACTTCAAAAGAGCAGACTCTGGCCTCTTCAGGAGCCTGCTTAGGAAGGTTCCATGGGATACAGCCCTAGAGGGCAGAGGGGCCCAAGGCTGTTGGTTGATATTCAAGGATCACCTGCTACAAGCTCAGGACTGTTGCATCCCAACCAGAAGGAAGTGCAGCAGGAGGGCCAGGAGACCTCCTTGGGTGGATAAGGAGCTCCTGAGGAAAATTCAATTGAAAAAAAGAGGCTTATAATAAGTGGAAGCAAGGACAGGTGGCATGGGAAGAGTACAGGGACGCTGTCCGGGAAGCTAGGGACCAGGTTAGGAAAGCTAAGGCCCAGTCAGAATTAAACCTAGCTAGAGGTATTAAAGATAACAGGAAGGGATTCACTGCCAAAGCCTCTGACCAAACCACCCAAGTCTTGGAAGGCAGATGAAGGGACTGTGAGAATGAAGACCCTGCACCCACTGTAGGAGAGGAACTGGTTCGAGACCATCTTAAAAATCTGAACGTCCTGAAGGAGCTAGCAAATGTAGTTGCTAACTCACTGTCCATCATATTTGAAAGATCATGGCAGTCAGGTGAAGTTCCCGATGACTGGGAAAAGGGAAATATAACAACCATTTTCAAGAAGGGGAAAATGGATGACCCAGGGACCTACAGACCAGTCAGTCTCACCTCTGTGCCTGGAAAAATCTTGGAGCAGATTCTCCTGGGAGGCATGCTAAGGCACATGAAAAACAACAAGGTGCTTGGTGACAGCCAGCATGGCTTCACTAAGGGGAAATCCTGCCTGACCAATTTGGTGGCCTTCTATGATGGGGCTACAGAACTGATGGACAGGCGTAGAGCAGTTGATGTCATTTACCTGGACTTGTGCAAAGCATTTGACACTGCTCCACACGACATCCTTGTCTCTAAATTGGAGAGACATCAATTTGATGGGTGGACCACTCGGTGGATAAAGAACTGGCTGGATGGCCGCACACAAAGAGTTGTGGTCAATGGCTCAATGTCCAGCTGGAGACCAGTAACGAATGGTGTCCCTCAGGGATCCATGTTGGGACCAGTCTTGTTTAACATCTTTGTCACTGACATGGACAGTGGGATTGAGTGCGCTCTCAGCAAGTTTTCCCTGGAGGGAAGGAATGCCATCCAGAGGGACCTTGACACACTTGTGAGGTGGGCTGATGCCAACCTCATGAAGTTTAACCATGACAAGTGCAAGGTCCTACACCTGGGTCAGAGCAATCCCAGGCACAGCTACAGGTTGGGCAGAGAAGAGATTCAGAGCAGCCCTGCAGAGAAGGACTTGGGGGTGTTGGTTGATGAGAAAATGAACATGAGCTGGCTTCAGTGTGCGCTTGCAGCCCAGAAAGCCAACAGTATCCTGGCCTGCATCAAAAGGAGAGTGACCAGCAGGTTGAAGGAGGTGATCCTGCCCCTCTACTCTGCTCTTGTGAGACCTCACCTGGAGTATTGTGTGCAATTCTGGTGTCCTCAACATAAATAGGACATGGAACTGTTGGAACAAGACCAGAGGAGGGCCACGAGGATGATCAGGGGACTGGAGCACCTCCCGTATGAAGACAGGCTGAGAAAGTTGGGGCTCTTCAGCCTGGAGAAGAGAAGGCTGCATGGAGACCTCATAGCAGCCTTCCAGTATCTGAAGGGGCCTAAAGGGATGCTGGTGAGGGACTCTTCATTAGAGACTGTTGTGACAGGACAAGGGGTAATGGGTTAAGACTTAAACAGGGAAAGTTTAGGTTGGATATAAGATAAGGTTGGATATAAGATATCTTTCCTGTTACGGTGGTGAGGCACTGGAATAGGCTGCCAAGGGAGGTTGTGAATGCTCCATCCTTGGCAGTGTTCAAGACCAGGTTGGACGAGGCCTTGGGTGATATGATTCAGTGAAAGGTGTCCCTGTCCACGGCAGGGTGGTTGGAACTAGGTGATCTTAAGGTCCTTTCCAACCCTAACGATTCTATGATTCTGTAATTCTATGATTCTACATGGACACTGGTTTTGCAATTCTATAATGATTCAGCTCATGATGTCTGGCCTCCTCAATTTACTTAGCAAGAAACCAATTGGCATGTCAGTTCTTTTTGGTACTCAAATAAAATTGGTCATCTCAGACTGTCATCACGATGCTATGTTCCAAAAGTATCTCAGCAGCAGCAATGCCTACTCGAATATGTCTGTAAATTTAAAATTACTTCTTGGTTTAAACATGCTACTTCTTATAATTTAATAATAATATTATTATAATTTCAGTAATAAAGAGATAATTATATTAATAATAAAAAGAATCTGAACACTGATATTGCTTAAAAGTAAAAGTCTTTGTTCACAAAAGAGGCATAATACACGTGGCAATTGTGCCATCCTTCCCTGACTCAGAAAAGATCACTTTGTGGTTATCTTTAGAAGTGGCTTAACATATATAATGGTTGCTTCCTTAGCACAACATCCTTCTCTTTTGAACTTCAGCAAGCAGTTTGGCTAGCTAGCAGATATAAAATTCACAGTACCATTTAAGGAAACCTCATATTCTTTCTCTGAAGCTCTATACATAGAAATTGCAGATAGTTATTTACATGGAGAAGTACATTCCAGTGGACTGAAACAAAGACCTGCTCTTGTCCAGTAATAAGTAGTTGTGGACTTCAGGTATTATGATCCTACATTAGACACTTTTTCAACTTAAAATATTTTCCAATTCAAAATGTTTTCCAACTCACTTTTCTGCTTCTTCCGAACAGAAGAAATGTGCTTTCTTGCCTTGTGTTTTGATGGACAATGGATGGGATGTGCTGCTTATGATGAACCATTACAGTGAGCTTGATGTTGTGTCAAACCATTGGTTGCAAACAAAGGCCTTCTTCAAGGGCAGTATTTTACATACCTTCTGTTGAAGGAAAAGAGTTTCCCTACTACTGAATTACTCACAGTAAGTCTGTTTCAACACAGACATATGTTCATGCATAAACTAATGTGCATGGGTGTTGATCTTTACAATTCTTCCTTACATCAATACTCCCTTTAGTTCTCAACCCAGTCCACAACAAACTGACACGCAGATCAGGGTGTCAATTAATCCTCAGATTTTGCTCTCCTTTGTCACAATCTATGGAAACTACACATAAAAGATGACTTTTTCTATACCTATAATCAGTCTTGCCAACCCAGAAGAGATGATGTTCAAAAAGGAAACCAGTGCAATGTTTTCTATCAAGGGAAATTATTTCACATACAACTGAGATCTGGGTATTATTCTTTGATTCCTAGTATGGAATTAAAATCTGCAGGTCTTTATACTATGGTTGCCTATCAGTAACTGCTTACTTAAGGAGTAACCATGAGAGAATATATGGTGCCTAAACAAAACATGATTTGTGATTTATTTACAAAAGTAGCTCCACTCCTGTTCAAGCTGCACTGGATCCACCACCTAGCACCTTAACAACCAACTGTACTTCTTCCTTTACAACTAATCTGTCAACACCACCTCAGAGATGTCACATACATCACAACTTCCCAGTTTCTGACTGAGATTGCTTCGCTGAGCTCACCCATCAAACTGGCCTGTGCTGTTCCTTTTTCTCTGGCAACCTGCTGAGACATGGGCAACCACTTAATCATTATAAACATTGAAGTATTTCACTACTGCTTTCCTATCCAGCAGGCAGAAAAGCTAAGAGGAGGACATAGAGAGCAGCCTGCAGTGCTGTGCAGACCTAGCAGACTTGCTGTCTAACTATTCTCTTTACCCTTCAGCTGACACGAGTTAGAACTGGCTAATGAAGTTTCATGAGCTAAAGCTCAGTTGACTTTCTCTCTCACTGTACATACTTTAAAGGGATATTTGGAAAGTTCAGCACTCAAGAGACGCTTACAAAATCTAAAAAGGCACCTTTCCATCCAAAGCTAAATTTTCACACAAAAGAGTTTATGCAGTAAGACTGCCTAATTCTGCCCTTACAATACACATCACCTGCACATATAGTGAGAAGCCATGCCCATTTTCCAGATATAGTTTAGGTAGTCAAGTATTCTAGCTCAGCTTTCTATTAATTTTATGTTCTTTTAGCTAAAGGAAGACAAAAGTTTTTATAGCTTTCTTCACCCTGCTGTTTCTCTTTGCCAGCAAGGCCTATTTAAAACCCCCCATTGCACATAACAGAAGGAACAGAACCCTGCAACAGAACCTGTCACTTGGCTGTGCCAAAAGCTGGATTTTTTTCTCTTTCATTTTCTTTTATCAATTCAAGCACATTCTGTACTTCACAAAAGTGTTGGCCCATTATAGACAAATTTGATATTTTGCTATCTTGCCCTACTCTTGACATGAGAATAGAGTTCAAAGAAACTATTTCATAAGCCTGACATTTTTCAAATGTACACTTGAATAATTTATAGTTAGAGCATATTTTTATATTTATTGCTTTAGGTACTGATTTATTAAAATATATTTAAGAGATGTATGAATGCCATTAGGTTTCATCATGGGACCTAATTTCTTTAGCTAGAAAACATAAAGTGATAACATCAATGCACTGACTACAAACAGCAAATGAAGTAATTATGAGAGCTTACTGGAACTTTCCAAAAGTAACTCAGCCAAGATTGCCAAGAGATTTGAAGCCCCCTTCATATGCTCAGCAAATCTAGGGCAGAAAAAGAGACCACATGTGGAGCTATGTAAGGCAACTGAAATCTGATGGGCTTAGCAGCTCTGAAACTCAGATTCTGCTGTTATATTGGCTTGGTTCCAGAGACGTGTTTACTACTATGCAGAAAACTTCAGCTGTTCTTAGGATCGTACACTTTGAGTGGTGAAAAATAAATCACTAAATGGACCAAAAAGACCATGTTCATTCTCGTTTTGATGACTTTTTATATTTTAGTGTATTTCACACTCCCAGCCTCCTAATACAGCACTACAACTCCTTCATTCCTCTAAATTTATTAGCTTTGTAAAGCCCTGCATGCTGGAGCTAAGCATTTGAGGAGAAATGGTGAGTGCAGGTAACAGCTGAATCACAGCAACTTAACAAATTACTGTTGATCTCCTGACAGTTTTTAACTGTTCCCCCTGTCATTCTGCCATGTATGCAACAGAAAATATGCTAACCTCTCACCTCTTCCAACCTTCCAAGCTTTTTTGTGAGCTCTAATTTGAAAAGCAGCATGGAAAGTACAGAGGCAGGAAAAGGAAAAAGCAACAAATGATGCAGTGAAGTTTATAAAACTGAAAGAAAAGATAAGTAAGAAAGGGTATAAAAGCTAAAGGTATAATGTTCTGAGTTATTTCAGCACCCATTTCTCCCTATTAAAAGGACTTTACAAACCTAAGTCCCAGTGGCCAGATGTTTGCGGTCAGGATCTAGGCTAGAGCTGCACAACACACAGGCATTGAGAGCAAAAATGAGAAGATTGAAGTGTTTCATATCAGGGGTCACAGAAAGTACTGGAAAAGATGGCAAGATAGCAGTCACGCTTTCTGACAGTCTGCAAGTGAAAATATGAGCTTTAAGTAGGGGAGAAGAACATTAAAGCAATTAGGACATGAGAAGTGTATGACTCGACTTGTCCATTTCTTCTTTTTATCCTAGTAGATGTATTTTACTTACAGATCCTCCAGGATAATTACTCTTTCCTTTTTGGCATCATACACTGTTAATAGGTAAAAACAGTTATCACTTCATCAAACTTTGCATGCTTAACACAATCATTCTTAGTAAATTAGACCCTTTAGCCCTTTAATTTGTGCGGTTCTTAGCTGAACTCTCTCCAATATGTCAGTAACTTTCTGAATTAAACAAAGTTTTCCATCAATAGTCTCTCTAAAACCAAAATTTTTCCTCTGGACCACTGTAAAATGTTTCCTGTACATCTATAATGAAGCAAACCATCAGGCTTCCTATGCTAATATTAATATGCACTCTGTAGGAATTTCTCAAGTTTACAATTCCAAACAAACTCTAAAACCTAAGCTGAACTAAAATCCACATACAAAAATGGCAGAAGTTCCACACTAATATTAACCGCTCTCCCTGATAGTCTGAGTTTAGAAGACAATGTACCGAATCCTAACTAACATTTCTTCAACTTTCATTTGCAATCTGAAAGTCATCCTTGTATTTTCCCTTTTCTTATACAACATCCATGACAAGAGGTTTCCTAAACCAGCTGAGATTCCCTGGTACATTGTGATTTTCCATTCTGCCCAAAGGGACCACAATAAAGTAATTAAAGGAGTTCAGCTTCTCATTATGGATACCTAAATATAGGTATCTAAATGCAGATGGCAACACATCAGGTAGGTGCCTAAGCTCTAATTACAGGGCAGTAAAGAGGTGGTCAATAAAACCTGTGTCATTAGGAGAATGACAGGACAGACCTAGTAGTTTTCTGAATCCATTAACTTCAATGACCAGACCTGCATTGTTTAAGATGGGCACTTAGACATTTGGCTCACCCATTGCCACCTTCAGTTAGACACATAAATATGAGTCCAAACCCTAGAATTTCTTCCTAAACCAGTGACAATTCCCTGGTTATCTGAGGCATTTCTACAGAACAGGGCTGGCTAAAAGAAAGAGGATCTGCAACAGACACTTATGCTGGTAGAGCAGCAACTGGAGGAAAACATCCTGGAACACCTCATGTCACTAGATGACTACATTTAGGTAACTGAATCTCACCCAATGTGTCTTTTTAGAGATGGAGAAAAAGAAAATGGATATAGTACTATACTAGGAAGCTATGGACATATATTTCCACAAACTCATTAGACATTCATCTCCTACCCAGATGCCTATTCCTATTTAAATCACAGAGATGGCAGGCACCTACAACTCCCCAAAAGCCTACCATACCTTCATTCACCTTGCTGTTTAGAGGGACTGCCTTTTTTTAAAGGCAACTTGTAAATGAAAACATTTTAATGAACTGTTTTAATGCACTGACTATTAAACAAACATGGTACTACAGAAACCAGGGACCTGAGTTTATGGGGAAGAAGCCTCAGTAACCATCTTCACCACAGAAACTAGCATGGTGGGCATTCATGACAAGGAGTCAAATGCCAAGATCAGCTGGAGCTAGTGGGAGCTCTGTGATTACTTTCAGCATAATCAGGGTCTGATCACAGAATGCCCAGAAAAGAACACATTACCAGTTTAAAAATTAATAAAGAAATAAAACCACCCAGCAAGTCAGCACAGATCAATAAATATATGCAAGCATGAAAGTGGCTTCAAAAAGAATAGACACTGATTGCAGCAACTGCTATTTTACAAATAACAGTTCAAATCAGTCCTGCAAAGGGTATTTCCCAGCTATAACTTATCATTCCCAAATTTCTTTCCCTGACCTCCCAGTCTCCTTCCCCTTAACATCAGGCAATTCCTGATGGCAAACCGATTTGGAGAAACAAAGTTGTAAATGTTTGGAAAGTAGTACACAGAATATACAGGTGCCATAATAATGTTGTTTTCTGACTTTATACAAATACATTGCTACAACAAGAACACAGTGAAGTTCAGTTTTATTTGCAGAAATGTATGCTAACCAAATATGCCAAATAATGAATACTACCAGTCTTCATAAAAGAAAACTATCACTTAAAGGTCTTGACCATACAGAGTCCCCTAACTACACCATTTCTGAAGTCCATTCCAACTAACAGGGGTTGACAGATCCAAGTAAAAACAAAGGGAAACCTGACAAACAAATTCCTCATTATTGCTTCTGTTGCAGCAGTACCGAAGAGTTTCAACTGGAATCAGACTCCAGCATCATGCAAGAAACCACTACAATCCAGTCAGATTAAGTGCGCATATAAAAGGACAAACTACGGAAAACAGAAAACACACATTTTTCAAAAGATATAACAAATTGACTCATTTGACTCTATCTGCACTCATATCCAAGCCCTTGAAACAGATTGCTTTTTCACTGCTCCTTTACTTTCTTTGGATTATCACCACCTCATAGAAAAATCCAAAAGGTTCCCTCTTCCCCTCAAAACCCAGATACATAGCAGGTAACTCTCAGCTGCCAATTCAGTGAAGCTATCTAAAATGCAGCAAGGTCCATCCTACTACATGCTTGTTCTTATCATAATACAGAATCATAGAATGGTTAGGGTCAGAAAAGACCTTAGATCATCTAGTTCCAACCCTCTGCCACTGGCAGGGACCCCTCACAGTAGACCATGTCAGCCAACACTCTGTCCAACCTGGCCTTGAACACTGCCAGGGATGGAGCATTTACCAGTTCTTTGGGCAGCCTGTTCCAGTGCCTCACCACCCTCACAATAAAGAACTTCTTCCTTATATCTAACGTGAACTTCTCCTGTTTTAATTTGAACCCATAAATCTTAACTGTGTTACTTCTCTTTCCAGTGGAATTTCACACAAAGGTTATCCCAAGGGTTCAGGCAGTCTGTGCACAGTCTGCACCACCACCACTGACACAGCACTGCTATTCTCTCCCTTCATCTGAAAGAATGATACAGTGCTCCTCCCAAGTTTATTCGGGAATCTGAAGGAAGCATAAATTATCAAGTTGGTTTTTTTTATATTAGGTTTGCAAAAATTACTTCCTTTTCTACCAAGAAGCAAGTTCTTATTAAACATGGTTGCCCAGTAGAAAAAAGTAAGAATTTTGCTCCCTTAAAACCAGTATGAACTAGTTTTATAAACCAGGTGGGTTTTTCTGTGTTCTTTTCTCAGATTAAAATTCACATGAGATCTTTTGGACTTCTGAGAATATTTAAATTGTTTATTCAGTGCTTTCTGTTGAAACGAGACTCTTAATATGTACTTAAGAGAAATGCAGTTTGAGAAATACATTCACTTATAAGTTAAATATAATAATAGTTAATAAATATAGTTAAATCTAAACAATGCTAAAAGTCCATCTTTTTGATAAGTATTATGCTTCAGACATAATGCCTTCCTTTGAATCACATGGGGACCCTATATTGTTAAAGACAGTTATAACATGCATAATTTCTAATGATTCAACGAGGATGTTGAGGATCAGGATTCCTGGGCTCCTTCTCAAGCTCTGCCCATAAAACATAATTGGCACTTCCCTCCTTTGTCTTGCTATCGCAGTTGGTAAAGCTGAGATCCTATTCACAAGCTGACAAAGTTCATGTGACAATGTTTACAGTGTGCTTTGAAATACTCAGACAAAAAGTGATATACAAGTGCAAAAATATCATTATTATTCAACTAGCTATGTCCTCCTCACCCAAGCAAAATGGAGCAGGCAATTTATATTTTGCAAGCAATCTTTCAAATAGGTTTCCATGTTTATGCCACTTGAATTCCACATCAATGGAGCAGGACAAAATAGAGCACTTAGCTCATTCCTGTGGTCCTAATTTATTTTCATCTTGCTGTTTTTTGTTTTCATATCAAGTTCTAACAAGAATGAAGTACAAGGATTTTTCCAGCTGACTGACACTCTGTATAATGTAAAACGTTCTGGTTTAAGAAAAGATTCTTCTCTCCAGACGTCTGAAACAATATTTTAAAAATCTGAAACATATAACTTAAAAAAAAAACAAACCAGTGAGGGGAAAGATCACTTTGCCCTAACATGAAGA
Source organism: Pezoporus occidentalis (assembly GCF_034315485.1). Classification (NCBI taxonomy): domain Eukaryota; kingdom Metazoa; phylum Chordata; class Aves; order Psittaciformes; family Psittacidae; genus Pezoporus; species Pezoporus occidentalis. The sequence continues at coordinate 1,471,358 of NW_026916093.1, read as the reverse complement.
TTCCCAGACTTCCAGTGACAGATTACAGACATAATGATTTTGGAACAATTCAGAGTTGCTTTTCATGCAGAGATTCAGCAGTAAGGTTTTTTTATGTTTTAACTTACTCTTGATACATATCCACCTGTGTGAACTCAGAATATTACATTTAATGCTTAAAGGATTAAAACCCAAAAAAAAAAAAAAGAAAAAATCTGTGTTGTCTGAATATCAAATACTAAAACCTACTACCCCAAACTCCAGTGAATGCCATCATTCTTTACAAGCTCCAATCTACTGATCTACTTGGAGTCAGCCAAAGATTTGAACTTTGCAATATTAGATTTTACAGATATATATGAATAAATACAAATTCCCATTCACTGATTTGTCCATGAGGAAAGCAAGTCTGGGGAAATGATTACTATTTTAGAGAAGCTGAAATAAAATGTCTCAGAAGGAAGAAGGAGAAAAGGTTTCTTTCTGAGTTTCCAGATCACAGGAATCAGATTTTGCTCCATATTGCAATGGATTCTACACGGGTAAAATTCTGAAGTAAAGATGCACTGTATTGTGAAATTTACCAATTCTGCTGGAAGTTATAGGTACAAAACAGCCATTACTTAATAAGTTTCAATTTTAATTCTGATTGGGAAGCAAACTATACCAGCATGGCTAGTAGTGAAGCAACGGCTTAAAATACAGCCATAAAATACAACTAAATGTACACCCCAACATAAGTTCCTGTAAGAAAAAATACCCAGAGTATACAACTTCTTCCCCCCGCCCCCAGTTTTGCTTTAAAGATCAGTTACAATACAAACTTCATATAATTTACTAAACTAGAGACAAGTGTATCTAAGTCTCTATATTTAAAGAGCCCCACTGCTGTATTGAGTGTATCGAGAAAACACATATTGCTTTTGAAACATACCACTCCAATTTCACAATAATTAAGGATATGTGTCCTTTTCAACACAGAGCATACAAACACAGTCTAAAAGACAAGTCTTCAAATTCTCAAAACCTGCCTCAATGCAATATTTATCACACCGTTATGTGATAAATTTCCTAATACAAATAAAGTGAAAATGTTTTTTTTTTTTCCAATTTGAGAGACATAAAACATTAAAGATAAAAGCATGCTATTTGGCTATAGTGAACTCTGCAAGATGCTGTATGTGCAACAGAATGAAATAGAAATTTCAGTGATAGGAAATCATCCTCATTCTCTCTCGAAAGTATAATAACCTTTTAAATCATGTTTGACATTTGTAAGTTGAGTGAGCTGGCAGCCCTGCAAAATCTATGTGGTAATACATGTAGTAAACCCTTTCTGGAGCAGTAATCTCATTGCTTTGTCTAATGGCTCTCACTTCATGTGGCCTACTTGTCCCCAAGAGACTTATTTGACTCTGTCTTTCCTAAGCCACTGGTTGCTAATGTTCCTTATTATGAAGCAAGCAGGAAAGTGCCTGAAGGCAATGGCTACTCTGCCAGTGGTACAACCACCAGCAACCTTCTGCTGAGGCCTTTTTTCCTCCCCTTCTTTCTAAAAAACCCATAAAATATGCACGTGTTATAAAGGGATTGCTTTGTGCCTCAAGAAAAAAAAAGGGGGAAATGAAAAGAAAAAAACAATATGACAGTGCTCTTGATGCTGCTCCAATTGCTAATCTGACAAGCTCCATCTGGTAGGCAGACCTTTTATCTTCTCATCACCCTAAATCTCCAAAGGAAAGTGGACACTGGTGGCATATGTGCATTGCTGGTTCCTATGCTTAATGAGGTATACAATTTATAGGTCTAACTGGAGAAACATTATTTAAACTGAGATAAGGAAGGAGTGTGAAGGCACAAAGCAGGCACTGCATATTTCCACCCCCCCCCCCCCTTTTAGTAATCATTCACATGGACAAATATTATCTCATAAGCAAGAACAAACTGATTCATAAATCCTCATTTAATTCATACATCTATACCTGAATTATCTAAGGAGATTAAAACAGATTTCTTTCAATGTTTTCTTGGCAGTGACCCAACTATCTACCTTACATGGCTGACCATTCCATATATTGGTTAATTGCTGAGCTCTGAACTGTGAAGGCTTTTTTTTTTTTGTGATGTACTCAGATAGTTATACTACTACCCACTGAGGCAGCATTTCAATTCAAATAAGGTTTCCTCCACTTGGGGCAAGAGTCTATCAGGTAAGAGTTCAATACATATGCTCCTAGTTGACTCATGCATTCTGCAGATACTATGTGATACCTTTCAGATTTAGTCTTTTGATACCTACAATCAGTTTATTTCACATCATCAATGTTTGGGTTTTGTATGTACCAATGTGAACATAACTGAAATAGTAAAGTCAATTTTCTATATGGAATTGTTATCACAACTGGCTGAACACTTCCTGTATACCATAGTCTTACACTTTACAGATGCCTGAGTTAAAAACATGCCTGAATGGTTTTAACCATCCACATTTATTTCCCAAAATTGAATGTATTTTAAGTGCTGAAATCACATTTCTGAAGCTCCTCCTTTTTAAGTGGTATAAAACATAGCATCAAAACACACTGTTTGCATTCCCAATGCTGAGATCTTCCAACATGAGCTGGATGTGGCAATGAAGTGGCAGCCACACCAGGTCTCTAACAAACCTGAAGAGGTGATTTCCATTCAGTTCTAACAAGCTGGTGAAGTTTTAACTTCAAGAATATTTCTCACTACAGTAAAATTAATTGCATTAATTCCATCCTTCCATGAAATTCCCCCTGAATCCCTCCTATGATGTATGTTACTTTCATCATCACTTTCAGCCAATGAATATCATAAAATTAATATTCCCAACTGCAAAGACTGTATTGTTAAAGTATCTTCTCTGCTCCTAAGCAGCGATATCCTCTGTACATGTACCTGGGGCAACTCTAGGAGGATGCAATCATTGGATGGATTGTACTGGATTGCTGTCTACAAATTAAAAATTCATACTGGAAATCAGTTCCTACAATTCTTGTGGCCAAAAAAGACCTCTCAAGGCCGCTGGTGAGCAGTCTCCCCCCCGAGCACAGACTTCCTGCTTTATCAGAGGATGTGGAAATCTCCCCTCTTTGCTGCCACAGACTGGAAGAAAAAGGAGGAGGCTTCTCAGTAATAGAGTTTCCTCCAGAAATTACAGAGAGCCTGGAAAGATCATCCAAAAGAATATTTCTCAAAGCGCCTCAAGGCTCACACGAAGACCACAGAATCCAGTAACAGAGCTAGCACAGTACAAACTTATAAATACAAGACAAAGCTCATCTTCTTTCTCTAGAAATTTCAATACTTTAAGCCACACCTGGTATTAAATCAAAATATTTCATTTTTCCCAAAGAAAGCTGCCAATCTTTCTGCTCCCAGAGACTGTGGGAATGCACTGCCATTTCTCTCTGCCTCCAAACATCATCCCACCAGTTCAAAACTCCAGAAACACAGACTGCCCCAGCTTGAGCCTGGATTTTGACACATGTATGAGCTCTCTGTTGCAAACTGAGCCTCAACAGTGCCTGTCACAAGGCCCTCAAGGCTTCCAGGGTCTTATGGTTTTTTTTCAGCAATAGATCCTGCTGACTTGATATGCAAGCTGGAAGCAGAGCAGAGATACCTCAGGGCCATGGATACAGTGATTCTGGCTCCCCAGCAACCCCCAGGCAAAATGGTAGAAAATTAGGCTAAAATCTCACTTGGGCTGCAGTGAAAGTTTCTTGAAATCAAAGTCCTTCTGTATGTCCTGAAGAAAAACTGTTCCGCCAGAATATTCCCAACTAAATCTGCTTCCAATTTATGGAGGAAAGAAAGTGTCATCATTTGCACTGTACACAGTCCCTGCTTTCTCCATTACTGTGACAGAATAGCAGATGCATTAAAGAATTCCTGCCTCTCCCTAATTACACTCACAATAAACTACTTGAGACTTTGCATGCTAAAGTTACTGCACTCTGAATAATCCATACCTTCCCACTATAGTTGTTTCAAAGGATAATATCCTCATACTCAGGTTGTTTCTCATACATTATTCACAATACTGTCCTTTGCCAGAGACCTGGCACTTAGCAACTGAACAAAAAGTAAAATCAAGATAGGTAACTTCCACCTTGACACATTTGCCTCTAATGCAAACATGAATAATGAAGAAAAGCAATATATATAGAAGGCAAATGAGTTCCTAATATAATGGGCCTTTGGTCTCTCTCAGAACCATTCAGTACCTTTTGTCTTTGCAGGAACTCAAACGAAAAATTGTTTTCAAGACCTAATGCCTCAATTTGATACTGGCCATAAAACTGCTAAACTATCTGTCATGACCAACAGGCAGTGCATTACCTTGCTGGGGAAATACCTCACACATCTGACAGCTTCTGCTCCTGGACAGAGAATCATAGCACAGTTAGCGTTGGAAAGGACCTTAAGATCATCCAGTTCCACACACACACACACCCCCTCCATGGGCAGGGATGCCTCACACTAAACCATGTTACCCAAGGCTCTGTCCAGCCTGGCCTTGAACACAGCCAGGGATGGAGCATTTACCACTTCCTTGGGCAACCCATTCCAGTGCCTCACCACCCTCACGGTAAAGAACTTCTTCCTTATACCCAATCTAAACTTCCCCTGTTTAAGTTTGAACCCATCACCCCTTGTCCTATCACTACAATCTGTAATGAAGAGTCCCCCTCCAGCATGCTTGTAGGCACCCTTCAGATATCAGCACAATGAGCTAATTGTCCACCATCTGACTATACCATGACTGAGTCATGCCACCAGACCACTGATCTGTGGTCACAGTGAATACTGCATTCCATCAAACTCTTAGAGGGGGAAAAATACAAACTTCCAAAACGTTTACTAAAAAGAAGTTCTATTTCGTTAAATGTATAAAAATGTAACGCTTGAGAATAAGTTATTCAAACGTTGTCCTTCTGTCTGCTCTGCTCATTCATGTCATTTTCATCTCCCAAGCCTTTTACATTGTCTTCTTCCAAACCTATACAAGAAGCAAAGTGTTACGTTGCCAGGGATTTGCAGAGAAGAGCTGGGGCACAGTCTGACTATAGCCACAGTGGTTTTGGGGATAGTTTTACTACCTGCAAGCTCCCCCTTTCAAACTGAATGCAACAAGTCCCAGACAAGGAAAGTCAGTTTCTTTTTGGCTTGAGACAAAGAAGTTAAACAGCACTTCTATTCTGGAGAGGAGATTGGACAGTCTGTGACTGGGAAAGCTTGCTTAGCCCACCAAGCTATAAACAACTCTTATCATATATACCCAATAGCTTACAGTCTGATCACTAGAACTTGTCTCTGTAGACAGAAATCAGCAGATGATTATGGGCACAAACAACTCTTTTAGCCCTCCTATGCATTTACCACTGCTCTTTCACAAGGACTTCTGTAGAAGTTTGGTCTTGCTTATACTGTGTGTAAGAAGGTAGGATTGTGTCTATGTTTGAATCATAGAATAGTTAGGGTTGGAAAGGACCTTAAGATCATCTAGTTCCAACCCCCCTGCCATGGGCAGGGATTCGAATCATAGAATAGTTAGGGTTAATAGTTAGGGTATGTATATTGTACCAATTGTACCGCAGCTAGCAATTCCTCAGCTGATTATTCACAGAGGCCACCAGGCCTGTGGCTGTCACACAGTCAAACACGGAAAACAGCACAACAGAAATGTTAATTAGTACAGCATAAGCACAGTCATCATGAACTCTAATTGCTTGTCAGTGGCAGTTGCCATAAGGTGCAAAATCTACACCAGTCCTTGCACCTGTGGCTATGGCTACAGGTATTGCCAAAGCTGAACATGGGCCCCGACTAGACAGTGTTTATTTATGTTACCAGGTTTTCAAGCAAGCATCACATATATTTGTATGTGTTATCTTTACGATTTAGTGCTCTTACGTTTCTGAGCACTTAAAAAAATCTTCACATTTCTTCTGATCTTGCTGCCATTTGAACCATCTCCCACAACACTGAGAAACAATTTCATGCTTGACCAATTTTTTTAGTCATATATTTGATCTCAGTATTACAAGAAAAAAAAAAAAAAAGCAGGAAAAACAAATTAAAAGGGATTTTATGCACTAAACCACAACCAAATTCAACAGAAGCTAATGGTTTGTCACAAAATGTAGGCACCAAACCCAAAAATATTAACAGTACTTTTAATCTCATCCTGATAAACTGCTGGAATGACAATATCTTCTCCAAAAACTTAACATTCACAGGCAACAAGCCTTTGAAAATTAAAGCAAAATAAAAAGATCACACATTACTTAAGCAGATTCCATTACGTTTATGATATCACCCAGACTCTTCTAAACAGTGAATATAAATTATGCTGATTAACATCACAGTCTGAGGCGATCTGAGGAGGAAAATGGATTATGATCTGCAAAGGATGAACAGAGACATCAAAGCACTTAGTTACCACATCTTAACTGCAGTCATCTTTTAGAATGACACTCCAATGTACTGACAGGATAGTGAAATCTGAGCAAGTTGCTATATGAAAGGCTGCAAATCCCTCCTTCTGAAAGGGAAAATAACACACTCCCCTTGTATTTTGTGCTTTCCAACCTCTCCAGCAATGTCTGCATTACAAAGGGATTTTGTTGTTGTCTAGAATCGCAGATTGCCTCCAACTGCATAGAGGAATGCTTCAATTTGTGTTATTACCTCAGATAATAAAAATCTGGGGAAAACAGAAGTGCTATTCTATTCAGAGATAGTTATTTCACCAAATTGTGTGTATCTCAGGTAGTTAAAAACCATGCATCATCTTAACATCTACTTTGACATACACTGAATAATACCAATGAAACCAAGCCGAATGCAAATGACAAATTTTACCCATTATAAAAAACAATCAACTACACAGTGATTACATCTCATTCTCTTCATGTAATGGAAGACAGAAAGGCAATAATAGTTCACCAAAGCTTATTTTATCTTCTTGTCCTTAGGAGAAAAAGGAAAAGCAGTAGGGGAAAATGCTGCTCATAGATGAGAGCTGTAAATTGCAAAATGGCAAATATTTTCCATTAAAGTAGAAACACTTTTACTACACTTAGCACTCCACTTAGTATCTCAGAAAGTATTAAAGAGCCCATGTAAGAAAACAGGAATCGCTTCTGAGGGTACAGTTACGCCTCAGGGTGACCTGGCCAGGGTACAAACACTTCGTTGTAAATCTATAGTCTAACAGCCCCACCAGTCTCTCAAGGACAAGGATGCCTCTGAACAGTGATGTCTTACAAGCAATTGCGTTTAATGAAAGGAATAGTTTTCAATCTTTCCTTTTGACTTGCAGACACCTTCATTTTCCTTTCCAATGAGGGTGCAAATCCCTTCTTAGAAAACATTAACCTAATGAAACTAACTTGCTTTTTTTCCTGCTTTTAAACACCTCTTTAAGCTAGTGAGTTTTTTTCCTTTATTGCATTTTCTCCTCTGCCCTTCCAACCACAGTGATAAATTGTACAACAACAAAAAAGAACATTTTCTTTCATTTCCTACATTGTTAAGTATTTTATATATAGTGTCAGTATTTAGTACAGTTTTGGTTTTTTTTTTGTTATTCCTGTTCTTTGTTATTGTAAAAAAAAAAATCACCATTGTTCAAATACTCATCACTTAAGACTTCAGTAAATACTTGTCTATTATGCTTGGAGTTCCAAGTACAAAGGTCAAAAGAAGCCACTTGGAAGGATATTTTAACCTTTGGAGAACTCCAATCTGACACAACATGGCTGTATTTCCATTTTCCTCATCTTCTTTGAATCTTTGTCTTTCATTTTTTCTCTTTCTTTTTAAAGCGAGAAACTCTGTAGACTAAATTACCCTGCTATCTGCAGACATGTCAGTCCTCTTACATCTGAATGTTCTTTACTGAAGTGGAGACCTAGGCAAGCATACCACCACCAGATAGCAAAAGAAAACAGAAGACTTTGACTGATGTTCTTAATGCACCTCATGCTAAATGTTAATAAAGATTTGAGAAATGTTAATAGACATTTAAGTGTTGTTTTTCTCATGTTCCTTCTCCACCATTTTCCCTATCAGTTTTCATTTTCACACATTCCAAGCATCTGCACAGAAAATATTTTAAATAAAAATAACCATAATGAGGGTTTTCCCTGATTTCCTTTTCTTTTTTTTTTTTTTTTTTTGTTCTTCCTGGTAGATTTAGATAATTTTCGCTATTTTTCACATTCAGGTATTTTTCACAAGAAATAAGCTTACTTCTACTTTCTTTTAACGGAAGTTGAGATATTTAATCACTCTCCCTGTACAAGGAAAGGACTTTAGGAAACAATCAATATATAATCAAGCTGCAGAATTAGAAGTTATTTTTATAAAGTAAGACGCTACATCTCAGTTCTTAGTAGACCTCATGTAGCAGGCACTACTACACGGTACTAAAACAGACTTAAAATTAGCAGGTTTTTAGCTTATAATGGTTTTAGGAAATGAAGATGGTGATAATGAAATTTACACTGAAAGTCAGTCCAAAACTAACTTAACAGCAAGTTTCTGATATAAGCCATACATGACCATGGAAAGAAGTTTTGGTGAGTCAATCTATGCTAGAAAAAAAAACAAAACCCAAAACCAACAAGAACAAAAAAACTGAACAACCATGTAGCAATCTCAACATCAAAAGAGGGAAAGTATATTACTGTTTTCCTCTGCTATGCCCCCAATATCTGGTATTTAGTTCTGAACAATAACATTTCAAAATAATGATTTTGTTATTGCAATGACTGTACTTAGGATGTCAACCACAACTCTGCAATAAGGTTACTTCAGTTCAAGACTTCTGATTTCTGGGCCCTTTGAAGAATAAAACCGTACATAACTTACCGTGGCAGAAATTTCCATCCTTTCTGTTGAAAAGTGAATAAAACCTAAGATTTTTATAAAATTGCCATTATGTTCACTGTGCTCATCCAGCATCCTCCTACGCTACTCAGTTTAGTCAAGAGGACTAATGGTGCACCTCCATGAGACCCAGACCCACTGAGCCAAATTAAAAAGCCACTAACACTCCATTCCTGCCCTCAGTTACTAGACATGCATGAAACAAAAGGAGTTACAAATCTTCTTATGACATGAAGATTGTTTCAAATCTACTGCAGTCACTCCTTATAAAAACATTGTCTCTGAATCCTGCTCCTAAAGACAAGAATATATTTTCAAAAGTATGCAAGATTCAAGGACAAAAGAGCAGTGACATTTTTGTAAACTGTATGCTTTGATTGTCAATGACTTAGAAAGCAGTTTATTTTTAAAACAAACATTCTTAAAATCTTTGATAGCATATTCATCAATCCATCTGCTTCACTGTAAATTCTTTGAAGTGCAGGTGGCTTGTAACGTCATGTTACAGCGATTAATGAAGTTTTTGAATCTCTCTTGCTCTTTCACACTCTGTTGAATGGTGAAAAGGGGTTATCATCTTTAATTTTCCATCCAAACAGTACACACAATCAGATATTTTCATACATTTTCATATTTCTTTCAATAAATACATGCATTACATGTTTTAATATAGAGTTACCCAATGCAATCCAACTACATCTTCCAATGATCAGGATGACAATTCAAAAAAATAAAAGATTAAAGTGTAGATGCTGCTGTGCAGAAATAAAAATTTAATGATCAAATAAGGAAAAAAACATAACCCTCACTATATAACAGATAAACTACAAAACTCAGTACGCTCCTGAAATAAGCCTTATGTTTCACACTGTTCTATAATAAGCTAGCTGTTGGATATGTGTTTGACTCCTCTCCCAGCTGGAATCAGACCTGCCTAACTCTTTCCTGCAGACTTTGTGCAACTAATAAGGATTCTCCAACAGCTCAACTGACAGATACTTCTTGAAGAGCAGGTTCAGAGCTCTGTTTGATACAGTGATGGTCCTAGAAGATGGCATCCCAAAAACTGTGAAACGTTTGTGGCCCTGCATATATTGTGTGAGTAACTACACATTCAACCTGACAGTATTTGATCTGAAGGTTTGGGGGTTTTTAAATACATGCTGGAGCATCTCATCACAATCAGAAGTAAATTTTATAACTCAAAGGAGAGGACAAGAATAACTGAAAGATATTAGAAGTTGTTAAATGCCTGCATTTTTGCTCTGTGCAATGTGGGACAGTTCAATGTGTAGTCCACAGTGAAACTATTGTCTTTGATTTGGTGGTGGAGAGGGGAAGAGTGAAGGGGATGAAAAGAATAACATCCCTACATTCTTCCCACTATCAATTCCACAGCAACTCCTCTTTCAAAATAACTGTAAATCCCTGGGTGGTCTAGTGGAAAGCAAGCAAATGGGAACATGCTCTGTAGTATTACAGTTGTAATTTTAGACAGATGGACTTTACATGTCTAAATTACAAAGAATAAACCTGCTGTTCATGGTTCCCTCATAATGCCAGTACACTTTAAAATCTTCTTTTACCACTTTAGTCTTTTGGTTCTTGTGTTTTCCTTAATCTCTACTGTTTTTTCAGCTATGACTGGACACAGAACAGGACTTCCATGCACAATATTGCACTGTTTAAGCATATCCTCAATCCAAGTCAGTGTAATATAAATGACCAACACAAGGCATCAAAATAAGTAAACATATTCTCAAATGTGATATTATTTGTTCTGTGAGAGGGCTTGGAATATTCTGTCATCCTCTGTTACACATTCATGAATGAAAACCTGAAACAGCAACTCATTTTGATAAGAAAGTGCTATGAAATGACTCTACAAACTAATTTGAGAGTGGCCATGCTCTTCCTGACCCAGATTTAACTTCACTACATCAAGACACGACTGGCAGTCATGTCTGAACACCCACATCAATCTACCTTGTGTGCCAGAATCCCTCAGCAGAACCTGTTACTCTGCTTACACTTGCCCAGGTATATTAGAAGCTTATTTTGTGGTTCTATTTTGAGCCCATTTCACAGCTAACTGTGGGAATAAAAATGCTATAGCTTCAGGCAAATCTGTGGTAAGACACTGAAAGTTCACCAGTAATGTCTGTTGCTTTAGTGGCCTCCATACACTGGATTAAACTGTAACCCACCCAAAATAGTATCTGCAGTTTACTTGCAAAATCCAGGCTCCTCACTACCTTTAAGCCCCTGCCAGGAAACGTTCCTGTCTAGATGGAAACTGGGGCTACTGCATGACCAGTAGCTGCAGGAGTCCTGCCACAGTGGAGACCATAAAAATCAACCACACTCCATGCCCTTGACTTTTCCTGGCCTCTCAAGGCTCCTTGGTTCATGCAATCTTTTCTATGTTCAAGTACATGAGGACACTACCAAGGGAAGACAGCAGTCAAAACCTGAACAGCTCCTTTGGTAATACAGCTCTCGTGTAATGTGCTCAGACGCAGATAGGAGTCCACACGATATAACAAAGTTCTCAAGGATTCCCTAATACTTTTGTATTAAGAATTTTATGGCCAGAAAATGACTATTTCTGAACTAAGGAAAGTCTCACTGGATCACAAGCATACCTCATAGGGTTACATCTCTGTGTGGAACAAACCTGCTTGCTCAAGGGCAGGAGGTAAGTAACATCCACCCACATTATCAAAGGCTCAAAGAAGAACATCAATGATAAGAGAAAACAGGATTGATGAAGACAATGAAGATGACTGTAAACTAAGGTTTAAAAGACAGTACTTCCACATGATGTACTGATACTGAACCCCAAATGCAATTTTAGTTAAATTTATAGGTATTTAAGGAGGTTTTAAGCAGTTGGGTTGAATACAAACTTTTAACATTTTACAGTCCTTTCCTGTAACACAACATTCACCTTTTACCAGACTCAAAGCCTACAATCAGTGAGAAAGGGGTAACCAAAGCCAGTGGAATTTTGCAGCCTGGAAACCTGTATTTTTATCCAAATAGAATACTTAATCTATGAAAATGAATCCCAGTATTGAGCACAGTCATAGTAATCTCTTTCTCATGCTTGTGATACCCAATTTACAACTTAGGCAAAAATCAAATACCAGTTTTGTCAGTATCAGAATGTTTGAGATACTTGTTTCAGTCAAGCAGTTTAATCAAACTGCATCTTAATTTACAAGAAATGTTGGCATACATGGCATGGCTCAACCAGAGAACAGAGCTGTGTGCTACCATTCGCTATACATATATGGCTCGTAAGAACATGGTGTACTGACTATTAAATCTGGTTACGTATAGTGATTGGGCATATTAATTATCTGTTTTATAAACTTCATCATGCATATCCTGTTTGGACTCAAAATTCTTTTAAGATGGGTAAATAGTAATGAAGAAAAATCTGAAAGAAAGAAGAGCTTACATATGTTTAGTATGTATCAACTGGGGAATATCTGCTTCCTGACTCAGCATCATCTCCTTTACCAACTCAATATTATTGTATATTAAACTTCCTATTTGATTATTTGGTTTGGTTTACAGTTCAGGAATAAAATCCCACTCTACAGAAACTTTCTTTTTTACTTTTCAAATTCTTTTGTCTTCAGCTATCCTTGAGGTTACTCTCATGGCAAAATCCTGACCCCTCTCTGATTTCAGGCAAGTTCACAATTGTAGAACAAGTTTTCAAATATGTAATACACAGAGTGACATTGCTGATTGGTACTACTGCAAAAAAATTACACTATAACACACCTGGACACAAAAACTACTTCTATTAACCCATCACACAACTCAACAGACACCACTTCTGGGTATTCCTGAAAATACCAAACCCCCAATCAGTGCTTCTCTGAAGCCTCCTGGAGATCTCCAAGTAGTCCTAAAGGATTTAACTTAATTTTTATCAGCCTACATAGCTGTGTGGATGGGTTGGGTTTCTTTTTCTCATCCAATTTTACCTCCTTTTTTTCAATTGCAGGGCTTTATTGTGTGTCTTAGCTTATTAAGCTATCCATATTTTTCTTTACTGAGCAATTGCAAAAGATTTTCTATGACACACTAAGAAGAGCAAGTATATGTAAAAATGGCTACATCAAACAAATAAATCACAAAATATCAGGAAAAGTGATGCAATTCATTTTTGCAACATTTTCACCAATGTTTGTTGCAGGGTTTTATATATATATATAATATATATATAATATATATAATATATATATTCACATTCAAACAATGTGAATTAAAGCATTTAATGATTGTGAAATTTCAGAATAATATTTGCTTTGTATGGTAAAACTCAAAACAAGACAAGGAATTAAACTTCCATTTCTTCAAAAATAAGATGAAGTATTTCCAAGCTTTTTTTTTTTTGGTGTGTGTTGAAATCCATGCCTCAGAAGTTTATCTATATACAAGTAAGATCTGTGGTTTGATCTTTGGGTGTTATACATACTCTCTAAACAATCCAACATGAGGATGGAATTTGCTAGACCTGGGCAGAACTGGCCACTTTGCTTGGTATCACCTAGCTAGAAGTTAGAGTAAAAAAGAATTTTGTTACATTTTTGTATCTTTGAGAACAAAATACTTGATGAGATGCCAAAAGTGGATGAAAACTAAACTTAACCTTTTTGCATTGTGTTATTTCTACTATACAACACAATGAAGTTCCATTATGTTGGAAATAATTTCATTATTTGTCATGGATACTGACTGTTTACTTTGCACGCTGGTACATTCAGGATTAGGAATTGACTATATATCTGCAGCATGTATGTCTGCAGCAGCACTTACGCCCCCAAAATAATCCACACAGCCCCCCCAAAAGGTGAATTTCTTCCTAGAAGTCCCAAAAGAGAATGCTCAATCACAAATGTAGAAACATTTTCATGAGCAACAAAAAGCAGGTATTTTATTTTCTTTCCCAAAACATCTGTTTCCTTCCAGGACTGGACTTTAGTTACTACATCCTTCACCCTAACAATTCATCTTCTCACGAGGCCGTGAAACACACTGCCTGATTCATCTTCAACATACCCATGATCTCTCTATTGCCCCAGCTTCCTATCAGCACTGTCACACCTATCAGAATTAAATTGCTTTTCAGAACTGACGGTTATTCACAAAATTGAAAGCTTCACTGTTCTCCACTTAAGTCTTGCAACTTAACCAGGTAGGAAGACTTACCAGTTATTCCTTACTACATTTTAAGGAAGTTCAAAAAGTTTTCTTCTTCTATGGACTTGACAGCATCTTTTCAAACGTAAGACTTAATCAGTTAAATCAATAAGGTGAGCAAAACAATGATATAGCCTAAGTTTACATTATTCATAAAATGGCTGTATAGTTCATCAGTGTGCACAGTTTGCCTAGCTTAGCACAAAATGTTTTTATCTATTATAAACACACTGCAATATGCATATGCTGAAGTCTGGGAAAATACAGACAGATCCTTTAAAAGAAATTACTGTCTCCAAAATAAAATCAATTAAAATATTTTCAGGGAGGAAAAAATATAGCTTCTCAAAGAATCCTAAGACATACATTTATTTCGTATGAAATTGCATTTTTGCCATCTTTACTGAAAGCACTATTATCACACTGGTTCTCATGAAAAAGAAGAGAATTTATTTGGAAAGAGGTAAAGGATTTTACAGTTATATGCACTGTAAAATTGGCTCACATTAAGGCATAATGTGGCTCCCATTAAAAATTTGCCATTTACCAAGTGTTATGACATAATTGATATTCATGATACTATGATATTTCTCCTTTCTTAGGATAGCAGGTGATATATTTGACGTAATTGGGCAGTATCATTACTGAAGAGCAACCACTGTAAACTGCTCTGCTTAGAATAAGGAACTACTTGCAATTTTCAGGGAATAAATGATAAATTGGGCGCACAGCACTGGGAACCTGTTATTAAACAGCACATTCAGCAAAAGAATGTTGTAATTTGGGAAGAGAGACATAATGGAATACGCAGATTACAATGCCACAAAAGGTATGTAATTTGATTTTAAATTCACGTGACTGATGAAAAATTCAGAATCAATGCTGCTCTTAGATGCCCTCCTACCTTCCCATATGCTACTTCTCTCTTTCACTCCTTTCCAGGAAACCTGCTTTAATTTAGCTCCTTTGATCTAGACCTGCAACAGGATCCTTTACAAGCCTCTTGAACAGATTGACGCTGTCATGGTTAGTGAATCAATTGCCATTTTCTGATTCTGCTTTCTCAGCTGAACCACCATATAGAGCGGTCACTTCTCACCACCTTCTTCCTTTCTCAAGCTGTTTTAGCTTTATTCTGAGATTCTACAGTGCATCCCATTTCCACTAGCTCAGTACAATTTCAGGCATAGTTCCATTGTTTTCTGTGTTCACCAAAGATTACCAAATTAGAAGAGTAAGACTTCCAGGAATGAACCATTCACATAAACTACACTTTTGGTTAATTATGAGGTTTTAAACAACACTTGGCAGTTCAGGTGCTTACATCAAAAGACACTTAAGCACCAGGTTGAGGGTGAGCTACAAATGAGATAGGAGACTAAGCTGCAGAGTTTTGAGGGACAATTTGGCAGGGGCTGTTTCCTGGCTGAGTACTCTTTGCAAAGTACTTTCTTTAGTAAGGAAGGCCAATGTTTTGCTTTCACTAGTAATCCTGTCAGTTAGTAGGACCATTTGTACTGCATTAGTATCAATACAAAAATAATGTCCTGTTCCCTACAGATTATCTGAAATGCAAATAATCATTTTTTTTGCAGCACAAAAATAAGACAGGGTCCATTTAGAAATAAATATCTTCAGTTAGGCTAAAAGCTTTACTTTTAAGACTACACTAACATAGTAATTATAAAATCCTGGTTTAACTTCTCAACAACTCCCACATAGAACTCATTTGAGACATGGAGAGGAGAGTGACTCTATGTAGCACGATAGTCAGCTCATTTTGAATGTAAATGAAATGAAAAATGCCTACAGAGAAGTTTATTCTTCTGAGATTTCCAACTTAATCTCAAAACTAACTGGCTTTGGATATGTGCTTAGGTAAGCAAACAGACTTGGAAACTGATGAATGAGATTTTTGGAACTTTCTCTTTTTAGTGAACTTAAAAGGATTGTTTTACATGCAGCAAGCAAAATGTCACCAGTGAAACAACTTATTTGAATCACTTTAGTATATATAAACTGCATGGCCACTCTTAACTCATGGATTAACAAAGCTTTAATCTTTCATTACATGCAGCCTTACTGCTTACATAGAGAAGGCAGAGAATTGAGATTCTCTATTCCTAATCATTTTTCAAGGCTTTTTTACCCCCCTGAAAAAAAGGCAGGCAAATTTATTTCTGCCTCAATTTACCTGTAGCTAGAAAAGGAATTTATATAAAATCTGGAAACACACTCCTTTGTTCACTTCAAGAGAGAGCACACACACAAAATCAACACTATTTCAGCAACTTATACTACAACTTTCATTGCTTCCTCAAGGTCACTTGAAGCATGATAGCCAGAATGCCCCCGTCTTCTACCAGCCAAGTCATCAGGCAAACACCACCAGCAAGGGAATGTTCTGTTTCATTTTATCATGAGGTTGTAAGTTGCCTCTAGCTATGGCTTTTAAATGGTTTTACAGGTCACTCTTTTGAGGCCTTGAAAACACAGCAAAATAAAAATAATTGCAGAACCACAACTGAAACCTTCACATCTCTCCCCAAAGCATAGGTCATTTGGATAGCAACCCAACAGGAACACTCAACAGTTTTCCTACGTTTCCTTTCATCATTTCAACACCTTACAAAAGACAACGTATCCTGTTTCTTCGTTATCGTAACACTTTATTCCTCTGAAGAAAAATCAGTAATACCTCGACAGTTGTCCTTCCTTTCTCTCCTCAGCCTAGAAAGTTATTTGGAAGTATTTAGATGATAATTTAACTTTATAGTGCAGAACTGTCTGCAGAAATGGAACGTTTTCACTCAGAGTGGAATTAGTCACCTGCCCTATTCGCTATATCACTGCTGTTATTAACCATGTAAATGCTTAAAATTAAATGCTTCCTTAAGTTACCTGCAGGGAAACGTATGAATTCACTGAAAGAGAAAAAAATAAAGAAGCCCAGAACTAGACTAAGCAATGTCATGGAAAATAATATTGCAGCATTGCATTACATTACCTAATAAAAGCATTCAGAAGGCAAAAAAAGTCTCCCCAAAACTGCATGCAAGATTGCATGAATATATTCATTCTATGAAGGAACAACAAAAAATTGTACTGGGGAAGTAATGGGGAAAACAACATTTTTGCTATGACATTATCCTGTATTCCTGAGCTTCCAGTACATGATATAGAAACCACCCACATCCATGAAAACGCTTTTGACATATAGGTAATGAATTCTCTATTCTGCCTTCCTATTTTGTTGGTTTCCACAATTTTTTAAAGTCACCAGCTTTTCATGGGAACACCAAAATCAGACCAACACACAAAATGGGAAGATAATGGGTGAATTTCTGTGGCAAACAAACTGTCTAAGAATAGCACATCAAGTGGTGATTTAATCATACAGCATACCTTTGTTTGCTTTACACAACTCTCCTGTTCCCTTAATTCTTCAGCTGCTGCTTATAAATACTCTTCTGTGTAATGCCTGATACATTAATTTCTATCTAGGGATAAGGCTCTGTTTTGAAACTGGCACACAAATACTCATAGGACCTTTCTTTTCTATTTCACCCAAGAAAAATATACTGGGAGCTGACTTAACCATGAAGAAGAACAACTTTCTTCTTATTTAGTCTGTGACAGGCATCACAGTATTGATGAGTATAGCAGTGGATGGTTTATGCGCTTTCAGTATTTTAACCAAAAAGCTAGCTGTATGTCAGCTTAAAGTATATGCAGCACCAAATAACAATCCTGCAGAACCTGCTCAATCCCCCTGAGCTTCCCTTATTCCAGTGAGACTACTCTGACTGTTGTAAATAAAACTGCAGATTAAAGCCTCTGCACTAATCAGCAAAAAGGTAACTGAAATCAGAGAAAGAGGTGACGATGGGTTTCAGTCATATTCCTCTTGAAACATATGGCAAGCAGGATCAGCCTGCGTGTACCGAATCAAAATAAAGCCGATATTCAAAAGGATTAAGAAAATAACGCCAAACATAACACATAGCTTATGCCCTTGCAGTGGTCATATTGCTGTCTTCCTGACATTCAACCCCATTAAGTGCATTTAATAGCTCATGAGTCAGCAAACACAAAACACGGGTGATGACACTGGTAATTTGTCTATGTATATGAAGATGACTTTTTTCAGAAAGAAATCATGTGGTATCATTACTGGAGTTAGAATAACTCCAAACAATCCTTATCATCTCTCCATGATGAAGTAAAATGAAGTAAATGAAGTAAAAACCTAGTTTTCTTAGCTTTCATTAGCAATACAGCAGTCTTATTTTCATTGCATGTATCTCAAGTGTACAGAATTGTGTGCCTAAAATTTCATGGAGGGAGAGAAAATACAATACAATAAAGTGCTTCAGGTTATAATGGTAAAAGACTCTGATTTATTTGATATTACTTAGCTATTCTGACTGTATCATAAACAAAGATTATGGCATAATAAATTAATCTTGAAGGAAGTAGCTGAAATTTGCTATTTGTGTCTTTAGAGCCTTTGGTCACAATGAAAATGCATCTGAAATATATAGAGACATAAGCTGTCCCTTTTATTATTTATGTGTGTCAACTTTCTCTTCAACACCAATTCAATTACTGTTCCTTCAGGATAAAAGCTTGCTGTGAATAAACTATAATGGGAGCTGAAGAAGAAAAATAAATCATAGTTCTGCAGAGACTGAGATCTTTCTGTTATTCTTGGTGTACCACTTCTACTGCTGTTTTCTACAGCTCCAAAATCTGTTCACAAGGTCCCTTTCTCTTGTAACTCATAAAATTTGATGATAGCTGCATCAGGATTTGGACAACACAATTCCAATGGCATCAGTGAAATTGCTCTAAATGTAAAATGGCATAACTGACAATTCTCTTATTTGGCTGAGGCATTTTGGGTTTTTTCAATTGTTCGGCTGATCTGATTGTAAAAGTGGTTCAAGCTGCAGGACAGAGCAATTTGACCTATTCTCCTTACCTTTTCCAAAGTCATAAAAGCCCAACAAAACACATCACTTAAGTAAGTGATGCTTTATTCTACAAGGTAACAGCAAATCTTACTCGCATCAAATTTACCATGTTTCAAGGTATTCCCAGCGATAAGCTTAATTTCTAGATCTACACTTTACTATGCTGGAATTATCTGGGCATTTTTCGTTCGCCTATATGCCTGGTTAAGAGATGGGGGGTAAGTAATAGACTTCAACAAACCAAGAAAATAAAACTATTTCAGATTAAAAACTCAGGAGTGCCCACAAGCAGCAAATTGCTCAGGATTATAGAGCATATTGTGTCATAAGGGGGAACAGAGTTCAGAATGTCTAGTGCCCGCTCTGGTGGCAACTTCATACACTTTTTTTTATCTCCATCATATCAGTACAAGTAAGACAATTTCAGGCTGTGGTCCAAACCACTGGTGTTTACCAATTCAAATGATGCATGCAACACCTAATCCTTGACAAGCTGAACAGTAGCTATTGAAACTTCACCGTTTTGAACTGGAATTACTGTCATTTTTGTTTTCTTCATTTTTATTCACCTGGGAAGAGCATTCAATAAAAGTACCTTTTCTAAATAAAACTTTCAAAATTAAAAAAAAAAAATAGTAAACCCACACTAACTTTCAACCAGTATTTCTAATGCTCAACCCAAGGCTTAGAAAACCAAATAGCAGTTGATAGAAACGTGGCTGACAGAAAAGAGAATCTCTTATTGCCTACCAAAAAAAAACCAAACTCATCATCAATGACAGTGCATTTCACTACATGGAATAGGGCAGTGATAATAGACAAACTGACACCTGGAACTCAAGAGGGTAATGACTTTCAGCAACGTGCCTGCTCACTAACACTATTTCTTCCAGGCAGCTTTCTACAACTTCTTTTATGAGCTGCAGGAACAAATGTCTTTCTCTGCCTTCTAATATTTCACATTTGCTGGTTCCAGACTTCTTGTTGACATTAACATTCTATGATTCTATGATTAACACTTTTCAGAAACACTACAGTAACGTGTGACTATGTGTGACTCACACTAATGTGTGAGCAATGACAACCTATCTGCATAATACACAAACACTTTTCTACAGTTTTGTCCAGTTTGTTTTAGCTGGAAAACACCAGATAAATTCTTTATATTGTTCTACCTTGCTTGTGTATTTTGAATGGAACTCAGTGACTACACTATATACAGCTCTTCCATGGCGACTGATATATGTAGGAAACTTGAAAGCTGATGCTTTCAACTGCTTCCTGTATTTTAGGCAACAGTAAAGACCTCCACCCTTATAAATCCCATTGCCATTATGTTTTTAATATCATCACTTTAAATTGTGGAATAACCTCAGTGGCTTCTGGTTACATGGAATACTTCAAGCCTGAAGACTTGTAAGGAAATAATGGTGCTGAGCCTACAGTACAGAAAGAGGATCCATATTAATAAATCCACCAAACCTGTGGGCCTTAAAATAAATGACTGAAAACAAAAACATACATGATTAATGCACATTATTTGTGCTGAAATAACCTCGTTTTCTGACTACAAACTGCTAATGAAGCAGTTTTAAGTTATGAATTTACTCATTTACATCAGCAATCCATAAGCTCACTTTCTTCATACCATAATAACTAGTTCAGATTTACTAAAGAACTCCAAATAGCTCTGATTTTTTTTCTCATTTTCTACTTCCAAAGAATCATGCACAGAAGAAAAGCGTCACCTGCACACAGAATTGAAACTATAGAACAGTAACTACCGAAGTGAATTAAAGTTTTCATACCTTTTCTAAGTCTAACAATATATAAAAACTGAGCACTGCCATAGTGCTTACTCACACAATCCCCCACCATTAATCAGAGTTTTGCCAGAATAATCTTAAGGCAATTAGAAGAAGCTTCTCACATGAAGCTACTGCACAAGGCTTTACCAACGTCTCTTTATCTGCAGCTACCTCAGTTCTTTCTAGGCAAAGTCATTACCTTGCAGTCAATGCTAAAACTCCCACTGACTTCCACCCAGATAAACTGTCAACTGGCGCCACTTTGCAGAGAAAGAGGAACAGTCACTGTCTACCTGGAATGGTTTTCTTCCTCTGCTTTTTGAACTTACTGAAACTGAGGTTGAGTCCCTTTAACTACATTGGCTAGGTGTATGGTGTTAATATTAAAGTGAGCTGTATCATCAGTGCTAATCTTATGCAGACCACCACTGTGTCTTGCTTTGTGTAGCTTCTTACATAAAAACAGCTTAACAGCACCAAAACCAACTTCATTACAGGGCTGTTTTGTCATATAGCAGCCTACAGGTCCTACTGCAGAAAAGAATGCAGAACCCCACTTGCCAGCCTAGCAGAGGAGTGACTTGCAGCATCGTACAGTGTAGCGATAGTGTATGAAATAAATTGCAGCTGTAAGTTTACCACACATTAATACATTAACTGTTCTTAAGGGTTTGTATGAGAGAAGAATGTTGATGTATTTAAATACATTATGGAAAGATAGTGTATCGGGATAACTGCCTGTCAAATCTCTATGCAACTGAAGACATACCTAGGTCATAAAGAACGTACTATTAACCCTATTAGAATATAGAGTAGCAGACAAGATAAGACAGTAAATTAGAAAAACTAGGTATTCCACTGTGTTTCACTAGTGGTATTTTAGAAATGCAACTCAACTGTAATGTACAACCAAAGTGAGCACTTAGGGCGCAGCTCTCAATTACATCACATACACGATAAAGTCTGAGAATGCTCCAAGTAAATTTGGTATACACAGACAACGACAAGCTTGCAGGTGGTCGTATTTTATGACATCTTGGTCCTTGGTAACTAGCTAGGTCATGCAATATTTATTTCAATGAGTGTGAAAAATTCAATGCAAAATTATCTGCTCTTTTGTATGTAAAGGGTTAAGTTATAGCCTTCATGAGCCATTAGTTGGAGATTTATTGGGAGAGTTAGTAAGTCTATAGTTCAATACGTGGTGATTGAACAAGGACCATAGGTGCAGAGACAGAGAGAGGAAGAGAACTCAGTCAAACGACGCCTCTGGGGCTTTGCAACATATGGCCCATCAGTCAAGGGTCAAGCCCCCTCACAAATTGCATGCACTTTACATAGCCATCTGCATCAATAAATTACTAGTCTTCTGTAGTGGAAGCACTAATGCATGAGCTGAAGGGACCACCCCACTTACAAAGAAACTGCTTCTTTATTATTATTATCATTATTATTATTATTATTGTTCACTTCTTCACACTGACTCAGTCCTTCCCATAAAGGGATTTTGTTACAGACAGATGTACTAACAAATGCACCTCAAGCTTGTTCTGACTGCCTTATTTCCTTCCTAAGCAAACACGGTCTCCTACCACATACCCTCGATGAGATGTTATCTAGTCAGAGGTTGAAAATGTGTGAATTTCAGAGGTGAGCATGAACAGTCTTACTTTTCATTTGTGCATTTTTACAGTTACCCAGTCCACAATCCTATACTGTCAGCTAACAGTGTTGCCCCTACTGCCTGCAGAGGTAGACTTGCTGAAAAGCAGATCTTGACAATTCTCTTTCACACTTCCACTTATATCACAGCCCAACCTTGTATATGTTAGATGACAACACCTACTTCAGTAGACTTGTGAGTATCATCAGCCATACAGAAGATCTTATTCTGAATCATCAAAATTATACCTTTGCTGCTGGTATGCCACTTTCTCAAGTACCTACAGGTCAAAAATAATTGTAAGTACCTAACAGCATTGTGTACCTGTTACTTTTAAACTAGACTATAGCTAACGCTTAAAATAAATGTTGTGCCTTTTCAGATTTATTGATCCAGCTTCTATGAGTCACACCGGTTCAAAATTTAGCATATAATTGCATTTTTATATATTAGATAATTTTATTTCATATTAATACAAAGAGAGATGGATTGCAGCACTGAGTATAAAATACTTTTACATCTTTTTATCTAACCACATTATATAAACAAAGCTTTTAATAACTCCTGCTTGGTGAACTATCTGAGATAGGTCACTATTTTTAGTCAGATTTTCTGTAAAGCAGCCTTCTACAGGACAAACCAGTCACCATGATACTTAGTATTAACTGCCACATTATACCAAGAAAAATGCTAAAGACTAAATAAACCCAGTAAATGGCCTTGGTGGGCGCTTTGAGACTATACTACACCAAGAATAAGCAAAAAATTCTTCCAACAGTAAATGCTTAACTGAAAAGGAACTTAAATTACTTCAACCATTAACCGATTAAGTAGAAAAATCAAATTCTTTACAAGACACCTACTCAAAGGCTGCACTTTCAAAAGTCCTTTTGCCACAAGCATTTTTTCTGTTCTTTCTTTGTTCCAGTTCCTGCCATGAATGCAGAAGACAGTGGAAAAGTAGATGTGCTGTCTTATCACAGAGGTTTTCAGCATTCTTTTACTTACTTTTAACATTTCCCTCTGAAACAGATCCGTGGACCCCTTCTTAACAAATACGCACCTATTGACAACAGATTTAACTTTCTTCATTTTCTTAAAACAGTCCTATGAACACTGGTTAAACACTGCTTATATCCTATGTACAGTCTTCAAAGAACAAGCGATATAATTTGTATGTTAATTTTCACTGCAGAAGTGTGAGAGCATCCCACATAATAAAAAACATGGTAAGGCATTTATTTAACCCTTCCCTAGTTAAAACTTGAATGTGAATTGACAGATGCAAGTGAAAATTGACAGACATGGTAAAAGAAAAGCTAATCAAGTGCTATCATAAACTCAAGTACACTTTTTTTCCTGCAAAATATGTAAGCTTTCTGGGATAGGGAGTTTTTGTCAGAGAAGAACAGAAGCGCCACCAGTGAGGTGACAACTAGAAGCCAGGAAGTAGACCTTTGAACTTCTATTGGCCTACAAGCCCCCAGATGACAGGCTCATTTTTTTAGTGGAAGACCCTCCAAAAAAAGTTGCAAAGGTCTTTCAAGGTCCAGTCATAAACCCACACAGAACTTGGGCCAATGACTTCAAATTACCGTGAGTATGGAGAAGACAATCTAAGAGAGAAGTGAAGTGATGAGTGAGAAGCAGGACGCTATATGATACAGGCCTGCATACGAAGAATATTTTGTTTAAAAACATTGCAGGGAACAATTGGGTATCCCAGTTAGTACAAGAACAAAGCAAATTATTTGGCAGCCACCCACACTCTGACCAGTTGAAGCACCCAGATGCTTTCTTGTTATGATTATGGATGTAACTTCTAATTTCTTAATGCCCCTGTCTATAGATGGAAAAATAGACACACACATACAAAGAGAATGCTTTTCAGATTATATTACAACCTCCACAGGATTTTCCCCTTGCATTGTGAACACAGGTACTACAGAAGGCTGAAGCAGTCATGAGAAGGTCATCTGTTTGCTGCCATGCTTATTGATACAAGATCTGTTTCCACAACACAGCTGCTGTGCGCATTACAAAAGTTAGCGGATGTAACCATAACAGTTTTTCAAGATATCTATTTTTCCAGCTAAAAACAGACTGCACCAAACTGAAGCAGTGAAAATTACCACATAGGCAGCCTCAAGGCATTATATTTCAGAAGGGCTGAGATGAAGCCGGTCAGAGAAATGGTATTTTACTAAATAACTGTAAACTCTTTGCAAATCTTACTCGTATGCAAAATGAAGTCTGAAATGTGTTCTTTGGCACCAGAACAACCTAAAGGAGCTGCTACAGTTTATAGGGTTTCCTATAGATGAGGTAATATGTACTTATTAGTTTTTTATTTTTCTGTGTGGCTGCCAAGTTCCAAAAAGAAGTATTTTCACAGTTTCTACTTAAGCTACATTGCTACAGAGGCTAAAACAAGTTGGATGATCCAGTTCTTTTTACCCATTATTTGAGAAAACAGACAGCTTTGTGATGGTGTAATTCTTTCTCTGTCCAGGATCCTTTTGGAAAAAGAACACCTTCAGAGCATTTCACAGGTTGAAAAATATCTTTTGAAAGCTGAAATGCAAAGATTTCAGGAAAAAAAATCTTTGTCATTAGGACTTGGGCACCTTTTTATACATCAGACTTACTATTTCACAGGAAATGATAAAGTATTTCCAACTTAAAGGAGAGAGACAGTAAAAGAAGCCTCTCCACAGTACCCTACTAAACCTGACCCAGACATACTGTCTAAAGAGAGGAGGGTAGTTCATCTTAGAGCCTTTGCCCTCTCTGCTGAGTATGAAGATCATTTCAGATATTTTAATTGCATTTTCAGTCTGTCAGTAGTATCTGACCTGGATTATTGCTCAGCTCACACTTCAAAAAAATATGTTCAGAAGTTTTTAAGTAATAATTTCTCTCATGTTTCACAGGGTTCTTACAGGATTTCCTGTTTCTTCTTTAATCTAGCCCATTCACATCATCTTAGATAATGAGCATGCCCTGGCTAGACAAGAGAATCTTGATAGATGTTGAAGTACATATCACAGCTAACATTGCTCCATTGGAAGGAGCATCACATAGATATAAAGCAAATAAGCAGAGAAATATAAAAAACACATAAGTACCAAAAGGTGATAAAGAAAATGAAAGTGAGTAAAACCAATGACCCAGAAAGTAAAAAGTATGTTGTTGTCATCCTCTTTAATTTTGCATTTCCATGTGGAAGGAGCTGGTTGTCTGGGATTGGCTCCTAGCAGCCAGCTGTCCACATCCCAAACCCCACCAACACAGCTGCCACTAATTGGCACCCTCGGCATTCAGTCACAGCACACAAGTTGTGGGTTGAATGGCTTGTTGAGTTTGCAGAATGGACTGACCTCTTTTTCACCCCAAGGAAGCATCCTCCAGGTCAGGGTGGAAGCCTAGTGCAGACAAGGCTTGCTCAGCTGCTCTCTCTGCCATCACAAAGCACAGTTGCCTTCATCCCCATCACTGAGAAAGGTGGCTTTGCCATCTTGTCACTGGGATTCAGTGCAGGGGCTGAGTATGACCCACTGATGTTACTGCAAGCTTTGGCATATTTTTACAGTGCAGCATAAAGTTTACAAGAGGGTCCTGATCTGAATAGCTCACTGACATAACTATGTATTACCTTGCATTATACAGGCAGTTTTCCAGTAGTTTAAAAGAGAGCTCTCCTCTGAGGAAAGTCCTCAGTCACTTTTAATTGCTGAATTGGTCCAACTCTCCAAATTGCATATTTTCACGACAGAGAACACCTGCACCATAACACTGATTTTTTTTGGACATTTTACAATTCCATGTCATAGAAGCCTATTTAATTTTGAAGCAATGTGTTTACGTTGCAACTACATTCCCCAGCATAGGAGAGGAAAACAAAAACTAATTAAACCCACAGAAAACCTTAATTAACCTCTGTTGTGTTTTGTGGGGGTTTTGGTTGGTTGGCTTTTTGTACACCTTACTGAACAAACTGATAAGTATTTATTTTTATTATATTAGAAAAATGTTTTTAAAGACTATTTTTTTCTCCATTAACAGTCCAGTATACCTGTATTCTTCTGATCAAACATTTGGTGCTAAGAAAACACTGCAACCTGCTCTGGCAAAAGCTTCAGAGATACTATTCAATCATAAAGAGATAAAATAATACAGTTATATGAAGTGCCTTGAGACAAGAGGATGGTGATTTTATTTCTGACCTATGAATGATTTCCAGAACAAAAACTCTACAGAAGATCACGTTTATGCAATATTTAACACACCCAGTGGCCTTCCTGAATTTCAAGACCAACTGTTCTGTTTCTTTCAAATGATGCATAAATGGAGTTAAATTACTCTCACTTAAGTGTGATTCAATGCAAATAGCATCAAGCATGAGAAGGGACTATCATAAATGGTTTGACCCAGCAAACATCTCATGGGCTGTTCTGCTGTTCGGCAAAGCCCGAACTGAAGACAGCTAAGACACAATAAAAGAGTATGTATGTCCAAAGACCCAGATGGCCCAGCTGTAAAAATACATTCCCAACTCTAGCACCTGCATTTTGCAGCCACCAGCTGCCAGTCCACGTGTGACCATAAGTGCTGGCTGTGGAATGGTCAGAGGTAGAGGTCAAACAGAAGTCCTTCTGCTACTCAAAAGAGTGATGCCAAAGCTAAGCATGGAGTAACAGATTTTCATAAAGAGAGCGTTGTCCTATTTATTATCAGTGTATATATAAATCCACATACTCACGAAGCCAAGATCCTACTTTTTGCAGAGCAAGACTCATTTCCAAGAGCAAGTGCCAGTTTAAAAAAAAATAAAAATAAAACAATTACACTTCATAAATACACATGTCCATTTGGTGATATATCTTTGTACCTCATAAACATATGACCAGTTTGTATTGGTTTTGCCTGCTAAAGGCATCTACAAGCAACTGAACTAGTGATCTCAATCTGAAAAATACACCTTATCCCAAGTCTTATGGCTTTCATCTGCAGCAGAAAGGAAAATGTATGGAAGAAAGAAAGATCACACATAACTTGACTGAGCACACAACAGCCACCAGAGTGCTGCTTAACAGCAGAACTGCGGTAGACAAAGCCAAAGAGGAGTAAACAAGAGTTAGTCTTTTTGGAATGATCAAATTTCTTGGGTTTTTACATGTAAAAACACATGCACAACCCATATATCTAGGTGTAAATTTCTACCTGCTGTGAATAAAAGACAGCAGCAAATTTATCCTACAAGACACAAGCAGATGTTAAAAGTTGAAAATTGGGCTCATTCTTTTTAAAGACGGGAGATACTGGGACACCCTCAACACTGAGTTTGGAATATTTTCAGTTCTACCTCATCACCTCCAGTCTTACTCTCAGTTATAGTCCAAACTTTACTGGCATTGTTCCTTATGTAAGAAAAATGGCCCAAATGAGGTAACAGAAAACAGAAGGAAAATGCACAGATGTTTATAATCCGATATTACAAATAACTGCCTCAAATTCTTTATAGAAACGTTGGTTCAATCATTATATCATGTTCCATATTTAATATTACATTAGCACTGCAAGAGAAAGTTATGGAAAATTAAATTTTGTTTCAATTTGACACTTTGCATTATGACAGCATTGCTCCAGAGGAATTTTGCCTCAAAAAATTAGAAAAGTCACACAAAAGAGATTAAATATTCAGCAGGGGCCACAGCTGTACCTGAGAAACTTCAGGCTCCTGAAGATTTCAGTCTACTCTCACTATGATCCAACATTTTTTTTCTGATTGAAACTATGTCTACTGAAACTACATCCCATTTAAAAATCAAACAGGAAAAGAAAGTTGAAGACCATGTTAACTGGAGTCAGCTGATAGACTTGAAAAGGCTGGTATCCCGTTGTGCAGCCTGAAATATCTGCAGCTTCCAGCAGATCCTCTCATTCCAGTGTAATCACTTATACAGTGTTCAGAAAATTGGATGGAATACTTCAGTGGATCCTATCTTCTCAGAAGACTACATTTATTCCTTCTTGCAATATAAGCATTATTACTCTCCAGCTCTGAGCAATTATGGGATAAATTTAATCTGTTGAAAATCTAGTGTGACCTTTAAGTATGAGAAGAATCAGACCCTCAAGGCAGAGTTGGGTTCTAAAACTGGACAAATGAGGGAGGCAAAAACGTCTTCTTACACAGAAGAAGAGAAGACCCCTTACTTTTTATTTCAGGAAATTTATTATCCCTTTTAGTGTCTGAAATTCCCAGTTTTATAAAACAAATAAATAAATAAAAAAATAAATTAAAAAAATCAGTAAAACTTACTTCCTATGGGACTCAAGACTCTCAAGTTGGGAGTACTGGTATAGTTATTAATTGCTTATGAATTCTACTAATATCAGGATACTATTACATAAGCACCCTCACATTAATTCTATTAAACTTTTTGAGTTTTTTTTATTAACGTATATAAATCATCATAATGCCAGAAAAAGTTGAAAATTGGGTTAAGCTAGAAACAGTTCTTCATTAGGGGGTTCAGAAAACAGTACTTTAGATAGTGTGTGAATTCTACTCAGGAACATAAGAACCAATAATCATGTGGCAAAACTTCTTCACAGGGCAGTGATTCCATATGGTATATAGTAAAAGAGACCATAAGACTTTTACTAAATTGTATAGGTACACCCCATATCTATGAGTTGTTCATCCTGATGCATCTACAAGAATATAGTGCCAAGCTAGCATAACTAAGACAGTAGTGATACTCTTCTTCCTGTCAGCATTAGGAATTTAATGGAAGGGCACCAAAAAAATTAACATTTGAGGTGTTATGAAAACCTCTCCTTTTGTTTTTTTTTTCAATCCCCTAACTTTAGTTCTAATGTAGAAAACACACCAAAAAGTTATTAGATCGACACCTGGTCATGACAAAAAAAGGCCATGAACACAGTAGAAGTTCTGTCCTTTGTATCAACCAAATCTCTTAGTCCACAGTCTAACCTGGCAAGATTTGCTGTGTAGAGAAGTGAACGGTGAGGCATCTGTGTAAATGTAATTTCTTTTCTGCAAATGCTAATTGCTTTATCTTATCAAATATTTGCCTGTTCAGACCCTTTAACTTTATTTCCCATCCCTTTATTGAAAGGAAAGGGTTGTGGGTTGATTTGTAGATCAGCAGTTACACAACTGCAAGTAAGAAACAACAGCAGTAAGTGGAACTGTGGGGAAAAAGAAGGAAAAAAGAAAGAGGAAAAGACACATGACACTAAGAATTGTTATACCTAAAGAATTAAAAAATTCAGCACTTGGAGAACTCAAGCAAATTGTTGGACAGCAACACTGATGAGTGTCTGATCTGGTTACTCCACCTGCTTCACCTAGAGAGAAACCTCATTTCAATTAGAGCATTACAATTATTTACACAGCTTTCTTAGCATCTAAACCAGCCTTTATTTATTCAGTGTGCTCTCTCCAGTACTACTGAAGATTCACTATGTAGCTTAGTAATCTCTACTAATGAACATCTATCCTTTTGCATCCTACGGGGAAAAAGCAGGGAATCAGAAAGTACTTAGTCCCTGAAGCCAAGCACTGCTGCTTTTTTGGTAACTCAATACGCACAAGACCGTTTTTTCCATAGTGTCCAAACATGAACTAACATTTATCTAGATGCTTCTAATCTCAAATGCTCCCACAAATTGTAGGAGCAACCATACCAAGTTTTAAAACCTACACAATTTCCTTGCCATGCTAATAAATTTCTTTTTCTTGTGCAATTCCTCTGGTTCATGCAAGTTGTTTCCATGCTGAAACAGCTGCATAGGGAATTTTCTGGAACATGCTGCTCCACAAGCATTTAAGCATTCCCCTTCTCCTGTAATTCTTTCACAATGACAGGTCTTCCTTTAAAGTAAAAGGCAGGACTTGTTTCTGCTTCTCTTCCTATCTATTTGTATCCTATGATAGCATTATAATGGCCCACTGACTAAGGGGTACAAAACTTTAGCAACAGAGCCAATGGTTTGTGGATTCTGTGGTACACAAACACTAGGTTTTAGGCTTCTTGACTTCTTTAGAAATTCAGGATCAGAGAAGAAACATGGTTGGAAGGGGAAGGAAGCATCCTTCACTTCAACAGCCAAAACTGCTGGAAAAATAGGGACATACAAACACATAGTCCTTACCTTACGAAAATAAGTGAAAAAACCTTATTTTATATGTTTGTACTATAACGACTGCAACAAGGCTGCTTCAACTATTAAAATCACAAAATCCTTCATTGTTGCATTAACCTGGGGATGTCCATTAAAGACTTTCTGCGAACTCAGATATGATCCCTTCTGATCAAAGGAAAATGTATTTCCTCTTCTCTTTCTCTGGCCCCTTTTTCTCCCCAGAATCCCCTTTATATGAAGATCTGGCATCAGCCAGCTGCTGGTGCTGTATACTCATGACAGAAAATCAGCAGGGAGAGGAAAAAAGAGGGAGTGGGGTGAGAAGAAGAGGAAGGCATCCCCTTTGCACTTTTTCCCTTTAGGAAAGTGATTTTCCTCTTGGCCTTAATTCCAATTGCAGAACACTAGGGATGCACCTAATCTACCATTCTGTTGCTAAAAGTATGAAATGATCATAGAAGTGTGGCTGAAATGAACAGTGATGAATCATCATTTTGTCAAAAAGGCTTAGTATGTCCAGAACCAATGACTTTTACAAGGAAGGAGGAAAAAAAGTACGAAAATCATTCCATCAGCTGAGGTGATTTTTTTTCCTTCCCTTTAAATGAAAGACCCAGCCAAACAAGATGTATTCTGTGTCATGGTTTGTCACTCATGACCAGCAGCTAGTGATCAAGAAAACCTTATGGCTTTAAACCTGCTTCCCTGTAAAGAAGAATCCCAACTTTCGCCCCAGTGTGCTGCAAACCTGAAACAATCAAAAAGAGCCTTGAGAGGTGGGCAAGTAAAGGAACATGCAATAGCTGAAACTGAACATTTGTCCAAAAAAAGGATAAAAATAAAATTGGAGAAATGTTTATGCTTTATGTTAATATTTAAATCAAGGTTCCTTTTGTGATGGTCATCTATTATTTTTCTATTTTCATGATACTTCTGACAGACATGTTTAGCCCCCACAGACCTTTCCTTATGTGTGAAAACAAGCAAGAAACAAGCCACCAACAAAACCACTTCTGTAAGTCTCCAGCCATCGGCTAATTTGATCTTAGCAGAGAAAGAGCCTGTCTCTCAAGGCTGAGCAGCACAACCATCTGCTCAGGTTGAGTGACGAGCTAACTGAGCTCAGCAGCAGGCAGCCATACGGTTATTTAACTCTGCCTTGACCACCAGCAGGAGGTCCAGCACACTACAAAGGTTCAAAGGTGACAGGAGGACTAACACCTGGACCAGGCAGTCAGCTGGAAACATTTCCACTTGAGAAGGGCAGAGAAAGGAGGGTTTAGAAACTAAATATCTCTGAAGGAGGAAACTGCATTTGAGCCCCTTCTGCCTCACCCCATCCCCAGCTACACAGCCTTTTCCCTTTGGCTGGCATTCACTTCAGAGGGCGAGGAGGGAGCCGTGTCACAGAGGATAAAGGGAGATCATATAGCACCCAGGGGCAGATCAAGTGGATGCTTACCAAGGGCCCCTGATTAGGAAAGCTGCTTGAAGACTTGACTCAGATGACCTCTGTAGGGAAGGTCATCAGGCAGGTACACATTAAGGTGATGAATGCATATGGTACTTGCCTGCTATGAAAATGCTTCCGGAACAGACCTTTCTCCAAAGGTCACAAACTTACTTATTTCATGAATACCATTAAGTATTGCTTTTTCCATCTCTTACTGGCATATGACTCCCAGGCCAGGTGTAGGCCATCACCACTCTACAGCAGACGATTTGCTCAGCCATAGACATGCAAGTATTCACATTCACTAAACCAGACAATGAAGATTCCTGTGTCACAGAAGGAAGGAGAAGCACTGCAGAGTGTTAGAGTTAAATCACTTACCCCCACAAAAGACAAAGCTGTCTGAAAACTATTTTTAAATTTACTATGAAAATGCTGGTAAGAATGCATGGGAGTTTGTTTTTAAATAATAAATCTCTCTGACCACACAAAACCCAATAAAATAATAGTTGTAATACTTCTAACAGAATGTTTGTCATCCAAATTTATCTGACTAGATAAAATGGCTAACCAAATCATCTCCAGAGACATTAATGTGTAACACACCTGGTTTATGTAAAGCTGGTTTTAAGTATTTTGATGATCAGCAGCACCATTCTATGCAATCTGCCTGATGTATTTGCTCAACCCACAAAAAAAGTGGAGTTGTTCCTTCAGCTGTTCTGCTTAAATATCATATCCCCAGTTGTTTGAGGTGATACCGTCACATTCCATGATACAGTAAATCTGGCCTCAGCGCACTTGATGCTGCATCTGCAATGTTCTGTGTATGTCACTTTAACTAGAGGCTGGAGGAAGCATCATCTCTTCTAGTTAGCTGCATAAACTTGGCACTAGCCCCTTAGCATAAGCTGTAACAAATTCAGTAGAATTTATGCTCAGCCTTGATTCAAATCAAATAGGCACTGCAAAATAATCCAGTTTAACAGACACGAGCATTAATGGACACTGAACCATAACACCACTATGTTTTCTTAAGCCATTACTCTTTCTACCAAGACTTAGTGGAAGTGCCACCACCTGCCCAAATGCACTTGTATAGGGCTTGAAAAGCTATGGTAAGACTATTTATTCCTTCCAGGTCACTTGAAAGTCATTCTGAAGCGGAGAATACATCCAGACCTGGCATATCTAAGAACAGGAAAAGATGCTAGATTAAATGCCAAACTTAATGAAGAGATTCTGCTTCTTAAGGAATATGAATTAATTTCTTAGACATGATTTTTTTTTTTCCTAATGATAAGCTAATGAGAAATAAAGTTAACCAAGATGAATGAATGTTACAACAAATACTGAAGGAGAAGACTTCTAATTTCTGTCAATATCAGGCATTCACAGACCAGTTCAGGCAATGCCCATGCCTCAAAATCCTGACTGAATCGAAACCTTTTTTCTCCTACTGGATTCAGGAGGTTGATGGAATATTTTACTAGATCACCCTTTGGGAAGTTTTGCATTTTTTTTAAAATGTTTGCCCAAGTTGTAGCATTTCCATTATTACTGCACCTTGCTTTTCCAGTGAACATTTAGGGAATGCCACCATCAGACTGCACTTCATAAAGGCTGTCAATCCCACTGCCATCCAACCACTGAGCCACTGAGGTGCATTTGCTTATTACTTTGAAGAGCTAGTAATCATCACATAGACATAGATCTTCAGAGATTTAAGCAAAGCGAGTCAGTGTGTTAATTATATGCTAAGGGAGTACACACAAGAAATGGAAAGTAGTAGTTTATTGCTTTCCCAACTTTCCCAGGTAATTAGAGCAGCTTCTGGAGATACATGGCACTGTACCAGAATCTATCATCACAATGGGCTTCACTGTAAAATGCACAGAATTAATTTTTTAATGAAAATCCTCTACTGAGTGTCAGAGCCAAATTCACCTGATAAATGTCACTGAGCAACGTCATTACTGGCTCATCAATGCAGGGTGTTCAAAGCAGATGGTAGAGCAATGCATCTTCAGCACTACAGCCTGTTAATATCAGCCACCTCCCATAAAAAAATTACAATTGGCCCCCTGTCAGTCAAACATGACAGTACTTTGGATTTCTCCCTCATGATATTCTTTAGCCTTGAGGCAGCTATGACAGGCGCCTTATTAAATTCCAAAAATAAAATGTAGCACAAGAAGGCAGTGCATTCCAATGAGACAGCAGACTTGTTAAAATGCAACATGCATAAAACTTACTTCATTTCGTTTTAGCTATCATCAGTTTCATCTTTTGAAAAACCCAAATAGCAACTTTCGAAATGTGGTGTTTGTTGTATGTAAATTAAAACAACATGACATGCCTTATATTTTAAAATCCATTAAAAGGCTTAGAGGTTGCACAGATATTTCAGTTATTTTCATGAAAATAAAAGCTAGAATTTCTATTCCCTGTCCTGTGTTCAGTGCTTGAGTTCCATTATTACTGATTGCAATCTGCACAGGAGACCTGGAAGCTAACTATCCTGTTGTACATCCTTAGGAACACCGCTAAGTCAGGAAGACTGTTGTCCAAGCACAGGGACTGTTCTATACATACCATGTTCTTCAACCATATAAAACAGGAAAACAAAGCTAATCCCATTTAAAAATCTTCCAAATTGAACGGAAAGACTGTTGAGAAAGCACAGTTAAAGCACTCACAGCTAAAGACACCATTTAATGTTTTACTTTCAAATTTAACTGCACCCTGTAATATATACAAATTAGGATATGGGTCAGAATTATCAAGGCATATTAGGGCAGCTTCCACTGTACCACATTAAATTCAAATCTGTACATCATATAAGTTGGTTTTAAATTTCCTAACATAAGGTGGAATCCCGGGTGTCACAAAATTAATGAGATTTTGCATCCAGGTTCCACAAAATCATGCATAAATATATATAAAAAAAATATGTCTACTTATTAAATAACACATGAGACTATAAGGAAGGTGTACTGCCTGAATGCTCATAATAATAAACACAAGAGCAGTAAGAGAATTCCACCAGAAATTTAGTGTGTTTTCAAGTTGATCAAGTCATGCATTTGTGGAAATGTTTGTAGGATTCAGGTTGAAGCTGGGACATCCTCACTTGGGAGAGTTTGTTTACTTCCCAGGCCTTATTAAAGCCACATTCCTCTGCAAATATCCAGAAAAAACTCATACATACCTAATTAAACCTCCTCCACCATCATTTTCTGTACCTTAATATTCCAAACTCAAAAAAAAGGCATGGTATTCACGCCAAGGTCACATCTTGCTTCCTTCTTCAAAACCGTGGACAAACATTCCTGTAGTGAACACAGTCTCTATTCTAGTTTGGGCCATGCTTGATTTTTAAAGTCAAGTGGTGTTTAGATGGTCATGAACTTAATGACAAGGGACTCTATTCATTCCCAGGCTTTTGTGTGTCCTCTACAAACAGCTTCCTCATATCTGCAACACACTGTATCTCCCTTTTCCTGCTGCTTTGCCTCCTAGACATTAACTACTGTGGCTTTGGAAAATACATGCCAAAATCTTCTTTCACTTTTGAAATAAAATGGGACTGATTTAAAACAAATGCTTTCATTTTGACAACGTATTTGCACAAACAAACCGTGTCAATGTTGATGTGGCAATAACAGAGCAAGACAACCGAGTTCTGCACTTCCCAGAAACTGCCCCCAAAATGTCAGCAATTGCAACTCTTGCCAACATGTTATGAAAATGAAATAGCAGTGGGTTCATCTTTTTCAGTGCTAGGCTTTTATGTCTCCTCTCCATGTACAGTAGTTGGTTTCAAATGCCGAGTGTACCCTCATGTGAATCCTATTTTAGGAACTGTAACTAAAGTGTTACATGATGCATAGAATGACATTTTCTATTGCCAAAAGCATTCTCAAGAAGCAAAACAGAGCAGGAGGAGGGGAAAAGGGAATCTATTCCCACAAGGCCTAAATGTTGTTATCTCTAACTGCCAAACACGACACCTTGCTGCCACTTCAAAGCATTTCTTTAGTTCCTTCTAAGACGCTACTTTCATTTAGTCCTGAAGTAAATGCTGCTTATCCCAAATTCTACTTAACCTGTGTATGCTTAACACCTTGAGAGGCTATGCCAATAGCAAACCATAAGGCAATACATACTCCATCACTAATAAATATATATATACACACACATGCGCATCTCACAGAATCACAGTAAAAAATCAATTGCAAGGCCTTCTGGAGGTGAGCTGGTGAGATCCTCTTCTCAAGAGGGATAACTTCAAAGTAGGGCAGTTTTGCTCATGATCTTTTCCAGTTGAGTTTTGACTAACCCAGGAACAGAGATTCCACCACCCCTCCGAGCATCAGTGCCCATGCCACAGAACACTATTTTCCCTTACCTAGCTGAAACGGTCCTTGCTGCAACCAATGGCCATTGCCTCCAGCCCTTTTGCTGCACACCTCAAAGGACTGTAGGACTGCCTTTTCTGCAGTCAAAGACAACAATTAGAGTCCCCCTTAGTCTTCTCCCTCGAGGATGAGCAGCAGTGGATATTAATTTCTCCCTCAGCCTGCTCCCTATACTCTTGCTCTGTGGCCTAGTATGTGCTTAAGCTTCACTGAAACAGAAGCCCATCATGTATATACATACACACACACTCATAAAGAGTGTTGAGAGCATCAAAAGAGAACTTAAACGAAAATGCTTATGTTTAAAATATTAGGTAAAAACCCTCTACAGATTACTCCACAGTATATGACAGGCCTTTGTAAAATAACTGTATTTATCATAAGATCTCCTGGCAATAAAAGGAAGACAGCACAGCAGTATGTGAAGACTTTACATTAAATGTATCCCTCCTTAAAAACATACTGGTTACAACCCGCATTCAGATGAGAGCAAATCAGCAATCTAAATGTATAGTCTTTTCCCAACGCTACTTTTGCTTGGCTAGTAACATTTGTATTAAGGCCAAAAGAACCTCTGGATAAAAATTAGATATTACTGTTCATTTTTATAACACAAAAACATGAAAGATACCACAGTTGCCTGATGAGGCTGTTTAAACTAGAGTAGTTTGAAGGACTTACTCAACTGATCATGTTGAAGGATCATCTGCAAAGGATTTGGCAGATATGACTTATCTAAACCACTCAGTTTTGCTGGAATATTGTACTGTAAGCTTTAAAGTCACCTACAGTTGCTTTGCAGCTTTAGCAAGTCTCCCAGCACCAAGCCAACAATGACTCATCATTTGGGAGCCATAATAATACAGCTTTCCTCCAGGAAATCATTCATATTCCTTTGTGCTCCATAAGTCTTTTGAATAGCGTATTGCAGAAGCCTTGTATAATCATGTTTTGCTTCACAACACTTTGGTTTTCAGTAACTTTGAAGATTTTTGTTTGTTTCTCAGCAATAAAGTACCTGGTTTTAATTAGCTGTCACACCAGCATTGTCTTTTGCTTTTATACACCCACATCATGCTACATATAAGATCTGGTTTTTAACATAGATAATAAGTGGGATGGATTTGTCTAATGGGAAAAAAGAAAGGCACAAGTCTGACATAAATTGTCACAGAAATCATTTGACATTCACTCTTTTCCGAGGAAAAGGACAAAAGCCAAAACCATTAATCTCTTGTATATGTGAATACAAGCAAAAGAACATTTTAAATGTAAAGATTCGCTGTTACGGAGGCAGTGACATACTAATGAGATGCTGTAACTTAAGTGTGAAACTAGCAGCGTCAAAAGCTGCTAAACCTCTGACCAGACTCAAAACTACAATTATCATCATCCTGAACAGACAGATATGTGAGCCAAGAGATCAAGCTGGGAAAAGTTTCTCATTTCCTTTTTCTCTTCAATTGGCTAAAATAGTATAAAATATCACACAACATGTATGCAACATTTGCCTGCTTTATCTTTCTAAAATGTATGGAAAATCCCATTGTAGAACCATGTTCATGCCTACAAGGTAGAGAAAGAGACGGAATTGCACATTTCATGAAGAGAGGCACAGAGAAGGGGATTTATCCCAAAATAATATCAAAACTAAGAACTGAAATTAGACCTCCTGTCTAATACTCCAGTGTCTTAACCTCAAGATCCTTATTCTTCTCCAAATAGATTCTCCAGCTACTAAACATTCCAGCAGCTAACTGGATTACCACATCAGTAATCAATCACATTTATAACATATTAAATTTACTTTGAAACTTGTTGGCTAACTTCAATCTACAGGGACAAGATCAAATAAAAATTCCTAATACATTGTGTGGAGCACTGTATTTTGGTTTTTTTTGTAGTTAGAAAGTGGCAAATTGCATTTGATTTCTTGCTTTGACAGGTTATTTGGCCTATTAATAAAACAGAAACATTATGCTGCTTAAAGTCATGATCTTATTTTCCCCAACTTTATCGTGAAGCAGTTTTTGAAAAGGAAATAGGGCATTCTTGTTAGCTTACTAATTTTGATACTTGGTTTTTTTTTCCCTACTTACGTGGAATTTACTACAATAATTCACCAGACCAAAACCACTATCAGAAAGACAACCTTTACCCCAAAATACAACAGTTATCATTCTTATTTCTCATTCCAATTTCTAATCACAAATGCCACAATGGTTAAAATTGCAGTTCGGTTTCATAACTAAAAAGGGTTACATGCAATTAAGTACAGCCTTGTTTCTACGATAAGGGGTCTTCAACTGCCTATCAAAACCACATATGAATAATGAATGAGAAATTAAGCAGAACGGCATACTGGGGAGCCAGTACTATTTGGAAAACCAGGTACTGGAACTGAAACCTCACGCTCAGTAGCCACGTAGTAAAAGTCCAACAGTTAGTAAGACCAACCCCTGTGTCCACAGAGTTCCCAGGACTAAAGGTGACCTGCCCTGACCTCCAGCAAAAATGCTGTAGTAGACTCAGTGCATCACTAGGAGAACCCCTGCTAACCCTCCACATCATCTGCCCAGATTTGTGGGTCCCCACGAAAAGGTTTCGCCCTTACAGAAGTGCAGTGTCCACCTGTAATCACACAACATTATCTATTTTCCCAGGAGTGCCTTGTATCATATAAAATACTTGTTAAAACCTCATTATGAGCTTTGAGAAAATACTAGCACTGTATCAGTATGTACTCCTTTAGTGACACAGAAAAAAAATGTTCTTTCCTATTTGTTTTATGAAATACACAAGTTTATATCTTCACCAATTGATTTTCATTAATCAGTAATGTAATCCTTATAGAACAAAAACATTTTGCTTTTTTGCCGCTTTGTGTTTTTTAATTCTAAATCAAACATGCAGATACTTATTGAATGGATTAACAACATTTTTTAACTACCAAACCAAGAAAAAAAAAAAAAATTGGTATTTAATAACTGTCATGGTTTAAACCCAGTCAGGTAACTAGTTCACTCACTTCCCCCCCTTTCTTGCCCTCCCCCTGCTCTCGGAGGGACGGAGAGGAGAATCGAAAAGAATGCAACTCCCACGGGTTGAGATAAGAACAGTTTAGTAACTAAGGTATAACACAAATCACTACTGCTACCATCAATAATAATAATGATAAAGGAAATAACAAGGGAAGAGAATACATCATCTCACCACCAGCCGACTGATAACTCGCCCCCCCCAGCCTGACCAAGCTCCGACCGATACCTCCTCCAACCCTGCAGTCTCCCAGCCCTTCCGGCTAACTCCCAGTTACATCCCAGGCATGACGTGCTGTGGTATGGAATACCTCTTTGGTCAGTTTGGGTCAGGTGTCCTGTCCCTGCTTCCCCCCGGCCTCCCCTCCTCCCTGGCAGAGCATGAGGCTCACAAAGTCCTTGGCCAAACCAAAACATCGCTATCAGTTCTGTTCCCAGGCCGAAAGTCAAAACACTGCACTGCACCAGCTACCAAGAAGGAGAAACATGACTGCTACTGCTGAACCCAGGACAATAACTTACAACAAGGTCTCGTAAAATGTAAGCATCTGTCTCCAAAGATGTGAGCCTGCACTGTTAAAAGGCTCTGGACACGACTTTAACAAGATGAAACAGCTAAAACCTGGGATGACTCTGTTGTTTATACCTATGCTGATATCACACAACTAAACATTTGGATAGCCTGGTCAAACCATTCCCTACAGTTTACAAGGAATGCTTAGTGTTGACATGAATAGAATCTTTCCCATACTATGTGAATGTTGTCCACTCCATGTATGTGCATTGTCCATTTCAAGCACAGCTCTTCAGAAAAATTCTTCCTATGTATTTAGCCCAACTCACCTACTATATGCCTTTCAGTCATATACACATTATCTTATCCTGAAGTAACTGCTTGAGCAAAAAGGATCTCACTGCCAACAAACTAATATAAGGGGTCCTTTCCTACATTACTGTTTAGGATTATCAGACTGCTTTCTAACAGGGTCCTAATTTCACTTCATTTTATCATGAGCAACCCCAAGGGTTCCCTAGATGGTAACATGGAAAGAGCCCCTGAGGGTAGAAAAAGAATGAGAGGGTCAGGTTTGATTTCAACTGGCAGCATTAGCTGTTGCTTCCCAGTGAATTCTGACATGGTACCCAAATGAAGGATGAATGCTTTTCAAAGTAAGCACAGACAAAGCAATATTAAATATTTAATTTCCAGAGGCAAAGGGCAAAGTCCCAAAGCTCTAGGGAAGCTAATGGACCTCAAGCTAGATAAGCTGATTTTAAGTGGTAAATACCCGTGCAGAAGCTACAGCAAATTCAAAGGTTTTATCAAGGGGTAAAAAAAAAAAAAAAAGGTACTTTAAGAAATTCTATCCACGTACAGATATTTGAGATTATATGAAATTATCAAATATGAAAATCAGTCATCCTTTAGTCTCTCAAGTCAGGGTGGATTAACAGCACTAAGCTTACAGGACTAATTTCAGCATACTCTGGAGTATTATGCTATTGTCATTCGTGTCAAATAGGACTAAAGATTTTACATACACTTCACAGTTTTAAGAAAACTAGACAGCCAATTAGTTTTATTTAAAAGCCTCCACAGGAACAGTGAAAGGAGAACTTCAGTCTTCTACCAGTGAACTTCCCTCAGATTGGTGGTGGTTTCCCTGTTTTTCTCCCATTTAATGTGCACACAGACACATAGATCTGTATTTTCTCCTTTTTGGTATCAAATAAATACCCATAAAGATTAACGTTTTAGGTCATTGCTGGTGTAGTGACACCACCATCATCGGTCAGAGATTCAGTTCAATGGAAACTTACGATGTGCTTTGCACAGCACCTACCACCCACTGTCAGCTTTGGAATTTCAACTAAGATTTGAACAGTTTTGTTAGGTCATGTCTCTGAA
Source organism: Pezoporus occidentalis (assembly GCF_034315485.1). Classification (NCBI taxonomy): domain Eukaryota; kingdom Metazoa; phylum Chordata; class Aves; order Psittaciformes; family Psittacidae; genus Pezoporus; species Pezoporus occidentalis. The sequence goes on along the minus strand of NW_026916093.1, from coordinate 1,429,785 downwards.
TAAAGCCAGAGATTCGGAGTATCTCTATGGGTAACCTGACAGTGCATGGGAAGCAAGCTCTGCAACACAAGAGTGCTGGTAGAAACTCTCCTGTAAGAAGTATAGTGGAAATTCTGAGAATAATAAAACAAAACTTGGTTTAAATGCATGTTCCACAAACAAAAATCGTAAGAACAAAGTGAATACTTTCAGCCAATGCCACATTTTCATCTTACTCCTATTTCCCACTTTTCCTTAAAAAACATCTAGATGGAAACTTAATTCAGAGTTACCACCAGAGAGCTTAAAGGTAAGAGAAGGCTTCAGACTCTTCTTGCCACTGCTGCCTTCATGGGACTGACTGCCTGCCTGGCCAGGCTTGCCCACTGGAGACAGCAGAGCTGAGAAAATGCCTTGCTGTCTCCAGATTAATCATGTGTGATATTCAGAAAGTGAAGGCAGATGCTACTTTTATCCAGCTGAGGACTGCTGAGGTAACCATTATTTATCATATTTTGATATTTATACTTTATCAAATAATTTTTTCCCTGTTATGACAGGAACTAACTTATCATTTTCCATATGGCCAGAAAGGTGTTAGACCTTCACTAATTACAGATAAAGCTATATTAATGGCTGCTGAGCAACAACATCATCTGTGATGCTGAACAGCAGCCTATATGCCATTAAGTCTTCCCTCCCATGGCAGGTGGCTAAATAGCAGCTTTCAGTAAACAAGCTTCTGTGCACTAAAATACTAGAAGTTGTGTAGAGAGAAGAATGCTCATAATCTTTCACAGAGCTCATATTATGTGCTTATTTTATGCCTAAAAAGCTTGTATGTCTGTCACAGTCATATTAAGAATCTATTGCCCCTTTACAAAACTTTCTTCTATCTTATACCATCATAGCTAGAACAGCACTTCTACATATTCTTGTAACAACAAAGACAACATTACAGCTGGCCCATAACATCAATGCCCAATCATCATTTGTGCCAGAAGAAGAAACACTGAAGTATAAATATTAAGATGAGTGCAGACCCTTCGACAGATGATACACAAAAAGGACACACAGCTGCTAAGACAGAGAAAGTCTGTTTGCATTTCTGCATAAGCTTTAAGAGGACTTTTCAAGCCTTTTCCACTTCCCTCTCCATTTCTTCCTTGCAGGCTCTGCCCTGTGATCACACTCCTTACTGTCAGAGTCCAGACAGGTATTTCTCCAAAGCCCACTAATTTCCCCCAAAAGCACAACGCTGGGTGAGAAGAGACCTCCACAACATCCAGGAACCTCAAGCACCAGCAACCCATGTGCTTGCCTGGCTGCTGGAACTGAGAAGAAGAGCTGCATGATACGAACCACTGGAATTTACAGGCATCTGTTTTAACCCATCCTTAGACAACAGCTCCCTGGTATCGTGGAAATTGATTGCACTGCTAATAGGACGATCGAGTTTCTTCCAAAAGTAACTGGTTTGCCAGTTAACCAGCAAAGCACAATGCAACTAGCGCGCTCTTATACTGATGCTCACCCTGGCAGACACAGGAGCTGTCATTAAGGTCTTCACTCAAATAAAAAGGAGTGTAGCAACAAAGGAAAATCATTTTCACCATTTATTCCTTGTGCTGCAGGCTGCTCCCACCAAACACTGTTCAGAGTTACTCTGAGCGCAACACATGTCATGGCACTAGCTAACAACTGACTTAAAACTCGGAACTGTGTTATATTCTGGAAATTGCTCTGGAATTTTCTTCAATGTTTACCTTGCCAAAGATTTAAAATGTTCTCCATAGTGGGATTTAGGAAATCATTACTTCAGGGCATTCACCTACCTTCAGCAAGCCTTCAAGATCTTCTTGACAGCAACAGACAAACAGGACATACATCTGGTACCACATGAGTGGCGAGTGGCTGTATCTTCTTCCATGTGCCTGCATCACTGTGCCTAAGAAGGGCAGCTCTGAGTAGTCAGGCTCCCTTTCACTTAATGGGTGGATGCCTGTATAGGAATGGGAGTCAGGGAGAGATACAGCTTTTCTTCAAATTGGAGCTGTCTTATAGGTAATGAGCTGATCAGCAGAGGAGCCAGGTCAGCTGTTCTGACACAGAGAAACTATCAAGGCAAAAGTTATTTCCCCAAAGCCTAATTATTTCCCTAAAGCCTAATCCTAACTGCCGTTGCTAGATCTGGCTTTATCATCTGTAAAACAGTGGTATCATCTTAACTGCTCTTTTGTCTTCACTCACCTCTGGCTTTCAGTCATTAGCCCTAAAGAAGCTACACTGGCTCCCACGCAGTCACATCACTGTATGATCTTCTTGTTAAGAACAATACCAAATTATTTTTCTCTTCCAATGCTTGAGAATGAACAAAGGTCCCAGAAGTACTAAATATTTTTCATTATTAAATTCTACTCTAGCTCTTACCTTTGAGCTCAAATATAATACCAAAATTACAGAGATAATCTATTTTATATGTTATATGGCCACAGTAATTATTCCCCCTACCTCTTTCAAAACATTTTCCATTATAGTTTCAAAGTACATTATTTTAATGATATTTTCTATTCAGAATTATTTTAGCTAAACTTTATTATTTTAAAGTACTCGTGCACAATGTAATGAGATACAAATCTTTGGGCACCTTTCAGTAACAGGGACCCCACAGTTCTATGGCACTCAACGCCCCTGTAGTAAAACGAAGCACCAAATATTCACCAGCAACAGATCGCATGCAAGCTGCAATGCAACGGAACACAAGTTGCATAATTGCACATTAATGAGATGTTCACAAAATAGATACTGATGTGCTCCCTCCTTCCCACCAGTACTACATCCTAGTATCTCTCCAGATGTGTATATTTATTCCACTACAGCAGCAAATATACATCCAGATTGCACCCTATTTAGCTGCAATGAATGCAGCTTCTCTGCTGAATACGACGGTATGCTAGGCATGAAGCGCATTTCAACATTTACATATATAATTTCAACATATGTACAGTAATGCAGAAAAATCCAGCTGTGTCTTTGGGCATTCATGGTTGTTCCATGTCACAGGAACAGCGACAAGTACAGGGACTAAAGGTTATTTCAGGATTTAAACTAGAAAGTGAGCTTCTTATTGCACCAAAACTCCTGCTTCTTTTATTTTGTTCACCTGCACGTGTGTAGTTTTGCCAGCCACAGCCCTGCTGAAGTATTCACCAAAGACCATGCATAGAAATGTATAAGCCTGATCTAAGACAATCTTCATGCTTTTCTTTTTCCATGATCAGTTCTTCCTTTTCTGCCTATGTCAGTATTTTTCTACCCTGGAAACCCATTAGCTCAGATTTACATCTGCTATGGAAAAGAAAGTAGTATTCAAGTATTTAAAAAGTCTGTTAGGATTTGCCTCAAGGAGTCTCAGAGAAACATAAACTAATACAAAATTCATATACCCCAATCTGCACCTTTTAGCTTTGTACAGCCCTATGCATCCAATTCTATCTCTAATATCCTTTTAATATCATTTCCTTGTCTGCCTTCAGCAAGCCTTATAGCATTCACCTTTGTCCTCAGAGAAATCTAGGTTAACATTACATTTGTGTAGCAGGTTCTACATTTTTTATTTTATTGGAAAAGCAGTCTAGCATGAAAAAGTGAAGGCACAACCTTAGAATTACCTGAACCAGTGGAGAGAGATACTTCCAATCGCCAGGGGAAAATCACTTAATACAGTTCAGTCCTCTTATGAGACAATCTATTTGCCAGACAAAGCAATTATTTCATTTGGATAGCCCCTGCACTGCACTATGAACCTGGAGGCTGAAGTAAGTTTAAACATTCACACAGTTGTTTGAGTTTCAAGCAATTAACTAACCTACCAAAATCTGTCATAACCTTACTTTTTCTCATAGGGAAAAAGCAACGTATAAATGTGTAACACACAACATTTAAATTATTTTTTTAAACTGTCTTGTAAATTAAAAAAAAAAAAAAATTAAAAAACATCATACTTATCATAAAATGACAGAAAATCAACCTGAAACCTTAACATACTTTTGTGCAGTATAAAGTCTTTGGCAGATTGCTATGTTCCTCTTTACATAGCTTTCTTCCAACCCTAAGAAGACGCAGCAAAACCCATTTACCTCTAGATGCACAGCCAGTATTTATCTATATTTCAAATGAAGGGTTAGCCACAACGGTACTTGTAGAACTGTATTTTTCTTGAAAAGCACAACATCTAAAGTAATATGTTTCTCTTTCATCCAGAAATGCTTCAGCTGATCGTTTCAGAGAACTGAAGGGCTACACTTCAGAGATATAAATAAATCAGTCTTCACACTAGCTCAGGCCTATGTCCCTCTTAGGTTAATAAAAATGCATAGGTAATTCCAATAGGTTTCTGTGAACATCCTAGATGTTGACCCAAGTTACACACACACTTCCAGAACAAATTTAGGCAAACTAAAGGCTGAAAAAATTGTCAATGCACTTCTGGAAACTCAGGTATGAACACTAGACACCATAACACCTTATGCAAGATGCTCGCTACCCTCTTTCCAAGTCACAAAAAATTATCATGTTCTGATTGTGCATCTTCAGCTAATGCTTCCAAAAGATACAAGCCCAGTTCTTGCACTGGGAGCTACCACGGATCAGCGTTGAAAGAGAAAGCACTGCTTCAAGATGATCTGCTTCAGATACAAACTGCTGCTTGTTAAGGACTTACGCACTTAAATGCATGTGTGTGTGCGTGCGTGCATGGAGGTATACAGTCAAAGAATCAAGTTAGTACATAAAGGAAGCAAATGCAGTATATAAAGATGGCAGAATGACTCAGTAGCAGCCCCAGTATTTATACTCTTTGAAAGAAAACAGAATATAACTTCTTTAAAACTCCCAAACTCTGCAGATTTGATTGCTGGGTCTATTCCCTGTAGAACTTTGCATTTCATTTTGTTATACTGGACACACAGAAGGAAGTACAAATCTAAGTAAAACTGAAATGGTTTAGTGGAAGGTGTCCCTGCCTGTGGCTTGGGCGCTGGAACTAGATGATCTTTAAGATCCCTTCCAACTCAAACAATTCTGTGATTCTAAAAATGAAAGCTGTAATTTCAGCTCCCTCTGAATTTATGCCATAAAAGTTAATTAGATGAATTTGAAATAAGCAAATCCCACTAAAGACAGTATTAGTCCCAGAAGAAGAATGCTCTAGAGGAACAGAAATCCACAGCACCTCGTCTCAGCGCTAACATGGGAGTACCAAGATGCAAGTCTGCTGCGCGTGAATCCAGTACATCGATGCATTCAGGTTGTTTAATGCCACAGCAAATCCTTACACAGTCCCTGGCAAGAACCAAGACCTTCTGCAATACCTGGGTGAAAGGAAGAAAGCAGCTCCCAGACAACAGTGTGTGTACCAAGCTGCAAGCATGGGCACAGCCTTCATTTCCAGTTCAGCAGTAACACTTGTTTCATTGCACCCTGCCTCTCCTCCTTCACAAGAAAAAAAGAGGTAAAAGGCTTTGGGGGTTGGAAGCAGAACCTATGATGCACCCCAGTACAATCTCAGCTGGGATACAGGAAAATTTTTAACATTAAAGTGTACATAAGCACTGTGGATCTTCTGCCACAAGGGCTGGCCAGATGTTGTTTTACAGGACCAGCCAATGCACTCAGACTGAAACTCTTTCTCTAAGAAGTATTTTCAGAGTATTACAGGGATTTTTATATATGTATGTGTATACAGACACACACATATATATATAAAAACACTAATTTTCAGTTCAAAATGAATTTCACTTTTACAGTCCAGCAGTACTGCTTTTTCCTTGTAATTATGGGCTTCTAAATACAAGTGTTGAGCAATCTTACCTTTAGTACGGTCAACATCTTGCTATAATAATGAAATAAGCACAACATAAAGACTTACCTGGATATTACAATTCTAGCTGTATACACTTAGCCTGCAACGAGGGATTGAATTTAAATGTTTATAGCTTTCCAAACACCATCATGCGCTTGCAAATGTTAATTCAGTTTCAATGAAAGAGTCAATTTTTTTTTAACAATATAGAATGCATTTTAATACACTATTACATACAAGGCTGACAGTGAATGGACTCATAATTGATTTAGAAGCACGTTCTACCATCCTGCTACCTCTATCTCTTTAGTAAATCATTTCTTAATCGGGCTAGTCTAAGCTGACCCATACAGAGCTTTATTTAATTTATTATGGAATTTATATGTAAGGTTGGCTAGTAATGCATGGCTACAGCAGCATTAAACAAATTGTACGGTGAATAACAAAGAGGAAAAAAGAGAACAAGAATTCAAATAGCCTAAGCATATTGCTGAGGTTAAGGCAGGTTCCAAATGAGCAATGTTATTCAAATGCTTCAGAATGGAAAGAGGAAAAGGGCTCTGACACCATTACGGTTTGTACAAAACAAAAGGCTAGGTTTTGGTCAATTATTAAAGGAAAGATAAGCGAGAGAAAAATCTCACAAAATGCATTAGTTGGCTGCTATTTGTCCTAATGTAAAGGAGGATAATTATAATAAACCAAAGAATATAGGCTGAATAATCACTCCAAAGTTCTCTTTTTCTGTGTGCCTGAGAACTTACTGAAATATTAACAAGGACAAGGGACTGAATAAATGCTACTAGTTAACAGGAAAACTCTTACTGTAAGTGTAGGATAAAGCCTAGTAAAGATTCAGAATAGGGAATACCAATTCTTTGTGAAATGCTCTAAGTGAGCATTTCTTAAATTATTTGCAGAATACTTTAACTCAAGATGTCTAAATATGAGCACATATTTAGCATATACATGCACTTACACATACATATAGATGCATATTAACATACACATACTATTTTCCCCAGGTTTTTTTAATAATGAAAAAGATTTGCACTCATTTCCTTGGAGTAGACAGGGAGCATCTGCTTGGGCAACATCCAGCTTTTGCATGGCCCGCCATTGAATGGGGGGAGCTGCCATCACTGCCACATCCACAAGGTGAAAGTGTGTGCATGGAAGCTCACCGTTCACATGCATGGTTCAGCAAGGAAAAAAACCACAGGTTGATGCCTCTGTCATGGCATACAGTTCTTTTCCTGCATTTTTTTGTGCACACGTGCTAAATATGCACACTCCTGATGTAAAAGCTATCCTTATAGTTTTTATTCATTTTTCCAGAGAGGTAAAAATATTGCACTGTAGGCCTCATGAAAATGGACACAGAATACTGACAAAAGGAAGTACCTTCTGACGATGAAGAACACCTGCTCTGCAAGCTAGATGGCTCAAAAGAGTTGTAATAGGATGGGAGCCTTTTCCCAATGACCACTGGCTTGAAACCACGGCCAAGTCATTATCTAGTTGTCATCATTCACAACCGGTTTGGTAGTCGACTTGAAATAAGCCGGTACTCTCAGCCCAAGGTCCACATCATAAATTGGCAGCACTGACAGAGTCATGGCAGGGAGGTCAAGGATTGAATGGGCACAGAGAGTCATCTCTAAAGGTGATCTCTTTAGGTCAGGGTTCAGAACATGTTTGTAAGAGAAACCTGCTTGCCACTATCTCCTGCTGTACAACTTCTGCAGAAAAATACACAAATACATCTTCAAGTGCTGTCACAATCCAGCACCTTTCAGAAGGAGTAAGTGCCTATTAAGAAAATACATTCATCAGCAGGAAGACAAGTTTGTACCTTTTAAATCACACCTGTCATTATAGAAATATTTTCCATTGCAAAGTTAAGAACAAACAAAAAAAGAACAGAACAAGTATAGTCAATCTTACTTCAGCCTCAGAAAACCAAATTGCAAAGCTTATACAAAATTCTAATTTTACACATTCTGAAAGGGGTCTCTTTCCTATAATTACAGCACAGAAATCAATAAACATATCAAGACTAGGCAAGGACAATTCTACTAATTCAAAATACTTGCAGAAATGGCAAATGACTGATTTCAGAAGACCCCTTGGAAATGACTTTGCACTTCAGCTTGTCCACAAGCAAAAAAAAAAAAGGCTCAAATCAAAAGACATTATTCATTTCATTTGACACAGGCTGTAATTTCCACTGAAAGGGGTATGTTAACATGGCAGGTAAACTGCCACAGCTTGACTGCAAACCTAGAGCCTTTTTTGCATGAAATACAGATTGTGTGCAATGCAATCCCAAGAGGCTTCTGTTTGATAGGAGTCCAGCAGCAATTAAATCACTAAACTACTTTAGGTGGTTGACTGAGGATTATCTCAGAGCACGGCACAGCTGGCAGTGCCAGCCACCTGCCCCATGCTTGGATCTCTCTTGGACCCAAGAGGGTCTCTCCTCAGACCCTCTTGGCTGAGGAGAAAGTATGTGAGTGAAGTGCTGCTCTATCACCGTCAAAATCTCATGGGGCCTCTGAAGGCACAGTAATGCTAAGCCTGCCTCCTCCAACACTTCTGCAGAGACTTCAGGTTCTCGCAGCCTTCCAGGATGAAGGTACGAAGGGGTCCAGGTACTTTCTTCATAGCGCATATTGAACAAGCTGCCTGCAGCTTGCCAAGTTACCTCAGCATATTCTTAGCCCTAAGAGCAAGATTGTTTTGTAGAAGATTAATGCCATACCCTGTTTAGGGCCAAATAAATAAAATGTAGTATTTGCATTAGGTAGCTTCATTTATTCATACATCTTCTCTAATCTTCACACTTCCAAAGATTTAAATATATAACAAGTGCAACACAGCCAATGTAATTGCAAGTATAAGTAGACATCTCCAGTCCCCTCCGATATGCAAAAGAGAAGGTCAACGATATATTACACTTGATATTTTGACAGGGTGGATTACCTAAACAACAGTTCATGCATATTTAAACAGAAATAACAGTTGTCTGGGATCTGCAGCTTTAAGTGTCCAAAGCACCAGATGTCTGCAGTGCAATGGACCTTCATATTCGAAAAAGAAAATAAACTGGGACTAAACTGACGTATCAATGAGATCAGAGTCAATTCTATAACAGTTTAAGTTTTGATCACAGTATGCCTGAATTCTGCAACATCCAGCTAGATAAAGAATGAAGAAGAAAAACAGTTAAAGGAGGAAAATCAGTGGCAACAGTAAAATAATGCCAGTGAACTACATAATGGAAATAGAGGAACAATCTGTATTAATTTTTTCTTTAATAAAACTTCTTCAACCCACACAAACCTGAGCCACATGCAATTGGTGTGCAGAAAGAGAAAAGCCTAAGACCAAGGAGCTGGGGAAACCTATCAACTTGATAGCTCACAGAGAAATTCAGTGAATGTTTCTACAGAATCTGCAGGAACAACTTACTACTGCTGTTGCAACAGCTTGGAGGCATCCATCAAGAGTCAAGATCTCTCATGCAAGAGACTACACACATGCATAAAACATAAACCCCACTCTGGCTCCAATCTCTTTACAATTACTCAGCTATGACATCTTGAACATACATGTATATCTCTGAAGAGCATAACCCCTTAGCAGTATCCCTAGTGGCAAAATTATAATAGAAGGCATGTTATTTAGAGTCCAGAGATAGCAAAAAGTCCAGCAGTCCAGAGTGAAGAAACCTTTCTTTTCGGGGAGAGCACCTTTCATTTTGGGAGAGCAGTTCAGCATTTTATAATGGAGCGGTCTTAGATATAAAAACAGATAAAACCCTGGGAAGTGAGTGAAACCCCTCAAAGCATTAACTTAAAAGTATTCATCTTTGCTCCCTTTCTGGAAAGTCAGAAGCACAGGTAGGCTGTTGCTCTGAATGTAACTCCAGACATTTATTAATCAAACTCCATTAAGAACTTCCTCATCATTCAAGTTGCAGTTATTTATACTTGAACCGGATTACGCCCCTTAACCATTTAAAACAAAAATGCTGCTGTTTAAACAACTATTCTCATTATAGATGTAATAAAACTCTGGAGCATTATTGAAAGTTATGCAATAATTTGTCTCTTAGGAAAGATGAATGGCTAAGTTGGGTGCCCAGGACTTAAAATTCATTAATGTCTTAATGGTGAAACAAATCTTAATCTCTCTTCATTAGCTCACCAAAATTAGCCAAGGCAAGTTAGAAATGTTCTGAGACATTATCTGATTTCAAATGACTACGTCTGAACTATTACTCTGCCAAAAAACTCTTATGAGCAACAGGGAAAGCGGAAAATAATTTGAAAAATTTCTTTGATGTTGTCCTTTAATCATGCATTGTGCTCAGGAAAATTATTCTAATGCATCTATTACATGAATAAATGGTTGTAGTACATAGATAGCATAAACTCTGGAATACCATGCAGAATATCTGACAACACAATGCATTAAACAAAAACTAAATTATACTTAAAAGAACATTATGATGGAGTGAGATGCTTTTAAAAAATAAGGTATTTAAAGAACAATAAAAGCTCCATTGGGTTAGAGCATTCTCTACAGTGTTAAAATACTTTCCCATATCAGGAATTATGTTAAAAATCTCACTAAACTATCATGTTGTTATTGTTTACTAATTCGAATGGGTTTTCTACTGATTCAGTTTTCACTATGATGTCTGAAGGGAACAGAAAGGAAGATTTTTAGTGCCTTATCAGTGGTATGAATATCTTCTGGAAAAAAAAGTGCAGAACTTTGAAAAGTTCTAAGATATAGCTTATTATCAAACATCCTAAGCACAAACAACTGGACAAATTCTATTTTTGTAGGTAATAAAAGTATACAGAATAAAAGCATTCTTTTACATTAACAAAACCTTCAGATTTTATGGCCACTAAATGATCCTCACATTCCTTCTTTTAGATTGTATGTTTGAACAAGGGTTTACGTCTTCTGGTGCCTGAATTGCAAAAAGACTATTGTGACAAGAATTTTAGGCAGTGGAGAGTCAGCTTCCATTTGCATTTTGGAGCTGAAGAAATGCTAACTTCTGTTCCTCATGTGAAATGTAAAAATAATCATGAGAAGTCAATGTGTGCACCCCAGATATTGCTTACATGGTTGTTATCAACTAGGAACTGGTTTCACAACACTGATGATAATGACAAAATAGCATCTTTTTTTTTTTTCTTTACTTGCTGCTTCATGGCCTCACAGTTCAGTAGTTCTCATTCCAAACTAAATACTTGATTATTTATCTACAGTACCAGCCACTAACCTCAAACCTCCAAGTCTGAAGAGGAAGACGCATGTGACTGACAAACAGAAGATGAAGACAAGAAGATGTAGCAAGATGACATCACTAGCCCACAATATTACATCTTCATGACTTTGTAGTCAAATTTTAGAAGTGCCAGATTTGGAAAAATTGATTTGCCTTTTGAGCCTTCTTTACAAGTGTAGTTGGGATTTCTTTTTGATGCTGTTGCTAACTTATACACAGTGCTAAAATTATGTACTAGTAAACACGGCAGGTGTTTATTTTTAAATATAACAGTAATTCCAGATGACTGAAGATACTGATATAGGACAGGGAACAAAGCAATGAGGCCTGCACCATTCCCAAGCAAATGTAAGATTGATTACCCATTTAAACCTGAATTATAAGTAGCTTCAGTCCATTAATATTAATTAGGTCAAGACTAATAGGTTCTCATGAGTGGACTGTTTAGCAGGTCAGAGGCAGTGAAAAGGTGGTAAACAATTTACTGTATATTGAAGTTTGCAGGCACATGGCACACATCTCTACCACTGTAACTATGCACGCCACTCAAAGTCAGATTACTGAACACTGGTCAGATTATTTGACTGTTCAGATAATACATGAAATACCCAAATCCTACTTTAAATAAAACAGTTTTAATAAAAATGCCTCCAATTCCATACAGAGAACAGTTCTGGTGCATCCGAAAACATCAGGCTGAACACTCCAGCTTGTTCTAAGTGCCTCCTCATAGGAAGAAAGGCCACTCCCAGCTCACTCTTCACTTGGATTCATCCATTGCTGGGCCTGACATCTCTTACCACATAGATGTTCCCTGGGCAGTACAGCTCATAAAGTGGACATGTATCCAATTAAGAAGAACACTTATTGCCAAAGATTGAGTTCAGATTTTTTCTAATTGGATGTTAACACATTCTGATCAATAGAAAAAAGATTTCTTTCACTGTAAATTTAAAGAACAGTATGTGGACTTTATTTATAAACAAGTATCTTGGCAAAAGCATGCAATAATGTTAGTGTGCATTAAAAATCATTTTATTACTACTTTATTCTCATAAGCAGAGAACATTTAAACCTCTCATTTAATCATTTTCATCACAGGGCGTTTGCACAAGTCTGACCATAACAGTATTTGGAAAAGCACTCTGCAATCATAGTCGTTTTCTTATTTGTATTGTTCACAAAAGGCAACACAGGCTCCTTCCATGGACTAAATTTCTGTTCTTGGGCTATGTTATGAAACTCTTCCTGTTGCTATTACTACACTCATAACAGAAGGACTGTCCAACACATCCCTACCACTTACATTCCACTTGAAATCTCAAAATAGCTTTCAAGTGGAAGGAAGGTACAGCAGAGGCTTTTTACAGAGGGATCAATTTCAACTGTTGGCAAGAATAACAGGATTTCATCCATAAGAGTATGGCTCATATTGGGAATCTTTTTTATGTTTTCATTACCAGTGATTAATTGTTTTCACTTCAGAATCCCCCACCTGCCATTCTCACCTTATTCTCAATGGGCATAATTTTACAGAAGTACTGATCGCCTCCCTTATGCAAACCAAATACTTTAGAGACGCCTCAATTCAGACATGCAAAAATTGAGGTTCCTCCCAAAGAGTCACAATACTGAAAGCTTTGCCTGCATGGTTTTACTTCGAGCTGTTTTTGGTTTTTTTTTTGTCTCATAATGCATTAATTCAGCCTGGAGGCTTAATGTAATGGTAGCTGCAAAAGAAGGATATTTCCTGTTAAAAATTAGTCTGACCTAAGACAAACAATCATAAGCCCAGTAACACAGAAAAGAAAAAAGAAACCCAAATTTATTTATAATGTGTATATAGCTGGTGAAGAAAATTATTTATTTTATTATTCTCTACTGACTATATTCTACGTTTCAAACTGCACCACTACTTGCCTGCCTTCAAGTTACCTACCCATGCTTGCCACAGCTCAAGACCAGGAGGGATATGAAGGTGCAGCTGTTGGTCCTCAGGCTCATGTGCATAAACTGAGTTCCTCCCTGGAATATAGCACATTTGAGCCAGCTGAATAATGTAAAGAGGAATAAAATTTTGAAAACCTAATCTCCAGCAGGGAGGGAAAAAAAGCAACACAGAGACTAAGCATGGATATACTGCGAGATGCTGAGGCTCTGTTTCCTTAGAGCTTCTGAGTAAGCATAGTTATTAACCAAAACCACAATGTTAGAACAATCAGTTAAAAAAGGCAGACCGTACAGCTCACAACTGTACACAGTCCTGCTTTGTTCCTGCTCAATGGGAAAACTGACCAGATAGCACAGGGAAGTCCTGTAACACAGCGGTGGGAAGCTGTGCTACCCTTCCACCTCAGGGGTTTGTGTGCCGAAGGTGGCCAAAATGTATTGTCCACTACACTGCCACCACTATAACTTTCTTTCTCAGCATTACTCTCTTAACAACATTTTGTCTGTAACACTGACATTTTGGCTCCAGCAGCTGCACTATATGCATACCAAAAAGTTGCAAGTGTGTATTGACCTTTCATTCTTCACGTCCACATCAAGACACATAAACTTTCCAAGATGCATGGCCTTGGGCCTACAGACAGCTACTGAGTGTTACGATCATGTAAAGAAAGACACAGCTTGAAAGATAACAATTTAAACACAACCAATACCTGCCTAATGAACATCTAAAAACATAATTAAAACATCTGTTATGACACAATGTTTGCTGACACAATGGAAAATTATTATACCCTATCACTTACTATACCAGGAATCACTGCATTGCATTACCAGCTTTTGTTGTTCTACTGCAAACACACCAGAATAGCTTAAACCACAACAATTTCGCATGACATATTAATGTGTTATGCACAGATGGGACTTCTCAAAATCCAAGCATCAGCATGTTGATGATACAGGGGACAAAAGGTAATACTTCTTTTTTGTTTCTTTGATGCTAAATTGTGTAGGTCCCTGAAAAGCAACTTTCTGAGGAAATTTATCTGTTTCAAATATCATAATATAATCTCTGAATACAGCCAGGAGGAAACCTGCCATTTCCTCTAGAATCACTATCTTCAATACAGCCAAGGAGCATCTCCCTCTGTACCCTACAGACAGGAAAAATGCTTCCTCTAATCATGTGGATTACAAAGCTGGTGTAAGACCATGAGGCAACAGCTGCTGGCATGAGGTCCTGGCACATCTCCACCTTCATGCCCACTGATTTGACTAATTAGGCCACCTAGATGTTACATGTTCTCTTCTAGAAAGCTAGTTTCAGATGGACATTGTGTGTGATGTGTCCTCAATACTTTCAACATTTGCAATTGGACTGAAGTCCTCCTTATGCAAAGGAACAAAAGCTGTGTTTCCAGTAAGCAAAAAAGCATATGACAAAACCCACATCCTTGATCTACCATAGAAAAATCCCAGTTATTTTATTCAACACAAAATATCAGTTTTGGAAGAAAAAAAATGCAACATAATTTCTCTCTAATGTCCAACACTTCTGATGCGCTGAACAGCACTTACAGATAACTTCAGGGGCTGCTCTTGCACCCTATCCTGCTTATGGATCTGTGAGACCAAAGATGCAATTGTGACCACTTTGTACCTGGCTATACAGCTCCAGCGTTCTGATTCTACTGCTATAGACTGTGCCACAGTTCTCGAAGAGATTTCAGTTAAATTCAGTCACCCTAGCAAAGACCTAAGCTGATCAAGCTAAGGCAACTCATTTTGTCCAAGGCAGGTTAGCCCACGGTCACAGAATCAGCTCCACCATGAGATCTAAGCTAACAGAAAGCTCCTCCTGAGGAGATACCATGCAGCAGTTAGGACAGTTTGCTGTGGGCACTGCAGCAGGAAACAATGTGCAGGCAAAGCCCCCAGAGCCTGCCACAGTCTCTAAGTGTCAGTGGGGTGCTGTGAAATCACATCTTACCCCTCAACAAAGGAATGGCCCATCAGTATCACAGAACCAGACACAGCTGCCTATATGAGCAAGATCTTCGGTTTTATACCTCTCTTTGTCCACACAAAACAATGAGGGTCCAGAATAGCAAAATATTTGAGCACTTACTTAACTTTAAGTGTATCAGACTGTAATTTGACCTTCCATTTTCTCAGCTCACAGTGCAAGTTTCCAAATTCCCATTGCACCTTTTCCCAGCGCTGTCACCCTGTCACCAGCTTCCTGGCTTGCCTAGTTTTGCCAGTGGAACTATCCGTGCACACGATGAAGCTGTGCTCTGCACTGCCAAAATAACCCACCAGAAAAGTAACCAACCAACCAGCCAAGCCCCATGTTACACTTCTACACATCAGCAACAGGGGCTTGTTAAAGCAGCTTTACCATTAAGGAAACAGTGCAGTCTCTACATACAATGCATGCAGCTTCCAGCCTACAAAACAGTAATCTCCTCTTAAGAAAGGAAGTTTTTGGGGTCTTTTTGTCTTAAAGGCCATGCTACATTGAAAGCACAGCACAGTATCGCACCTATTTTAATATAAACATACCACTCACACTCTAAAATTTGCCTTGAAGTATTTGTTATCACATGGTCACTGTTTATAGACTCCCCTTTCATCATATACATAGTCAATCAGCCTTTGCATATGTAACACAGGGCAGCCAAAAACTGCCACAAGCATAATGACAGATCAGTGTTGAGGCTCCTTATTTACAACTTCCTAAAGCCCAGCTTCTTCAAGAAAAAGGCTTAGCTCTGCTTATCTGATTGACTAGCAGGACTGCAGACTTGTTAGATGACTGAGCTCATTCCTTCCCAACCAGTAACTGAAGTTAAGGTTTAATACATCCAGTGTACTTCTGAACACTCAACGAAAGAGCATTTCATTATACGCGACTGTAAGTGAAAAAGTATTATTATGCATCAGTTATTTTGTAGTGCCTGTTTGTATTGAAACGCTACGAAGAAAGGCTATTTCCATATTTAGAAGGCAAATCTCTCTTCAGACTATTTTTCTTAAGGACATTAAGGGCAAAAGCACATTAACAAGGCTTTTTTCCTTATCCTGCCCCATATAACCTCTCCTGAAGGTTCACTAGAACATACTACAAACAAAGCAGTATACTACTACTGCACTAGTGAGATGGACATGTAATCTACAGAAGCAAATTGGTATAAACTACTATGAAGTAGAAGTGCTGTATACTGCAGAAAATGCATTTATTCCAGTTCAGTATATGCAGTCAAAACTAGAGGGAAAATCCAGATGATCAGTAATTTCACAGTTGGCTGACTTTCTCCTCTTTGATATTATTTGTAAAATCTTTCCTTGGCCTCTGAATGTGTGAGCAAAGTAATATTTCATTCATTTACTTGTGGGTGGGAGAAATTAAAATAGCTGACTTTATTGAAGATACTGAAGAAATACATATCCCATTTGCTGATTTAAATTACCAATATGTCATAAACTATGTTAAAAAATGCTCAACCATCTACAATGCTAGAAAAATATAAACAAGCAGCAAAACCTAAGGGAGTGTTTTAAGAAACCCAACAGTGTAGAACATGCATGTTCTTTGCTCTGGACTAACTGTAACTGGATTTGACAGAAGAAAATGAAATAAAATCCTTGAAAAATCTGGGAATATAGTTTATCAGGATACCTGCCATACAAACAACAAAGATTTCCATAAAAGGGATTCTGAAAAGAAATGTACCACTGAAATTGATACCTTAACAGACAGGTATTCTTAACTTATTCATTCAAATGCCGGGTCCCCTGAATGGCCATGACACAAAACTAAATGACCCAAAGAAGTTCAAAAGAATGTGCTTTTATTTTTAAAAATGTGAACAAGTAATGGAATTACATTCCATTTTCCTGGTAAAATCCATAATTGTAGTAATGCCTTCACGGAGGGCATTTTCATCTTATGTCGCTTCCGATCTGTTAAGACAGTTGCCCCAGCAGCAACTTAACAGACAGGTTAAAGGCACTGAAACTTAATGGGTCAGCAGAAAAGATAAGCAGCCTAGATGAGTTCAGTGGGAGCTGGTTATCTAAGTTCATCTTATCATCTGACCCTTAGGCTTCATCTATATTCATGTTTTCCTTTAGAGCAGTAGGGCATTTGTGAAGCAAATTCCCTGACCGCTCCTCCCAGCATGCACTCACTCCCGTCACAAAGCCGGTTTGGAGCTCCTCAATTAGGTTGCTTTCAATGAGATTGTTTGAGGCTAAGAAAGTCTGCAGCAGGGAATTTCCTCTCACACCCCAGGTCCAATCAACAGCTGTCCTGTTTTTTGAGGCAACCAGCCTCATCAATGTCTTGCATTGATGTTTTTTGGGGGAGAAGGGGCTTTTTATTGTTTGGTTAGTTTTTTTTTTTAGTAGACCACTTCATCAATGCATTATGCCCAAATGAATGGCCAAGACCGGCACTCTAAGCAATTCTTCCCAATATAAAGTGGTTACTCCTGTAGCATAAACAGCTTTCTAAGAAAACATGACCTGGAAGCTGAACCTGCTTACAAGGGGACTAAATCAATGCACGAAAAGAGCAACAGCTTCACATTCTGAAAAGTTGCCACTAGGCATCATTTGCACATCTTGCAATAAAAACAAAGCAGAATGCTGCCTAATGCATTTACAAACCTTTTACCATGGGCAAGGGGTTCAACAATGAGGGAGCTTTATGAGCTACCAATTAAACATACTCACTTTCTCCAACATGAAATCTCAGTAGGAGAACCCCAGAAAACAATCCCGGGGGGGGGGGGGCAGCAGTGCAGACTCTTGGGAAGCCTCCTGCCAACAATGGATGCATTCATGAAAAGGGCTCTCTTCAGCAGCGTTAAATTCCTCCAAGGGGGACCCCTAATGATGCGAAATTTTAGAAGAGGGCCACACTCAGTGAAGTGAAGAAGCAAAACCATGGGGGGAAACCTCACAGCTCTGAAATAGGGACAAGTTGATTACAAACAGACTAACTCTGTAATTTCTATAATTCCTGTCAAATCTGTAACTTCAATTGAGGCTTTGATTTACACAGATCTTCAGCCTTTACTTCTCAGCTGGTCTTACTCCATACAAACAAATTACAACTATTCAAAGACAAACACTGAATAAAACATCACGATGGTTTACATGTTACTTTTAAACAAAGAAATGAAGTCTTTAGATAAATAGATGAAAAAGTAGATGAAGAGAAAGACAGGCAGATGATTTTGATAGGCAGGCAAAGATCTCTGCAGAGGGAATTCTCTTCTCTTTGCAGCCTGACAGGACGGGTGTTATGGCTTCAAATTCACCCCTCTTTTGTTTTTTTTTTCTGTTTGTTTGTTTGTTTTTCTTTTTTATTATTGCAAAACAACCAGGAAAAAATGAAAAAAGAAAAAGAACACTTTCTCATAACAGCGTTTGACTCAATCGTAGCTGTGATAACAGGACATGCTGTCAAAGGAAACCATCACATTCCTATACAAAGCCATGCAATGCCCGAAGGGATCTGCCCACTTGTGCTGCTTTCCTATTAGTGCCCCAGAGCAATCTAAGCAAGCTGCCAGTAAAGGCTCTAACTATATTTGATTAGTTTCAGGCCTTCATTTTTAGCGAGTCATCACCCTCTTAACGGCAGATGATGCCCTCTAGTTGGAATCAATGTGAGTGACCAGCTCACAATAGGCCGGATTAATGATGAAAAATGTGTAGTCAGCCTGGAGGGCTTTGGACATTTATCACCCACTGGGTCTGCCAAGCAGTGGGCTGCCTCCTGACTCATCAGGACAACACCCATCCTGCCTCAGAGAGTGGGATCTCACACTGCAGTCCTGGCTTAATGAGCCTCCAGAGAGAGGGGAGGTCGTATTGTGCAGTTAAACAGTGTCTGAAATGTCTTTCCTTCTTATCATCTATCTTGCAGACAGTGTACAGCAGCTACAGCGAATCTTCCCAAGTACAAGATATCACTATGCAAAGTCTCAGTTGGAAAGTGGGGAGTTTCTTATTTACATAGAAAAACCCAGACAACAAACCATGTGCGAAACTGTGCTGCAAAAAATCTCTTTGCTAATTCATCCAAGGGAAGCAACTTTTTGACAGGCGGGTGAAATCTCATTACAATTTCATCAACATAATGAAAGGTGGGCAAGTAGATTTTGTGTCTGGTTCATAAATATTCACATCAGTTTTACATACCAGAGGAGCAGTTTCTCATTAAGATAGCGGAATCTGCATCATACCTTATAAACATCTTTCCCTAAAATGCTGATGGTTACAAGGGGATGGCTGTGGTACTCGATAGCCAAACTCACAGTGAAACAGAGATGCAAGCTGAAGCTCCAGGCACCACATGAATGCTGCCTCCAAAGTTATCCTTTCAGTTGTCATACAGAGGGTGGTGAGATTTATGAACACGGTAGGCAGAAACCTTAGAGGTGCTGGCAAAACATGTGCATTTTCACAAACATAGCATCACAGGGAAATGAAACTCTGCCAAAACACATACATCAGAGGCTTCAGCTAGAGACCCAATTAGAAAGAGTAACCATATGCTGAACATTAAAAGATTAAATCATAGACTTGAAATTAAGCAAGGGGTGGATGGAAAATGTTCTAGTATGTAAAACCATGTGGTTAAATGCTTTTCTGTCAAGGCCTGATAACTCCCTATCCATTCTGTATCCATTTATTGTCACAATGTTCAGAGAATGTTCTGTCAAAAAAAAAAAGAAGTAGAATTAACAAAATGGACTTGTTAGCACAACTAACAAGCTTGCTCAAGGGTCATCTATTTTTACATGGAAATGATGGCTCTGTCCTCCACTAGGAAGGAAAATGTAAGTGCAACCATATGGGATTCCTCTGAAAATTCATAACTTGAAGGGAACACATTGCCTTAGGATACAAAGCAAGATTTCCTTGTGAGGAATTTACCATCCATTCAGTTTTCAGTGCTTAACAGGAAAACAAATTATTACTTTCATTGACTTCTTAATAAAATAGGTATATTTAAAAATGATACAAAAGTCTGCACATTAAATATGAAATGTCTGTAATCTTGCTTTCCATGGCAATCAGATGTGATGAAGTGCTTTGGTTGGCAAATATCCTAAAGACCCTAGAAACAGTCATTATGTTTTGAACATTTCAAGAAGATCTCTTCATATTTAATGAAGTTATTTTCTCTTCTACTACAAGAGATACAGTAAATTCCTAAATCATAAATTAAGGTTCAAATTGCTAATCATGCTTATTTTAAAAAAGTGACTTGCAAGATTAGCAACATTATTAAAGTACAAAAGAGCTTGTTCAACCTAACAACATAAAAATCTTTAATAGCTACCTTAAACCTCCTCTGCTATTCACAGCAGTCTTTCTCATGACAGCCATTCTAAATGCAAAAATGAGAGAGGTATGCCCATTATTTTGGTTTAAATTGCAGCCTTACCTCATGCCAAACAAGGACCAACATTCCCCCCCCCCCCACACTGGGATCAGACCTGGGATCAGACCAGGCTCATTTCAACAATCCCACCCTGTGGGCCTCCCTTTCCAGGACAGCTGCACATTGACATGCAAATAAAAGGGTCTTGTGTGGTACCTCTGCACCGTGGAAAACACTTGCTGTGTGAAAACACTTTGGTAGATGCTGTATGTCACAATATAATTCCTTACAAATGGTTAAATCTTCTGCAATCCAATGGTCTTGGTAAGTGGTCTTTTTTTGTTTGGCTTACTGCACATTTTAAAATGAGGAACAATCACCTTCAAAAGTTCTGCACGGAATACATAAGCTAAAATATTTTAAAATCATTATTTCATAAAAAAGAAACTGAATTTGCTGATAAATGAAATGGATTATGTAAAATTTTCTCTTCTCTCTCCATTTCGGATTGCATTTAGTGTTAATTTCATACTATCAAATTTGTTCTCAAGTAAATCTTGCACAAGACACTTCGCTAACTCCATGCTATCTACAAAAAATCCCAAGTTTTTTGATCAACTCATTGCTAAGGTCATTAGCATCATTTCCATTTAAGCAAAGAGCTTACTTATTGATTCCTGTAGCTGTGCTTTGAATCACCAGGTCACCACATTTCAAAAAGGGAAATGTTACTTATAACTCTTACTGTCTGTGTTTAGCACACTTTATCAGTCACTTTTATTGATGTCACACTGCAAGAAATTCAAAGATCCACTGTAATTCCTATTATCAGGAACAAGGATTCTTAAACCCCATGTTTTCTGTTTGCTTTAAAAGCTTAGTATTAAAGTCTCAAAAGCAGAAATTTGGGGTTTGCTCAGATGTTTTTGTTTGTTAACTGTAAAGGAGCTGGTTGTTGTCTGGATCTCATGAGATTCATCCAAGTACAGGGAACTGTCAGAAACATGCAAAGTTTCTCAAGTTTTTTGGGTCCACATTTTCTTCTTTGCCATCTAGTTACTCTGCGTTCACCCATATCCAATATTGAAAGCCACAAAGCACCAATAATCCTTGATTTTACTGAGGACAAGATCACGATGGGGAGATGGCAGCAGTGGGGCTGTGTATTAGCCTTTCATCTCTGGAGGCCAACATTCATGCCTGTTTGAGGTCATGAGTTAAGAGATTTGTGATCTCGCCTTAATCCCTAGTGGATGTTTAGCCACCACACGAGCCAACTCTACGATTAGCAATTTCTGACGAAGTTGAGACTCAGGACTGAAACACGGCAGTTTACAACTCAGAGTTAAGGTGGATGAGCAGAGCTGTCTTGCAGTAGTTTATATACTTTTCCATCATACAAACTCTTTACCATTTACATATGTGTGTAAGGAAAGAAGCAAGTAATACACTTCCTGAACAGAAACCTCTTCCAAAGGTGTGGAATTATATTACAACTCTATTTCTTACTCAGAAATCAACATGGTGAACTTCTGCGGCTCATTACTTTTATTTTTCCCCATGAGGTGTTGCTTAAAATTCTGGAACTACTGGAATTAATAAAGGTAGCATCTTCATTCAATGTACACTTTAAATAAAAGAAAAATAACAGATCATTTTCAACTGTAAAATATGAAGTGGCATGCATGATGTTAAGAGAGGGCATCTGCAGCTGAAAAGCACCATTTATCTTTATGGCAAAGTACAATGCTTCTGATAAAAAACAGCTTTTTTATTTGAGCTATTACAAGTTATACTGATTAAGGTTATTCCACTGTAAACCTGGTTATTTCTTCCAAGCAAAAGAATGCTTTTGTCAGCATCCTCATTCACTGGTCAGATGGTAACAAGTTTGGGCATGGTTTTTATCTCTCTAATAAAACTCTGTATTAGGGGCTGGCAGCACTATGTAAAGGGCACCCTTAATTAACATTATTACAGCAGAAACAAGTGCTAAATGAAGTCTTGAATCTAAAATTAAAAGCAGGGAGGCTTTGGATTTATCAGCTCTGGGGGAAAAACCCTGAGAAAGCATAAACCCAGTTACGTAGTTTCTCTGCACCAACAGACCTATTAACACTCCATCAGAGCCTCAGCCAATGACATGACCAGACTCAACCAACCAAAACATGCACAGTGGCCAGGAGGGGCAGAATCTGAGTATACAAGAAATCAGTTCTGTCAAGGGACCTGAAAATGAGTTGTGGCCACAAAAACAGACAAGAGATGTGGAGAGAGCAGAAGAGCAATAAGGGAAAGCCTATGCTTTTTCAAGGGTGAAAGATAGAGTTTCCTCTAATAAGAGGAAAATTCTTATCTTGTTTAGCACATGGGACCATGAATATATCCCACACTATTGCTTTTGTTCTAATTCTTTCTTTTCCCCTGCTTTTTTCCTTCATACATATTCTAGTTATTAAGGTTACAATGTTATGAATGGTGTCAAGTTGACATGCACAAAAAAGAACAGTGTGCTTCCTAGAAAGAAATGCTGAAGGTTAACTAATGCGTGTAATTCTGGACCTACCCTACATTTTTTTCCAAGCATAAAAATGAAATTTATTCCTTATCTTATCTACACCTACCAATGAGGTAAGGGGTAAGTGCTGTAGTTATGTGTCTTTATAAAGAATAAATTATAGAATCACAGAATGGTTTGGGTTGGAAGGGATCTTAGATATCATCTAGTACCAACCCCCCTGCCATGGGCCAGAGACACCTTCCACTAGACCGTGTTGCTCATCCAACCTGACACTTGAACACTTACAGCCTTTGCTTCCAACTTAAAATGGAATCTTTAAAGAAGAGCTGTCCTCATTCACAGTAAGAGCTCTCTTTTCTAGAAGATCAATACATCTGAGGAATGAAGCATTACTGTTCTTACAATAAATACCATACATCTCTGGGCAGGACCACCTCACAGCTTACCGATATTTTGCAGGAGGATGGATATTCCAGAAACAGCAGCAAATAGAATTATTTGCTTGTTGTCAAATCTCTCTTATCCCTTCTCCACTTACCCCTGCAGCACAGTGCCTATATAACTGCTGGAAATGGACATGAACACTTCTGGGGAAAAGCAGAAATTATCTTTGCTGTCTGCCTTTCCCACGATTCCTTCCAATAGGTTTCAGGAAGGCCAAAGACCAAGGTATATGTGGCAATAACTCCCTTTCTTTCTATTCAGATCTGTGCCCCTTGTGGATGGCCTTGTGTGCTATAGCAAATGTGATAGCGTATACCTTCTGCACTCTGAGTAGAAATTATGACAGTCTGTCAGAGAAGGAGATAGAATTCTCCCTCCCCTCTCCACCCCTAGATGAATAGCAAGATAAAAGCTTAAAGAGGAAAAAAAAAAAAAAAGGAGGCTAGTAGGTCAGGTTTTGTGTACTTCTCTTTCAGAATGATTATCCTTGTCTTAAGAAATTTATGCTTGAATAAACTACAAATCACAGCTCTTTAAGGGAAGCATTGTATGGCTGGGTAGTCACGCTCCTTAACATGGAACTTCACCTGCTGCAAATGAAACATAAAGTAGCTTTCAGAACTGCACCATAACATACTTCTCCAGTTTCTAGAATACTTAGTTCCACTTTAAGTTCATCATAAAAGTGCATCCATGCTCAGTTACAAAACCTTTTACATCTATACAACTTCTCCAGAAACGTGTAAAGACTTTTCTATAATATAAATGAAAGACAACAGCTTAGAGCTCCTTTATCCAAGTTTTGCATTACATGCCCTGATTTTGTTACAAAAGTGCTTTGGAAAGATTCTGAGGAACAGCTGGCAAAATGGACAAATGAATTATTACTTCAAACCCATATTCTTATATCCAAAATAGTGGGACAGTCACTGGTCCTTGAAACCATGCTTTGCTTATTTGGAAAACGTGCCTGAAATAATTAATTTTAGCTATTTTATTACAAACAAGTAAGTAAATCAAGAAATGGAGAAGTGAAATGCTGAAAAATTCACACTGCACAGAAGAATCCTGCATTTTCTTACAACAGTTACTGCCTTTCTGAAACAATTTGAACATTCAGGAGGAAATAATAGTGACAAGCAGCCCTGAGGCCATGCAGCATGAGAAGGAAAGCCCGTGAGCAACCTTTTTCTGTGTATAGGGTCACTTGCTGATCTAATAGCAAAGATCATGGAATTACCTGCAGCAACAGTAATACTGGTACCTGGTTTTGCCGCTGGTCTGTAGAATCTAAGAAAATAATATTGTGTTACAAGGAGGAGAGCAACAAAATGGAGAAAATGCCTATAGCTAAGATGGTTTTCTAAAAACATGAAAAGCACAAAATGCAAAGCCCAAAGCTTGCAATACAACCAAACCTCCCTTTCCACAGCTCCTCAAAAATCTAGTAACATGCATTTTGTAGGAAGGATTATGTTATCATTTCTTTTAGCATACTGTTAAGATCAATTATGTGACAAGCCCTCCTGCAATGGGACTTAAATCACTTTGAAAAAAATTATTTGGACTTGTCAGAAGTGATGCCACATAAATTAACCTAAATCTACATGAGAATTGTGCCTCCAGACAAATCCCATTGAGATGCACCAGTTTAAATTCAAATCACTGAAAAACTCTGTGAAGCAATTTACATTAGATAGTTACTATCTAATAAATAAGATAAATTTTAACTTCAGATAGTCTGGATAGTCATACCGATGTACTATATTACAGTCTTATACTAACAAGTCTTTAAGATATCTACAATGCCTTATTGTAGTTTATGACAAGCAATCTAGCTCACGATTTTACTAGCCAAACTAGAGGTGGAGAGAGGGGGAATAATATGGGCACATTTTGACAATTAGTCTTCAGTTGGCTTTTGTCCTTTGCAGTAAACTATAAAAGAATGTAGTTACAACACAGTTTCAATTTTACTCCTTCGTGCTCTCATTATAGCTAGAAACAACTGCCATGCCAGAGGCTTTGCTATTTGAACTATGTACTTAATTGTTAATTAAAGAAAGCACTATTAGAATTGTAAATACCAAGTCACTCCATCTGCAGGCTCACTTCATAACAGTTATCTGCAGTATAGGGACTTCCAGGGGCACTTTTTCCAAGTGAACTATCTAGCTGATACTCTCAGTGCAAACAGGACACTGCACAAAATGGTAAATCTTCATCTGTAGGTCATATTCTCAAATGGAGTCAAACAGATAATGTGCCTCTAACTGTGTACTCATCCAAACAATATGTGATATTATCTTCATGCATTGTAAACAAAACAAACCATGTTATAAACCTCTTTATTAAAGCAGGGCCCTGGAGCGATTAAATAAAAAGAACTCAGAGATACTGTAGAAACATACATTTCCAGGTTTATTATTTAGTACTGTAACCAAACTTATAAGCATCTCTGATAGAATTCCTACAATCTTTCACATTAAAATTCCCACAGTGCATTCATACTGGAGATGACGATGACACAGGTCATTTTTTCCCTCCCCTCTATATCAAAAGGCTTCACTGGTGAACAAAATGCAACAGTTCAGTATTTACTGAGGAGGTATTTCAAACTAAAAACCTACAAAATCTGATGGATATTGAAACAAGTATACCATCTGGTATGAATTATGCAAACTCATCAACAAAAGAAATCCTATAGTGTGGGTACAGGACAAGAACAAACTAGTTATTTCCAGTGAACACGCCTCTCCAATTAAGCAGTGTTAGTGTGCACATTAATGCCTGGGTTTTTTTGTTGGGGGGGTAGCACTTTATGGAAATTAAAGTTTAAATCCTCACAGTTTCCAGTCTACAAAGCACTGAAAGCAAGCTAAATTGCTTGCTGATGTTAGCTTTTGCAAAGTAGGCTGATGTAAGCTGTGCAGGGAGAAAGAAAATACACACTTCACAATTAATGCCATTGTCCCTTGAGATGCAGGTGTGGTGTCCAGTGATATGGATGCCTCTAGAGTAATTATTCTTTTCTCTAATCTTAACAAACAGAATCCTAATTACCTATAGGCATTCTGGGCACATGGTTGTTTAGACAGATTTAATACAGTTCACTATCACAAAGTTGCAAAAAGTAGTCCTGTAGAACAGCATTTATCTTTATATCATGAGTAAAGCCACAGTTATAAAGGATTAAATTCAAATTGTCAGCACCTTTCTAGAGATTAATATTAAGTAGCCATCTTTATGGTAATTAGATTTTAAATTTTGGATTCTATGAAGCAAAGTTTAGCATGGCTTCTTACTGTGCCATTACTTGTAGAAGCTAACTAATTCTACTAATCTTTATTCATGTAAGACACCACAAAAAACTCTCCAAGTACTTCAGAGGCACTGATTTACAAGGGGAGAGGAGAAAGGGAGGAAAGCATGAAGTCTGCAGTTAGTAGTACCGTTGTCAATCCAGTCCAGTTTGAAAGCTTTTAGGCTTTGCAACCCAAGGTGCATGAACACAGATATGCATCCTTTCCCCTAAGCACAACTGCATCCAGCCCAGTATCACTTGAGTTCTTCCCACAGTTGTGGGTTTCCTCAAGGCCATCACCTCTGCAGGACTGACAATTTTCCCAACAGAAAATCCCACTGCACAGCCATTGCACTGCGGCTGGTTCTGTTTAGCTCCTGCCACTAGAGCCATCCTGCCCTTGGGCTTTGATATTCCCAGATCCCACAGGTTTGAGCAAGACCATGCCTCCCCCGTTTCAATGGAAATCCTCCAAAGAAAACACAGGTGCACCAGGAAGCAGTTTGATGATTCAAAGCTGACACAATTCCCTCCCAGGGACAGATCCAAAGCCTGTTAAAAACAGGGGATTTCTTTCCTCCATTAACTCTGATAAAGACTGAATCAGAGACAACGTGGTATTCAATCTACACCTCAGGGCTGGAGTGAGACAGCACCACATTTCTAGGAGACCTGGGTCTTTTGATGAAGTTCTCTTGTTATTTAATACCTCATACCATTTATTCTCATGATCCAGACCAAATTCCAATTTAACCAATTATATTCTGCCTACCTAAATAATCTCTGATATATTCAATTTATTAAGTGCATATTTACTTCCTGTACAGGTGCTATTATAGAGTTATCTTGCACCTTGAAGGCAGCTGAATGTCAGTGACAAGTGAATCTTACTGACTTTCATAAAGTAAATGTTGTGAAAAATGTAAAAGCAGCATATGCTCTAATAATAAAACTGTCTAGTTATACACTTTCCACCTGATACACATCATTATTTACTGACCAGGCCTTCAGATGAACTAGCAGGTGCATATGCCTCAATAAGCATGTATTTGTTGAAAGACAAGCAGGTGTACAACTTAAATGTGAAATATAGTTGATGTGGTTGCCAGAGAAAAGCAGGATACTAACCAGAGCACACTATGGCAACACAGTAAGGGTACCAACTTTCAACCGAAAAGCACAGGCAATTCCTTCCAATATCCCAGGTAAATAATTTAAAAAAAAAAAAAAAAAAAAAGAAACACAAAAGAAAATGTCAGAAACAGCATAAGAACACTAATGTTTGTGACAAAAACTAAGCCACGATCTATTATTAGAAATATAAGGTTTCCTGCAGTACTTCATTTCTTCTCCTCTTGATCAACTGTGCATGTAATTGATGATTAGCTGTTCACTTAAGTCCTATTACAAGAATCAACTCTTGTAAGGGACACAAACAGGACCCATTTGATGAAATGAAAAATCTTGTATCAGCAGAGGACAGTCAGATAGAAGAAATATCTTCACCTAAACTGATGTTTTAGTCTGTGACTTTTGAGCCTCAAGAAAAGACAATGGTCCATCAGACACCCCTCATGTTGGCAGTGGCTTGAAAGCGCTAACAAAGACCAGTCACCCCTGCTTACTTCTCAGCAGTACTTTATCAGGTGATGTTGCAAACATTTCCTTACTTTCCCCTAGAGCAAAGACAGAAGATTCTGAATACACCTTTATGCATCATTTTCACAAGAAAACTCAGTTGGGGCAGACTATCCATCTCCCTTCATGGCGTCACATCTCTTCATGTACACTCTCATGTATTATCATTCCTTACAGCAGCCTTGGCCTAGAAGCCTGCCTCTAATTTCAGTACCATATTACATGCACCTAGCAGTCCTATGGTATTTCTTACTTCACCATGAGGTGAAGTCCACCTCAACTGCTTTCAGGACTTCTGTGCAGTGCCCAGATTTTTATGGAGGATGATCACAGCAGGATGAAATTTCCCACATGCAAGACAAAATCTGGGGTGACATACTGGTTTGATTCTTCCCTTAAATCTATCTTGATAAATTATTCAGTGCTCAAGTACTTTTCTGGCTTAATTAATTTAATTAAATCATTACACTGAGCAGTTCTAAGAGCCTGAATATATCTGCAGGAGTTTAATATCCCCCACACTAGCTTAGGGATATTCTGTTTTGAGCAAAACATTACCCTCCAGCAAAACGGAGAACAGTATCACTTTTAATCTTGCCAGCAGCATAGCAGTGCTATTTCAGCCCATGGCTTCTCTGGTGTATCACATAGGCCCTCTTTTAATTAGAGCTAGCCGTCAACACAAATAAGTTCATACAACCCACCCATTAAGCTACCAGAACATTAGTGATGATATCCAAACTTAGATGAGCTTCTACAGTAATTGACAAAACTAAATGCACTTTCTCCCAGAAGTCTCATCTCTTCTGGGGCTTTGTAAGGCCCAGGTTATGGTTTATGCTGGCCTATGCAAACAGACACAAAGAGATACATATGTAATTTTAAAACCCTATTTTTTCTTGCCTTCACATAATCAAACAGTCCCAGAGGCAGACAAAATAAGACTTGCATATATTTCCTTAAATTAATTTCCTTTCTTGTTCCCATGAAGCAGTTCTCTTCCTGCATCAATTTCTCCAGAATAGTTCAAGATTTTTGTTCTCAAGTTTCTGAACTTTAAAATCTGTCCTTTCCAGTTCTCTACCTCTGATGACTGCTCCTAGGCTTACAACCTAAACAAGCCTTTTACTTTGAAGTCATATCATTTTGCTCTTTATATTCTGCCCTACCCACAGCTTTTGGTAAGTCTCTCCTGGTTTACATGTCTTTATCAAAGTAACTCTGAAAAGCTCACGTTAGTCACAATTCAGTCAAAACATGAAAGTAAATGTCATGCTTCCCTAAAGGAGTGTCACTGTGTTTGCATGGTTTTAGTGTATGCAAAAATTACAAACCTAAGACTAATATGTTACAAAAACTTTATCTTTTTTGTAAGTTTTAGATAAATACAAGAATTGTTAAGAAGTCATGCTGATGAACTGGGCAGAAGATGACTGCTAAATTGCTAAGAAGTCATGCTGAAGGGGCCTGACCATTTTAAAGGCAAACAGAAGCTAACAGCAGACATACAGGAGGGCTGAGAAAACTGATCTCCCCATGAACGATCTCAGTGGGTGGATAGGCTAGTTAAAGCCTGAACAGAACCTTTAGAGTGGCTATAGAATGTTACAAATATTTTCCAAATCCATACTGACTTTAGCTAAAGCAGTATCAAACACAAAGGTCTTCCTTAAGCCTGAAGCGCAACCTCAAAACTGGGCCAACCTTCTGCCACCTTGCTGCCAAGCTGATGGGAATTTTTGCTAAAGAAGTGATCTGAACTAGATATCCCCATCTCTAAATCCTAGTCATGTGTCATCAATATTTGGGTTATACAAAATACTTTTCCCTTTTTTTGGAGAGGTGAGTGCTAACACATCACATAGAAGTTCATAAGGCTCCAAGACTCTGTGCCCAGAATTTGAATCCTGCATTCAAGTAAATCCAAGACTTCCAATAAACTTTATGGACCTTTGGATGGAGCTAATACAAGATGCAAGCAAGAGCATTTGTGTCAGCTCTTCTGACATGCAGAAAGCCTATGGAGAATGCTTGAACTTCAAAGTCTCCTGACAAAACTCCAATCTCTCTTTTAACAGCTTAGTCTGTCTTTCAAAACTTTTTATTGTACCATGTCTTCTTCAGACATAGGTTGTTTTCCTGAACGTCATCTAATTGATTGCCCCAAGCTGGTTTTGCTCTAATATATCAGTTCTGAAGTGAAAGACCTGTGTGCTAGCTCTGCCATCATTGCCAACAGTGCTAGACAGATACCCACAAAGAAGCCTGACCAAATCCCATAGCACTAATGAATCTGTATGGTTGATCAGAATTCATAGGTTGTACACAGATACCTCAACTTTCTCATGGAACAAGAGTAGAAACTTGTTTCATTCTCATGCAACAGGAATTACAACATGGGAAAAAGCATCTCCTCCCATGCCTAATCCTAAATGAGGACACCTTTAGAGAGACCAGTCAACTGTACTGAAATGGGTAGGGTTCCTGAACAGATGCCACTTGACCTCTTCTGAAGCATTTAACCACAGTTAGGGTTAGTGATGATTTGGAGAACTCCATTAGCTTTGTCTGTGGTATTATTCTTTCCTACTGTAAGTACTTAAGAGTTTGGATACCATACATACATATATCACATAGATATCACCACATACATGCTCCAGAACTTTCCAGACAAAAAAAAAACAAACAAAAAAACCCCAAAGATTTCTTCAAATTAAATCACTGCATGACTGAACCTAAAAACCTAACAGCATTTGTAAAGTGCTACCCATAAGAAATCTATCAAAGCAAAGAGGAGGCAGCTGGCAGAAGAGCTCTGGTTCTGCGAACTGCTTGGCATTGGCAGAAAACTATAGCTCTAGCAGTGAAACTGCACAAGCCAGTAAGTGTCCCTTTCCATATAGAGTGTTTTGAAGTACTGAGACTTTGCTGCAATTTGGGAAAATAATATATGTTTTAGTCACAAGGTAAACATCATATATACCTGAAGAAAAAGAGTCACCCATCAAAGGTTTAACAGGCTGCCTTAAGCTACAGCTTACAAAATGAACAATCCTTATCATGTATTAACTTTGAACTGGGTTACAGCTAAAACAAAGCTTTACTGCTGGAAAGCCATCAGAGAGTTACCCTTTTGTAGTACTGCATCCTCTTTACAAGTGGTTTGCTAGTAAACATAAGATTAAATGTTCGCTCTAGATCTCATCAACACTAAACACAAGGCTGAAATGTCCGTGGCTCACTTCCAGGCGGCAAATTAGAGAGTAATCAGCAGTGTTACTCCAAACAAGGCCTGATGCTTTTATCGACTGCATCACCATCTCATGCAAAACCTAATGTTCAGTCAATAGCTCTGGTTGGAGGGGAGCCACTAACTCACTGTTCCTGTCAGTATTCCTTATCTAATTACAAATGGACTGCAGTTAGAGCAACTCTATCTCCTTAGACGGTCCACCTCTGCTGCAACTTTCAGCACACTGACTCACACATACTGCAGTTTTGCAGCTATCGGAGCCTGCCTCTTCTAAAAAATTCCCTTCTGCTACTCCTTTGGCAATCTCTATTTTTGTGTATAATATACAGTAATTCAAAACCACCACTCCAGGAACACCAAGGGAAAATAAGAGTTTTTGCAACCTCTGAAAACATACCACATGCGGAGAGCTCATATAAATTATAAGCAAAGGAGAAACCAACCCAGTTTACAGAAGTTGAAATAGGGCAAACTAGGGAGGTATATATTTTGGTCTGCTTTATAACTGCTCTATGGTACAGGTAAAGCCAGCAGGCAGAATTGCCTCATATAAAATGAAGTATCTTTAGCTGCCTCCCAGCCAAGGAAGCACGTGTCATAGTGTATAGCCTTAATCTGATTTCAGATAAGGCTAAGTTAAAAGGTGGAAAAAGGTATCACAGTGCCGAGCATTTCTTTGACTAAGGTTTGATCCCCTCCAGGTAGAAACTGTTGCCCTGCTTTAGGGAAAAGTCCGTCTTCTGACTAAGTGAAATAAAACAGGAGCCAGAGTGGATGGGAGAAAGCCTCTATAAGCACAGAGCTATCTAAAACCACCTTTCATTCATTCTCCACATCACTTTTTTGTTTCTTTTCTTTTCGAGTTGCCACTACTGGGATCCATTTCCCTCTCGCTATTCAGAGGATAACACAAGATAGCACAAGAACTCCCTCACAAAGACAAGCATTTCAGTCCTGTCTTTCAACAAATAAACAGATTTACTAATTTGCAAACAAATTCCTTTCAAAACACAACCAGCAAGAGAAACAAACATGTTTGCAGAGGTGGGATGAGTAACTCAACCCAAGAGAGCTCACTGTTCACACAGGAGACAGGACTTCATTTGGAGTGCCCCAGAGGAGAATTTCAAACCTGCAGCTGACCTCTGGCAGGAATGTAAGACCTTGCCTCACTGCCCACAGCCAGGTCAGACCCTCATGTAGAACAGGGGGATGATCTTCATTCCCGTGGTGGGCTGACCATGGCTGGACCACAGTTGCCCATCAAAGCTGCTCTATCAGTATCCCTCCTCAGCTGTACAGGGGAGGGAAAATACAACCAAAGGCTCATGGGTTGAGATAAGGGCTGGGAGAGCTCATTCTCCAGTTACCATCATGGGCAAAACAGACTGGACTTGGGGAAATTGGTTTCATTCATTAACGAGAGTAGGATGATGAGAAATAAAACCAGATCTTAAAAGACCTTCCCTCCACCCCTCCCTTCTTTCTGGGCTCAGCTTTGCTCCAGATTTTCTCTACTTACTCCCCCCTCAGTGACTCAGGAGGATCGGAAATGAGGGGTTTGGTCAGTCCATCACTTTCAGAGTCCTTAATGTAAAGCAGGGTAATGAAGTTAAGAACTTTTCTGTAGGAAAGCCAAAGGTGGTTAAAAGACTAGAAGTTTTGGAAGCATTAAGAGTAGCAGGACTTAAATGCGTAATCAGACAACTTTGAGAATGAAAATGCAGTTCTGCAACTAACAAGCTTTACTGACCTTTTTCTACACGTAACGGCGACAGGTACAAAGGAAAGTGTTCATATGAGAGCACATGAGTGAAACAGCATACACAACATGGATAAAACAAGAGAAGATAAAGAATCTCCTGTAATTGATACCTATGTTTTCCACTAATCTTACTGGGGTTTATGAAAAGTCACTGCTGGGAAAGTGAAATTATGGTTTATCATCACAAAATCTTTTAAATGCAACTGAGTTTGTTGTACAGAACCCCTGTTAGCAATATGTGGAATTCTACCACCATATTACTGGCTTATCATGAAAAGAAAAAAAAAAAACACCAAAAAAAAACCCAAACCAAAGTAAAAATAGATTTTAAAAAGCCATCTGAATTCATGTTCCATACTATCTTTGCTGTATTTTTAAACATTACTAAAACTTTCAGATTAGTCAACAAAAAGACAAAGTAGAAATGACTGCCTAAATATTTTAACAGACTAAAAAAAGCAGTCTCAGCTGTGGCAATTTTCTAATAAAAATCACTGAAGCTGGGAAGTGAAGTTCATTTGCTGAACTATGATTTCAAAAAATTCAGGCCAAAGACACAGTGGCCTCTCTTATCCTAAAGAGAAGAGCAGAGACTGATTTACTAATTCAGAAAGCACAGTAGCCTCAACTTCTGCCTTTCTCCAATGTTTGTGTGCTTGTCAGGTTAGCTTTATAGATAATCCAATATCCTCCTCAGGTGCATTCTGTGTCACTATACATGCAACATGACTGAGTAAAAAGGAAGATAACAAACTCAGCAGACATTCAACTCACCAGGGTATTTATTTACAAGCAAGGATATGTGCCAAGAAAAGAGCAAAGATAAATCACAGATGGCAAGAGCAGGTACAGAGCCCAGGCGTCTAGAACTGCAAAACATCCACAGCTAGATTGAAAAGATATTTCTATGGGAAGGAAGATAGTACCAGTTTATACCAGTAAGCCTGTCTACATTTATACTACTATTTTCTACTGTAATGGTGAGGACATTGCATAGATTAGCATCAGCCCAGTTCCCCTGCTACTTGGATAACCAAGACTTAATAAAAGGATATTCTTCATTATCATAATTCTCTCCTATTTACCAGAGAAATTTCTGACTGAAGATGAAAAGAAAGAGATGCTTTCTACTTTCTCACCTTATTTCAGAGCACCATGCAAACCTAATATAGTCCCTTTCCTCTACACATTAGATAGGAAAAATTATAATCTCCATTTTACCGTTATGGTATTAGAATACAAGATTGACAAAGTCAAAGCCTGAGAATTACCAAAGGGTCTGAAATAAATTAAAGAACTGAAATTCAAACTACCTTGTTACCCAATACATATGTAAGCTAGTGATCCTGAGACACTAATATCAGTGCAAAGTATCTTGAGAGCAAGAAGGACTCATGTATTCTTGCGTAGCTAAGCAAAACATTTCCTTCAACAGACTTTTATAGCAAATACACCAACTAAAGCTAAACCTATTTTGCTGCATAATGTACATATTATTGTTGTCATGCTATCATATCAAAAATCTTGCTTTTGCATTTAGTGACAAATTTCTGATCTGCAAAGTACTGAAAGATCCTTCTACAAAAGACAAGACTAAGAGCATTCAGACTTCTCTGACATAAGCCTCCATTAAACTTTGCTAATCAACTGAACAATAGAAAAGCTAAAGGCCATTTTCAGAAACATAACCAAGTCAATCACAAATACATGTTATCTACATATGAATACACTTCACTGTTCCATTGAGTATACAGGTTGTAGAAAGCCAAGTACAAGACTGCTGCTGTTAATTTAAGAAGGATTTCAAAATTCAAGTAAAAAGCCTGAAATGCCCATTCCATTTAGTGTTTAAACCATTACCAAGTCATTAAGTAAACAACAACCAAAAGAAAGCCACAGGAAGAGGTTATCTCCCAATGCTTTTAAAACTGCACATGCAAGACAAGTCCTTTAGTCAGTATCCTGAGGTCTGCTACTACCAAAATATAAAGTATCAAAAAGAAACTGGATCAAAAGAAGAGAATCACATCTAGGTTTGGGTTTTTTTCTCCTTAAAAAAAAACCAAAACCCCCACATTTAAAATAATTACAAGAGCTGCTATTTATGAAGCTCCTTTATGTAATATATGGCATGGTACCCATTGAACAGCCTTCCACAAAATCCTAAAACACATAAGGGCTAAATAAGCTGAAGAGTTCAGAAGAAAAGCAACATCCATTTAAATCAACCAAACTATAAACTGCATTAGAATAATCAGCTACAGATTAAAGTTATTTGTAAGGTAACTGGAGTCTGGTAATAATTTAAATAATGGAAAGGTTTTCATATTCTTACAAAGTGGTGATACTAATCAGAAGAGTTGCTGTAACATAACTTCCCTCTATTGCCATCAAAGCCATTCATGTTTTTGAGCTAGAAATCCAAACTCAGAACTGTAAAGAGTTTAAGTGATACATATTCTTAATTTGTCGTTTTCAAAGAGGTACAGATTCTTAAGAAATTAGAAGCAATCAAGATCTTAAACATTTTAAAGGCCATGCCTCTCAAATTCTGCCTTGCAGGCAGGTGATTCATACTGTGCAGTGCAGCATGCTGTTTTCTTTCTACAGCATGCCATCAAAGTAGGGACCAAGGCCACTAGCTGAAGAAAAGAAAGCCCACCCTGTAATACCTAAAACCAGCCAAGGAGCAATGCACAGCCTATGCCTTAGGTCCTGCACCCTCTGTATTTGTGCATTTAGGGATGTTCAACCTTGGAAAACTCTAAGAAAGCCTTCTGCAATCAACAACACTTGTTCCAGTATCAACATATAATAATACAGTGTTACAACAACAGTTAATCTCCCTGTCTGGATGTAGCAGAACTCAAAAGACCTCCTGCCACTCATCTGCAGAGGTAGCTGTTTCCAGGTCAGTCTTCCGACAGTTAATCTGATGAGGAGCTGCTTAAACACATTCTGGGGCCTCAGCTATTTTTGCTCAAATTACAGATTTGTTATCTACAACACACTGTGAAAAGATACACTTCCTATCAAAACAGAGTTATGAAAAAAATTGAAGGCACCATTTCACTCCAAAGTCATATTTCCATTATTATACCTACACATTTCTTTTACCCACTAGTATCCTGTATTTGAAAACAGGTATTAAAGGCTAGCTTCCCATTCTGAGGCTCGGTTAAGAACCTGACTAACCTACAGAAAATTGAAATCTGAAGGGTCACTGTTAATTTAGAAATCCTACTGCTGACTGAAAATGAACAGTATGTTATTATATTATAAATGACTGCTGAGATTTGCTGCAATCACAAGAGATAAGAGAAAACATCTACATTTGAGAATAATTCCTCTCGATTTCTCTCTCTGTGGGTTTTCTTTTCTATACACAGGCAGATTAAAAAACAGAAAGATCTTCTGTGACCTACAAAAACTGACAAGAGAACTCAAGGCAAGTATAGTATTAAACATTTAGCTCCCTTTCAGTAGCCACTCCAGATGATGCGGATGGCAAAACTTTCTTATTGAATTCCCGTTCCCTAGTTTTTCTGACATCAAAACCCCCCCAATTTACGTTTACTATATATGCAGAGGTTAGCAACCTTTCTCGCTCAGAGATTTCTTTCTCCTATAGTCCCTATTTCCAATTTTCAAGGGAATTGGAGTTGTAGGAAGAAAACCTTTCGCCTGCTGAGACATTCACCTGCAGCAGAATTTCCAGCAGTAGTAAAATGATGCTTTCTAATACATAGAAAACGTTACAATATAAGCCTTTCAAAGCCAGAGATTATCTTGAGCTGCTGACAGAAATGAAGGGGATATTTACCAAAAAAAAGTAAAGAACCAAACCCAGTAGAAGAGCACCTAGTTTCTTTCCAAACCAAATAAAGGAATACATGCAGGTCTTTCCGAAGTCAGTTACATGACTGCTAAGGGAAAACAGTACATTTCTCAACCAAAGTCTCATCAGGTAGTCTGTGTGTGCAATGAACAAGCAATAAACAACTAATCATTAATCTTTTACCTTCAAATCTATCACTTCTGTGAGAGAGCACCTAGTCACATACAGTAACTTGCTTTTTTTCTTAAAAGTGTTTGCCTTAAAGTGCTTTGCTAATGAACCAAACAAGTGTTAATTCAAATTTAATTATTTAAAGGATTTCAAGAGCCAAGGCAAGCACTAAGATTAACAATAACACAGCTGATTGTAGAAACCAACGATGCTCCTTTGAGAGCCTGGAAACTCATTTCTAGAAGCTATACTGGGCTGAATGAGTGGAGATGAAAATGAAAGGCCTTGAATGCTCTGATTACTTTAAAAACTGTATCCAAAACCTATTTTAGGAAAAATGCATTCAAGAAAAAAGGTACAGATCTGCTGCAAGCAGACTGTGTTTTGTGACACCTGAAGGGTAAAAGCACATCCAGTGTGGAGACTGTATCATCTGACTAAACGATACACAATTTGTAAGGACAGCAATTTTTCTTGTCAGTTAAGAAGAAAAATATTACAAGTCTTATTATGGTTTGGGAAGTCTTACAGAATCCCTACATGTTTTACTTTCCAAATTATGTATAAGCTTCATTTACACCATATGAAGAAAAACTCATTAGGACTAATCCTTTTGAGACACCAATTGCCCAGTTTTCAGTAGTTCGACCAACCAAAGTTTCCCTAGACTATTTAGCAATCCTAGAACGATGTTCAAATTAAGCACCCACAAATGGCAATTATGAAACTCTGTCATTATTTTCAGTTCTGTTTACAAGTATGGCCATTAAAGCACGCCCGATCTTTCATAAAAATAGCCTGGCTAATAACAGAGTAGAACTTCCCCACTGTTTTCCCAATATGTTTTGAGAAAAAACACTTACTTATGCTGCGAATGCTGTAAAGTAGTCTATTTAATGTAACTGAAATTAATATTTAAGAAACACTGTCAATCAGAAATCTGAACTTTCACCTGAAGATGTATTGAGATCAAGTTTGAACAGATGTATGCCTTGAATTATTTGGTAATAATAGGGCATTCTGTACCTTTTCCGTTAAACCATCTTTGTTCTGTATCACATAAAACTGTGCCCCGGAACAGCGCTGCAGATCTAATCAACGTGGAAGACTGCACAATGCTATCATTTTGAAAACTAGTAACCACTGGCTGCCTCGAATCTATAGTCTTTTTTTACTTTAACCTTGCAAGTCTCTTGAAAATGCAGCACAAAAGCTTTCAAAACTGCTAACAGCCATTTCCACACAGACCAGTCTGCAGTGTCAGTTGACTCTGTCTCGATACTTGACATCTCCACTCTATTCAGGGTTCATAAAAACACAGGCACTCTTCTGATTAATGGTTAATTTATTATTTGCCTTGCAAATGTTTATCTGCTGGGAGACAAGGTAAATATACTTCAGCTCTGACAAGCACCATGACCACTCTCGCCCTGCCTGATGGAATGGTCAGTTGATGGCATCCCAGAGGAGTCAGGCTCTGCCTTAGGTTTCCCAGAGAGTCCTCTGAAAGGCAAAGTATCTATTTTTAATGAGCACAGTGCAAAATCAATTAGCTGGTGGCTTAGAAAATGAAATTAATCACCACATTTATTTTGTGTTTTCCTGAGACCCATCAAATATAACCTTTCATATTAATCACATGGATTGATGTTTTTTTCTGCAGCCTGAAGAACTATTTCTTTAAAATAAAACTACCAAAAATCCCTACATTACTCTATCATACTCTTCACATCACCAACCCGAAAAAAAATAAGGCACTCAAGGAAAATACAATTTCAGAAAGAACAGAAAAACAGAAGGTAAGTGTCTGATATCATTCTCTAATGACATTCAGTTGGGAGAGAGCCAACTTCATATATCATTATTTCTACTGCAGTAGGCAATTCTTCCCAAGGTGCAATTTGTTATGAAATTCTCCTTCTACCTGGAAACTATAGGTCTGAAATCATGGCCTTTACCTGTAAAGATTCTTCTAAGATCACCAACGCCTTACCTTGGTGGGCAGAAACATTAGATATGCAAGAATCAAGAAAATAAAAAAGCCTTGAACTTCCACAAAAAGCAGTGTAATTACATACTGCTAAAGTATCAAGAACAGGCAAGAAAAAAATCAGGTAGCAAGCAAGTTCAGTTAAATTTTATATACTCATTGTTTCAGAAAGGTGAGAATTATGTCTCCAGTGTTCTCTGTTAGGAATTGTTCTACTGAGATCCAGAACGTGCAACAGGAAGAGTTATGCTTCTTACTGGCGTCTCCTAACTCCTACTGCTGACATCAGTGCCTAGAATTCAAGGGATCAAATATGCCTGGAAGGATGAGCAAAATTATTTTGCTGAAGTTTGGATTCTGCTGTTTGAGAGATCTAATTGCATAAGGGAATCAGAAGCATACATAAGCTCTCTAATTTTCACTCTTCAGTGAAAACCAGAATAGAAGGGAGAAAGGAACTAATATATTAAAGCATGTTAGTTACACTAAAAGAGATATTAAAAGTGGGAAAAAAAAAGGAGAAAAGGGATTTAAACTGAGGAAAACAAACATGTGTGGCCTTCATACCATATACTACCTGCAGCTGTGAAAATGTATATTGTACAAGGTACAGTCCATAACCAGCACTTAGAATTTCAGTAGGTGTGGAAGCTATCCAAACACTGCCACAA
Source organism: Pezoporus occidentalis (assembly GCF_034315485.1). NCBI lineage: Eukaryota > Metazoa > Chordata > Aves > Psittaciformes > Psittacidae > Pezoporus > Pezoporus occidentalis. The sequence continues at coordinate 1,389,679 of NW_026916093.1, read as the reverse complement.
TGGGTTTCATGCAACTGTACCACTTAGTCTGAAAAGCATTCAGACTATCAATTCCTCATGGCAAAGACTCTCTGTACCATTTTCCTACTGATAATACATAGGTCTGAGAGGCAATATTTATATTCCATTAGTGAATTCATACATGTCTTTGGAGAGTTACAATTTTGTTGAACTACTGACCACTACTACATTTTTCTTAATCCATTATAAGCAGGACCAGAGCTATAGAGCTATAGGCCTGTAGTAAAGAACATGATCGTTCCTAAAACCACTGTGCCTCCATTATCTCTCCTTGTTTCAGACTAAGTGGTATGCATGCAGCTGAGTGCTCTGCCCTCCCCTGTGCTTGCTGCAGGAGATCTTGAGAAAGAGACCATAGAAAAGACTCAGCAGGATGTATATTTCAGGTAAAAGTTTGAAATAAATAATAAAGTGTACTGTCAAAGAGTAACTGAGGTTTGAAGAGAGCGCATCTAAAACACCCTTTGAAAAGGTCCACTCAACCTAGAGCTTCTTGGACGAGTGGCAAGAAAAGCAGCAAAGAGGAGAATACAAATGATTGGAGATAAGCCAGATGTGTTTCACATTGTAAATCTAACACTTATATTGATGTAAGTCATTCCTTGGGTCTCTTTCCTATAGCCTCATTCTCATCTCAGGTTCCAGAAACAAGAGGAAGTGACAGCTGCTACTGCAGTGCACAACTGGATTCATTGGTGCTCAGTATGCACCACCGAAATCAAAGAAGTTTCACCTGGGATTTCATAGGAGCAGGAAAAAGTCTTTTTGATAATGGCCTGTATTAATTCACAAGCCGTACACATGTACAGCTATTATATATCTATGTAGTGTAAAATAAGGCTTTTAAGACCAAAACCTTAGTTCAGTCTGCGTGTCCTGGACTGTCAGGTTAAATACCTAAAGCACATACATAGAAGATGCTCAAAGTTTGCTGTTGGATTAACTGTGGGGGTAGTATTCAGAGGAAATTCCAACACAGGACTCCTTCAGGAGTTAGGAATACACTTATAAATTTGGTACATTGCTCCACTGTTTTGAACTTCAGCAGAAAAGCACTATTATTTTCAGAGAACCAAATAAAAACAGAGTCCCTTGAAGCTTAATTCCCAATTATATTAGCAGTGACTTCTAGCAGCAGTCAATAACTTTCCCAGGGCTAATTTCAATGTAGGCTGGGGAATACACAGTACAGTATATGTCAGTGTCTGAGGTGGGACAGTCTGGCCTTGTTATTCAGACATCATATATGTAACTAGTCCTGACAACTGCTGATTATATCTTTTTTAAAGCACTGCTGCCTTTTTTTGTTTGCCAGTTATCCTCTGGTGTATATGCCAATGCAGACAATGTCCCATCACCGTAATTGTCACTCAACTGTCTGTCAGTGCCGAGAAGAAAAGGGTGACAGCCTTGACATCCCACCAATCATCCCTCTGGAAAATTGATATTGTCCTCCCCAGTAAACAACAGCTAAAGAATCGACCAGCCTTGCCGTACGTCCCTGAACAATCAGCTTCCATTAGGGGCAGAAGCCACCATTTATCCCACTGTACTCCAATCAATAGTACTTTGACTTCTTCTGCGCTCAAGCGTGCCGCTGCTCAAGGCCTGGTTTTAGCACAGGCTACCTTGAAAGACCTGGAAAGGTTTTGAAAACTTAAATGTAGGAAGCACATTTTGGGGTGTGTGTTAAATCCTCCATTTTCATGTAAAACATATTACTCCCAACAATTTGACGTATTTACGTCGATTCACAGGAGGTTTAGCAGAGTTATATTCTTGATTAAATCTTACTTTCTTTAACAGTGAAAGTAAGTCATTGCATGTAAAATCACTACCTTTTTTTTACTACTTATCCCGTATAGATTTGCATTTATATATACCTGTGCTTTAGAGGAAATCTACGCATGTTATGTTAAAGATGGCCTTATTTAAAACGAAGCACAATGTATTTACATACTGAAAATCCTGTCAGGCAATCAGAACAGTTTGTTAAACACGAAGTCCACAACCATTTATACATCACCCAGTAACCTAAAACTGTAGTCAATTAGCTTGGTGAAACAGTAAAATGATTGCAAGCTGGTACATACAACCTTTGAAGATAAAACCAGTTAGTCACAGCTCATGGGACATGAATCTTCTGAGTCAAGATTCCTCAGCCTGAGAGGAAGAATGGCAGGAAGGCTCACTTCACAACTTGCAAAGAGATTGCAAATCTGAAACTGCAGCTGTAAATCAGTACTTGCCTCTATTACTTGGCATGAGGCACAAAGCAGCTGTTACTGTCCCATTCATAAACATCTCTCCTATGCTCATCATCTGAAAATCAGCTGGGGCTCTTACAGTACCAAATATCCTACATGGACTGCAGGAGGCTAAAGTATGTTGCCCACTGCCTTAATATTTGTAAAGCCAGAGGCCCTTCGTTTCATATTCTCTCACCACCGTTAGCAGGAACAAGAAGCAGGAAAACCCACTCTCGAGTTTGCCCATATTACTGTGAGGAAAGTGCTTGGGGAAACCTGGTTCACTGCAGAAGACACTTGTCCAAGGACACACTTCTCTTCTTCCCTGGCAGCCACTAGGAAGAGGTCTTTCCTTCTCCCTGTGTCTCGCTACTCCCCTTGGTTTGTTGGTTGTGGGTTATTTTGGGGTTTGGTGTTCTTATTCCCCTAAGATAACTTTGAAGTTGATGTATGCCATCAGCCACAGACCCCATTAATAAAGCTTTGTGCATGTAACTGTGCCTGAACATCCTCAGTGCACCATCACCGATAACTAGTGACAGCAGATAAAATAACTGTTGGTAACCAGTGTACTCTTTGAAAGTACAAGGAGCAGAATTTGAATTTCCAAACTATCATCATGATCACAATGTTATGTCTCCAGATAAAACAGTACAATAAAAATACCGTAATCATCTACGTGATGGGAGACTTTCTATATTATTTGAAGTGCTAAGACAATCCACCATTATTTGAACCTGGGAATGTTAAATTCTGTGTAGATATCAATAAACACAAAAGGCTGCTTATTCTTTCTGCAACAGCATTTGGCCTTCTAAAGAAGTATAATAGCATTAATAGCTACATTCCTGAATTCATTTTTTTTTAAGGAAATTTTAGGCTTATCATGATAGTTTTCCTTTGTTTGGGGGTCTAGACACCAATGGTGTAATGGCTAAACCATTAGGGAGTTCACTGTCCCCTTCACTTTGCTAAATGGACACAATCAATACCTTAATGGGAATGTTTGGAAGCATCCACAGGCAGACCAAATTGGCACATTACAACACTTTTTCCAGCCTGTGCATTAAGTTCATTAACTTCTCTCATTTGAATTACAAATTTTGTTTCTCTGATCAAGATGAAGACATGGCTCTCATTTACAAGCTCAGATTTTTGCTGTGTTAATGTTTTACAGGGAATGATAAAGTTAATGCAGCGGAGAGACATCATGTCACCCCTATTGGTAGACAATTATAGATAAGGTTCCAAATTCCAATAATCCTGATGGGAGGCACACAGGAACTTCCACAGAAGAATGACAAAAAATATTAAGCAGAGAGGCCAAAAGGCTAATCAACTCTCCTAGAAACATATTCATGCTTGTCACAACAAGAGCACACGCTACAAAACCAAAATGTGCTATTTAATTTAATTTCATTTAATGAGAAAATACAGCCCATTCTCCTTTGCAGTGATCATTAAATTTCTAATTAAAACCTGTTAGAAAGGTTTAAAGTTTAAATTAAACACTTCTAATATTGTACTTAGAGTTAATAAAGGTTTGGAAGAGAATTGTATCTTATCAAAACTTCCTTCTAAATTCATCAGTTCAGATAAAATACAGTATTACTAATAAGGCATAGTACACCTCTTTCAAGAAAGTTTAAAACACTATTTTGAGAGTGTGTTAATGTATTTCAGTTAAGAACCAAAGTATACAAACCTGACTGGTTTTCACCCTGAATCCATTAATTCAAGAAATAAGGTTGGGCAAACTCCATGCACAGAACCATTTATGAAATCAGGAGTTATTAAAAGAAGAATAGATATTCAAATCTTACTCAAGAGTTTGCCAGTGAAATAATGACAGAAGTGATATCCATGTACTTAACTTGGAGGTAACTCTTACATTTTTGGGTTTTCTTCAGAAGCAGCAAATACAAAATGCTGTTAAATTCCAACATTCATTTCTCATTTCAGTAAGCACACACATTACTCTTCGAGGCCATGCTACAAGAAGATGACATGTTAAACTAATGGCAGCTGCAGCAATCTCTCCCCAAATACCTCAGTAATTCTCTAACTCTTTCAATACTGCCACTGAGGCTACAATTCAATAATTATTAATAGCAGATGCATGATCCTGCTCACAGTATACATTTGCTCCAGATCAGCATGGACACACAGGCAGACTGTTGCTTATTTCACTACAGCACACACTACAAAGTCTATGCTGGCTGTGGGCTTTCATGCCAGATACAGAAAGATTGACAGCATGGCATAATGCCTGTTGCTGTCATGTTTGCCTGTCAAAAATATCTGGATAAATCTGAATTAACACCATAAATTCACACCTAATCTGCACTTTTCTGTCATGTGAAACCAGAGGTTTTGAACGACTAAGAGGGACTATACCACAACAAACCTTCCAGCTCTCTCTTCTTGGTGCCTCATACTTCCAAACAGCATATGTAAAACTCCTTTCCCAAACATCAGTGGAGAATCTGCTAGCATCTTCTGCCGAGTTTAAGCACTCGGATTTTCAAGCAGTCTCTGTTGAGGGTTAGTAAGAAATGGGTCTTTCTCACATATGTCCATGTATATAAAAGACAGATCACAACCTACTCCAGTGTAACTAACTACTGTATATAGCAGTATCAAGCAAGGTTAATTTGTTCAGAAATATCACACTTGACTGCTCTCTCACACTCTCTTTCATAATCAAGGGTACTAATATTGAATTTAATTTTAATTTCAAAGTAGGCAGACTGGCCGCATTTAAATTCAAAGCAAGAGATAGTTAAGACCATCTCCTATTGTGACTAATAAACTTTGGCTCCCTTAACACAGACACATGGAGGTGTAGGGGGAGAGACACAGTCGGACACAAATGCCAGTGGAAATTAATGTGCATGGGACTGCACACTATTCAAAATCAGTATTTCAGTAAGAATAAATGACCTTTGCTAATTGATTATAGATTTTTTTGGAATACATGGCATTATAAAACACAGAGCATAGCCATTATACCACTACATAAGTAACTACACTGTTATACTTTCAGTCTATTTTAAGTTGGCAGATTAATAAGTGATGAAAAAACTGTGCCTGAGACCTCAGCTGGTTTTATTATATTTTCTGACTGGTGGGAATGGTCAATTCTCACTCATATAATATTCATGGGTGTTTGATATTTAATGGGGAGTTACATTTGCAGGCTTCTGTGCAGGTTCTTCATTCCCAGAGAGTCAGTTTGAAGACATTAAAAACAGCTGGATGCCTTTAAAAAATCTAAGATGAAGCTAACATGTATAACGCAAACAGAGGGAATGGGAAGGCCAAGGATTAGAAGGATATTCACTTTCAGTCTGAGTAGTTACCTACCTATAACATTACCCAGTGTTCTTCCACCCAGTCCAGAGTTCTTCTGCTTGTGTAATCAGTTAATCATTCAACCACATAAAATGCTTTAGCAATATTTTGCATGGCCATAACTTTTAAAGAAATGAACTAGAGAAGAACCCAGGTATCTTCTTGCACTGAGCTTACTCTGGAGAAAAGATGAAAATACCAACTCTTGAAACATCCCCAAAAAATCATCATAGTTGTGATGTGTCAACTGAAACTAAGGGGAGGTAAACTATGAATTTTCTATGTAAGACTGCATTCATAAGCTTACCATGCTTCATAAACTAATTGTAATAGCATTCCCTGTCACATGTGTATATTTAAGTTAGTTTACATTGTTCCATTAGCAAATGAAGCATTACAAAATTATTCTGGGTTTGCACTTTCATGCAAGGAAGAACTCTGTGATATAGATACAAAAATCAAATTCAAAATATGTAATTGTTATTATACCCACCATGTGCTATGGGTTGGTTTCTTCTGAAGTACTTCAAAGCATCCGGGACCTGCACACACTAGACAGTCCTGCTTCACTGGCTTTCTTATGCCAACCTCTTTCAAAGTCTACATGCTACGTGAAGTAGACTTGTAATTACCAGGCTCCCCCAGTCCAGAGTACTTCTGCGTATGTAATCAGTTAATCATACAATCGCATAAGATGATTTAGCAATATTTTACATGGCCATAAGAACCTGAGAAACCCATACATTTTGCCATGTGCTAAGAAAAGGAAGTACATACTGCAGTGATTTCAGCCCAGAAGAGAGCTATGTCTAACTTGCACTATTTAGTGCGCCATTACTAACAAGTTACTGCTGTGCAACTACACGATAAATATCTGCAGAGACTATTAATTTCACATTTCTGAAAAAGTATTCTTCCTATACATTAATTTCTTAAAACTTCTGCCCTTGGTGTCCCTTGAATGGGAATGGTGGAAGATTTACTCTGGAAGAAAGAGTCCCACATGGAAATTTTTGTGAATTTATACTGATGGAGTACGCACCACATACAGCCATCTACAACCCAGAGTTGTAGTCAGGAAGACAAAGAATTTCATTTGTCAGTATTCATCTGCTACTTTTTAACCAGAAAGCTACTTTCTCTGCATTCTGTGATCACCTACCTAGCAGCCCAAAGATTCCTCTGCATTACCTGCATTGCTGATGCATTTATGTTGACCCTTTTTCTACTAAAGGCAATGATAAAGATGCCTAATGAGATCAGCAATGTAAGAGTAAACCCTCTTCAAGCATACTGGAGTTTGGTTTCCCAAGCTTACAGAACCCATTAATTCTGTTCATGAACTGATAAATCATTATCTTCAATGTAGTGACATTTTCTGGCCTGCTACTCATATTGTAAGGACGCCCCAGAGCAGAACACTGCTGGGGATTATGATCAAAACATGACAAAATGTAACAGAAAACTACTAGCAAATTTTTCATGAAAGCAGTTGCTAACGCCACACTGAAAAGAATCTCACAGTTCCCTGTGTTTCTCCAACTGATGTGTAAATGAGCTCTTAGGTGGAAAAGAATGGAAAAAATCCTGACCACACTTAACCAGACACATGAAAAATGACTTACTCTCTTGTGACAGTATATAAGTAATGTATATTGAGGGGGGGAATCCTATATGTGTTGGTACATTTAAATGCAATATATGCATTTACATTATGATTACACATATGTATGTGTGTACAATTGCCTTTAAAACTAATTAATATATGCTGGTTATACTCATATTATGCTAATTTATACAGCTCTAGAGAGATAAAATGTCCTGCTGGATACCATCATCTTTGTTACAGAAGAGCTCAACCACTGTGCCCTCTGGACTATCCTGAGCAGATTCTTTTGGCATTTCTCCTGTGATTTGGCTGAAGAAAGCAGCAGGGCATTGTAGAGAACTTTCATCCAGCTGATTTCTCAGTAAGGAGGGCTGAAAGACTGGAATATGAAGCAACAAAACAGTCACAAAAGTATCTATTGCAAAATGATGATCATGATGCCAATTAAATTCCTTTATAAGGTTTTTATCCTTTAGGACCATGTAAAGACTGCTACCTAGGACAACTTCTGTGAGTGCTAGCTGCTGTGAACAGAAAGAGGGATGCAGAAGAAAAGAAATTCTTCCTTTTTACTATCCTTTGAGCAGTCTCTGGAGAATACATTTCACAGTGAAGAACTTCATAGAATATCTTGAACTCAGAGTATGAAATGGAAACTTAAATTTCACCCCAAGCAGCATGCTACAGCTTGATCTGTTCTCTTACTCTGAAACTCAGACATAAAGCTGAGCTGTACAATTTGCACGTAAACTACAATAGTACCCTCCCATTTTTAGGCAGACAGATTCTAGGGGAACCTATGACTGATTATATAGTCTCTAGGTGTTAGCCTTTTAATTCAGGCACCTGAAGTCAGACTGTATTAAACTTCCACAATACTTCCAATAAGAAAATCTGCACAACTCCCATAACACTGGTGAACACCCACTTTTCAAGAGACGTCTGTGATGCATCCAGGCTTTTTAGCTGGCTTTCCTTACCCCCACTCTCTCTCCCATCAAATCCTAAACCATCAAAGCCATGCCATATTTGAAACTAATCTGTCCCAGTTATTTTAAAACTGAAAGCCACACACTACTCTTCCCAAGATGGCAAATAAAACACATTCAAGATCTGGATATTCATCCAGGTCATGGTAGCTGCAAACATACAGAACTTCTTGAGTACTTATTTTTTTGTTAGTGCCAGTACCTTTCTGAGCCAGAAACATTCATTTTATTACCACTATGTCAAATCAGGCATTTGCATACTATAGGTGATAACAGATACTGTGCGAGTAAATTAGATTTGAATTGCTTTTGAGTTTTGATTTAAATTGATTTTTCCCCTCTTAGAATGGCTGTAATTGTTAAAAATACAGAATTTAAAAGTAAGAGAAAAGGCTACATCGATGGCACTTCTGTAGAGTGTAAAAATCCTATAGCAGGAAAAATGTGGATACATAGTTCTGCTTCTCATTAACTTCCTATTTCATAAAGTTCTGCTCCTGCAAAAATGATATGACTTGCAAAATGCTGAACACATACTTGGATGAACCTACCCAAACACCCTGAGTGGCATCAGAGCAGGTGGGAGATTAGTAAAACACTACACTCCCTGTTCAATGCATTGCTGCAAGATATTTATTCCCATTCTGATACTGCATGCCTGAACTGCCACTGTTTGATGAATCACTAAGGAAAATGGGATCTGACAAACAGCTCCTCTTTCGGCAGCTGTGTACTATGACAGCATCAATAGAAAAACACATCATTGGTTCTAAAATGCCCCATTTTTACCATTTATGTTGAATAAGACATGAAACTTTAAGGGAAGCGGCACTATGTTATCATTAAGGCTTGTTGACACTATGGAGGGTGTGCTTTGAACTCTGTTCTGTCATCACTCTTAATCTGCAAGTAATCGCATTGCACACTAAATAGAGGGAAAGGCCTTCTGCATGTTGACAACAGTGCCAGGGATGAAGTATTGCACCCTTTAAAATCTCATTACAGATTGGTTTCATTACCACCCACAACTGGCTTGGATCCATGAGGGAACACACCTGCTCTCATCAGGGCCACATGATGATGTCTCCTGTTAACAGTATTTCCATGCAAATAGGCTGACACGAAGATGAAAACTATCTTCATCTTTCTCCTGACTGGCTTTTCCACCTTCATTTTGGGAGGTGACACATACACAGTCTGTTGATTATTCCTTTACCTTACTGATAAGGCTTTACTGAGGTTTCCCAGTTATGGACTTTTACGGTAGTCTTTGGCTTCCCTCTTCCCTTATGCAGCATTTCCAATCTTCTCTAATAAACAAGTGTTTATTACTTTCTACTGCAGATGAGTCCCTTATGCTAGGCAGCCTTCAAAAAGTACTGAATTCCAAGCTTAGAGTATTTAAAAGTACAGAGAACAATTATTTTTCCTATGGAGTTTTTGAGTATTTAGCATTATGGATCCATAGTATCAAAAGAGATACTGTTGTTTCCATACACCTTTAGCAGCCAGAATATCTGTTGAAAGTCCATTAATAATAGCAAATAAATTCAGCACACTATTAACAGGTTTACTGACATTACATGCATCCCAGATCAAACCATGCTGGCCTTACAGAGTAGCTACCATACCTGCTGCTTAGGTAGAAGATGGATGGAGTGTAAGACATCCTGAATTTCCTGTTCCAGGGGAATTAAAATATATATTTTATTGTAACAAAGGCCGAGGTCTGAAGTGTTTATGCAAGCACTGATTAGAAAGAACTTGATTTGACTGCTGCTTGACAAGAGGTAATACTTAGCCATAGGAACAATAATGTTATTTTAAAAAAAAGAATCTTTTTTTGCTCTGAGAACCACAATTACACAGCAATCTTGGTCACAATTTCAGGGGATCATTACAAATTAGTGTAAAAAGTATCCTTCCACCTCAGAGCAAGTCCGATGCTCTTTTACTAATCATACTCTCCCAGAACCTTGTTTTTATGATACGTATCACACATCATGTTAAAGGGATCTCAAACCTATGACATGCTATATATGACAAGCTATATGCTTACTTTTCATCAGTAAGATACACCAAGGGTGCAAAGAAAAACACCTAGAAACGCAACTGCTTACAGCCTAGAGACTCCATAACTAAAGTCTTTCAAGTAGTAAGTCCATAGCATACTGCTCTAATTATAGATACAGCTTTCCACTTTGAATTCATATGCAAATCCATGTGCAAAATGGCTTAAAACTATAGAATTTCACCTTATGAAGGCAACCTGCACATCATCACTTGCACTTGCAAACTGAATTTACATTTCAGCTTATGTGTTCACGTGTTTGTATGTATGTGACAGCAAAAAAAAACCTGAACCCTAGTTTAAAGCTGGTATTCTGTAATGTACTTAACCATCTTCGGCAAAATCAAGAATACCATAAATGTTACGATTTTTGTATTTCAAATAATACTCTTTTTTTTTTTCCCCTTAAATCATATGTTGCTCTTTTTGTACTGCCCAAGTACAGGAAAGAATACATTTGTCGTTTAGTTAAAGGGGCTTGTTCTGGTTGTTTTCAGGCATCAAGGTAAACCAAATAAAATGTTCTAAGCAAGAGTATCTTTAGCTTAAACTACATTTAAAACTGCTTTAAGTTAAATCAGTAAAACTTTTCTATATACATAAGGCCTGACTGAGTCCATACAAACCAACATCTAGAATATGAAAAAGAGGCAAGGGGAAAGACATAATAAAAAAGAATCAACATTAAGAAAATCAACTTCTTTGGCACTTTGAGTTTAATATTCTACAAGTGTTAGTTAATCTTTAAAAAGGTTTATGCTCATTCTTTAGTTGAATTAATTGAGATTATTTAGAAACAGAAATATTTCTTTTTTTTTTAATTAAATTAAAGGAAAAAGCTGAATTTCATTATCCTTATTGGAACTCCTGCAGATTTCCTGGGAATTTCACCTGCGTTTCCACCCAGCCAGCTACACTAAGCATCCATCAAGAAAGCTACTTTGCGTATTAAGCCACTGTAACATTCCCTTTGACTAGATTAAGGTGAAACTGAGCCCAGAAACAAACATCAATATTACACCTCCTTCTCCCTCACTCCAACCCTTCAGAAGTGAAATGGTAGAATTCTAGGAATTCTCAGTGGCTCATGCAAGTGTCTCCACTTTAACCAGCTCAGCCCTTGAATATGATGATGCCTTTTACTGGACTCTAATACAGCCTGGCTTGCAGCGAAACAGCTCAGAAAGAGGTGTTGCTAAATACACAAATACGTGGCACCTGTTTCCAACATCTGTTCTCTTAACAATACTCTTGGCTTGTCCATAAACTCTTCTGAAACCTTGCCACTGAAGTTCACATGACCTTTAAAATGTGAACAACTTCTGAACAAGTTAAATTTTCACACAGGAAACATTCCTCTTCCTTAATTAGTTCTTAACCAAGACAGGTAACACTGATATTACAGCCAGAATCTCCCTTTCATTCCAGGCAGTGATTTGGAACACTGTGAGTGCAGAGAGGTTATAGCAATGTCATCCTACTTTATCAGTCCTTATTAGAAGGGTCACTTTTAAAGAATATTTTTGCTAAGGCATTTAAACAACAACAATCAATAAAAATAAAAAATAATACAGCAGACAGTTTTGTGGGGCTTTTATCTAGCTACAGGCAATTTAAGATGATTTTGTTGGCTTTGGTTTGTGAACTTTTTTTGCAAAAATGTAAAAAAAGTATTCTCACCACTAAGCATATAAAAATTGGCCTATAAAACTATCAGAATATAAGCTGATGCAGTAAAGTCGGACAAACATTCGTATTAATATTATGCGTGTTTGTTTTGTGTTTGAGCTTTTTTGAGATGATTCTTCAGATACATAAAAAGTCATTTTGTCTGTTTTTGTCAGAAACGTGCACATGTAAGTACGTGACTAAAGACAGAAAAGGCACTAGGTAGGGTAGGGCCTTTTTCAAGGGGTTGATGCTTGTCACTCAACAGAATCAGAATAAAAACACAAACTTCCCAAGTAATCAACCCTGGGAGGTTCCCCAAGTCTCAAGATTCTCCAGTCTTCCCTTGGCTCCCATGCAGCAGGAAAGACAAGTCAGTACCCATCCTGACTAAAAATCAGTTCAATATAGAATTTTTTTTAATAGCATTGAAACACAAACCCCTACAAGGAAGAAAATGCTTCATGGGTTTTTTGCCTTGACCTTCACATAGATTTCTATTACATGAGGAAGCCCCTTTAAGCATACAAAGTAAGAGTACTGCTAAACCATGTGCAAAACCTTCCGCAGGTACAGGGATATTTATTCACGCAGCGATATCTTCGCAGACCTGCTGGACATATCACGGGATTTGTCGGAGCAAATCCTTTGCTTTTCTGACAGAGAACCATATTGTGCTGTGTGTAACTGCAAGGTACTCAGCCTCAGAACATTACAGACCAAGCATGAACCAGAACAGAGTCAATGTACCAGCCCAGATTTACAAAAGCCGTCAGTCTGACCCTGTCATTCAGCTGCTTACGTAGCCGAGTTTCTGTAGCTACTTGCTATAACGACACAACAAGCACTTAGTGCCCACAAGAGTATTCTAGACTCAACCTAGTGGTAACAAATAAGCCATATTCAGTCCTTTTCTGCTGACGAACAAGTATGAAATGGCAGTTTCACAGACACATTCTTGTTCCTTCCCTAGCTCCTTTAGTGGGACTTTAGTGTGACACAGTCCCTATGCAGTGCATTACAGAGCACCTTTCCTTTCCACTATTCCCCTTCTTTCCCTATGACAGACATGAGGAAAACAATACTCCTCAGCCCACTGCATTTAAAACTAGGTACTTTGAACAGCTCAAAGGCCTTAGCACCCAACTTCCATTTTGAAACGACGATTGCTCCTATTTCTCCAAAGCTGCTTTAAAAATCCTATCTCTAGAATGAGTTTGTGTTAATTCTAATTAATTTTTTTGGCAGCAGGTGAAGCAGGTTTAGGCATAGGGCTATAAAACGCAACTCTCTTTCCAAGAGAAGTAAAACAGACAGCCTCATTCACATTCTTGCCCTTTGCAAGTCACACAGTTTTCAATCACTTATATATCTTGCACTCACGGCTTCTGTGAAATATAAACAGATGGATTCTAAATGATTTTTCACTGAAATGAAACTTACATTTTCAGTGCTGACTACCTGCAATACATCCTTTAGAATGCTGCTCCTGAGAGCTTAAAAGAAAAAGAACTTGATGAATCCACCGCTTCATTTCTGCCAACCAAATGCTTTTTTCTTATTCAAATCCTCCCTTAAAATCAACTTATTTCATTAGTTCCACATTAGGCCCTTTCAAGTGATAGCTAAACAGTCCTTCTTCTCTGTATTTTAAAAATTATATAAATACAAACACTGTAAAATAATACCATATATTGTATTAGATGCTATATAGTACACTGTTTTTTGCAGAACGTTGTATGAGGTTTTTTATGCTATGTTAAGCAGTATTTATGACACTATCTAAATGTTTAACAGCACCTACAATACCACAAATGAGTGTGGAAGTTTTAAATGGAATAATTATTATAAGATCCATGGCAGGGAGGCTGGAACTAGATTACCTTAAGGTCCTTTCCAACCCTAACCATTCTATGATGATTCAAAAGTAAAAAGGAATACAGTAATATTAGGGACTAGACAGAACAATTTGATTAGTGTTCTGTGATGGAACAGTACACAGGAAGTTATGGTTCTTGTAGGTATTGTAGATCTGCAGGTATTACATAAAGAAAAGCTTAAGAATAACATTAAAAGGTAGCTTTATTACATATCAACACAAACAACTTTATTGCAGAGTACATCACAACTGCTACCAACAGTAGTCTCAAGAAAAACTCTGGCATAATTATTCTGTATTATTTCACTTGACATCAGCACATCTTATTTTGGTATCTAAGCAATTACACCTATAAATTCCTGTTTACCAAGATCTGACTTTATTACCAATGGACAAGCTAAGACTTCAATGTTGGAAGTTGAAAAAATGCTCTCCCATTTACCTGGGCTGGGTAATGACAGGGGTGATCAGCACTTCCACAATACAGTCATTATAGCAATAGTGACTACTAGGTAGTGATTAATACCAAAAGTATCAGAGAACAGAAAGAAATTCAAAGAGGTGAATGGAAACAAAAAGGTAAGTGGGAAGAAGAAAAGAAAGGGCTTTCTTAACCAACCCCCTACAGTAATATCTACTGCCATTCTCTAGCATTTAAAAGACTTCAGAGGGAAGTTGATGAATTCATGACATTTAGAGGACCCAACAAAAGGTAAGCTGTGAATAAGCAGCAGGAGGAAAACAGTGATGAATCAGCACTAAACCTTTAAGTAGATATATAAATGATTTGTAACAGATTTCAGAAGGTCATTCTTCCCCCCCAATGTATAGGTCATCCATAACATACTAATTATTACTTTATCTTCTTCTATTAACCTATTGAATGTGTAAATCATATTTAGCAATGCAGCATTCCTCCCTGTGTCCATCCCTCAGGGCAAACTGGGCACCTTTTTTGCTAAAGAGAACTCCTTTCTGAGGCTCTCTTTGCACATTCTTGCGTAAAGCCAGGGTTTTATCAAGACCCGAGTTTTAACATAATGCCAAACGCAGGTCTCACCTCAGTCCTAGCTGAGTTTCTCTGTGCTGCACCCTTCGGTTTCTCTTGGATCAATACAAGCACTTCTGTGACCTGCTTAGAACCAGCCTACGAAGTAATCCAGTTTAAAAGTAATCTGGCTAAACTTTATACTTTGGCTAAACACAGACATGCAAGCACCCGCCAAAGAGGATATGTTAACTGAGATTAATTCCCCACTCTGAGGGCACTTTCTGGCCTTATAGATTTTCTGACTTTAGAGGGGGTCAGAGTAGGTCTAGAGAGACACAACAGGGAAAGAGAAGGAGACAAGATGAGACAACTTTGGCTGTTTATGCTGGTTTATAGACTTTGGGAAGCAAGTCTTAAATCTCCATGTACACTAAAATGGTTTGGATGATATGAAGTGTCACATACCAATAAGAGTTTCAAAATAAGCACACTTAGACCAGCATGGTCCATCTCAGTGCAAGATTTTAATTTCCACCTTCCTCTTAACATCTACATATCCTTCCTGTGGGAACCAATCTTACTTATTATAATCTTAACCAATATGTTGAGATTTTTGAGGCAAATTCTGGCAGTGGCTCCGTAACAGTAAATTTGGTATAAGGATGAAGAATCATGAAGTAAGAGATAAATAACAGTTACGCAACATTAGTGCTGAACCAGTAACAACTCATTAAATTGATACCATCTGCCTGCCCCTAAACAGCTTAGACCTCTCATCTCTTACTCCAAATACAGATCCCGTAATAACAAATGCAAAACCATAGCCTTAAGGCATCACAACTACAAACACTTGGGAATAATACACTTAGTTATCATCCTTCTGGAAAATACTTCAAAAGGGCTGGGAGAATTTTTCCCATAAAGTGGAAAACATCCTCCCTTAACATATTCTGCAGCATGGAATTTCTTAGTACAGTGTAGTGCCAAAATTACAGTGAGAGAAGGAAGAACAGATTGTGCATGGTAAAAAAAAAAAAAAGCATGGTAAAGAGTTATTCCAAGTGCCTGGATGGGTTCAATGAAAAGTGGCTACAGGTTCCACAAATCACAGTGTTATTTTATTTAGGACTCTCCTGAGACCATGGGATACATACTCCATGCCCAGCTCCTCAAAGCCTTTTAAAACATGGAACTCAGAATCAAGGCATCAGCATTTATTTCTTGATAAAGTAGTAACTCCTAACAAAATTAGTAAAGATCAGATTAGCATAAATAAATGTGTAAGAAAGGGTGGAAAATGCTGCCTAGCAGTAAGGAGTAAAGTGAGAAACAGCACCACGAGCATAGAGGTGAGAGGAAAAGCAGGGGGAGCAGGTGATCCAGGCACTGGAGCAGAGATTTCCCTGCAGTCCAATGGAGGGATCATGGTAAAGCTGGTGGCTATGCCCTAAAGGGACTGCAGCCATTGCAAAGCCCACGAAGGAGCAGGTTTATCCTGAAGGACTGCAGCCCATGGCAGGGACCCATGAGCCCACTGGAGCAGAGGAAAAACATGAGGAGAATGTAGCAACAGCAAAGATCTGTTATGGACTGACTACAACACCACATCCCCTATATCCACAGAATGGTTTGGGTTGGAAGTGACCTTTAAAGGTCATCTAGTCCAACCCCTGCACTGCAGAGTAGGGAAGGTAGAGAAGTTATGAATGGAACAAGGTTGAACCTAGAAAGGAAGGTTTGTGTAGGGATATTATTTTGATGTTTTGTCTTTTTTTCACTACCTAAACCTGTTTTAATTGCCATAAGTTAAATTAATTTTCCCTAACTTGAGTCTGGTTTGCCCACACTGGTAACTGGGAAGCAATCTTCCTGCCTTTCTCAATCCGTGAGCTTTTCCATTTATTTGTCTGCTGAAGCAGATTGAGGAGGGGGACTTCGAAAGGATTTGGTGAGCATCTGGCTCTTTAGCTAAGGTTAACCGAACCAAGTGCTTTTGAAAGATGTCGAAATAACCAATGACAACACATGACATAACTGCTACATGCATTCTGCGACAATAAAACACGGATTAAGAACTTCTATAAGACAAATTCACTAAGAAACTACCTTTACAGAATCTGTTCTGGAACAACTGAATAAATACAAGAAACTGACTACAAAAGTATGGCTATCACTCCTCAAACTTATGCTATTTTGACTTCTCCTAGCAGTATATTAATAAGTACAGCACACTATTGAGTATATCTTCCTTGGACAGGTCAGACATACTTGTTTAACACTTGTACTCCTATGTAATCTAACTGATCTTCCATTAACTGTTTTCCAGCGTATGCCAAAACTACCACAATCTGAACAGTTGCTACAGGTGCCATATTTCTCCAAATATTTTTTTTTACAATAATATTTTATTCTTTAACTTCCTAATCACCTAAAAAATTGAAGCTTAGTCTCCATAAACCAGAATCCACTCAAAGAATATTCCCTTTGAAAGAAAAACTTGCAACCAGACATTCATGCCAGTATCTTAGAAAAGAGTAAAACACTGTTTTATGGAAACACACAGACTCATACCAATGTCAAACAACTTTTGAATTAAAAACATCACTCTTTCCAATTTCTTTCACTGTCTTAAAATGAAATTTCCCTTACACTAACAAATAAGCAGTGTCTTAATGTTGTCTGAAGGTGGCATGCATTTAGAACTCAACAATGGCATCTCCTTAAATGGTTTACTGATGGGTTGCACCTCAGTTAAGAGGATAATGGTGAAATTATACCAGAGCCTTAAGAACCTGCTTATCTCCCAGATTGTGAAGTTGAACTTGAGGCTTACAGAATGAACAAGTTTACCGTATGAACAAGCCAGCAAGTGCTCTAAGTTACATGAAGAGCTGAATGTCAGACCCAAAAGACGTAACAGATATGATTTTTAAAACCATCTGCTCTACCTTTCATGCTGCACCACACATTAGTATTGTCTCTATTCTTATTTTGTAAGCAACTGGATGATGATTAAGTCCCTGTACTTCAGTTGCCTATTAATAAAATTGAGCACAACCAGAAAGCACAATAGCAAAGTAACTTCAGATGACAGAAATATAAAGAAACGTTATAAAATAAGCTTATGCAAATGTCACACTCAACAGGAGATACAGAACAGAAATCATGAGAGTGAATATAATGTATTCAGTCCCATGATTATAACAATATTACTACTCTGAATGAACAATGTTTGGCAAAATTATAGCTTTATATGCTATGTCACATAAAACTTCAGAACTTGCTTTTTGTCTTTACATTTTATTTCCATCTATTATTTTGACCTCCCCCAAAACCAAGAAACATAAGTCCAAGGTTTACTTCATCAAATTTCTTTTCATTATATGGGACTAGTGAAATAATAGAATATGGCAAAAATGTAATCAAGATTTTAAGCCTTCTATAATGAAGAATGAATACCTGACAACTCCTTCAATGACTATAAATCCACCTGTGCCTCTAAACTACAGTTAAAATATTTTATTTCCCCAAAATGCAAAAGCTCAAGTAAACTTTTTAAGTATTCCGTTCATGAGATTACTCACTTGATGAATGCTAAATAATGAACAGAATTCTGCTTGCAGTCTATCACAAGGACCTTCGCAAGTACTGCTTTTGGCAAATATAATGCTGAAGATGATAAATGGAAATGTCACTCTGGTTTTGCCAAAATGACATAAAGACTTCCACAGTTTCTTGCTGTGACATGACAAGCATTTCAGTTACCACAACTGAGATCAGAGGTCCTGTAACCCACAAACAGAAGTCATATTTATTGGTCTCTTTAAACCATAAAGTTTAGTCCAAATCAAAAAATCCTTAAAACAAACAAAAAACAAACCCTACTCCAAACCAAAACCAAAGCCAGTGCATGAACATTGATCTTTTAGCTGTTGTTTACTTGGTAACTTCATTTGCTTAAATAAACATTCTTCTAATAAGCACAAGTGTTTGTTTCAGGACAGCTATCACTGAATCAGTTTCTTTCCGTGATGTCTTTTGCCACCAGTCCCGATTTTCATCTCACGCTTTCACATGGGATGGATACATATCAGTATCTGGTTTAAAAAAAAAAAGCTCATATATTGACAGTAATATAAAATATAACTTAGAAATAGCCTATGTAGCAAAACAAAGCTGATTAATTACAGATTATCCTGCTGTCATTGAGATGACTAGAAAAACTCATTAACCGAACTATGAGTTTCAGCCAGGTCCAAACCAGAGTACACAGACTAGAACAGTGATTTAGAACATTCATCTATCCCTTAGCTTTCTGATTTATTACAAGATTAAACCATAAAGGGAGATCATAGCAGTGCAACACTTGTAGCAAAGTAATCCGTACTACCTGAGAAACAAGCAAATTTAGAACTAAAAGCATGAGGAGCAGAAGGATGTTTAATGTTTTGCCTGTTAATATAACCAAGAGAATCAGCAAATTCACCCTCGAGTTCACTGTTAAAAATTATGAGAGATTCTTCATACCCGAAATCACTCTTTCTGATAAACACTGAATTAGAGCTCCTTCATCATTTTGCTTGAATGCCTTCTACTTATCATCACAACTTCAACACATTCTTAGCTGAAATGTGTACTGTAGCCCAACATTACAGAAGGTATGTTTCCCTTTGTCTCCAATAAATTAAAATTAGAGTTACTGTGAAGAGAATAATATATACTCTTCCTAATAAATTATTGTACAGATTTTACCAGGAAAAAAAAAATAAATATCAAGACTGGTATAAATAAAATACAAATGGAAATCTTTGTGTTTCAGCACCAGAACAATGGCCTATATTGATAGTGAAGGATGTTATTCTCAGGACGTTGCTCTCAGGAATAAGGTTGAGGAATATGATGTTTATCTTAAGACCAAAGATTTGTCTAAAGACCAGTTTGTTGTTGTTTGTCAAGAGGAACTGGCATCACTTGTCTTGTGTGTCATGCACAAGTCATCATAATCAGACTACACAGACACAAACATCTTGGTTCATTTGAATATGTAGCTTTGAAGTGCAAGTGCATACAAACAAGTTGCTTAAACATTTGGTAAATAAAGACCACCTTCCCCTCCCATAAGATCTTGTACTGAGTTTAACTATACTATTTTCCCTATGTTGTCTTAGTGTGTACTTTATAAGTACATTTGAAGCCATGTGTGAAATTAAATGATCTCCACAATACCCCAGATCTGACCCATACAGGTAAGTCACTCTGGTAACTAAGCTGTATGTAGAGAGAAAACTAGATTAAATGCCTATCTCGTTTTAGCTGGTTTAGACTCAAACCAATCACTTAGTAAGTGACAAAAGAATATTGAAAAATCCTAATTCAGCCTAACACAGCATTGACACTGTTTCCATACTCATTTCTTGAGAGAAAGGCTGATCTTTACTACTTTATCTTCTACTAGCCATGAGTTCTTCTCTTTTTCAGTTAGGCAATTATCTCTGAAAATGTCCACCTTCAGATGGGCGGGTAGACTTATGGATTCAAATAAGCTACAGAGATAATAAGATCATTGCAGTCTTTCTTTTCAGGACCTTATTACAAAACTTTTAGGCCTATATATAATGAAGTAATAGAAGGTGTATATAGTAAGGTAAAGCTTGCTACAAAACCTATATTGTGACTACGGGAGGGTTAGGTTTTACTTAGACCAGAAGAAAGCTTAAAACATTTACATGAATTCTGTATTTCAGTCATGTTTTCTGTGATTAAGCACTAACATCTAAAATGGGATCTGCCTACAGGGAATAAAACTATGTGAATGGTTAAAAACCACTTCCCGCACCCTTCCCCAAGTCATCCTAGCTTAGAAGTTTTTCAATATTCAGTTTGTTAGAACCAAGGCCAAGAAAACGGTTAACTCTATATACTTCTATACAGAAGTTAACTCTATATATTAGCATACCTTCCAAGCCCCAAACTACTGTGAGACTAGACCTCTCATTTGAATAAACATGACTTATTCAAACCCTATGGCATGATATTAGTAATGTTAAGAAGAAAAGAGAACCTCATCCTAAACTTACCAACAAGCAGCTGACACTAAGAGAAACCAAAATTAACAGTAAAAAACATGAAAGAAAATCAAACAAATAGGCTTCCAGCTATTGCTGGCAGTGAAGCTCTTGCTCTCAGTATGACAGCCAGCGTTATTGATTTTCACTGTTTCTGGATGCACAAGTCATTTGTATCTGACAAGCACATTACAGGCTGGTCAGTGTGAAATAGCAGTCCCACAAGAACAGTAAAAAAGATTCAGCATCCAAAAGAAAATTACCTGTTGCTAACCAGCAAGTTCACCATATTCCGGAGAACTCCTCAGCCTTTCTGAAGCCACCAGAATCATGGCAAACATCCTTTAATCCTTTTTTGAACAGTTGTGTTGTCTTTCTCTCTCTTTGTTCTGCTTTTTAAAATTTACTTATGGAATGCACCCTGGCACATCTGTTGTATTTTTTTTGAGGTATAGTCTACCAAGTACAATGAGGAGATTCTACTTGGAGTACCATGTGCAGTTCTGGTGTGCCCAGCATAAGAAGGACTTGGCACTGTTAGAGCAAGTCCAGAGGAGGCCACGAAGATGATCATGGGCAGGAGCACCTCCCGTATGAAAACAGGCTGAGAAAGTTGGGACTGTTCAGCCTGGAGAAGAGAAGGTTGCATGGGGACTTCAGAGCAGCTTCCGGTGTCAGAAGGACATCTACAAGGATACTGGAGAGTGACTTTTCATCAGGGATTGTAGTGATAGGACAAGGGGTGATGGGTTCAAACTTAAACAGGTGAGAATCAGGTCAGATATAATGAAGAAGTTCTTTACTGTGAGGGTGGTGAGGCACTGAAACAGGCTCCACAAGGAAGCTGTGAATGCTCCATCCCTGGCAGCGTTCAAGGCCAGTGTCCTGGGTTCAGCAGTAGTAGTCATGTTTTTCCTTTGTGTTAGCTGGTGCAGTGCTGTGTTTTGACTTCCAGCCTGGGAACAATGTTGGTGAAGCCGATGTTTTCGGTTGTTGCTAAGTGATGTTTACACTGACCAAGGACTTTGTGAGGCTCATGCTCTGCCAGGGAGGAAGGGAAGCTGTGAGGAAGCAGAGACAGGGTGCCTGACCCAGGCTAGCCAAGGAGGTATTCCATACCACAGCACGTCATGGCCGGGGTGGGGGGTAACTGGGAGTTACCCGGAAGGACACAGGCTTCTGGGTGGGACTCATTTCTTGGCCGGTGGTATCGTATTCTCTTCCCTTGTTATTTTCCCTTATCATTGTTGTAGTTGATAGTAGCGGTGGTGATTTGTGTTGTACATTGGTTGCTGGACTGTTCTTGTCTCAACCCGTAGGAGTTGCACTCTTTCGATCCTCCTCCCCATTCCTCCGGGAGCGGGGAAGGGGAGAGCCCCGGGGGGGGGGAGCTTGATTGTTGTCAGCTTGGCACCACTCACTGGGAGTGAGTGAACAAGTTGCCTGACTGGGTTTAAACCACAACAGCCAGGCTGGACAGAGCCTTGGGTGACATTGTCTAGTAGATGTCCCTGCCCATGGCAGAGGGGTTGGAACTAGGTGATCTTTAAGGTCATTTCCAACCCAAACCATTCTATGATTCTTTATGATTCTATATTCTTATTGATAACAGGTTAAGCACAATAAGTGAGTTAATGAGGCAATCAGACTCTTAAGTAGAGATATTTTATGCATACAGGATTTATTCTGGTTTAATGTACTCTGCATTTTATTTCATACTCTTTCTTCACTATTCAGTTTACTGAATGAGATAGGAACATGAAGCTGTAAGATTCTTCCAGACCTCAGTCATCTCCAGAAACAGAACAGAAAACTGAGCTCTTATGCACAAGCTTATGGAAATTACCTTGGTGTTTTTCCCCAGAAAAACTGTATACAGTCCATAAAGGTGTACATTAACTGTACTCACATTATAACTCAAAAAAGCAGTTAATATGTAGTGTCCATGTGATGCTGGGAAAAGTTAATGTCTTCATCTTACAGACTGGTTACTGAAGCACAGAAAGGCCACAGAAGCCTTGCTCAAGGTCAGGGGGATAGGTGACAGGGCAGGGAACTGAAATTATGTATGTTTAGAAATTTTAGTATCTACCCAAACTGTGACAAGACAGACCTTCGTGAAGAGTTGATTTACTCTCTGATCTTCTCAGAGTAAACAACCGCACTGGATAGCAGAAAAAAGAAAAATGCAATAACTCATAACATGTTTGCTTCTTTTTAATTAAAATA
The DNA here is from genome assembly GCF_034315485.1 of Pezoporus occidentalis. Classification (NCBI taxonomy): domain Eukaryota; kingdom Metazoa; phylum Chordata; class Aves; order Psittaciformes; family Psittacidae; genus Pezoporus; species Pezoporus occidentalis. Next base: position 1,366,554 of record NW_026916093.1, on the reverse strand, counting down.
AATGAAGCAAATGTTCCTCTTTTGACTAAGTCCCTCTAGAAAATATTTTATAATAGCTCAGATCAACTTTATAAACATTATTTTCAAACAAACCACAAAGAAGAGGTATAAAAATATCTGCAAATGTATACAGACACATTGCTGTAATAAGGTGGTTGTGTTATTAGCTACCTTGTTAAAATGTTAATGAGTAGCTTGCCATAGGTTTGCTGAATTGCAGTTTATTTCTGAGTGGATCAGCATTTTACAGTCCCTACCCCCGACCCTGTTTTAGAGTACTTTGCTCAATAGTTGAAACTCCTTTAATGAATACTGCTTCTTTTAAGTGGATTACTTCAATGGAACATGCTTAGTAAGGGTATATTTTAAAATCTCACACTGGAATAAAAATAAACATTTTTTAGACTTTGCATTAAAATTAAGATGTTGAGGATTAATTTATGCACAATCTCATGTATAAAAATACTAAAAGTAGCCATCCCAAATGTCCAATTAGTTTTGAGGTTTCAACCATTAACCTTTTGGTAGAATTCCCTTTATAACAGCAGTTAGAGCTACATCTGATTTTGCAATCAAGTGTTATTAGAAAGATATTGTGGTGCCTCTACTCCTACCCTCCTACAACATTTAAGAATAGTGAGCTCCAGATGTGGCCTTGAATTTTATTGAAGTACGCAGTAAGAGGTGCATCGGAATAACAGAATTATGATAATACAATTCAATTATACTGAGGAAATAAAATAAGAATAATACTGAAATACAATTACCTGGGCAGCTCTAACTGGGAGCTACTGTGACTTGGTATCATATGCTCCTAAATCATAACTTGAAACAGAAAAAAATAATGTGGTTAAATGACCAAGATTTCTTAGAGTATTTTATTTGCAGGTAATTTCTTTTCTTAAAGGTCTATTCCTGTTGTTGTTTATTGCCATTGTAGTGTTTCACAGTGTTATGCACCCTTGGATGATCCTTGAATAAATTCCCCTCATATTAGATCTGTACATCTGCTCCGTCTGAGAACACATGGGAAGAGCCAAAAGCATCTTTCAAACAAGAAAGACTTCTAAAATGCAGTGTGTTTATATTAATGACACACACCTCAACTCTTTTGGGCAATTATGCACAGAAAAATGAAAACCCACTAGTTTACATGGATTCCATTCAAACAAGTCTACATGGTTTACTTCTTCTCTAAAACAAAAATCTTCATCATAAATTACTTCCCATCACCCACAAGATCTTTTAAGCGACCTCTTTCTTACACACATGAGTATACATACATATGCACAGGTTTACCTACAGAAAGATGTTAACATTTTTTTCTTCTTCTTTTCTATATTATCACCTTCTAAATTTCCTTTTGTTCTCAATGCAAATGGTCATTGGTTCATCTTCCCTTGCCCTGGACAGTTATGTCACATCACTTGACTAATATGCATGAATTTGCCACTAAAAGACATTTTAACTGAGAGCTGTCACATCCATCATCTCCACTCGGGCTGGTTAAAATTTTTATCTGCCTTCTTGAATTAATTTCAGCTTGCCTGAGCCCAGCAGGGGACTTTAGAGTGGTTTAGTTAAATTCTTCATTTTGAAAAAGCATTTAGAGTCCTTCTATTAGATTTTTCTTGCACATCTAATTTTTGTTTCACATTACTGAAACAATGAGGTAATTATACATCCAGTGAAGGGGGGAGAAAAAAAGAAGCAGACAGATGAGAGAAAAGAAATTATCCAATTTTGACATTTTCCTGGGAAAGCGTTTTCCCCTCGCTTTCCTGCTTTTTATGTGGTTCCCTGTTATTTCGCAAATTATCTGTAACCATAGTTAGATGTGATTAAGCTAAGAAGAAAATACGCAGAACGTAAAGAAAAATGAGAAAAGAGAACACTAATTGACAGCCGAAACAACAAGAAAAGGGAAGAGAAACTAGAAATGAAAGATTCTGTCACCCAAATATTTTATACAGATCATGTCTGTGACAAAGCTGAATGTAACAAAGCCAATAATCTTTTCTTCCTAAAGCACTCCTTCAACAGTTTGCTTTTTAGGCAGCAAGCACATATATTATTGGTAGCTGAGGAAGTTCAAGCTATGAATTGGATGGGAGTGACTCTAGAGGCTGAGTAATGGTAGTAAAGGACCTAAATCTATTGAAAGATGCACAAAACAACAGTGACCTGTGGGAATATACTAAGTGTTCAGTGCTAGATTCTTGATAAAATACATTGTTTTACACTGGAGATCATGAATGAATCTCTGTATACTCTGAACATCTTAATAAATACTACAAAAGCTCACAGAAAAAATAATCCACAGAGATATTACAGCTAATCTATAATAAATACTACTATCTCCACAAAAATGCTTATAAGATATGTAAAATTCACAGAGCTTCCAAATGCTTCATTTGCATGCTTGCTTACGTTATGATCTTATGTTCTTGAGACAACAAGCCCTCAGATACACTGTATGTGAACAAGCAAAATCCATCAGTAAAAAGAAAAAAATAGAATATTTGAATCAAATTTCAGTGTCAAAGAGAGAAAATGAGGTTAATGTGATTTACAAAGCTTCAAGGAAAACCCCAAAACATAAAGAAAATTAAAGAATTAGTCAGGTCCTATAGAAGAGTGCAAAGGGAGTGTGTTCACTGCTTAACTGCTATAAGAACTGCATTTGAATCAGTAACTGCAATATCTGTTGGAATTGTGGCCAGAAGAACAGAGAGGACAAGGTTAAAGTGACGGTTCTCCCACTCTGAAGTTTACTGAAGCTTAAACTCTCTTCGCACACATGGAGACTGATGGATATCTTCATAGATACACTATCTGTAGCAGCTCCCACAGCCTGTGCAGCGCTGGTAAGAGCACCACAGAGGACAAACACATGGGCCTCTGTGGCATAGAGTGTAAGTTTGCAGAAGTTGTAAAGCCGGCAAAAGTTAGCTCTGGAAATATTAAACCTGATGAGATTTAAATGCTGCATGAACCCCCAATGGGAAGTAACTGGTTTTGTATATAATAGTTTCACTGGGAAGGGGTCACAATGTGGATAAACTCTCATTACTCCCATTACTCCCATTGAATTCAAGAGTTCTATACCCATGCCTTTGAGTTACTGTATTGCTACTCCTTAGGTATACAGTCAATCTGATCAAAGTAGGTGTTAAAGAAAAAAAGTCCACTGAAAGACAACTGTATTAGAGTAAATCAGCATAAGGAACCAAAACTAATTGTGGTAAAGATGGAGTGAAAACAAAATCTAAGTGTGCTTGCGCTCAAGGAGACAGGCAAATAAAAAAACCACCAAAATCTAAATATTTTCAAGCTTAGAGGTCTTAAAACTTCACAGTGTAACCACCTGGCAACTTTACAGCCATTATTGTAAATTCTTATTTAAATGGCAGGAAAATCGTTGCTGACATGAAATTAGTCATGCAAAGGCCTGCAGATGTACTACCTTCTGCCCAAGCACTGAAACCCTGTCTACAAAGTTTGAAAGTGTTCATTTGTTCAGACTGCTTGGGGTACAGAAAAACAACAGCTCTAAGACTTTGTTGGGCAATACAAATAAGAGGTGGAGCTTTCCCAGAATTCATTATACATATTCAATTGCAAATGCTACTCCAATCACTACAGGACTGACCACATATTTTTCTACCATAGCCGAATGTACAAAATAGACCACAAGAATGCATCCTGTTCTTTCTTTTTTGTGTTCCCTTTTGTCAGATAACAGCTGTATGAGACAAAGGACTAGACGTGAAACTAACTGGAAGAAGCATATTAGAAGCGCTGGCTGATTCTCACTAGGAAAAAGCATAGGAGCTATTGCATCAGAGTGATGCAATAATGAATTACATAAAATAAATCCACTATAATGTGCTAAAGTAATTACTGAAATGACATTTTATACCATGAAAATTTGACTTTAGGAAAAGATTTTACAGGAATACTTGAAGTAATAATATGAATTTATTAACAGCAGGTCATTCTGGAAATCACATTTAAGACCCTTCTCTATACAAAAGCAGCAAACATTGCCATCTCATAGGAATGCAAAACTTTCAGTCATCTTAAATTTCTGTTGGCTCTCGTCAAGTTACAAAGGGAGCACTAAAAAAATAAGGGGATGGAGGAGAAGGAGTGATCAGTATAAAGCTGACTGTATTTAGTGGAAAATTCCACTGACAAGGCACATACGATTTATAGTAGCTCTAAGTTCAACGGATTTGTCAATTTTCAATTTCACCTATTCTCCTGTAATTCTATTTATTCAAGGGTCCTTTGAGTAAAAGCAACATTGCAAAAGTATCCTCGGAACCTAAAACCCACTTTCAAAGGCAGCAATCACAGAGAGCCTAAGTTCTCAAAGCTATTTAGATGTCCAGCTCCTTCTGAGGGACTACACATAAAAGACACATGCTTTAGCAATTTAGGTCTATTGGCATTAAGCATATATATGCATAGGAAATGCATCATCTGGGAACCAAAATTATTCAGGCATTTTCTGAATGGAAAAGATGACTTGACATATTCACTGTACAAGGCCATACATTAGCTAATATAGCTAATATCTAGTTATTAAAGAGCCTCACTCCACAGCACTTAGTTAATTAACTGCAGAACACAGATTATGTTCTTATCACTTGTAGAGAACTGTCCCCACTTCAATAAAGCTATATCATGAGTAACAGTAGCCAAATTAGACATTATCTAAATACAGTGCTTTCAGGAAGAGCATGATTTTTAAAGCAAGACAGAAATAAATGCATGAAAGAAGCATCAAAAAGCAAAAAACAATTAAAAAGCATTTGGTGAACAAGGTAAATGTGAATCCTACTCATAGTAGTGAAAAATCAAGAGGACCTTCCTCTAACACTTGCAAACATATGGCAGCAAGACCAAGCATACTTTATAGATCAGATTTCATAGCAGATAACACACTAGATTGTCATCCTTACTCATGCTGAATAGCACTTTTATCAGCTCTTGTTCTAAGTAAGGTTCTGTTCAAGGAAAGCACAGACTCTCCCATCATCCACAAAGTACACCATCTTTTATCATCGGAGATAAAAATCAGATGCCTTTCCTCAGACAGTTTATTTACTGATCTGCTTTATTCATCCACGATCTGCTGTCCGCATCTATTACAACCCCCAATTTTATAGTACACTGGTAGACTCCGCCAGTGCTTCCTTTTGCCTCCACAGCATCACTGTGCCTTCACTCCTCCAAGCAGCCTAATGAAAAGCGCCTGACGGTGACTTCCCTCCCCCTTCGCCTTCCTTCTCCATCAGCTATTTGGATTCAAACATGCACAGCTCATGCATAAGCAAACAGGTGCAAGGGACAGGGTCTGCCAAACCCCAAGCAAGCACGAGGTACACGTGTAGCTTGCTGATTGTGGCATGCTACTGATAGAAGGCGACAAGGCCAGACAATAGGTAGGGTCAGTAGGTGGCTCTTTGATTTCCCTGGCTCTCTACAGAACAGCAGTATGGGAGTTTGCCTATGGGGGACAAACGCTGCCTTTCCACACAGAACATTAAAGCACTGGGGCTAGAAAACCAACATGCATCTGGAGCATGGATTCTATTTCTTATGAGGAAAACTGCTAATGCAAATCAGGGCGTATTCACCCACAAGCCTTGTCCTCTGCTTGGGAAGAGATGATTAACTGAGAAAACTTTGCAAAAAAACAAATAGCTAGGTATGTTTTATGAGTTCTCTATATAAGAGATCTTCCAGTAATAAAATGTATAAATGGACTCTTTTCCATCAGAAAGATGATTTCAAGTCCAGTCTTATTACTACATGCTGTTATTTCTTTTTACTTTCCTTTTTCTTTTCTTTTTTTTTTCTTTTTTTCTCATCCTACTAGACTTGAAGTTAAGACATTTCAAACACTTTAACAAACACTCAAGGTTCTGCTATGTCAGAAGTCTTGATTATGTTTAGATACTGTTGGTCAGTAAGCCAGCATTATCTCCATCTCAAAGCATATGCCTACTTTCAGAGGTGTTATGTAGCAAGATGGCAACTTCATTTAGATAAAAGAAATAAACAAAAACAACCTCCCCCCAAAAAAATCCAAACAATTGATATGGTAACACAGAAAATTAGCGGAAATTTCTAAAATACCATCACTACAGAAACTGCACCCAGCTCACCAGCTTAAGTGCAATAGCATCAATTTACAACAGCAATTACCACTCTCTTCTTTTCACCTGCTTGGTTTTCATCTAATCTTTTTTTAGCCAAATATTCAGGAAGTAACAGCCACTTTAATGCATTTCTGTGGATTGCAATGAAATAGTTACTCAAGTTTACATGGTTTCATAGTACACAGTTGAATTATATTTGAAAATAGCAGTTTATAAAGAACAGTAGAAATGCAGAGTTGAACTACCTAGTTAGATGTCGTGGTTTAAGCCCAGGCTGTAAGTCAGCCACGCAGCCCTCTTGCTCACTCCCTTCCTTTCTCCCTGACCCCTCCCCCCGAGGGATGGGGAGGACAACTGAAAGAATGTAACTCCCACAGGTTGAGATAAGAGCAGTTTAGTAACTAAGGTATAACACAAATCACTGCTGCTACCACCAATAATAATAATGATAAAGGAAATAACAAGGGAAGAGAATACAATACCACCTGTCGACACCCAGCCTGACCTAGCAGTGAACCAGCCCTTCCAGGTAACCCTCAGTTACACCCTGGGCATGACGTGCTGTGGTATGGAACACCTCTTTGGTCAGTTTGGGTCTGGTGCCCTGCCTCTGCTTCCTCCTGGCTTTCCCTCCTCCCTGGCAAAGCATGAGACTCACAAAGTCCTTGGTCAGACCAAACATTTGAGCAGTAACTAAAAATGTCGGTGTTATCAGCACTGTTCCCAGGCCAAAAGTCAAGAACACGGCACTGCACCAGCTGCTAAGAAGGAGAAAAAATGACTACTACTGCTGAACCCAGGACATTAGAGAAGGATGCTCCTGACTACTGCACTGAGCTCATGACCATTTAAATTCTCCACTATGTAGCTTGAAAGTTGAACAGCGATCGTTTACAAAGCTGTAAGAACAGATTATTCAATTAGCTTTACTGCAGTGACAAATATGCTTCCCTTCACTTTGGTGATCTCAAGATTTCACACAACATAACAAGCATTTCTCATAAGGTAAAAAGCGATTTCAAACTCTTAATGCTTTGGTCACAATGCTGAAGTTGGTACTAAGAACAACAGTTAAAACCAGCCCTTAAGCTGTGTATGTATAAAACCTGAGAAGTCAACATAAAACTTGATAAAAAGGTTTCTGCTGCTTTCTTCCTCTGCTTTATATTTCTCCACAAATATTACATGGAAATAACAATGCAGATATAAAGAGACATCTAAAATATACCCCAAATTTCACCTAGAATTAAAAGGTGTCTTTCAGTACAGGAAATATCTCGTGACTCTTCTGGATAATTGCCAAGTTAACCAAACTATCAAAATTTTATTGAACTTTTCATACAAATTTTCAACTTTAATTTTTCATTTCTAGTGCATTCCTACATTTCCCTAGGCCTCTACACATGTATGTAGAACAAGTTCTGTAACTCAACTTCAGAACTGTCTTACTAATCAGACACTGGATGAGGCTGATGTCTTCTTAAAAAGTATTTTAAACAGAGCAGAAAGTCATCAGAAGCAGCAAGCAGAAGCAGCCTGTTACCAACCAACTGAATGAGGACAACAAATGTGTGACTCCCCTAGCACAAGAAGGGATGGTGCTAGGGGATGTGTAATGTCAGATGTGTAATGCCCAGCAGGGTCTCCTCAGTGTCTTCCAAAACTTTACTAGCTGTATAATTTTGTGGAATGCATAATCAGTAAACACTGAATTTGGAATACAGGAAAAATATGGCACTACAATATCCCATTGGCACTACTCATGGGATTTTACCCAAGGATGCAGCAGAAATGAGCAATCATTCAGCAAGGCTGCTTGGCCTGCCTCTAATTTATCATGGCTTACATCTCATGCCTGCCAGCAGAGCTGAATTCATATGTTATTGTCCCAAACCTGTCACTTTCTGGACTGCTTTTTAATCTTCCTCCTAGAATTACATTCAGAAAGGTCACTGCTATCCAATTAGAACCTTATCAAAGATGCACATGCAGGCTGGATTCATGCTTATCGAGAATGGGTCATAAATCCAGAAATTGAACATCACAAAGTACCATTACCATAATGAATAACTACCATGGAAAAAAAGTGCCAAAAATACCTGTGTATTGTCAGGCAAGAGTTTGACCGTATTTCTCCATATACTACAGAAGGAGAATCACTGAAAGAGTTATTTATAATAACAGGAATGATGGAAATCTAAGACCATCAGACCCAATAATACCTTGTATTTTATACAAAACCTGATACTGTATGTATTTCTATAAATAGCGGCTTCCCTGCTCTTTTTCTTTAAGTCACCAAGCACATATTTTCAAGATGCTTTGTGAGGACCGCTATCATTAACATACCAACATCTACTGCCTTTTCTTTCATTTCAGTGTCTTTGAAACTTACTAAGAATGATACACGTAGTCTTTTATCAGTTAACATAGCCAAGCTCAGAACTTGAAAGAGGAATTTGCTTTTAGTCTTCTGCTTCAGATACATCAATCCATAAATACAGGCACACACACACATTCATACATTTCTAATACTGACCTTTGTAAAAGAAGTGTTTTCCACATGTCACTGATAACCTGAGAAATACTGTAGTGTATGATCTGGTTGAAAGGGCAATGACTTAGTAAATTCAGCGTAGGAACTGAAAGGCATTAAATACAGACCACATTTTTACATTGCTTATGCTTCCAAGTTTTCATTTAGTTCCCTATTTTTATGAAGTGCATGAATGTTTTGTCCATTCCAGATTCAGAAAGCAGCACATCTTTGCTACTAAAGCACCTACTTATTAATCACCTGGAAACACCAAGCATTTTAAGTCCCTCAACAGTTGTTTACAGGGACTATACTGATTTACATAGAGGATCAATGCAATGCTCTCAAGAGGGTAAATAGATGAAGGAACTCAGTAGGTTTAAGAATTCCTGTAAGAACCCTTCATGCTTTCTCCCACCACACCTCCTTGGCTCACATTTGGGAGTGGTCCAAGTAAGGGAAGAGGAATACAGAGATAAGTCTCCACAAAGCAATGTAAAGTCTTAGTGTTTTACCCCTTTCTAGACTGTTTATACCAGACCTTTAGCATATAACCGTAAGAGAAAAATTACATTTACTTCAGCTTTTTGCCTTCTTTTTCCCACTTATCAGTTTATCCCTTCTCTTCTTCACTTGACTGTGGGTTGTTTCCACACTCCACATAACCCTCCCCCAAATTATTATGCAACTGCTCAAGAGTTCCAGATGCTCAAATCATCAATGAAAACAAAGTACTAATGTAACCTAGTGGTTCTAGAGATAAGCCTCCAAAACAAGGTTGGAGATACACTGACATTCTTAGCCCAAACAAATTGCTTTTCCAATATGACAACATCTATTGTATTCCAGCCATAACAGCCATAATTGACTTTTTACACCTACCCTAAATAATCCTATTTGTTTACTATGGAACATACATTGCCTGCAGTTATTGAGCTAGCCCGCTCAGTAGACAACATGGACATTTTTGCACAATGGTGCGTCACAAAGCAGAGACCAGAATATATTCTTGCCTATGTATTTATGGCTAGCTCAAGCTAGATCTCAGAAGCTCATAAAGAAAAGCAGACATGGTATTTAACAGCAAAACAACACACTTGTACATAAGACCATAGCCTCTTAGCTTTTCCAATAATAAATACTGCATGTTTTGAGGTCTGGTATTATTATATTTATCAGCAACAACACAAGAGTGCTTACTCTGCATTTACAATGGAAAGTAAGAAGCAGACTATTTTTTGTCTTCCTTATTTTTTATTATGTCTTCCTTATTTTTTTCTATGTTTGCTTCTCTATTAGGCACGCATTTCATTTAACAGTATTCAAGCAGAAACCTCTGCAAGGACTAGTTTTAACTGGGGCACCTGCACGCTTTTAGAATGTAAAACAAATTGACAGTACATGCTTAATAGCCTGGATATTACTGTTCATTCCTGGAGCTTAAACTGAGAAATATTTCACAAAATACTATATATGTCACTGACAAAGGCAATGTATTTGAACAACTTCTCCCTTCGCAATTGTCTTCTGTTTGGTTCGGATTTCCATGTGGTCATGAGGAAGTAAAGATGCATTCTGGATGGAGACATATAGAGATACATATTCTAATGTTGACAGGCACACCAACTGTAGCTTTATTCACTCACATTAAAGTCTGTCAAAAAGTCTGGCTTGACTGGAAAAAAAATGAACTTTGTTCATAATTAGAATAAAAAAAGCCAGGCAAAGAAAAGTGATTTCAGGAAGTCTGCTGCTGCTCTCAAACTTGATGATGAAATAAGAAAACTGCAATGATTTTTGAAGTCACCAGAGCAAGAGGAATGCCTAATAATGCTCTGCCCTGTGGTTGTAGATGGAGACTATTCACCTACAGAATTTTATTATTACATTAGTGGCTTGCTGTGCAGTAATAATTCAAATTGAAATATGGGTAAAACCTGCTTTAAAAAGAGGTAAAAAGTCATAAAACCCACACTAACCGTAGCACCAAAGTGTATGAATGAGCAATTCAACCCATGATAACCTTAGTGTCTGACAAGAAAGCCTGACTGGCAGTCATCTGTAAACGTGCCGCTGTCCACAGCACAGGAGTTCAAACGTAAGATTTCTGGGGCTGAGATGGTCTTTTTGTTGTGCCTTTACATTGCTTACAACATTGTGAAGCCATTTCTCTAGACTTTCAGTATAATATAAATTATAGTTCTACTAATATAATCCAACTTTCAGCAAAGAGTAATGGGTATCCTTATTGGTAATCATGACTGAGAGGTCACGAATTACAGGGCATGGAGCAAGAATTACCTGATCATACCCAGAGATGTCTCCTGTAGGTCAAGGTTAGGGTGCACTGGAAGCACCACAGCATTTATTTTTTTTCTGTCAGCAATGATCTGCTCCTGTGATAAATTAAGGACTCGGCTCCAGGTCACTTCTGAACCCTTCATCAGTTATAAATTCTCCTTAATAATAAGCAGAACTCTGTTAGAAAACATAATGATTTACAGTAATTAGGATGCTTGTACCATTTTTCCAGAATATACTGTCAGTTTATTTTACAATAGCTAGTATTTACAGAGCACTTTACTAACATAAACTAATTAATTATGTCCTTAACTGTTTCTATTCAAAATTCTAATGATGTATCATGAACAATCATCAAACGTCCACTGAGACTTCTACGCTTCACTTACAGGATCCGATGAGCTCATAGCAAGCAGGCAGCAAACACAGCAAAGTGCAAAAGCATCTTTGTGATTTCCACCACCTAGTTATGTTCTTCAACCATTCCTTCAGCTCCTTTGCTATTCTATTAAGCACATGACTTATTTTAATAGCAGGATTTTTCACATTAGACTGAAAAGCGCACTGCCACTTTGAACATATTGTTCAAGGGCTTGTAATTCAAACAGAGTGTTTTGCTTAGCAAAGAAATTCTCAACCTTGATTCACATTAGACTCAAGGAAAAATATTAAAAAAGAACAACACTCCCGCCCCGGCTAAAAGTCAAGGAGAAGCTAAATCTACTGCTTTTTGTAATCTATAGTGATTGTAATTCTTAGCATTCATATATGTGAAACTGTTTTCTGACATAAATACAACTTTTGACAAAAGAATTTTTGCATTTTGCTCAAAAATGGAGGCATTCACTATTCTTTAGCATACCCTGAAGCTCTAGGGGATTAGGGCATTCTCTCTAAAAGCAGAATCAGTGCCTCCTAGCCATGTCTCCTATGATGCTTGCAGACACTGTTGTCCTCCTAGTGGAAATTCCAAGGGGAGGGGGAGGAATGTTAAACTGTTGATACTCATTCTAGTTGGTTCCTGGATTTCTGAAGCAAGGGGGGAAAATTATCAATGAACTATTAGACTCTAGAGAACCTACAATATAAAACCAGCACCAAGTATTAAAAGAGCAACTGAAGATCAATTCTACCAAAACACATTGGAATTTTCACTCTGAGATGAGGCTTACCTTTGAGCTAAGTGTGTGCATTTAAGTAAGGTATTCCGAATGCAATCATTTCTATACTATGAAGTGCACTTAAACATTTACTGTTGGAGAAACCCTAGCAAGTTAACTGTATGCTAATTCTCTTTATATAAGAAAACTTTAAGGTTCAAGTGATGACAAGAGGAGGAAGAATATACTAAGTATGAAGTCTGTAATATATAATTAAGTAGGTGACAACTAAGGTCATACACTGCCATTAGCAGATTTCCTGGATGGAAAATAGTTTGGCCCAGGGACACTATATATCCTCCAAGTACTGTTCAGTGAGACGGATCAATCTAGGACAGAATAAGAGCCCCCTCTATATTATTTTAACCTTGGGCTCCCCAGGACCCAAACTACATTCCAACATCTCTAAATTGCACAAGCCAAAGCAATGTACAGGGGACCTGAACAAGAACATTTGATAGGCGTTAAAGAGAAAGGAGCTGTCCATAAGAAGGTTTTATTTAAGTAGATAATTTTAAGGTAACAATGGTAATTTAAATATCAAATCTTTATTTCCAGCAACTATTGCTACCAAAATAACAAAATAAATACAACCAGGTAAAGCCATAAGAAAAGAAGCTCCTGAAGAATTTCCTTCCTGCATAAACTGGGAAGTATTTTATTCTCATCATTATTTCATTTCCTAGTCCACTATAACCATGTTTTATATGCATATGAGCCAGTATTATGACGTATACTGCTATACTTCAGCAGACTGTGTTGCTTCTCTTACAGCATAAGCGGCACTGCACACCCAAAAGCAACATCAACAGGGTGTACCAAAGTACCCTTCAAGCTAAAGCTGCATTACACAACCAAGACTGCTTTAAGAAAAAAAATAAAAAAATAAACCAGGTAGTCCAATAATCTAGAAAAAAAGCTTTAAATCTGCTGTTCAGAAGGAAGCTGATTACTATATCACATCTCATTATATTATGAGATCATCATTATATTATGATCAACACATTTTCATAGAGAAGAGGTTATATAGACAGTGAAGCACTGACTACATGATATTTGCATTAGAAAATTAGCACCATACAAATTAAAGCTGGCACACACTAAGTGGATTTGAACCTGATAATTGATAAATCCAGAAAAAGAGATATCACTGGGGAATCACCAATGAAAAATCAAGTTCCTAGTTCATGCATTGGTTCACACCCGCAAAACAATTCAATATCTGTCAGGAATCAAGAAGAAAATATAAGGTCACTACTAATCCAATTTACAGAAAACACACATTACTGGATAATGAAGTGGTAAGCAATCTATACAAATAAACATTGCTTGGTAAACTGGGCACAGTTCAAGATCCATGGCAAGATCACGTTTCAAAACAAAAAAGAAATCCCCACAATGACAGAATGGAAGATTATATCCTAGAGAAAATGGGAAACAACCAAGGGAACACAAGCTCCTGATTTAACAATGAAGCTAAAAATTACTATAATGATCTTTGGATGCAAGAGAATAACAACAAAGATGTTTACCCAGTGTCTAACTACCAATTATTAGACTATTCCTGTAATATTTTGCCCAATATTACTGTCCACACTTAAGTGCAGTAAAGCACCAGACATAAGAATAATTTGGAGTTTCAAAATCATGATTTAGAATGTAATACTTGGAAAAAACAGAGTGCTAGACCCTAGCTGAGAGAAGGAATAGGTACTAAGTATTTATGGAAGTTGAAATTTTTCAAGGCACCTTTCTTAGGGTGCCATTCCTATTACAGGATTTCAGTATTTCATGGCTTGAAGATGGGTCTACAAATAGTAAATAAAGCAAATGAAGGGAACAATCTACTGAAATGGAAGCAACTGGCATTTTGGGGGGATTTTTTTTCTGGTTTTCCTGAAGTTTCTCAAAGTATTCTGAAACCCGATAAATTTTAATCTATCTTGCTTCACTCAAAACTGTCTCTGGATCCAAAGGCTGTAGATTTCAGACACTCCAAAACCATCAGACAGCCATCTAATCAGGGCTTGAAAGCTGTACTTATATACTATGGATAGCACCTGGCGATGCGAATCCCATTTTACCACCATTCCACGTAGCTATACAGGGAAAGTAAATGTCAACTGCATGAAACAGCTGCAATACTTAAAAGATACATGGCATCTCAGAAATACCACATGATGTGGGCACCAAAACTGTCTCCTCTGAAGATTATTTAGTTTGGATAAATTTAAAAGGAAATGTGAACTGAAGTCTAACCGGAACAGAACAACTAAAATTCACAGAGTAGTAGCTTTGCCTCTGAGTCATCCCAATATTAAACATCTTAGAAGGGATGTGATTTCCTTCACTTGAAACCTTTTTAACTCAGTACAGGTATTCAATATATATTCAGGATAACATGGAACAAATTCCAGCCCTAAAGCAAGAGCATATCTCTTCCCAGCCACAAATTATGAATCCTACTACAAAAGCTGTGGCTGGGGTTATGCACAATGTCAAAGTACATGATTATATAGATTTGAAAACTTTCCCTTAATTTACTCAGGTTATATAATTCAACACTGAAATGGTCATTTAGTTGACCTTGCTCAGAAAGAAGGTTATTAAATAGCTTTTACAATAAAGCTTCTTACGTAGACGGCTAGATATGGGTTAGGCAAAACGTCAGGAAAACAATAATAATAAAAAGAGGTCTGTTATGTTTTAAAGTAATTTTTAATGTAAAAAATAAGCAGGAAAAAAACTGAACCATGTAACTGGTTCACTTCTTCACAAAGTTCACTTGCACTTGATATGTTGCCTACAGCACCTAGAAAGGAAAGATGCCCAGGTATAGGCTGCTTTTACCATAACAGGGAAAGAAAAATTCCTAGACAGATATATTATCTTGGTTTGCTGTTTGACTGCACTCATGACAGCCCAAAGAGTTAAACATGTATAAACGAACATTTATGTGCTTTTATATGACCATTCCCAAAACTGTCCTGAACAGAACTAACATTCACCCAGTTTCCCTCTCTAGGCCAGCCCTGCTTCCCCAAAAATTAAATTAATTCAAGTCAATTACATATTTTATTTGCAATAAGCTTAGGGAAAGCAAACAAATAGGTAACCTTGTCAAGAAACGTTTCCACTGGTAACAACTTCATGCTGCTTTACTTTTGAAACATGTCAGCTTGACAGCTCTCCTTTCCCATCCTCCCGCTTTACTGTTGGCTAGCCTCTAAACTATGACCACCACATCACCACCAACTGCAAGTTGCTCTCCTAGCCGCAATTACAAATTACTGTCCCATCATTTCCTGCATTTAAGGCTGTCAGTAGAGTTGTCAAAAGTATGTAATTGCTGTGCAAGTCTCTCACAACTGGCTTCTGCTCTGATCTATGGAACCACTCAATTCCACAGCTGTCAGATTGATGACACCAACTGCAGTTAATGACACCACATCACCTCTCTGGCTCGTTTACCTGCCGACCCTGCAAGCAAACAGACACCAGCAAGGAAGATAGGGAAGTGAGCAGCAGATACCATATTTGTCATAATCACTATGATCCACAGTAGAAGAAAATCAATTCCTCTTAATCGAATCAAGTGACTTATTAAGGGTTCTAAGTCCTGGCTGGAGAGCTGTACTGATTTGATTACACTGGGAGAGAAATTAGCAATGAGCTCTTAAACTATCTTTCTTTTTGTCTTCTGGCTCAGAGTTACTATTAAATGATTATCTTATGAGAATCTTAGTAAGCAAGTCATGCCCTGATCAGGGAGTGTAGGAAAAAAGGGTACTGAAAAGGTTCCTGAAGTGTTGACAGACAGGGATGTGAACAAATACAATATGCCCATCGCAGCATTTCTGTTTCTTGACTGAAACAGCACAGCAATGGCATGTACCTGAGACAAACACTTGAGACATTCCAGAACAACCATCAGCAGCACCTCAGCCACTTTGTGGATTTAAAAGGAATGACTTGGATTGTGACATGCTGCAACCACAAATTAGAACAGACCCAAAATCCCATTTGCAAGAAATCTTCCCCCATGTAAGAAATCTTATTTATGAAAGAAGATTCCAGATTTTAGAACCATCAATATCAGTGAATCAAATGAAAACCTTTACAAACACTAAAGAAATTAGGAAGCAAAGAAGCAGTGTAAAGATAGAGATGGAAAATATATATTTAAGATGAGAACTAGCAAAACAGTTTCTCTTTCCAGTTAGCACATGTTTATCCTGCATTAAGAGTATACTGCTGCCTTATAAGTACTAGATTTAGAATTAGATTTAACCAACCCTAATAGGGAACCTGGGACTGAGGGGTTTGTGTGTTTAAAATACGGAAAAATATCTACAGAAAAGATGCTTGGTTTGATTTATCAAAGCGAGAATCACTGGTATTAATGGAAGTTGTGTACTAGCACCTTCCAGGATCCCCTTGACTGCTACAAATGAAGCAAAGTTATACCATATCCTTCATTAGCAACAGCAGGCCAGGCCATCAGAGATGCATGAATATAGACAAAATTTAAGTAAATGATACAGAGTCCACGTACATCAGCTAATGACTTAAGTCACTTATCTTAAAAGTATTCCAGCAGCCTTCTTAAAATATGAAGACCACAGAATTTAAAGTCTTGGTATTTATTCCATATTATCATAATTCTGTGCTTCACTATAAATTGCAAAGTGAGCTTTGGAAAATATCAAATTTCATTATTACAGTTCTTAATAGAGTCTATCTGAGGTTCTAAGTTTTGTGCACAAGTCATATCCAATACAGATAAAAAAATAGCTGAAAAAAAGATGACATGATCTGGGTCTTCTTTGCTTCTGTAGCAAACATTAGTTATTCCTAGATAGCAGAAAATCAGCTCTAATATTTTTACACAAAGCTGTACTGATAGCTTTAATCACAATAATTGTGCTACTTATTTAAATAATTAAAAATAGAAGCTCTGTCAGTTTCCAAAATGTGCTTATGTCAGTCCACTAGAAACCCCAGAGACAGAGCCAGTAGTATCCACGTGATGAATTATATTTATCATGCACCTTTGACCACCTCAACTGCTTTCTGCATGCTAATCCACGCTTTTGGGAATTATTTAACCATTCCAGGCCCCTGAGCTTCAAAGGAACGCCATTAGAAAGAAGTTACATAAGTTAAAATTGCCGGGAATGTCTTATTCACCTGGGCTTGAGCACACATCACACTGATGAAATCTTCAGGTACCTAACTGCTTAGGATCTCAGAACCTGGTAATTTACATCTGTAAACAGTGCTTTCCTGAGTGGATTTTGACAGCAAGGTGAAAAGAATGTTTCTGACCAGATACATGGTCGTAAGTATCTAGATACTGTAACCTGTTCCAAAATACTTCAAGAGTTCAGGAAGGACATTGGCAGGATGTATTCAGAGCACCTTGATTCATAAAAAGCTAATGTTTAAAAAGGGAAAAAGTTTCAATCCTGGTTCTTCCTTTTGCTTTTCCTATCACAGCACACACAAGTAGTCATCCTGAAGGCAGGGTCAAACATGGCCTCTTCAAATGAAGCAATCACAACTTTGTAAAGTTATAGGCAACAGAGAGAAGTCTTACTTTAGAAAAGCGCAGACAGTCTTAAAATGACACTTATAATCAGGATGTAATAAATGCACAGGTACCACACACAAACATACACAAACTTACAATATATCAATATAGACACATACAATTTACAATTTTTCATGTTTGGCATTTCCTACTACTTTAACACAATAGTCAATGCCAGCAGGAAACTAATCAGTACTGCAACTTGCCAAAGAAATATGCCTACTGTACATAAACACATTCACTGGTCAGATTTACAGTTCACCCTCTGTTTTTTGATGTTCTGGTAAATCAGTATTTCCCCCTATAGCATTAAAGAAAGTTTATTAAATGAATGCTAGCAAGTAAAGCATATTATTCTGTAAGGTTAGAGCCATAAGAATCATTTAACTCTCAATGCAAAAGCAGTTCTGTCAAAGTAGTCCCCTTTGACAGCTGTAACTACTACATCTATTTTGATTATAACTTTGAATATAATAGAAAGTGACATATTACAGGATAAGACATATATTAATCAGAAAGGCTAAGACCAGCACTTGCCAGTAACCCTGAACTTGGATCATTTTATTCCTATGTGCCAAAGCATTGAAATGCACTGAAGTTAGGACTACGAATCGCTTTGCAATACACATTACTACAGCATTATTCAAAACCTGTATACATTTTATTCCTCATGCAGAACTGTACCATTTCACCAATTAGTCCTGTTTATGATAAATAGGTCAAACAAAACAAATACAAAACTGAATTAATTCTCACTTGTAAAATGATTTGAAGGGAATCACTACAAGAATGTCTTAAAGAAAATATGAAGATATCCATTTTGGGGGTATTAAATCTAGGTACATGTTACAGACAAAAGGTAGCTTTCTTCTGTTTGTAGCATCTACTAAACTATCATTTGGCTCCTATAAAGCTAAGCTCCTGCAATTAAAATGATACAGCTACATGTGAATAAAAGTATTGCTTTTACATCTTTCAAGGGCATGTTCATATAAATAGCATATTTTAATAGTTTGTTCATTGCATAGAAAAGAATAAACTCCCTAAGAGCACTGCTGTTAACTGTATTAACACTATTTTTCCTAATACCTGATATTAAATATAAAAATAATGGACAAATTAATTTTATATTGGAAAGAGTGTTTCTATAGAATGTCTTTTGAATCCATCTGCTAAATTGAGTTACAAATTAAAACTTAGGTAAAAAAAGATCTGCCAGTCATTTTAGCACTTCCTTTGGGCCGAAGTATCTGAGGCAGCTGCAAACATATATTTAACCTTCATATATTTTCTTTTAAATCAGCTTCCAAATGCATCTTGGAGAATGGGCTGTGACAATGGTTTAAAGCTTTATTCTCCTCTGCAGTTACAAGTCATCACAATGCTGACTCTAATCAGGTTACTCTGCATCTGTCTGTCACAAATAACCTAGTAACAACTAAATGGATTGCCATAAATCTTTCAATTAGAATTTATAACTTTATTAGCACAATATTTTTGAACTGATTGCATTACTTTGAAGAGCAGCTTTCATTTATTTTGTCATTTGGGGGTCAAATGTGTACAATGGCTGGAAGCAGCATACACAATAGGAAGCCTTACTTCAACTTCACGGTAGTCTCCAGGATTTCTCTTTTTCAGAGGCTATAGCCACATTTTTAAAGGAATACTTTCTTCTTGTGCTGAGGCTGAATGATGTTACCACTTGGCTAAATGTGACCAAGTTTCTTCATGACATACAAGGGTCATACTGCCAACTTTTATGGCCCTGATAAAGCTTTGTAAAAAAGTAATTTGCCATTGGGTAAGTTTTCAAAGGATTTTATTCATTTTGTTTTCTTTTTTTTTGTCTTGCTTGAATGCTGCTGAAATCCATGCTAAGGGTCAAATCTCTAAACAGGGGATGAGTATCAAGTGATACTCAGTGATCTTAACAAATGTGGCTCCATACATCTGTATCTGGATTCATCAGGTAGGAAAAAAAGAAAATGGCATTAGGCTCCTTAAAATTTTCAAATATTTGTTTCATTATTGTATGAATGCTATGCATTTTCTTTCCTGAACTATAACAATTCCAAACAGCACACATTATGGTTAAGTAAAGGAAATAACCTGAGCAGCTGAATTAGATGAATATATTTCAGTTTTTTAAATTAAAACCACTGGTATACAAACAAACACAAACGCATTCATGTTACATAGGCACACGTTCACTTAAACCCCCAGAATCAAGGTACTCTAAGTTGCATTTTTGTTTTAAGGAACTAACTCTTACAATTTTTAGACATAAAATTTGGGGGAAAAAAATGTTAAAAGATAAAAATCCAGTAATAGCTATTTTAGGGAAGCTGAAGCTAAAGCCACTTTCCTTTTGCTTATTATTAAATGGGAGTTACTAACGTTCTGTTAACTTGCATTGGATTCTCCGGTGAGATCTATGGATAACTTACCAGCATTCACTGGCTCTTTGTGTGTGTAAATGTAAATGCAGATATATATAATAGATAGTTCACTACTGTTTGTACGAGAGGTAGGTGAAAGGTGCCTAACAGCTAAAAAGTCTGTGTACAGGGAGACCATTGTCTAACAAAGTACTTCAACTCATACTTAAATGCTATAGAAAAATAGAATACTTTATAGAAATCTATGGAGTCACTAGTTTAGATTTCAGTTGTTCCTTACAAACACAGAAAATTCTGCTCAAAAAGAGGTAGAAGCCTATGCCAAGTAAATTATTATAGAAATGAACAAGTTTATTACTACTTGTAATGTTTCTTTGTGTAACTGTACTATGACGCAGTCTCGCCAAGTAGTGACCATCTACTTATTACCCACTGGACCTTTAATCCTCTAGACTCAGTTGCAAAGCCCCTTTCAAATGAATGAAAAATTTATTGACCTGTCCTCTGGCATAGACCACAAGTCTGAGAATTTGGCAGAGTAAGTCAGAGATGTCACAGAATTAGTAAGCTGTTCAAATTTCACTGTTCCACTTCATTCTTTCTCTATACATTAAATGATCATAACATCAAGCCACACTTTTTCCATTCCCTAGACAAGCCAGCAGTCATGCAAGAGACACAGAAGGATGCAGAACACTTTTGTTGGTCTGAAAATACATGCCACCCATATTTAACCTGAAATCTATCAGACACAGTTTGTGACATTATTTTATCACTGTTGTGCTGTCAGGATGAGACATCATTAAATTTTTTCAAGTTTCAATTGTTTTAATAAACTTTAATGCTTGTAATATAACACACTGTACTGAACAAAGCCTTAGGTTAGACTTTAATAGAAGCAAATTTTCACACTCCTAGAATTAATTTGAGAAAGTTTTGGTTTTGCAGCTCTGAATCTAACAATCTAAGCATTGCATTCATTTCTAGGAAGCTTTCTTATTTTCCCTCTCAATATTTAGGCAGGGACATACATTAATACACCTAGATCTTAGAGCAATGAGCATCATCTACTCCAATAACTGTTAAAGATAGTTCTAAAGAATTGGTCAAAATAAACTATGATTTTTTTAAGATTCAAACACTATTTCTCAATATAAATATAGCACGTTCAGTTTTAAGAAAATCAGACAAAAAATACGTACTTAATTTCCTCCCATATCAAATTCCACTTTTATTTGAAACTACAAGTTTTTATCAGTTATGACTATGTGTTTTTAAAAGCTTATTTTTAACTCAAGACCATACAGCTGTAAAAGCAAGAAGTACTTAGTGTACCAAAAACCTCACTAGATTGATCTGCATTATACTTAACCACTGAATTGGAAAACTAAGAATATTAATATGGCAGCTTTGACATCACAACAATTGATGCAAATTCTAGGGTCTAACTTGATAATTCCTGTGTGCTTCCCCCAGTGAAAGAGCCAAACTATTGTCATATTATAAGTGTGCGTGCAGTTTAACCTTACTTCATTTTTGTAACAGGGAATTGTGACAAAGAACTGGAATTCATTTTCTAAAATAATACATCTTATGTGTCAATAAAAAGAAACAAGAGAAGTCACAAGAATTAATGAGGTTGATTATAAGTCAGAGATCTCAAAAAGGATATTATCAATTCTAAAGCAAGTCAAATGTCAAACTTGGGTTAAAAGTCATTTCAAGTACTGCATATATTCTTCTACGCTTTAGGATAATCCCCTGTAGATGAATGCCTTCTTATGGTTTTTCCCCTTTCAATATATTCAAAATACTTAGCAAAAGTAAATTCAAGTAGGCAGTTGAAACTAAGGTACCTCTGCAGACAAGTAAGAAAATAAGCAGCTGTATGCATGTGAAGCCTCCCCGCGCTAAAAGAACAACTTCTGTACAAAGCTGCACATGCAGTTTAACACTTATCACATCCAATGAGTAAACTGCTTATATCAACAGGAGCAGAATGTCCCTCAGCTACCTACCGTGCTAGCATGAGTTTAGCATTTCACATCAGCAATATGCTTAGCCTTACAATCTGTTTTGAGATAAAGAAGTATTGGCTAGCAATTTGTAAAATAGGGGTGGTAATATTTAGAAGTCTGAGGCAGAAGAAAGAACTGAAACTGTAGCATTTTCTCTTCCATTCTAATCCTGGAAGGAATATTAGCTAAAACATGGAAATCAAATTCTGTACTAGCAAATACTTTATGCAATGGACATTACAAAATGAATAAGAAAAAAGTTCATTCTACAAAGCTTTAACTCTGCTTTATTTTCATCGTGACAGCATTTTGAATCCACAAAAGAACTTCAAGGCTTAAATGAGATCCATTCATCGGTTAACTGATACAGGCACTGACTGAGGTTTGGGTCTGACTTTTATTTAGTATTAGTAATAAAATTGTAGTTTATTCCTCTGGAAATAAAATTAGCCACTTTACCTCCTCTCGAAGCATCTTTCCTCCTTGGCTGCACATGACATTCTGGTTTCAAATGTCATACTTGTAAGTTATTTGGAATTAAAAGACATTTCTATGGAACTGCTATATTAAATGGATCCTTAACTTGTTTCTGATTTAAAAGATAGATAGGAATTAGGTACTTAAAAACATACAACCAAACAATTTTTCTTCTATAAAGGCATTTGTTAATAGCTGGTATAATACCAACACAGAAGCATTATTAAACTTTAAATGATGATAGTAACACTTCTCTAGAAACTCCCATTCATCATCTTGGATGAAGTCCAGTGGGTTATAGATTAAAAGTCATATTTGCTCAAAGCCACATACAATGAAACTCCATTCATGCTGTGTTGTCTGGACCAAGATGAAGAGTAATGACAATAAACAAGTTTTAAATTCTTCACTAATGTTAGATTTCACTTCATACATCACTACTACATATATCAGTTATGCTCAATTGCATCTTTCAGGTCAACATCCCAAAAGAGTACTAGATTAATGTGCTTCACAAGTCACAACATAGGAAATGTTCCCATACACTGTCTACAAGACTACGAAACATGCACTGAGGAAGAGATAACCAGTCAAACCCTATAAAGTGACATGGTTCGACATGTATACATTACCAGGGAAAGCCAGGAAACTCAAAGTTACAGGATAGCAGCATCCTTAAATTAAGGTAAATAAATGTAGCTACATTGCAAGTAGTGCACATAGTCAGTGAACTACATTACAAAATGAACCAGAAGAATGTAGCAGATGTTCTACCGCCACTGTCTTCCTTTGTAGATCCATACATGAAGTTATTTCAATTGAAGGGGAGGGTATCTCCCTTTCACCCAGGGCCTCTAAGTTTGTTTTGTATTTTGAGTGTTTCCTGAAAATAAGGGTATGCCATCAGGAGGAAACAACAACTTTACATCTTTCTTTTTCATTCCAGTCACCATTCTTTCTCTCCTCGTCTTCCTCCTCTCTTAGTAATTCCACGCAACAGTAGCACACTTAGTAGAAAAATCAGCCCTCTGAAGTGCTTAACTCAGATAAGAAACACAAGAATTATTCAGTAAAATCACAGACTAAAGTGCAGGAGTTTGATTGACTGGCTATTCCCACATTGCAGTATTTTTTTTTTCTGTGGAAGAAGAGAATTAACTGATAAAAGAACTGTTGGATATCTGGTTACAGAATACATATGTAATTTCAAACTAGGTTTAACACCCTATGCCCCACACTTGAAAAGGATCTGTAGAAATATGGTGGGAAGACACAATTGGGAGAGATAATGCTGCAAGGAAGCGTGAAGGAATCATTAGAAAAAACAGCAATTCATACTCTGAAGATCAGAACACAGAAGGTATGAGTGCTCTCTCTGAAGTCAGAGATACTTGAGGGATCTTCTGTTCAGTGCTAAAGTAGACGAAAGAGCAGAGTGATAGTCCCGTAAGAGGAAGAGTGGAAATACCTTTAGTTTAGTAAGATATAAATAAAAATCACAAGCACAACAACAGAAACCACTGAGGAGATAGATCTCAAATATTAGAGGAGTTTTTGGAGGAGTAACTTCCCCACCATGACAGTCACTGTTACTTTGCTAACCTTGACAATGTTCAGGTGTCTAAAATGGCACTAATTCATTCACTACATCTCTCAGGCATCCTTCTCTTTTATCACAATATAAGAAGCCTCTGATTTCTGTCACCTAGAAATACAGTAGTGCACCATCTCCTCCAACTGGGCTTGCTCACAGTGATTTCAGGATTCTAGGAAAAAAACCCTTAATCTTAGGCTGTCAGTGAGCAATAGCAAGATTTACCATGTAACAGGCATGAAATGAGAACGCCTCTAAAAGGATATCTGTTTCAGTATAAATTTGCTAGTTTTATATTTCAAAAATCATCCAATATTTTCTGCCTCAAAAGTGTCCAGTTACTCTAAAGCCAAAGCTCCTCCAATTCTGAAAAGCACTTTTATTTCTTGAAACATTCCAGGAAAGGACAAGTATCAGTAAATTACGGCTCTGTAACTTACTTAGCCTGCTACTGACCCTAGCATACCCTTTAGTAGTTGGCACTAATGCATGTTTTTATCACCAAAAAAGATGATACCCTTCTAATTTCTGTGACATCTCTCCTATCAGTCCTGAGCACAACATTCCCAGTACCTATATTCATGATCACACAGGTAGCTGAGCATGTTCCTGCGCAGGCAAATGCGTTACGAATTCTCAGATGATGAACTACGCTAAGGCTGGATGTCAGAGGTGATGAAACTGATAATCCATCAGTAATTTTCTACCCACCACAACAGCTCTGACCCACTGAACTAAATGAATCTATTTAATCACTGACCAGTCAATTGATCAGAAAGTGCCACAGGGTAAAGAGAGTGTTTTGACAAAGAGAAGACAGACACTACCTAAACCACTGTCACAACCGTAAGTGTACCTTATCACAGCATCTTAACCCACAGACAGATTCAACCTGAAATCATACTAGAGAAAAGAAGTTTTGTTCATGGCAAAGTACAAAACTCCTAAGATTTTCCTTAAGAGAATAACCTTGGCAAAACACATCAGACTACTTTTTCTGGTGAAAACCACGAAAAAAAACAACCTCCGATCACTCCTGATGAACCACAGCCCAAATAACACACGATACAACCACAGAGTGCTGCTTCCATAGCAGGTTTTTCATCACCTTTCTGGATGATGTATCTACCTCTGGTCTGACTGCTGCCAGCTTCATGACTAAGAAGAATGGCAGGCCGAATCTTGCACCCTTCACAGAAGTCTTAAGCAAACTTTTCCTGGCTTGCAAAACCTGACTGCATAGAAAGCAGCATTTTCCCCAGGTGTTCTTATGGCAAAACAACATGCCTCCCCAGCATCAGGTTATTAATGCTTCATTTTCCTGATGTTCTGTGTTGGCAGCCATGACAGAAAGCTTTGAACTTGTTTATTCACACTTGTTTAATCCTGTCTCCACACAGCACATCACGGTCTGTGGGGCTAGGAAGATGGATGAGTGAAACCAAGGCCACAAGGTGGTCAGGGTCATGATGTCACTGGATCTCAATAACTCCATCACTCACTGTAGCAGGCACTTCAGAGGTCACCTCAACTGAGGAGCTCAGGATAGAAGATGGAAAAACAGCTGGCCCAAGTGTACACATATTCCCCGCAGTTGATGCAACATATGGAAAAAAGTACAGATCCTTACTTGCACTGCCCCTTTATTTCCTAGAGTTGCTTTTAGTCTACTTGATAAGGAAAAGAAGTGGGTTTTTTTTATATAAATATGAAATAGTTATCACAGAAGCATGAAGGCTGAAGAGAGGACTGCTAAAAATCAGAAACAAATGATCAATTTAGTATTTCTTCCGTACCTATTTGCATATGTATTTAACTGATGGAAAGGGAGCAAAAAGAATACACAAAATCATAAACTGCCTCTAACACACAGAGACAATGGATGGAAATACATACATTTCATACTGCAGTTGTGTTGCGCACACTGTGAACCTGACAAAGAAGCTTCTTTGAAGCACAGGCAGTGACAGATTACATTAAACCCCTACATCGTCTGTTACTTGGGAATTTTATTGCGCACCAATAATAGAGCCTACTTCTTAAAAGATGTGTTTATAGAGTATATGTATTTCATATTATTAATATACATATTGCATGTTAAATCCTGTTTGTTCACTGGTTATGTCACTGATAGGAAGGAGATGACATGGCCACAGAAAACTGTTTCTTCCTCATGGCTCTTAATTTCTACTTTTTACATCCATTCCTCATAATGAGCCATTCTGAAAAAGTGAAATTATTTCCAAGAGAGATGAAAATTAGTATTATTAAACTACCTTTAAGCACATCTGCAGCACTGGAATAAAACAACTGTGAAAGGGGTTTGATATGACAGAAACCAAGTTCTCATTTGTTCAGTATACAGGTGTATCATGAGAAAAGTGACATATAAACCTAGATCTGCACATGTGCACAGTGTATTTATGAAAACCAGTCACAATATTTTGATGAATGGCAAAATTAGCAAGTGAATTATATAAAGAATACTCAAAAGACAAGCTTTTATTCTAGCAAGTGAAAACAAGTCCTTACAATCTGACCAAGTTATTTGATAAGAAAACCCAGATTTAAAAAGCCAGGGCTCTGTCCCAGACTCCAATTTCACAACAACTTTAAAAGCACGGGCTCCAGTGGAAATATCATTTAGACCTATGACACTAGTAGGTAAAGAAGTAATTCTCAAACAACTTGCAGATCAAACTGTATCACCACCCTCTGGTTTCTTGGTGGGCCTTCTTGCCTGCCTTTTTCTTGGGTGGTGAGAGATGGGTGTTGGCAGAACTTACTTGTTTGGGGATGATTATTCCTGTGGGCTGTTTTGCTTTTTGTACTGTTTTTGTAAGATGTCAATTTCTTAGAGGTAAAGTAAACCTTTTTGTTTGGATTGCTGAAATCTATTTCCCTATGGCCCACCTTCTGAAAAGTTTATTTATATTAGGTGCTTCCAGGGTTAGGATGTTTTCACATTGTTCAATAAGATTGACAGGATCAAAGTTTACATAATGCATATAAGATCTATTAAAAAGTCCATTATTTACAAGAACTAATACATTCAGAATCAGATGCTGTTCAATGGGAACACAATCTGAACAACAGCATTAATAAAAGTCACTTGGTTTGCTTATAGTTGGGAGAGACACAAATAAAATAGAATACCCCTCATATTCTTAAATACCATACTACCTATCAGAAGTTCTGGCTTCTGGTTGTGGTTCTGCAATCAACGTGACACATGACTTTGAACAGATGGCTCGCTCTGAATCTCCAAGAAAAGATGACTGATGTTCAGTATTGCCACCACTGACTTTTAGGCATGCATCTCGAGGAGTGGAAATTACAGGTTTGAATCAGGTAATTAAGTTGCTTCTACTGTAGAGTAAGAACTGTATATATGCTAATTGAATGTATGGGGGCTGTAGCATATGTATCTTTAGCATGTGGAGCATGAGGCTTAAATCCCAGCTCCTGTTTTTGTCACTATCCAAGATAGATCACTGCACTAGGTAGACCAACTGGTGAGACCCAGTAGTGCATTTTGCCACTGCTTCCAGCGTAAAAGAGGAAATGTGTCCTGAAAAACAAATTTACAGCTCCAGCTTTCAAAACTAGGAAAGAATAAAAATGTATAATTCTCAAAAGCAGTGTGACCACATTGCAACCAAAATGTCTCTTCATATTTACAGCTGATAATCTGTGTATTCCAAAGGCTATATATGCACGTAAAACTTGTGAAGAATTTGCATCTATCATTGAAATAAACGGAAAGCTCTCCTGATGACACTCACTTTTTTTCTTCCATGTAAAATAAAACCAAAACATTTTATCTAACTACCTCAATAGTGCTCTTCTGGACAAAACTCAGGAGTTCTTATATTCTAACCGCACCTAAAGTTCCATTTAATAACCATCTCTGCTAAAATACAAAGTGATCATCCTATTTCTGACAACTTCAGGGACAGCACTGAATAATTAGTTTCAAAAGTTGAAGTCGAAGGATTGGAAGGAATTCTTTTGTTCCTTTTCCACGCCTACATTCTTCTAAATTATACTTGTGTGTGTACATATGCAGCAGATGGAGAACTTTTTGCATACATTATGATCTAAAAAATAAGTCAAAAGATTAACCCATCTTTTGCACGACTGCTACTTGCCTTATCTGCTTAAACAGGGGATATTTTTCCTCAGATTCTCACACATGCATTGGTGTTTTGAGATTGTAACAGAAGCTAATGAGAGTCAGTGAAACTACCTCCTTCCCACGAGCAATGTTCATATGACTCGGCCTTTCTGAGCTGGCATTCTGTTCATAAACTGACAGAAACTGGTCTCTTTCCCATTTGTTTTATCAATTGATTTTGCATAAAAGGTGAGCAAGAGGCAGGTTTCAAGTCCTATAAGAAGAAGCAAAGTCCTCCAGCAAGATGCAGGCGGATGAAGAAATTGCCAATTTTGAACGCCAAGGCCACCTTCTACTTTGGCACACAAGATTAGGCAACAAACCCAGCAGGACCCAACAAGAGTACCACATTAAACAGGAAGAACTGGATGCCACTGAAGACTAGTGAAGGAGACACTAGATGAAATGGAGTAATAGCAAGTGCAAGGTCATATGCCTTTGAGCTCATCACAGGGAAGTTTACCACAAAGTAGAAGCTCATCTGTTACAAATTACACAGGAAATGAAAGATCTGCATTAGATTACCATGGAATGACCATGAGCTACCAAATGCTTAGAAAAAGTTAAATATGATCAGAGGACTGATAGATAAAGGACCAGTGAAGGTAGTTATTAACATTAGTTCATAATGCACAGCATGCAAGTGTCAAAATATCATATACCATCTACCCACCCAGGTCTCAGAAAACATATGCAGACTAGAGCAGGTGAATAACTACTAGGATCTAACATACTTTCCAAGAGAATACAAGCTTTTCTTGTTTAGTTTAGCAAAAGCAGAGATGAGAAGTGATACCACTGCGATCTATCAATAAAAAGGAGAGAAAACAACTAAAGAAAAATGAGATCACAAGAATAAACATAAATAAAGCATGTTTATATTTACCTTGGAAACATTAGAATTATTCTTCACTGGAAGATGTTAAGTTCCAAAACAGGCTTCCAAGAGAAACAGGAATGAAGGGGAAAGCAATCAAACTGCTTTTCAAAGTGAAGCTTGAAAAGTTTCTGAATGGAATTACAAAATACAGCTGTGTAGAATACATTGGACTCAGCAATCTAAGGCTCCCAGTTCTTTACATCTCTACATCCCTTTGTACAGTGGCAGAGAGATCTATGAGACAGCAGAAAGAGTCTGTGTATGCCTTCCTTCTCCAACATGATGAGGCAATTTCTGAAGTGTCAGTACACATTCAAATCACTCCCACTTGAAAAAATCATGCAGAGGAGTGGAACAAAACCACTACTTCATTTCCTGCATAAATTCCAAGTATTAGAAACTTATTCAAAGTATAACATCTGTGGGAGCATTTCAAGTGGAAATATGACCAAATATATGATTAGATTTCAGTCCTTCAAAAACAGGAACAGGGGGAAGAACTTATCTGAATAAAGACAGGGGAGGGGTGGAAAGGAAGAAGGAAAAGGTTGTGTTGTCCTCAAACAAATACAGTGATTATCAGAATAAAACCCTATATACATACATATATATATGTACATATAAAACATCCACCAATCTTACCCTAATAATTACTGTTACTTAAGACAGCAATGAACTTTGTTAGAATTGAGATCATTCAACATGTGCAAAGGGATGGTGTGAAATACCACTTCGAATTAGTATTTTTTTAAAGCCTAACTGAATTTGCAGAATAGCACAACATGTCTGAAACATATGCCAACAATAACTAGTAGTTCGATTAACTTTCAGAATGCTTATAGGTTCCCGAGCAAAGGGAGCACAGTTGTAAAAATGCAGTGTTATCCTCTCCTTCATTTCCCAGATGAATTAAAAATAGAGAAACATCAACCAAACGCATCAGTACATGGTAGCGCACACACTAACAGATCAGCCAACAGCTGCTCTCTTTCAAGGGATCTGTAAAGTGATCAGCAGTTCCTTAGCTGTCAACATTTTATCAGGTAGAGCACTCAAAGATACATGAACAGCAGGATTTGATTTAAAAAAATAAAATCAAAGGGAAGGGGAAGAAGGAAGCCGATAAAAATCAAATGAGGACATGCACAAGAAATTATTAGAAGCAGAATCAGATTGAGCACATTACAAATAGCTTCTAGAAAGGTTACACTGAAAGCTCTCTCTCAGATAGGGAAAAAAGGATGCACCCTGGGCAGAAGAATTTAAGGAGTAAATTAGAGATCCCACAGAAAGCTTCTCTAAACATTTCTGGATGTGAGAAATTATCCCTACTACAGGAACACTAGGGATGATACTAGCCTGCATGACTACATAGTGCAAGAAAGCATATTGCAATAACATACTAACCTGTTCTGAAGGAATTAATTCACATGGTGGAACCAATTTGCAGCTGTTAAGGAAACTTTTTGCTAGGCTGATATACCCTTCTTGGCCAACAAAACCAGCTGAGTGCAAGTGCTCGTAATAAACACTATTCTGGTACCTAGGCCTCTGTATCTTATATGAACCTACATATCTTTCTTTAGAGCTCATTGTGCTGTGAACACCTACCAAAATAACATCTATTTTAAGATGAGCACAGTATGAAAAGAGGAAAAAGAAAATGGAGAACAAGAATGAGGTCTGGAGAAGTCTACAGGCCATGTACAGCTTGACATAATGACTGAAATCATGTTAAATATCTTTGAATCTACCATCCCTGTGATAGCTCTAATGTGTGAGGAAACATTAGCACCTTTAGCCTTGAACTAAACATTGAAACCTGCATGTCCAGGTGGAGCTCAAAGGATATGAAATAAAGATGTAATGATGCAGTAACTTGCCTAGGACCTAATGGATGATGAGGGGAAGAACTGTTTTTGTCCATGTTGAAGGCCTCAGTGCTGAAGCACAATCTTTAAACAGTTTGCGAGAAATGTGGTTAACAGCAGGAGATACACTCCTGTTTCTAGAAACACTAGAAACACATATTCAGCTAAAAGCTGAACCAATAAAGTAAATCATCAGAACTACTTTTATGATTCAAAAGGAAACTAGGATGAGACATCAGTCAGGTCTTGATTTATCTGATGTGGCTTCACTCACTGGTATTTAACAACAGCTTTAATTTCTAACAGTGACTGCAGGAATTAAATTCCGTCCTATACAGCAATGCTGTATAATGCAATGGTTCCTAACAACTGTACTCCCAGTGGCTCCAGTCTAATCCACAGAAATTGCTTATTGCAAACTTCAAAAGTACAGAGAAGGTTAGAAGTGGTCCCCCCATCTTGTGAAATCTGCTTTTCTCTGCATCTAATCAGATTTTCTTTTCTTGAGGGGAATTTTATTTCCATTAAGTGTGCTGTGATAAAATCCATGGTTTGTTTTATTTCTTCTCAGAGCAACGGAGAAGATAAGAAAAAGCATGATACTTTTCAATGTCCTGATATGGCTCATTCAGAGGACCACAGTCTCCGGTATTTCAATTTCTACAATAATTACTTCTGTCTTGATGAAAGCAAAAGACTGTCAGCTCAGACAGGAAGCTTTTCACACTCTGTTTAGAAGGACAAGGACAAGAGGGATAGAAGTAAATGAACAGGATGTATTCTTCACATGTGAAAGTAACCCCAAAGCAAAACAGACTTCAAAATTACTAGTAACAGAATTAATGAAAATTTTACATTTTAAGTCATATGTCACAGAAACTAGATGGGAAAAAAGATAATCATCCACCCATTTTACAGTCACATATATTGTGTTTTTTTCTTAATCCTATTTTACAAGTGGTATTTACCCTGAGTATTTCAAATGGAATGAACTCCGTTACTATGACCATATTGCAGCCTTTTGCACGTGCTCCAGCAAAGAGTCATTAGCATTATGATGCAAAGGTGATTGCATAGCTTCTATTTTATACCTCTCAGCCTTTACTCATTGAATATTAAAACATATCTGTTTTATTCGAAAAATTACTGTCTCCCATCTTAAAGACCTGGCTTATGCTTGCTTTAGAATACACCTGTGACTCTTCACACTAAACTCAGTGTAGTACTTAGCTTCTCTTGTTACAGATAAAAACGTAATTCAGTTTTAGATCTAGTATAAACAGGATCATTATGTTTGGAGAGTGTTCCAAAGCCTGCTATTCAAGCAATCTGTGACATATAAATAATGCAAGACCTTTTCTTTCTCCAAATGACTTCAGTTCAAGCACAGACTCAGAAAGATGGAAGCCCAAATTTATATTGCCATTACAAAATTCAATCTATTTCTGGTTCTCCAATTGAATTATGACTCAGAGTCTTCCACTGTTTTCTATTAGCACCAACCCACACACTCCTACCTTTTGCCAACCCATGGAGAAAATAATCTTATTTGTGAATATTCCTGAGCTTTATATTAACATGGCAGCAAACCCCAGCTAATCTGAAACACTTCATGTTTTCTTTTAAAGGAAAGTAAGGTAGAAAATGGCTCTTTTTTTTCCTTCCCCTTCCCCCCCTCAACCTCTGAACCATAACCTCCTTGCCACTAAAGCATTCAACACCTCATTTAATCTCTCCTCGCTGCATTGGCACAGCACTGGAAAAGGAAAAGGGAAAAAAAATAATCTGGGGACTTCATCAATTTTTCATGAATTTTCATTTAGGCCAAAGCCCCCTCTAACAGTGGTCGATAGATCAAGCTGCTGTCACATATTTAACACCTGGGGCTACAGCTGCTATCTCTGGGGGCTGCCACTGACTCACCCTCAGATCAGAGGCAGCCTGAGTCGGTGCGAGGACCCTCGTTGCTCTTTCTCTTGCTTACATGTGGCGCCCTGGTGCTCGCTACTGAAATCGTAGCTACAAATGTGCCTCCCGATATTCCCACTGGAAAATTCCACTACATAGGTCCAACCGTGTCAATTCGCACGTGGTGGAAAACTGTGTTTTTTATTTTAAAACTTCCGGCTTTCAAATATGAAAACAAGTTTTATGAAAGATCAAACTATTTCAAGCCTGCTTCCCTTTCTGAAATCCTCCCAAGAAAATCCGAGCATCAACATATTTCTATTGATGCCAACCCTTATTCAGGCTCAATGGAAATATTCTAATACACAAAATCAAAAGAATGATATTTTACTCTTTTGAATATGATTCTTTGTAGTTGTTTTGGTACTAGAATGCTTATTTTTAATGATTTAACCATGAAACATATAAGTAGTACATCAGAATTTGCCACATTACTTTTTTCTTTTAAGGAAGCTTCTAGTAAAAAAAATAATTAAAAAAAAAAATAAAATAAAAAAATAATGAAACAGAATCAATCATATCAAGCGGAAACTGTGCCTTCAAATACAAACTCCTCTTTCCCCCTAAATGTCTTCTGGAATAAAAACTTTCTAAACTAAAGGCAAAGAAATTGTGAAAGCACATCCTATATGTTAGCGATGTTTTTAAAGTAACTTCCCAAATCATAGTTCTCCAGTTTCACTGGCACAGAGAAATTTTTCTGAGGACATACATCAGCACAGAACTATCTGCCCTTGACTGTATGCACATGCTCAGAATAGGAATGGATTTAAAAGCACACTCAAATGCTTCGGATGGGCTGGTACGTAAATTCATCATGTTTGGGAAAGATGCTAACTCCTACTTCATCAAAAAGTGCTTTGGGACTTCAGCAACTTGCAAAAAAGTCACTCCAAAAACTCAACAGACAAAATGACTGCATTCAAGATGGGTCACACATTGTTCTGAATCACTGTACTCCCCAACTGAACTTCACAGGAGAGTTTTTCTTCTGTCTTTATATAAAAAGGGATACATCAGGACATTTTCAATCCCACTGCCCATTGGGGAGGGAGAAGGAAATAGAAGAGAATGAACCACAATTAACACTGTTTATCATCTGAACGCAGAAGCACACTTAATAGATACATAAACCCAATAAATATTTCCTTCATAAATCATTCAAAAGTTGGAAGTACACATTACTAGTAACTGGCAATTTAATAAACAAAGTAAAACAATTACTGATTCTTTCACTAAAACAGCAGACTCAAGCATTTTAAACCTGTAAAAAACAGCAGTTTGTCACTAATGACACCATTTGAGGCCACCTACAGTCAGATAACAATCCAAAGCCCTGTTGTCAGAAAAGGACAACCGTCCTTTTTCTGGTGATGAAAACAGCTTGATTTAGTGTGGAAAGAGCAGTTTTCAACACTATCACAAACAGCACAAGACACAATGGCATGTACAGCTCACATGGACAGGGCTGCGCTATCCAGGCAACTCAACAGTTTTCAGCAGCAGTTAAGAACAGGTGAATGAGGATTCTCTGCTGACAACAGGCTGTCAGCAGCAACTCATTTCCCTAGCGAGCAAATGTGCTGCTGCAGAGCTGCCCATCTTCCTCAGGCCAGAAACAATGACATTAAGATAACAGTTAAAAGCCTCAAAATAACTGTTCTCTGAAAGTCACTTGGAAACTTGATTTAGAACCAAAAATCATATAAAAAGGTGTCTCACAACCAAGGAAAGCCAGGTAGCTTTGCTGTCATCCTCCAAAGGATGCCTTTGATACATGTCAAACACTGCCATGTGCGTTTAAAACCAGCAAACATAAACCCAGCAGAAACTCTAAAATTAAGTAAACAGGCAATGAACATTATATTCACTTCTTTTCTTTGATGAAGACGTAATCACAGCCGTAGCATGGCTCAAGAAAAGAAAAGCGCTGTTGAAGTGGAACAGGATTGCCTGCTTTAGACTGCTAAACCATTTAATTGAGGAATTCAGTTAAATTTCAAAGCTATGAAAACAGTATAATAATCTAGTGTCAGGTTCATGTTGCTGTTGGAAAAAACTTTGTCTATAGTTTCAAATCTCCAGTTTCAAGTTCTATGATCCTGCTTTAAATTAGCTCTGACAATGATACATAGTTTTAGCATTTTTAAAGTCTTCTACTATCTCACATACAGTTCGTGCATGACCTGCCACCAGCTACAGTGGTTTGATGACTGGGAAAAGGGAAATATAACCCCTGTTTTCAAGAAGGGGAAAATGGAAGACCCAGGGAACTACATACCAGTCAGTCTCACCTCTGTGCCTGGCAGAATCATGGAGAGGGCCCTTGATATGCTTGAGAGATGGCTAATGCCAACCTCATGAAGTTCAACAAAGCAAAATGCAAGGTCCTACACTAGGGTCAGGGCAATCCCAGGCACAGAAGTGATTCACAGCAGCCCTAAGGAAAAAGACTTGGGGGTGTTGGTTGACAAGAAACTGAACATGAGCCAGTAGTATGCACTCACAGCCTAGAAACTAACCATGTGCTGGGCTGCATCAAAAGGAGCGTGACCAGCAGGTTCAAGAAGGTGATCCTGCCCCTCCACTCGGCTCTCGTTAGACCTCACTTGCAGTTCTGGTGTCCTCAACATAAAAAAGACATGGAACTGTCGGAACAAGTCCAGAGGAGGCCACGAGGATGATCAGGGGACTGGAGCACCTCCCATATGAAGACAGGTTGAGAAAGTTGGGGCTGTTCAGCCTGGAGAAGAGAAGGCTGCGTGGAGACCTCATAGCAGCCTTCCAGTATCTGAAGGGGGGCTATAAGGATCCTTGGGAGGGACTCTTCATTAGGGACTGTAGTGATAGGACAAGGGGAGATGGGCTTAAACTTAGACAGGGGAAGTTCAGGTTAGATATAATGAAGAAGTTCTTTACTGTGAGGGTCGTGAGGTATTGGAAAAGGTTGCCTAAGGAAGTGGTAAATGCTCCATCCCTGGCGGTGTTCAAGGCCAAGTTGGACAGAGCCTTGGGTAACATGGTCTAGTGTGAGGCATCCCTGCCCATGGCAAGGTGGTGGAATTAGATGTTGGTCCTTTCCAACCCAAACCATTCTATGATTCTGGACAGCAACTATAGAGACTAAGGATATTATAATAAGAGTCTCTCAGCAGTCAATGGTAGCAGAGATCAGTGAAAACCAACAAAATACAGAGCACATTTAAATTTAATCTCTTACTTCGAGGACTCAAGGTATAACTTGAATGATCTTCTGAACTTTGACAGATGTCTCAATCTCAACAGGATTACAATAAAGATTTTAACTTGTATATGCCCCTCTCACAGGATTTGTCAACAGTTTTAAAACCAGATGTACAGAGACAGAAATAATCCAGTAAATTTGCTCAATTCCTAAATACCTACCAAAACTAAATAGCATTCTGTGATGCTTTTATTGGAAGATATACATTTAATTGTGCCTTAAGTGTATGACAAAACCCTTTTCAGTTTTTGTTTGAAACCATTCTGAATCTAGGTTATGCCAAGTGACAGGTAATGAACAACTCTGTATTCAGACTGCATCAGGAATAACGACTTCTGTGCTTTTCTTTTTCTCACCCTTTAAACTTACATACTTTCTGATGTGTACTTAAATCCATTCTTACCAAGTAAGCAATGCAAGTTTGTGCTAAAGCCCTATTTCAGTCAAACACATTTTAGTGAAGCTACTGCCAGATGAAGAACTCGGTGAGGAGAACTGAAGTCCAGCAAGAGGAGAGCACTCATAAATTTACTAAAATACACCTCTATGTGAAGATACACAGCTACTCTTAGTTGATACTCTGAATACAAAGATCAGTGTTTATTCAACTCAAATATCTAAGCAGAAAAAAAAAACAACAAAGGCAACACATTTTATGTATGATGAGCTTGTTTGCTCTGTGAATATAACGAATGTCCCCACTAACTCTACTGGAAGCAGATCATGCATGCCAGGTGGTCTCTGAAAGAGCCATAACGACTCCTCTGTTAAGACAAAGAGGATCAATAAAGAGTAAGACTGCTCTGGATGATATGAGAAACGGTCAACAATTTCACTTGCCATTCACATAATGAATGAG
Organism: Pezoporus occidentalis; assembly: GCF_034315485.1. Classification (NCBI taxonomy): domain Eukaryota; kingdom Metazoa; phylum Chordata; class Aves; order Psittaciformes; family Psittacidae; genus Pezoporus; species Pezoporus occidentalis. Next base: position 1,329,301 of record NW_026916093.1, on the reverse strand, counting down.
GCCTGTATCATGTTTATGATAGAGGAGCATATATCAAGGTTTCCAGCAGTACGGAATGTGAGTCACCAAGAAGCTGTCTGCTTCTGTTGAGGTAACAGATGACTAGATAAAGAGAAACAGACAGTGCACCTTACATTAACTGATAGGTATTTTTCCACATTAGTTTCAATATAACCAACTTCAGTCATAATTTAAAAATTAGATTATTCTTCAGAGGAAGATTAGCCCTTGTCCACGTTTGTGTCAATCATGACTATACACTGGCTAGAACCTTGCTTCAGTATAAATCACATACTCCATATGGTCACTGCTGTTGTATAAATGCATGTAAAAATGCCTTGACCAAGAGCGATAACTAACGACAAAATGCCATACTTACCTACGTTTGTTGTCTCCCAGACTGCTGACTGTGTGCAAGTGCTGGATGACACCATAAAAAGCATTTATAAACTTTTATGCAATCCTAATCATATAAAACTACTCACATGCCACTTCCAGGGATGCATTGCGACTCACAGCTTCTCCAAGATAGTTCCTTGCTACGCAAACATAACTTCCTTCATCAGGTTTACTCCTGCGTCCGTGCACGATACGCAAGAAAAATAAAGATCCGCTGGGCAGCAGCATGCGGTGGGAGCGTGGATCATCCTTGTCTGTTTCCACTCTCTCTCCGTCCTTGTACCACTCAATAGTAGGAGTTGGCCGTCCTTCAGCTTTGCAGTTCAAAGTTGTTGGTTCTCCTTTAGAGACTATGACATCTGAAGGATGCTCAACAATCCGTGGTGGAAAATCCTCCTGGCGGAGACGGGATCCTACAGTGAAAGAAGAAAGGGAGGAAAGAACAATTTATTTTACCTCTTTAGACTTTGCAAGAAGTTCTCACAAGTTACTCCTTTAATGCCACAAAAATTTTCAAAACAAAAAAGAAAATATGAAATCCTGTACACATCTGATATTGTTTTGTCTGATATCAGAGACTGCATCTGGCACTTTCAAGTCCCAAAACCTGAGCTGAACTACAGATATACACCTCTAAGGCCTTATCAAATCTGTACCACGTGCAGACTGGGCTTAAAGGAGGATCTCTTACACATAAATGCATGACAATCTTTCCCTTATTCCAATAATCTGTTTACATTTGCTTCTAGATTCCTGTGTGTTTCTGGATTCCACAGCTACTGTTCTCCCACCCTTTTTATCTGTCAGATTCAACAGATGGACATCCAAAAACACTGCCTTACCACCTACTGCATAACAGATCTTTGAAGTTTTACATATATGCTTTATATCCCTTTTCCACAAAGAGCCCAGGCATGAAAAGATACGGAAATAAAACCCCACAAAACCACAAACCAGAGAAGTATTCCTTCCTTCATGAATTTCTAGTACAACAGTTGGCAACTTTAACTGTTCACAAATCTCTAAAGTTATCACAGTATCACAGTATGCTAGAGATTGGAAGGGACCTCAAAAGATCATCTAGTCCAATCCCCCTGCCGGAGCAGGAACACCTAGATAATGTTACACAGGAACGTGTCCAGGCGGGCTTTGAATGTCTCCAGGGAAGGAGACTCCACAACCTCCCTGGGCAGCCTGTTCCAGTGTTCCGTCACCCTCACTGAGAAGAAGTTTCTTCTCAAGTTTAAGTGGAACCTCTTGTGTTCCAGTTTGTACCCATTACCCCTTGTCCTATCATTGTTTGCCACTGAGTAGAGCCTGGCTCCATCCTCGTGACACTCCCCCTTTATATATTTATAGACACTAATAAGGTCACCCCTCAGTCTCCTCTTCTCCAAACTATAGAGACCCAGCTCCCTCAGTCTTTCCTCATAAGGGAGATGCTCCACTCCCTTAATCATCTTCGTTGCCCTGCGCTGGACTCTCTCCAGCAGCTCCCTGTCCTTCTTGAACTGAGGGGCCCAGAACTGGACACAATATTCCAGATGGGGTCTCACCAGGGCAGAGTAGAGGGGAAGGAGGACCTCTCTCGACCTACTAACCACCCCCCTTCTAATACACCCCAGGATGCCATTGGCCTTCTTAGCCACAAGGGCACAGTGTTGGCTCATGGTCATCCTGTCGTCCACTAGGACCCCCAGGTCCCTCTCCCCTACACTGCTCTCTAACAGGCCGTTCCCCAACCTATACTGGAACCTGGGGTTGTTCCTGCCCAGATGCAGGACTCTACACTTCCCCTTGTTATATTTCATCAAGTTATTCCCTGCCCAACTCTCCAGCCTGTCCAGGTCTCGCTGGGTGGCAGCACAGCCTTCTGGCATGTCAGCCACTCCTCCCAGCTTGGTGTCATCAGCAAACTTGCTGATAGTACACTCAATTCCCTCATCTAAATCATTGATGAATATATTAAATAATACCGGTCCCAGTACTGACCCTTGAGGCACTCCACTAGTTACAGGCCTCCAACTAGACTCCGCCCCATAGACTACAACTCTCTGGCTTCTCTCCTTCAGCCAGTTCGCAGTCCACCTCACTACCTGATCATCCAGTCCACACTTCCTCAATTTAGCCGTGAGGATGCTGTGGGAGACTGTGTCAAATGCTTTGCTGGTTATTAATGAGCTTTATTTTTATTTGGAAATCTCAAATGGTAACTGCACATTAGAAATCTGCAGGGGATTGCACGCATATATACACATACACAAATTCAATATAGGCATACGTGTGCTTGAAAAAGCACTGCAAACACCTGTGTCTCAGAAATCATTATAGGTTCATTTCCATTTTTCTCCTCTCTGCATTCATCCTTTTCTTTACTTTTCTTTTTGGTTTATGCCATGCTTTACCTGCAAATGTACCTTCTAACCCACCACTAGCACCCCTGAATTCCTACCAACAGCACATCACAACGTTGGTTACACGGTTACTGAGAGCTGGACATCTCCAGCATTTCTACAGAGCATATCTAACCAAGGATCTGGAGTCCTGGATTATCCCCAAAAGCACCCCAGGGGCTCAGCCCAAGTGCAGCACATGCAGCAAAGAATGTGGTTATACTTTTTCCACTTACATTTTTTTCAGCATTAGGGACCAAGTTAAGAAATTACTTGCTCTACCACTGGAAAGTAATAAAACTCAACGTATTATCTTCTTTCAAATGCCCACCAGAATACCTATTTTTCACTTTACAATATTGGTGATGAATTCTCATTAAACGTTCATAACTATCAGGACTACCAGGTATTGATAATCCTGAAGTTCCTACAATACTAATTTTGTGCCCTCTACAGTAACAACTTTGTGCCTTGCCCTGTACTTTCTGTGCTGGCACTTTGGCACACTGCTCTTCTGCCTTTCTGTCTTTCCTTTACACTCAGTTGCCTGCCCACTGCCTAGAAAAGGGAAGCAACAGAGACTGAACATTGTCCTCCACATTCTCCAACAAAGCCTTGCACTGTCACTCAAGTCTTGGAATAAGGAAGAGAGGTGCTGGCAGAGAGGAGACCATGTAAAAGTAAGGTATGGGGAAAGGATCTAAGCTGGGTCTGCCACCCTGGGGAAAGTCCCAGGGCCAGCCTTCCATTACAGCTTTCATATAGTACAGTTTCACTAAACAAGTCACAGCATTGCAAATCTTCACTGAACTCTTGTCAAAAAAAATCCAACAACAGTATCACAACTCTAGTCAAAGTCTGCAATACCCTTCTTCTGAAAAAGATAATACTTTCACTATTATTATGCTCCTTATTACAGCTATAAAGAGACAAACTGCAGAGATGAGAAAATACAAGAACAGTGTCACCCAACAGAAAACCAAAGTCCATCACTCACAACTTCAGCATCATTCAGATATAATTCATTGCTGTCTACTTAATTAGGCCTGTGAAACAGTTTTGATGTTACAAACACATCACAGTAGTTCATGCATCTACATTGCTTCTCATAAAAATGAAGTCAGCTCTCTTAATTGTTAGCACAAATCATCTTTTCTAGCATGGATCCTGAAAATCCTTTGAGTGCAGTTGCCCTGTTAGGACTATTGGACTACACTTCTTAAATACGTAAGATACCAGCTTTGCCAGGTTAGCGAAGCATTTGGCTCAATTTTTCTGATCAGCAGTTTTGCAGAGCCATAGAAAAGCAATTCAACATCAGGATCTTCGTTATATTCTAGGCACAACATATTTTAAAATAGTTGCAATGTTTCATTTACTCTATAAGCTAAGAGAAAAGCAATAGGGCTCAGTCCTACAGAGCAAATCCATCTTTGGACTTCTTACTAACACCCAGGTCGTTGCCATACAGGCTTGCCATAAAGTGTTATACCACTGCTGAACAAAGGGACTCTTTCAGTAGCTACCAGGCTATATTACTGATATAGCAAAAGTATCCCTAATCTGTACTGCTAGTACATGAAAACCCACAAACAATTTATATCTAAGCACAGATAAACTTAGGGCACATTTAGAAAAGACAGACGTGTTTTATTCTCCATTCTAGTGACAAAAAGACATTTGAAATCTGACAGGAAAATCTGCAGTTGAAGAGCGTCCCCAGACCATGACACCACACACAACATTGAAAGAGACTAAAATCTCCATTAAAGTTTACAACAACCATAGAATCACAGCACATGGACTAAAAAACTAACTTTATATATCGACTACACACATGTATAATACTCTCCACACAAATCTATCAAGTTTCTTCATCGTTTATTCTCAAAAGAAATAAACAAACCCCCACTAGTTGTGTGAAGAAATTCCTACTAACATTATCAGTAGGAACACCAAAGGTGAAACTTCAGATTTAAGTCAGAAAAAAAGAGATAAGACTGAATTCTGATAAACGGTTAGCAGAGTGTAACATAATTGGTAGCAAAAATGCAAATCCAAAATATTCATTTTCTTATGCGCAAAGGTTTACTGATAATGTTCAAAACTCAAAGTAATCCATTCTACAGAGAAACACAGGCCATGTTCAATCATTTGAAAAGGGCTTTCTAAAGATTTAAACCTCCCACCTCATACAGGCCAATTCAAAACCCCTCCTTAGGTCATAATAGGACTAATTCTTCCTCTTCACTACAGATGTTTCTCACAAAACTCATGTTTACCTCCCTCTATCCTAATCAAGCAATTTGTGCACAAAGAGAGGGTTGAAAGGTGGGCAGCAAAGACCATGCCAATCAGCAAGCAGAAAGGCTTAGGAAGTGCTCTGAGGGGAGCTCATACCACACATTCCTGTGATGGCCGGGTGTACCTTCAGCTATCTAGCGCTGCAAGTTATGTCCTTAATGTGCACTTAAAAGGGGGGAAGAAAAACACACACAAAAAAATCAGTCACAGAGCACAGCAGACTCCCTCCTCCAAAACCGAACTGAGCACCAACAGCTATTCCAGAAGGATACACTAATTCAGAAAAAACAAGGAAAACCCTGACTGCATTGCCTCTCTTCTGGCAGACACAGACACTATCTACATGACAGAAAGTTAAGAGCCCCAAATGGTGTTTTCCTAGTTGAATTTTGGTTCTTCCCCTAGGGCTCCCTCACACCCCACTTCACAATACTCTTACAAATACAACCTAATTTAGAAGGAACAGAAAAATACTTAACTCCACAAACTAACTGGGCAGCAAATGATACTTTTACTGGAGACTAAGATGGAAACTTGATCTACTCCAGATTTTAAGCGGTTTCACTGAAGCAGGTGGATGTGTTCTATCCTGGACTAGTTCCTTCCCCATTCTTCCCCTAGGGATTTTCAATACAGTAATCTCTCATGCATGCAGACCACATACGAGTAACCCTGAATTTAAAAGTCCCTAAATAGACATTACTGTGATGAACTGCAATGATTTTGAATTAGCTGTTATATGCTGTTGGGTAAAAACATGCCTTTAGAAAAAGTCCTACAGTATCACAACTAACTGAAAGCTGCAGCTATGAAAAGGAGAGCATTTATATTTACTTAAATAATTACTCAGAGTATCTACTGTACATTAAGTTTCACACAGCTATTGCAAATGACCGGTTATTACACATCTTGAGAAACCTAGTTGCACATACACCTCCCCAGCTAATTCACAGGGAAAGTTTTAGGCTCATCTTTTTGCTTATTACTGCACAGAACAATTAAAAGCACTGTTCAAAAGCAAAACCCAAAACATACATGAAAAAGAGATAATGTCCAGGTCTATTATAGCATACTACCTTTAATATTAATGTTTCCTTGTTCATACTGTTGCATTAAACAAAAAGTTACTAAGATTATGACAACAGAAGTCAAGAAAAGCCATCTCTGCTCAACTTACCTCGGTACTTTTATCATGGTGTATCTTTAACATGTCATTTTATATTTTAAAAATATTTCTGCCACAAACTGAGTAACTGACAATTACAATTTATTACAGAACATAACTGAGCAGTGAAAAGGATTATCTCACACAAAGGCAAAAAAAAGAGAAGTGATGCTATTGCACTTCTAGCATCTGCCACAACATGAGATACTCCTACATTCGTGCTAATAAGAAAACACGGAAAAAAAACTAACAGGTGAAGTTATAAAAATTAATTATAATGACATTCTGTCTTGATGCTATCAGGCAAAGCAGAAAAAGCACAGAAATAAGTACTGCATTTAACATAACCTCAGAGGCACCTGGAACACTGCAAATCACACTCCAGCACTGTCTGTGACTGTTAGTTTTCTGTGCGAGACTCTAAACTAGAAGAAGATGGATGAAGATGTTTTCTGGCATGTGGTGAAGGTATAAACAATCTTATAGTGTTTGGATTTCAAAATTAGTTCAATATAATAGCCTTGCAGCATGGGGGTGGAAATAAAGGAATAAATAAAAAACATTCTGTCTTAATGCTGTTTAAGTTCCAGATAAAGTTTTGCTAAGACCACGCTATAGGGAAAACCACTACATCTGTTCACAGTGCTTTACTGGATAGCTCAATGTTCTCTCCTTCAAACAACTTTTTTGTGAGGATAAGGCAAAGGAAGGTAGAAAGGAGCATTCACAAGGCAGCAGACATCAATTAGTAGAAATATTCAGACTCTGTCAGAAAAAATAAGTCTTTGGACAGATGTGAATGCCATAGTACAGTGGATGCTACCAGGGCTAGAAAACCTAATACGGGTGAGGTGCTCAGACAATACTCTGTTAGTAACATAATAAATTCAATAGTCCTCAGTGGGTAAACCAGAACTACTGCCAAGTAGCAGGAGACAGCTGATGGAACAGTATTAATGCACTGCTTTATCGCAAATGTTAACTGCTCACCTGAACAGGTTAGTATATTTTCACCGGTTTCTTCCCAGGTAAACAGGAAAGTAAGGCTATATTGCTGACTGTTTGCTGCTGTTCATCCTGTTTGCTATCGTTCAAATCCACAAGCCAGCACCAAGTCAAAAATACAAAACGATACATTAAAGTAAGTAAGTCACATTCGAAGCTACTTCACCAATGGCAATTTTCATTCCAGTGAAAAGCTATGAAATTTTTCCAAACACTGCCTGGAGTAAATAAAGAATAAAATAATGAATCAGCCAAGTCTAGCTTTTCTAATGGTATTTAATTTTTGTTTTTACTGGTAGATACTAGTACTTCTGCTTAAATGCAGAATTTTTCCATATTTCCTAAAGAATGTATCTGAACTTGCTATGGTAAAATTTAAGTTACAGTTTACAGTTAATGAAAGCTAAAATATGCCTCATGAAATCCTGTATTAAATTACTCACTAAACATTAATGTTGTTCTATTGCATGTTTACTTGTGAATAAAGTCATCATCATTTTAAAGTGAACATCAAGTTATCAACTTGTATTGTCTAAGACACTGATAATGTTTTGTCACTCTAACAAAACACAGCTGTCATTTTCAGATACCAAAGCCTGGTAACTACTGATAATTGCTTACTTGATAAATGTTGACTAATGGAAAATGAATAGTTCCCTTAATAATAATTGATGAGCTTATAGATTTTTGATAAACTGTCACTTTGCAGGTAATGAATGCTCTTGCTTTCAAATCTACCTTTATGAGTGAATTGTTTCTGCATCACTCATTACTAATGTCTATAGAGGTCAGGACACTGAACTTGTGAAGCCCTTGTACCAGAGCCAAGCAAGAGGAATCTGCTGGAGGACACACTTCAACATAAACAGACGAGAGGAAGATTCAGTTATTTAGATGTCCAGATACCGCACATGCATTGAAATATATTTGCCAACAGCTCTTATACTCCCCCTTCCTGCCTTATGAATTTGTGTACTTAGAAACTTCCTAATCAAAGTTGTGAAATAAAGAAGTGAACAGCTAAGAAAAGTAGAATAAAAAGATCTAGATTACATATTGTGTTTTACATGTCTGAGACACTCTGATCTTCCATTTCCCCTGGGGTAATTCAATTCAGATGTGTTGAAGGAGACATTTCCTGACTATCACCTTCAGGACTACTCTTCTGGAAAGTGTAAAACACAACAGTCACTCATTCATTCTGACCAGTTCAACACCACCAGTGTTCTGACCAAGTCAGGCTGTTTTTCATGATCACCAACAAGCCTCATGGATTTGATGTAATATGCTCAAGCTTCCTCATAAATTCCCTCAGGGATCCAATGTACCAAACAGTTACAGCATATAAACAGAGTACCTATTCTTTTCAACTTAACCTGGTTGATTCTATAGCCAAATAACTCTAAAAAAAATAATAAATAAATAGATAAAATCAGATGAAAGAATTTTTATCTACCAAAGAAATAGATTTGCTATAGGGACACAGCACTAAGAAGAAAACTAAACCAAAGAGTCAATATTCTACTTATTTTTTTTTTTTTTTTTTGCTACATTTCCACAAAGCCACCATGCAATTCCTACCCTAAGGGTAATGTGCTCTCTATGTGTGCATACCTATGTGTGTGATATATGTAGAACTGTAGAATGGTTTGGGTTGGAAGGGACCCTAAAGCTCATCTAGTTTAAACCCCCTGCCATGGGCAGGGACATTTTCCTCTAGAGCAGGCTCCTCCAAGCCCTGTCCAACCTGGCCTTGAACACTGCCAGGGATGGGGCAGCCACAGCTTCTCTGGGCACCCTGTACCAGCGCCTCAGCACTCTCACAGTGAAGAGTTTCTTCCTAATATCTAATCTAAATCTTATAATTTTTCAGTTTAAAGCCAACCCCCTTGTCCTGTCACTACATGCCCTTGCAAAAAGTCCCTCTCCAGATTTCCTGTAGGCTCCATTTAGGTACTGGAAGGCTGCTACAAGGCCTCCCCAGAGCCTTCTCTTCTCCAGGTTGAACAAGCCCAACTCCAACTGTCTCCACAGCAGAGGTGCTCTAGCCCTCTGAGCATCTCTGTGGCCTCCTCTGGACTCACTTAAGGAGGTCCATGTCCCAAAGGCATTTGACAATTCAATTTCTAGTCCTTTTAGACCACCTTCTTTCAAATTTCAAGGAAAAAAAATCTTCATTTATTGCACTTCACTCTCCTCCAGTTTTAATTTATTAGCTTCACATCAAGATTTCATCTATTAATACTACTCTTTATATAAGTAGCTACAAAGCCAATGGCCTGTCATACAAGAAAAGCAACAGTACACACTAAATTCATAGCCTTTACATTAATTTCTTAAGTCAACAAAATATTTGTGGCTACTGGTACTGACATACCATTTATCTGTATGTCTTTACCTCTTTCACAGCTTTTTTTCTACCTTTCTACACACAGGAAAGCTCTCCCTAACCTGATCACTAAGGCTGCTACACCTTTTGTATCATCTCTGAATGCTCACGTTTTGATTTCTTTAACATTCTAAAGACATAGCTTCAATAATAGCTTTAATTTATGGATTCAAACTTACACAGGGTAAGTTTAGGTTAGATATAAGGAAGAAGTTATTTACTGTGAGGGTGGAGAGGCACTGGAATGGGTTGCCCAAAGATGTGAATGCTCCATCCTTGATGGTGCTCAAGGCCAGGTTGATGGAGTCTTGGGTGACACGGTTTAGTGCCAGGTGTCCCTACCCATGGCAGGGGGTTGGAATTAGATGATCTGAAGGTCCCTTCCAACCCTAACTATTCTATGATTCTATGATCATCCACTTGGTTCAAGAAAGAAAGACAGGACTAGACTTTCAATAACAGGACTAACAGCCACTTAACATTATGCATACCAGACATCATCCCTACTACAGATCTGTCATCTACTATTCTATTCCCCCCTACTGTTCGCATTTAATTGCTACAAAAAGGGAAGATTAAAATATGATGTTATGTACCCCATTTGAAACACTTTCAGTTCAATAGTTCTGATAAGTCATAGGTATTATATATTTACTTCAGAAAAAAAAATGCTTGAAAGTCAACTAAACTTGAAAGACAAGTTCATAATACACTTTACTAGAAAACAGTAGCAGAATAAAGAAACATCAACCAAAAGAAGTAATGCTGACATTTCAAAGCTTATGCAGCTTTGAAATTTATTGCAGCTTACGCCTAGAAGTGAAAGCAATCAATATTGTGCCTGAGATTATTAGCTTGTTCAGTACTTTTGACAGAATTTTGAATTAACTCCTTGTAAAAGCTTGCCAACAATGCATATTCTACATCAGTGTAAAAGGGCTGTTTATCAGGAAAAGAAACAGCAAAACTGTAACAGAAAACAGGCAACAAACAAACCCACAACAAAACCAATCAAAACCAACTCCTGCAACAGAAAATAACAGATGTAGGGAGTAAGAGGCCTGAAGATAGTTGAATTTGGTTAGATGACAGCTCCAAAGTTGTATTTTAATGCAGAAGAAACTTCTTTTATGCTAGAATTTGGGGTTATTTTCACTGTACAAATAAGAAAAAAAAAACACAAAACACAACCAAACAACTGAAATTAAGGTACTAAAATCACAATTAAAAGAATAATGTTCTTTTAGGACAGGATGGATAGCTACAGAAGCCTCTGTAGAATCTTTTCTGGCTATGCAGGATCTGTTGGCTGGGCTCCTTTTTTCCTTACACAGGCTCTAACGCTTCTGAATGACATAACATTAAGCTTGCAAAAAGACACTCCTGCAGCCACTTAGTTAAATCTACTGAAAGACAGTCACAGTTACTGTTCATTTTCCTGCTTCTTCATACGCCTTGTTCCACTTAGGAAGTACTTATCAGAAACACTTATTACACATATCTCTTAGATATAATGAGTAAGTATGTTGCTTTCACTACCCTTTTAACCACAGAATTGACTGAAAGCAAGCAGAGATCTCAGATAGAGATCCAGTCAGTCACATCCTAGTTTGAACAAAAGATAATGTACAAAAAAAGTCAAGATAATGAGGAAACTTGACTGGAGCACAGCCTGATGCGCTGGCATCAGGCTGATTATCCCAGATGCATTCCTCTAGGCAAAGTGACATGGTAAAGATTACATTTCAGAAATTCATACTTTACAATCTCTCCCCCTCCCCTGAGATTTGGTAGATGGGAACAGACTCCAACGATATGACTGTTTCCAAGGTAAGGTTTTTGACAAAGCTGCATCAGAAATTATAAGGTCCTCTGAAAGCTTTTCCTCGAGCAAAATTAATCCATTAAGCAACACATCCTAACTTCCCCAGGACACGTATCTGCAGATAAGTCACCTTTCTTATAGTGCACATCTGCTAAAGAACGAAGAGCAGGCAATGCTGACATGAGAGATCAATACCTGTCATTAAAAACATCTGACCAAATCTTATTGGAGGGTTGATCCTATTAAGTTTCTCTTGTATGAAAGTGTGATTTCGCTAAGCGAGGTGTAATCAACTTCAATCATAAAGAAACACTGCAAACATAAAATTCCATCATATAAGCAGGAAATTATTTCAGGGGAAGCATTCTAAAGTTCTATTCTAAAGCAATGGAAATTTATTCTAATTCACTTCAGTATTTTTCTCCTCACACACCAACATACAAGTGTCACACTTCAATTCTGGGGCACGAGGGCAGGAGAATAAAAACCCCAACCTGAATTACATGCCAAAATTTAGAATAGCCAGCACAGAGCGAAACTGAAGAATTTCACTCTGTGCTGGTTTTAATAGTACAAATTGCATCTCGATTAACAAGTTTGCTACTGGATCTTTTCTCACGTAACATGAAATAAAATCTATCTCCATTCCTTTTCATCCAGCACTTCTCAGAAGTACATTAGAACCACCCATATTGCAAATAGGTACGATGAAAAAACGTAGCCAACATAGAATCACAGAATGGTTTGGGTTGGAAAGGACCTTAAGATCAGCTAGCTCCAACCCCCCTGCCGTGGGCAGGGACACCTCACACTAAACCATGTCATCCAAGGCTCTGTCCAACCTGGCTGTGAACACTGCCAAGGATGGAGCGTTCACAGCTTCCTTGGGCAACTAACTCATTCCAGTGCCTCACCACCCTAACAGTAAAGAGCTTCTGCCTTATATCTAACCTGAACTTCCCCTGTTTAAATTTGAAGCCATCGCCCCTTGCCCTATCAGTACAGTCTCAATGCTTGTGCTCTCTTTGCACAATATCCACCATAGCTTTGCTCCCTTAGAAGCAGATAATAAACAACTATTCATTTAATAACATACCAATACTTAATAACAAATCACCCCCACACACACACACAAAGACCCACCAAAAAACTAAAACCATTCTTACATACACAGAATGTATACCCACATATGTGCCAGACTACCCTCCAGTGGTCCCTTCTAATCCAAATTAATCTATGATATGTACGTAACAGAAGAATCAGAGAGCAAGAAGCTTTTCTCTATTCATCCCATAGAGCGCAAGCAAAACAGCTCTTCCCTTGGGAGCCTTTCAAAATCACTCTGGAATTTAGCAAAGCATAAGTGTATGCCTGACTCTATCAAATATCTTTTAGCTCTTTTTCAGGTCAAGGACAGAAGAAAAAACAACAGACAATGTTCATATACAGCACAATAACTTATTATACAACTAGCATATTGTCATCATAGTACTGGGGAACTAACAACAGCTTGCCGGCCAAAGGGGAGCTTTCTATCTTCCCACATACCACTGTAAAAACTAATGGCTAACTAGGAGCAAGTAAATCTTACACTTTTACATAGAAGGGTTGACAACCACAGGCGCTCCAAACTCTAAAACTTTACATCCACTTTAACAATACTAAACTGAAACAACAGCTGTAAGAAAAACTTTGACAATCTGGTCCAGATCTCTTAAAAAATCATAAGTCAAATAGTTATCAGCCATCTGTGAAATCAGGCTATGTAACTAACTTTGTAAATAAAGTGCTACATAAACTCCACAAAATCAAAAGAAGGTTGTTCTCCAACTACAACCTTTGAACCTGTCTTCAAAAAGCCTATTCAAATAAACTTACAGTTACCTGACCTTTAGCTTTCATATAAATATTTTGATATACAAAGTAAAAATGTCCATAATGTTGTGCCATTAAAAACAATTATGACTCTTGTCTGTATTTTAGTTCTGATTAATAATTCATCCTTACTCCACAACACAAATTTAATATGAATTTTATCAATATTTTTAGGTATGCTTGACAGTTCTTACACGCTAACTTTTACAGAAGACTACACACAGAGCTATTTTAGCCAAGGAAACTTACTTTCTTATCTCATCCTACATCTTCACACTTATGAAAACCTCTCTGGTGTTGCTAACAATCCAATATCCTAAAACCTGAAAAAAACAAGCCTGGTATCTCACAGCTAGACAAAAACCCTGAGGTGGCAAACAGATAGATGCACCTCAAGGTAGTTAAGGTAATGAGTTTCGCAAATCAGAAGCAATACAGTTTGGTCCACTCAGAATTCAACAAAGCTCTCCTCACATAGTGCAACTTAGAAAAATCCTATTCAAGTAAGCAGATGTAAGCAATTACATATTGTGCATGCCATGGAAATCAGGTCTGTGATTCTAAGCATTATAAAAAGAACACAAGATAACAGTGACAGAAATCAATATGATTAAAGCAGTCTTGAAATGGTATTTTGAAGAAGGTGTGGGATTCCTACTGTAAGCACAGCAGACATATAACTTTAGTGTTCTGACACCCTGCAACCACTGTGTTCACCGCTGACACTGGCAACAAAGGCTCCCACTCTGTTCCTCTGAACTACATCAGAACGCCTAGGGAATTCCAAGTAGACATCCTAAAATAAGGCACCACCAGCCAATCAATATCAATTTGGCAGCAAAACTCAAAATTCAAAGTAATATGATGGATTATCTAAAGCTCACTGTAATCTCCCCGTTTAGAAACCTACAGATTACACCTTGGCCATCTATCAAATAGTTTTTCTTTGGAAGCTTTAGCTAGTTACAGAAAAGTTTTTCCAAAAATATGATGAAAGCAGAGATCAAGTTCTACAAAGAAAGCATCAAATCCTACTTTTCCTAACTACAAAAGGGGATATAATGTAAGATATTTTGTAGATATCTTTGATATTTTAGGTTCTATTGGTAGAGCAGCAACATGCTTTTATACCTATTACTTTTCTGATTAATAACTTTAGGACTGCAGCTGCAGTTGGCTTTCTCTGTGAAGTGAAATCAAAGCTTCTTTAACATCTAGGAAAACAAATCAAATATTTCTGGAAAAACACAGAATCATAAAACAGTTAGGGTTGGAAAGGACCTTAAGATCATCTAGCTCCAAACCCCCTGCCACTACAACGATATTTGCATGAAGACCAATATTTACCAGTGCTTTCACTCTATCTGTCTTAACACAACTGCATCATACGTATGTGTGTACTTGCGGAAGAAAGAAAAGAAATTCCTATCTCTGGCACTTTCAGTAAACATATTTCTAATTTATTATTTTGCTTCAGTTTCCAGAATTTCTATTTACAGGGCCCACTGTAGGAGAGATCTGGTTCAAGACCAGCTTAAGAACCTGAAAGTGCACAGGTCCATGGGACCTGATGAAATCCATCCGCGGGTCCTGAAGGAGCTGGTGAATGAAGTTGCTAAGCCAATGGCCATAACATTTGAAAAATCATGGCAGTCATGTGAAGTTCCCAATGACTGGAAAAAGGGAAATATAACCCCCATTTTCAAGAAGGGGAAAATGGATGACCCAGGGAATTACAGACCAGTCAGTCTCATCTCTGTGCCTGGCAAAATCTTGGAGCAGATTCTCCTGAAAATCAACAAGGTGCTTGGTGACAGCCAGCATGGCTTCACTAAGGGGAAATCCTGCCTGACCAATTTGGGGGCCTTCTATGATGGGGCTATGGAACCGATGCACAGGGGCAGATCAGTTGATGCCATCAGCCTGGACTTATGCAAGCGTTCGACACTGTCCCACACGACATCCTTGTCTCTAAATTGGAGAAACAACAATTTGATGGATGGACCACTTGGTAGATAAAGAACTGGCTGGATGGCTGCACACAAAGAGTTGTGGTCAATGGCTCAATGTCCAGCTGGAGACCAGTAACGAGTGGTGTCCCTCAGGGATTGGTGTTGGGACTGGTCTTGTTTAACGTCTTTGTTGGTGACATGGACAGTGGGATTGAGTGCACCCTCAGCAAGTTTGACGATAACACCAAGCTGTGTGGTTCAGTTGATACGCTGGAGGGAAGGAATGCCATCCAGAGGGACCCTGACACGCTTGTGAGGTGGGCTGATGCCAACCTTATGAAGTTTAACCATGCCAAGTGCAAGGTCCTACACCTGGGTTGGAGCAATCCCAGGCACAGCTACAGGTTGGGCAGAGAAGAGATTCAGAGCAGCCCTGCAGAGAAGGACTTGGAGATGCTGGTCGATGAGAAAATGAATATGAGCCAGCTTCAGTGTGCACTCGCAGCCCAGAAAGCCAACCATATCCTGGGCTGCATCAAAAGGAGCGTGACCAGCAGGTCGAAGGAGGTGATCCTGCCCCTCTACTCTGCTCTCATGAGACCTCACCTGGAGTATTGTGTGCAGTTCTGTCATAAAAAGGACATGGAACTGTTGGAACAAGTCCAGAGAAGGGCCACAAGGATGATCAGGGGACTGGAGCACCTCCTGTATGAAGACAGGCTGAGAAAGTTGGGGCTGTTCAGCCTGGAGAAGAGAAGGCTGCGTGGAGACCCCATAGCAGCCTTCCAGTATCTGAAGGGAGCCTATAGAGATGCTGGGGCGTGACTCTACATTAGGGACTGTAAGTGACAGGACAAGGGGTAATGGGTTCAAAGTTAAACAGGGGAAGTTTAGATTGGATATAAGGAGGAAGTTCTTTACTGTAAGGGTGGTGAGGCACTGGAACGGGTTGCCCAGGGAGGTTGTGAATGTTCCATCCCTGGCAGTTTTCAAGACCAGGTTGCATGAAGCCTTGGATGAGATGGTTTAGTGTGAGGTGTCCCTGCCCATGGCAGGGGGTTGGAACTAGATGATCTTAAGGTCCTTTCCAACCCTAACTATTCTATGATTCTAAGAGTGTGGCTAGAAAAATAATGAAACTCAAAATCCTGGTGTATTTGTTTACAGACTTTTTCCTTTTCTAATTTTCCACATTTAATGGGACAAAGAAATCAAGTTATTATTTCATGCCTGTTTTCAGAGTTTAAAAAACCCAAACATTTACCTTTTAGAATACTGCTTAGGTAAGAGAAATACACTTGAAAGCGAAAAGCTCTGTCATCAACCAGCTTTGCAGACCCAAGGGCAAGCCCCGCAACAGGTCTTTCAGGTGCAGCACATTTCTCCCACACAGCTTTTTCTAATACAGATTTTACACATGCACACACACTTTCTTGTTTTTCTCCCAAAGAAGATCTGCCTCTCACTATTAATGTCATACCTATATCTTGGTCATAAAGCAAAATGCTATGCAACAATATAAAATAGAACACATAGTACCTTATTAAAACTGTGAGAAAGAAGCTTATTACTGGTAGCAGAGGATTGGTGTGCTGTAAGGATTAAGAAAGGACTTAAAAAACTATGCTGCTGGATTTATGAAGAGACCTTTATTGTAAAACAAAGCCCAGTAAGTTTTATTTACACCAAAAGCAGCAGCAAGCTTGAGGAAAATGACCCAGGTCTAGTGTAACAGTCAGCTGTAACTAGCTCAGCTAAAAAGAGATTTCCATTTCTTGGCACAGCAACAAATCCTCAAGCAGAGAGGGGCTAGGGGTGAGATTTTTTTCCTCTGTAAGTAACTTAATGAATGAAGTACTAATTAACATTATGGCATTGATAAATGGAGAGAGAGATTAGGGATGTACTCGATATTCAGGCCTTCCCAGATGGACCGTCAAAGCCACATTAATTCCTATCTCATTGGAGCATCTGCTTCTCCCATAATCCATTGCCCCTTGGTACACACAACACAAACTGTTGTGACTCAATTCGATTTATATCAATCTAATTTCTTTTAATCCAATTTGTATTCCAATCTACTACCTTCTAATCACTTAAATCTTCAGCCTCCATCTGGTAAATTTTCTCTCAAAATTAACCGAGCAGATGCCTCTGCAATTGTCTTCCACAGTCAGGCTAATCATGCCCTCGCAGTGGCCTACAGAGCACGCTGAATAGGTACGTGACTTCCAGCATTGCCCTTCTTATTACAAACATGGCAATGTAGGAAGGCCATTTTGTCTGTCATTAATTGGTTCATTTGCATAACACTGCCAGGGAAAGATGCCTAGGAAACAAAAGCCAAGAGCAGAAAGCTTCAAAAAGGCAGCAAGACATGCTCATCATTTGTCACATGGCCATTACACTTTGAACCAGCTATTGTTTGTGTTAACAAACATGGAACTGGATTACAGCTAAATACATAACAAACATCCACATACAATATTGGACTGAGTGATTTTTGGCATTGCTGCCACTGAACTTGCAGAGAGCAAGTGGGCTGCCCAAATAAAATTCCAAGAAAAGAACATGATACTCAGAAAATTAGAAAGCACATTGTTTTGCCAGAACACAAAACTTCAAACCCTCTCTCTCAAGCAGATTAGCTTTTGGTAGGTACAAATCTGGCTCTATTTGCAGTTGTAGCTGTGTAGAAGTTAGAGATCTTCAGGTTTCCCCAAAACTGTCCCCAAGACAGCAAGGGCCACAAGCTATTCAGTACATTATTAGCAGGATGAGTAAAAAAAGAATGGACAATACGAATGAAGTTACCTTCTCAGCCAATTCTGAGCTGCAGAAAGAGTAACTCCTTTAAAACTGGCTGCTTCATAAGAATACCATGTTGATCTTTCCCCTTGATCAATGCTACATCATCTCCAGAAAGCTGAAGGTAGGTTCAGCACAGAGTGCACATCGTGATTCAAGTGTTCACATGATCGTGGACTAACAAAGTTACAGCCAAAGCTTTTTCAAACCTGTTACTCAGAATCCTCAAAAGGACAGAAATGGAAGTAGCGAATGTGCTGCTTATATTTCCCAAGCAATGGTAAGTGAAAAGCAAACATAACAGGTATTTAGTAAAGAGTGAGGAAAGAACAAGAAACAGCAGGCTGGGCCAGTGGAGGAGGCAAAACAGTAGTTAGCTCTATCACACAAAAGCAAAAGAGAAGGAAAGAAAATTTCCACTTGGCACTCAGCGCCTTGCATCATGACTTATATTCTTGTTGGCCACAACCATTTATGTAAGATCAGCTATTAAACAACCGTCTACAAACTCAGAGGGATGCATACTGCCTTTTTGCCATTACAGCTTCTACGTAAAATAAGTAGCTCCACATTTGTCAGGGCAATATAAATCACATTAACATGGAAGAGTCAGCTTCCAACCTTCATGTCAAAAATACTTGTGTCATCCAAATTTTCAGTAGCTGGAACATGAGCTTAGCAAGATGATTTACCTGGAGCTTGCTACTGCTTCCTCCCCGCCTCTCAATCTTTCACATCTATCACTGATTAAGAGGTTTTGCTTTTCAGCTAATAGGTACCTAGTAAATTTTTCACCACCTGAGGACAGCAAACAGTCTAACTACAATGGATCCAAGCCAGAGGATGCTGGAGAAGGAAAGGGAGGGTGTGCTTGGTTAAGGAGGGGGTGGAGTGGGCAGTCTTTCTTCCCCTCCCACAAGCTGTCAAGTCCTTCTGTGCACACCCCCCTCCCTCATCCCTGCTAAAAACCTTCCTCTCCATGCCTGCCATGACAGGTGGTCCAGATTTTCACTTAGAGAATCTGGCCACCCTATGTTTGCAACACCTCCCCGCTTAGTATCATCTGTGAATTTAATTAGCATGCAGTTTACCCACTCACTCAGATTATTAACAAAGATGTTAAACAAGACACAACCCAAATACAAAAAAAATCCCTGTGGCAAACCAATTGATGCCTTTCTTTACATCAATTTATTGCTATCTGTTGTAACCCTTTCTTTACAGATGTCGAACAGTGGTTCAACTACATGATATCCAAGCAAATTTGCTATTATTTTCTTTCTCCAGATAAAGTGTTGTGATATACTGTATCAGCAGAATTACACTGAACTGTCCCCATCTCCAAAGTGCTAGTTCATCTTCTGCACATCACATTAGAATATCTAGCCTTCTACTATTTCATCTGCCTCTTCTCAGCAACATGCACAATAATTTCTAAATGCTGGTCATGAAAAATCCACACCATTTGCGATTCTTTCTAGTGTCGTAACCTAAAACCAGTCCACAGAAATCGGGCAGAGGGAGGCAGAATCATTTAAAAAAGCAAGATTGGGATAGATTTAATGTATTTAACAGTTCTATAAATTGGGTTTGAAACAACAGATTAGCAGCATTGGGAACTATTCAAGCAATATGTAGGGGGGGAAATACTCAGTTTCAGAGTACTGAGAGCACTACTCTAAGTCAGCAGCTTCATTAAGGGCATTAGTTTTATTCATTGGATATGCAAAACTAAAATAATGATATTTAGGATTTGAAATTAAACCCAAATTAATGGCATTTCATCAATAAAGCGTATCAGATCTGGGGAAAAGACAAGTTTGCCATGACAGAATCCTACATACAGATAAGACTTACAATTTGAGAAAACTTTACAGAACCTATCACTATACTTACACACAGATATAAATACATGTATTTTTATATATAATACACACAAACATATAGACGTCCCCCCCCTTATTTGTAAACCAAATCCAACTTGTATCTCAAAATGTTAAGCAGAGTCCTCTTTCCTTTGCAAAAGTGCCATAATATATGAAACAAGTGAACATTCTGAAGCCCAAAGCCAAATGCAAATCATCTCTGAAACAGGTGGCCACACACAACACATAAGTAATAAAAGCTTTCTCTGAGCTTATCTATGGAGTATTTGTTTTTCTTCTAGTCTTTTCTTCAGAAAACCACTGAGCAATCACAAAAAATTTACCTCAAAGTAGTTCCAATGAACTTAATTAACACTATAGAGCCTCCCTATGCCTGTTTCAAATAACAAACAGGAAAGCCCTGGACCTTGCATTCTGATTGCACTGTAGTACTGTCCCAGTTTCTGCTGGGATAATTTCCTTTCTAGTAGCTGGTGCAGTTCCGTGTTTCAGCTTTAGTCTGAGAACAATGCTGACGACACACCAACGGTTTAGTTGTTGCTCAGTAGCACTTACCCTGATCAAGGACTTTTCAGTCTCATGCTCTGCCAGTGAGGAGGGGCACAGGAAGCCAAGGGGAAGCAGAGACAGGACACCTGACCCAAACTAGCCAAAGGGGTATTCCATGCCACAGAACATCATGCCCAGTATGGGGGGAGTTATGCAGAAGGGACCAATTGCTGCTCAGGAACAGGTTGGGCATCAGTCAGTGGGTGGTGAGCCTTGTGCACCGCTTGTCATTTCCCAACGATCCTTTCTTCCAAAATGAGGTCTTAAACAGAGATCAGCTCTCTAGCCTATACATAAAGTCTTGTTTGACAGTAAATGGAGAAAGAACTCCGCTTCAAAGATTAGTACCATCCTAAGGTGTTTTTTAAGGACAGTAGGAACAGAATGAACAATTAGCACAAGCCTCTACAGTGACTACAGAAGGAATCCAATTGAGACTTAGGTTAGACACCTGATTTTACTTGGCCTGTCTCAGAGGAATCAAATCTATACTACCATCAGAGAACCTATGTGCTACTTAGCTACCACCTGGGTTTAAACCATGACATACAAATAGAAATTTTTATTCTTTCAGAGGACTCAAACAATGCAAACTGCCACTTACTTTCAGAACTCAGGTGTATATGGACTCTTCAGGAACCTGCTTAGTAAGGCTCCATGGAATATAGCCCTAGAGGGCAGGGGGGCCCAAGACTGTTGGCTGATATTCAAGGATCGCCTGCTACAAGCTCAGGAGTGTTGCATCCCAACCAGAAGGAAGTGCAGCAGGAGGGCCAGGAGACCTCCTTGGATGGATAAGGAGCTCCTGAGAAAAATTCAAATGAAAAAAAGAGGCTTATAAAAAGTGGAAGCAAGGACAGATGGCATGGGAAGAATACAGGGATGTTGTCCAGGAAGCTAGGGACCAGGTTAGGAAAGCTAAGGCCCAGTTGGAATTAAACTTAGCTAGAGGTAGTAAAGATAACAGGAAGGGATTCTACAGGTACATAGCAAATAAAAAAACAGACTGGGGAGGCCCCCTCAGGAAGCTCTCAGGAGAACTGGCTACACGGGATTTGGAGAAGGCTGAGGTTCTGAATGACTTCTTTGCCTCGGTCTTCACTGGCAAAGGCTCTGCCCACACCACCCAAGTCTTGGAAGGCAGATGCAGGGACAGTGAGAATGAAGACCTTAGGCCCACTGTAGGAGAGGATCTGGTTCGGGACCAGCTTAAGAACCTGAAAGTGCACAAGTCCATGGGACCTGATGAAATCCATCCGCGGGTCCTGAAGGAGCTGGTGAATGAAGTTGCGAAGCCGCTGGCCATCATATTTGAAAGAACATGGCAGTCAGGTGAAGCTCCCGATGACTGGGAAAAGGGAAATATAACCCCCATTTTCAAGAAGGGGAAAATGGATGACCTAGGGAATTACAGACCAGTCAGTCTCACCTCTGTGCCTGGCAAAATCTTGGAGCAGATTCTCCTGGAAGGCATGCTAAGGCACATGAAAAACAACAAGGTGCTTGGTGACAGCCAGCATGGCTTCACTAAGGGGAAATCCTGCCTGACCAATTTGGTGGCCTTCTATGATGGGGCTACAGAACTGATGGACAGGGGTAGAGCAGTTGATGTCATCTACCTGGACTTGTGTAAAGTGCTCGACAGTGTCCCACACGACATCCTTGTCACTAAATTGGAGAGACATCAATTTGATGGATGGACCACTCGGTGGATAAAGAACTGGCTGGATGGCCGCACACAAAGAGTTGTGGTCAGTGGCTCAATGTCCAGGTGGAGACCAGTAACGAGTGGTGTCCCTCAGGGATCCATGTTGGGACCAGTCTTGTTTAACATCTTCATCATTGACATAGACGGTGGGATTGAGTGCGCCCTCAGCAAGTTTGCCGATGACACCAAGCTGTGTGGTTCGGTTGATATGCTGGAGGGAAGGAATGCCATCCAGAGGGACCTTGACATGCTTGTGAGGTGGGCTGATGCCAACCTCATGAAGTTCAACCATGCCAAGTGCAAGGTCCTACACCTGGGTTGGAGCAATCCCAGGCACAGCTACAGGTTGGGCAGAGAAGAGATTCAGAGCAGCCCTGCGGAGAAGGATTTGCGGGTGTTGGTCGATGAGAAAATGAACATGAGCCAGCTTCAGTGTGCGCTTGCAGCCCAGAAAGCCAACCGTATCCTGGGCTGCATCAAAAGGAGCGTGACCAGCAGGCTGAGGGAGGTGATCCTGCCCCTCTACTCTGCTCTCGTGAGACCTCACCTGGAGCATTGTGTGCAGTTCTGGTGTCCTCAACATAAATAGGACATGGAACTGTTGGAACAAATCCAGAGGAGGGCCACGAGGATGATCAGGGGACTGGAGCACCTCCCGTATGAAGACAGGCTGAGGAAGTTGGGGCTGTTCAGCCTGGAGAAGAGAAGGCTGCATGGAGACCTCATAGCAGCCTTCCAGTATCTGAAGGGGGCCTACAGGGATGCTGGGGAGTGACTCTTCATTAGGGACTGTAGTGACAGGACAAGGGGTAATGGGTTCAAAGTTAAACAGGGGAAGTTTAGATTGGATGCAAGAAGGAAATTCTTTCCTGTTAGAGTGGTGAGGCACTGGAATGGGTTGCCCAGGGAGGTTGTGAATGCTCCATCCCTGGCAGTGTTCAAGACCAGGTTGGACGAAGCCTTGGGTGAGATGGTTTAGTGTGAGGTGTCCCTGCCCATGGCAGTGGGGTGGAACTAGATGATCTTAAGGTCCTTTCCAACCCTTACTATTGTATGATTCTATGATTCTATTACCTATCTGAAAACTGAAACAAGCATACCTAAATTCCATCGAGTGGAAGGTAGCATATGTTAAAACAGTTTGTGTTTCACAATTAACATTAAAAGACACTGATGACCTATGCCATACTGTAAGAGACTTCCACTCTCTAGAGCAGCCATCACTACACATTAGCTAACCCAGCTCAATCTGGAGATATTGCAGATATTGTCAAAAGAGAGGCACTGTATCTAACCATTAACAGGAGCCAACCTACGAAGCATCAATGCCACATCTGCTAGCCCCTCCACACCAAAGAAACAGCTGGTGTTAATGTACAATTAAGAGCTGAGAGGAATGCAACAGAAGTGCATTCAGGTGAGAGAGGTCACTGAGGGATAGTATAAAGGAAAGAGAGGGTCAAGTTATTATCTGAAATGTGTGCACAGGGCACAGTCATCTTTTAAATCAGTTTTTATAATAGCCATGCCTGTATTGATTTAATAATATCTTTATGCTACAAATTTACTCAGCACACCATGAAGAACTACATCAAAAATTGAGTTCTGAAACCAGGTTTTGTTTCTTTTCCTTACACAAAGTAGGGAGAGATGGAAAGCTTTTAAGATAGGACATATTCTATTTTAAGTGCTTTATTAGCCTTGTTTCAAATGAAAAGGCAAACATCATCAAGTCTCTCAATTACAAGTTATTGGATAAAATAACATGAACACCATAAAATCAAATTGGACTTTTAAATCAATGTTACTAATATGCTGCTGTGTACATGACAACTAACACACTGGATCTTTCACCTTCAAGTCTGTATGAGCATATACATAAAGCTGAAATGGAATGGAGAGAGAACATTCACGCACTCATATGAAAGAATGGTTGCATCACACTAGGCCATACCATACTTTAGAGTATTAGGCCTCGAAAGACAAGTTTTCAAGAATAAGTATTTACTGTAAATGACACAAACACGACACACGAAATACTCATAGCCACTCTTGTAAACATACAGAGAAAAGCATCCAATGCTGATTTAAAACCATTACTTTCTCTGAAGCTAATGTGTTCCTTAAAGGAAGGCAAGATCAGGATCACACTGCCCATAGGCAACTGTTCCCATATCTAGCCCCTTTGCCATGAGAAGTTGACAAAACCCTATTCCTAATACATCAGCAATCGCCACTGACTGCTTGTTCTGCCATTTGCTTTCCTCCTTCAGAATGATCTGAATAAGAACTATAGTTCAAAAGGGCAGAAACAAACAAAAAGGGTCATTTTAAGTGCTAAGGTCAGGCTGTATGTTTCAGGGCAGGGGAGCCTGGAGTAAAACAGTTACAAGTTACCAGTGACCCTGGAGAGGAAGTTACTTAATATTCATGTTGACAGAAAAGAAGAAAGGATTAATCATGTGGAATTAGCATTTTCATTGAGGAGCTTGGTTGAGTCTTATGTTCTACTTTGAGAGGAAGATGGCTGCTTCACACTACCACTTTACATTTCTCATTTATCGAAACATTGCAGCTTGCTCCTAACTGTCATTAACTGATGAATAATGAAAGACTTCTTTACTTTTACTTCACATTAATCATGCAGCTCTCTTGGTCTTTCCATGCCTGAATGTGTGTTCTGAACCTTTTTTTTATTATTATCATTATTATTATTACTATTATTATTACTCTTTTTCTTTTTCTCCCAATTCATGTGGGAAAAAGAAATCTGTTTAATTAGATTTCAATTCTATTGGGGGAAAAACGGTCTCTATTGAAAGGGCATCACCTAGCATTTTCATCTCAGATTTACAGTGTTGCAGTGGCACTGTGCACTATTATCTCTCTTAAATTGTGACATTTATGTTAATTTTAAGCCATCTCCTATGTTACACAAATTAATGGTAAAAAAAAATAAAATAATCAGAACTCCAGTTACTTAGCACAGAGAAAAATGGTGTAAAAATTATGTGAAACAATTACAATATGCAGATTTTATAATTATTATTATAAAGTAAAAAATACAAATCACTGTGTACCAACGCAGTACACAAGTATGAAGACTTTCAAATACAAGTCTTTGGATAAAATAACATGAAAACCATAAACATGAAATTTGACTTTTAAATCCAGGTGACTAATATGCTGCTGTGTACATGACAAATAACATACTGGATCTTTTACTTTCAAGTCTGTATGAGCATATACATAAAGCTGAAATGGAATGGAGAGAGAACATTCACGCATTCATACGAAAGAACGGTTGCATCACACTAGGTAATACCATACTTTAGAGTATTAGGCCTCTAAAGACAAGTTTTCAAGAGTAAGTATTTACTGTAAATGACACAAACATGACAAATTAAATGTCTTAATGCAGTTGGTTTACAATCACTTGCAAATTTCTAACAAAAATTCTTATTTTCCCAGACTCTTTCCTTTCTGTGCCCTCCTCCATAGAGTACGAAGTGCTAGATTTGACTTTTCAATTACAGATATAAACCAAATGATATAAAAATGCTGGTTTGGCCCATAATGAGTGGCACATTAATTAGTACACCATATAGAGCTACTTAATGCAGTCAAATCATTTCAAGATTTTAGCCTTGTAGTGCTTGCCCTGCCACACCTGACACGAAATACATCATCTACTTTATAATCAAGCGTAAAGAGTAGAGAACAACAAACCTGCTGCAGTTGTACAAAGCTGGACGCAAGCAAAAAATGTTCCCTCACGAACACCTGCAGATGATCAGGTTACACCTTGAACTCACTTTGATTAAGCATCCCATGTTTTATTCGTCTAGCTACATATGGCCTTCGTGGTTAGAAAATCATCCGGTTGTACTGTGGGGCAGAAAGGGGAGGAAAGACCAAACACAATAAACCCACTCCCTTCCTTATTCTCTCTCAAAATAATCAGAACAAACCTAGCTAATGCTTTGCAAATCTTTTCCTGTTTCTCATGCCTTGAGCAGCCCTGCTCATGATCTTCATCTTCCTCAGAGCCTGTCAGCCTAACAATCACTACAGTACAACACAACATTGTTCTCAGTATTGAATGTCTAAAATAGTGTGCCTAAAATAACGTTTAAGATACAGTGGATTTGTCTGCACATAACTGAAGATGATTACAGAAATCAGCATGTTTTCTCTTACTATCTATTAAGCATTTTCATCCATCAGCTACAGAGTGTTCTCTAGCATCATTCAGTCCACTTTAAAATGACTTAAATGGCAGGTTCTTTCCATTATCTTACGAGAGAGCTCCATGCTGAATACAAGAATAAAATAACATGTGCATAATTCCAGTGCATTATATCCAGTTGAGCCACATTCTGTTACACTTCTGAAAGACTTGTAATCATCACAGCTCCTCATTTTAACATTTAACCACACATTTCAGTGCCTTGCCATGTTAACTCCAATTCAAAATTTCAAGATTAAATTAGTTGCAACACTACATCATGTTTTTTGTAAGATACAGCCATACTTTAACCCTCGTTTTAGGTATTTTGCCCAAGATGATGAAGAAACAGCTCAAAGATGAGGAAAACCACATATAATATTCATAACAGCAACAGTCTGCCTGATTTTTTTATCTCTTCTGGCATGCTCCCTCTCAGTTGCTCATAAAACTTCTTCCAAGTTCTCACTAATCTCTTGCCATCACCTTTGAGTTTTCTCTAGTTTGCTGACATGATTTTAAATCAAGACGTAGAACCGCACATGCTAGAAAGCCATATTCTTCCATCTACAGAAACCTGGAATGAAGTTTAAATTCAACTGAAGTTTCAGCTTCACTCTGTTCTCTTGCAAAACTGATATAACAGTTTGTCATTCCTAAAAATGCTGTGCTTTCCTAAGCCACACCACTGATCTCTCATGTTGAGCATCCTCTGTCTTGCAGTGGCTAACTTAAGACATGCATCCTATACTTATGTAGGGTATATTGTATTAAAGGCAAGTATAAAAATGCCTTTCAGAGGTCTCCAGCAATCATATTATTTCTTGTTTAATACAATTTGATTATTGAATTTTTCTGGATTACAACTCATTTTCTTTCTTAACCACATTACAAACTTCCCAAAATCTCTTTGTATTAGTAACTGTGTAACTTCACTCATTTCAGATCTGAAAGCCTAAATAATCACTTTCCTGACTATTTTAGTGTAAAATTCTCCATTTAAGATTGTCTCTAACAAGAATATTTTAAGCTGAACTAACTTTACACACATCGGTTTTTGCTTCTTCCTGCTGCTGCTACCTGAAGGATGTGGTATTATCACAGCCTGCAGAACGTGTTCTTTCAAAGCAAAACTGGTAACTGTGATGATTTAAAAAAGACCTGGTAAAATTATGCCTTAAAATTGCACATGTAATTCTTTCCCTAAAAAAAACAAACAAAAACCCCCAAACCAATAAAACTAACAACACATAAACTGGATTTTCATTTTTCTGCTGTTACAGAAAGTACAACTTCCTTGAGCACCAATACATTATTCTGCTTTCAAGTTCTTCACTGGAAGTATTTTGAAACTTAAACTGGCATTAGCAACTTCTGTCTTTAATCTTATTTATGTTCAAGAAAGGGGAATATTTCTTCACAGAGAGTGCTGAAATAGAATAGCACCAAATTTTGGTGTTTGTTACATATCACCACATGCACCGTACATGCAGATTTACTGTCCTGTGGATCAAAGTAACAAGAAATTCAGTCACGCTGAGACAAGATATCATATATAAGGCCAGCTAAGCACAGTGGGAGCTACAAAATAGTGTTCTCTATTCCTCTCAACCCTTTGCTCTCCCTGTGAATGGCAACATATTTATTTGCTTGGATTCTACACTGATAGAACTGTTTCCAAGCCAAATTCATTTTATCAGGGTACATATGACCCAGCACTCGTGTACAGTCATGTGTGCTCCTGCACACATAACATACAAGTTCAGCTCCAGACTTTAATATCATTATGCTACATGGTAGATATTTCACTCACCCCTTATATCAATTTTTCTGTTTTTAAAATGCAGAGGTTGGCACATCTCCTTTGTGAAGCATTTTTAGATCTACTGACAAAACCACCATGTAACAAGTAGTATTGGCAGCTTACTAAGGTGTCTTCCTGACCTATAACCTGCATGCACAGATGGCTTACAGTCACGTGTGGCAAATACCACCCTCCTCCTGCTATGCCGCAGCAGTCACAAGCAAGATTTACCTGCAGGTTCTTGATCTGCTGTGTTTGAGCTCTACCCTCTGCCCTCTTGGAATGCCTGGAAGCTCCAGGCTTCTACAGCCATTTAGAGGCAATTTCACCTTGCCGGGCTTTATGTGTCTAATGTTACTTCAGTCATCACAAGAATGTGCATCATGATTTGAAAATAATTTTGCATGCATAACATATTGTAATAAAAACTAGTACTCTGGGAATTTCCAATTCCTTAACCAATTTATACCTTTGAGGGTGTAAAAAGCGCATATAAGAACTATATCTACTCATTATTCCTTATGTTATATATACACACACACAAAACACAAAAAATCCCTCCCTATATTATCAAGATTTTCTGTTTCTTAAAATGCCAAAAAAAATACAAAACAGTTTATTTGCTTTAAAATAACTATTGCATAGTAAGTCTGGAAGAATACTGATAATGTTAATGCAGCAAAGACGTGTAAGCTGACATCAGAAATTAAGATCCTTTTTTGTTTCAGAGCAGGGTTTATACCCCAAATCAACTTAGCATTCCATCAGGATTTGTGTGTTATATATCCATATCCCCCATAAAATATAGGGATAATGCAATAATTCTTTTTCCACATAGTATAACCAAGACATTAACAGCATCACAAATAATTTTATTTACTAACACAGTAGCTCTGGAAAGACTTGCCCTTTTCTTGTACTAGAAACTATTTACATGTTTTACAACTGACTGCAATAGGACAGGATTACCAGACAGTGCCACTTCACTTTGCATTGTAGCTTGGTAAAAACTAGCAACATAAGATAGTTTACACACTGTCAGAATAAGGCTTAACTTCAAACAAGGCCATTGCTGCGTCCTATTATCTCAGCTGCAGTGTGTCACACTGTAATATTTCAGAATATAGGAAGTACCAGAAAGATCAACAGCACTATAGATAATGAAGTATTTATAGAAACTCTGTAATTTGCATTTATTTACAGGACTACACATTGCGTTCCTATCACCTTTTTCTGAAAAGTCAAATGCTGCTTTACTGTCTGCATGCTATTTCTCAAACAAAAACAGGCATGTAATTAAATTCCAAGCATACCTGACATTAAACAAGTTGATTAAAAAAAAAAGACATACAGAACCTGCTGTCATCAGAAATGACCCCTTAGAGACAAGTAAAGCCCAGCAAATGCTATGCATTGAAAAACTCTTTAATCTTCCAGAACTCCTCCTCATAACAGAGCGCAAGTTCTAGCTGTCTCCCAGGCACTTAGTAACTGTAACCCTAAGAAATATAAATGACTATTTTTCCTCATCTGTGTACTTTTTGGCTGGTTTTAGCCTCTTTCTTGTAACTTCCATATTGTTCTACCATACCCCATAGGAGTTTAATAAAAGTACTGCTCACTTGATGAATCCCCTCCAAATAGTACAGTGCAGATAACCACTTCGCAGAATATTATAGCCAACAGAAAGCTGGGATACTAGTTCAGATGTGCTTTAAGTAAGATGCCGTTTTTCACCAAAGGTCAAGATTAGATTCTTGTCAAATTGAACTGTCACCGACTAGATGATAAAGTTAATGAAGGAAGGCTTACACCCACAGTCATATCAAGATATTCACTTAACACATTATGAGTCTCACACAGCACTCTCGTCCTCTTCCCCCCCACCGCAGCCCTGCAGCCCTCTATCCTCAGCAGCTCTACAGCTCACAGTCTATTCCTCACATGAGTATCAAGCTTTTCTTTGAAGCCTGCTCACTAGGCAAGATGTCCTCACTACAAAAGCATACAGTGATTTTTCTAACTTCCTTAACAGCTTTAGCGCATCAGAGATGAGACCTTATTAGTAGGCAGAAGAGGTATGTAAAGCCTCTCCTGGAGCCCACTCCATCTGTATTAATCAATATTACTTATAATCAGATAAAGGTGGCTTTTCAACTAGAAATTATTTCAACCTAGTGCCCCCACCACAAACAAAATAATTCCAAACCATAGTTTTCATCATATTTGAGGTATCAGGACACTGTCCCTATGTACAAAAGTAACTTACAGAACACCTTCACATTCAGAATGACTTACCAAGTAGAACTGATCCTACAGAGAACAGCTTGGTGAATCCAGGCTTTCACTTGCCTTGGAAGCATAAGTGAGAAATACATCTAAACATGAAGAATAAACTGTTTTCAAGAACCAACAACCAAGGACTAGAGAAAAGTGCTCGCTGTAATGGTCAGGTGGGAACGACTGGCTGGCAGTTCAGTGTGAGTTTCAACCGGTTTCATTACTCATCGCCTCAAGGAGCTTCAGCTGCTGCTGCACCTACAAGATCAATGCTGCTAATTGTGAGGAAAATTAGTCAGGACAGCACAGAGCCTCCTATTAATGATGCCTGCCAGAAGAAAGTCGGTTTATCAGCTATCCTAAAGGTTAACATCAATATCAAATGCAACAACCTCAAATGATTATATCACTAACCTTGCAGGCAACATCACTACAATGGTGCAAAAATCTTCAAAATTGCCTGCATTTTACAACTTATGCTGGTGACTTGCTGAACAGATGCCAAGCCTATGTTTCTTGTTTGTTTAGTGTTCTTCCATTTGACTCTAGCAAGAAGAAAACATGTCTACATCCTTCAGTTCTGTCAGTACTCTTTAATAACACTGGGCAAGAGAACTGACCTAGGTATCAGCTAATACTACAGGAAATGTTTTGATGGAATGATTTTGTTACTTCTACTCAGAAAGACCTCAAAAAGCAAAGAGCAAATAAGTATTGAGCTTTAAAAGAAAACAAAACTAAACCAAACAAAAAAAAAAAAATCCCCATTAAAACAAACAGCAAACAAAACCAGCCAGCTGGCTACATTCCCAAAATAAGTTAACCACAAAGACAAGCATCTCAGGAAGTCAATAAGCCACAGACACTTAGAAGCTGGGAATGTCTCACTAAATGCTTGCCCCATTTTTGCCTTTCTAAAACGCATTGTTTATCTACCAGGAGACAAAAGGCAAAGGGGATAAATGATTATTTTAAAATATCTATCGTACCTAGTAATGGCTGAGAATGTTCATTTATTTGAAGTAATGGCAATAATCTCTAAGAGAAATATTCTATAGTAATAACCTAGAAAAGAAATGTGTATCACGTACTTTTCTATATACATTGTATAAGAATAGCATTAATAATTTGTGAGACCCAAGTCACTATGTATACCCAGTGTACACTGGAAAGCTAGAATAAACTTCTTTTTGAATGACATACATTCTTACTAGTTCTTAGTAGCTTACATGGTTTTAAAGATCATACTCGGTTGCCAGAGCAATAGCTTTACAGTTCCTTATTTGAAAACTACTTCTTAAATGACTGTTCATTTTTATATTGGATTCAATTAAAACAGTATTCTTTGTTACCAATAACATTTGGATTTCTCTGTAAGTAAACCAGGACATCTATATTACAACACCCCATTTAATAATTACACTTATATATGGAGATGTGCATATGTATAAACATGTATTAAAAAAAGTATCAATAACAGTATATTTTAAAGTGCACAGAATGTTACCTTATGGTTTATTAGCCAATACCCAGACTGCTCCACTTGGGATGGTAAATCTAAAGCACCTTAAATTCTGCTTCAACCCTTTGCAGCAAAGATGCATTTGAAACATAGATCAAGGTGGTCTATCTCACTACCGAACCTGCAGTTGATGTGATAAGAAAGCAAGGGAAGGAATCAAAGGCAACAGACATGTTTCTTAACTTTTTGATACATGCTTGATCTCTAATCTAATGTGAAGCTAATGTGTTCTGACAAGATCACAAATCTGTCAGGAAAGCAACATTTTAATAAAGGAGGTTACCCAGCCATACGCACCTCCTCCTTTCCTTCCCAACTAATGCTTACACAAATCAGCATCCAGATACAGACTGACCACAAAGACAGTTCTCATCAAGTCTTCCTACATTTCAGTGGAGAAACTTCTATTTCTTACTTGGGCTTTGGTCTTTCGGTCCCTTTTTAAACCTTACTGATGCTCACCTGGCCTCCAGCTATGAAGCCAAGTTGTTTACAGAACAGAAGCAAAGCAGGAGTATTCAATTTAAAAAGTCTCTTTTTCTCATTTTTGTATTTGTTTTTTTTTAACAACTCCCAGAGAAGATTAGAATTACCTGCACCATCCCTTTGAAAAACAATTATTTACTGGCTCAAATAGTAGGATCTACCCTCAAGTATATGGAAGTGAAGTAGAAGAACAAATACAACAAGCCTGCAGTTTGACTGTCATGTCTATCTGTCCATAGATGATATGTTACTGACTGCCAGTATACTGTGAAACTCCTATAAAGGCATGAAAACAAAATGAGAAGAGTATCCAATTACATTTATACATTATGAGATATTTTTAACTAGCACTAAAAAAAGAAAAGCATTTAGGAAAACTAGACAACTAGATAAAATGATCTCTTGATCAACAATCCACTTTACTTCTGTGTGTCTGTGATGTCTTCATTAGTAAATCCTCTGTGTAAAGTTAATCCCTTTTAGCTACTTAAGGCTTAGAACAGCTCAAATCTCCCATTCCTGCCAATAAATTCTACACATCATACAGCAAAAGACTACATGAGATGTATTTTATTCAAACTCCTCATCTAAGAAAATTTACAACAAAATCCTATCCCTCTACTATCACTAGGGATCACAGTAACTAGCTAGCAGGAATCATACAATAAGACAGTTAACAAGATGGTTAATTCTATGTATTTTTGAAGAGTATGACAATTGGAGAAAAGAAGGTTTTTCTTCCCCTTCCTCCCTCCTCCCCTTCCAACTACCCAGACACTTGTTACTGAAACAAGAGGTGCACATTGACCTAATATGTAGCCCTAATACGCAGCTCAAATTTTACTCAGATTTAAGACATCTATGTTAACTTGCTATGTAAAATCCTGCTATGGTCACATATGAGGCAGTTTCTCTGATTCCTCTGTAAATGCCTGTGTGTGTACTTTATAAAAATGAACCACACACTACTATGTAAAGTATTTTTCAAGTTCTTCATATAAAAAGACATCTGATAAACTAGAGATTCTTTACAAATTATCTTTAAAACTACTATTTTTTTTATACACAAATAGAATGTTTCTGCTTTAAAACAGGAACATCAGCAAATCACCATTTAAAAAATGTTGCAATCTTCCCTGAATTTTAGAAAATTGTTCCTTCATTAGCTAAGAAATGTATGTAAGTATATGCAATTTGACAGCATTCCATTTTGAAGTTAAATTTCTTCTTGGTACCAGAACAGAACTCAATGAATATGACCCACTGTCTCCTTGGATATTTTTACCCCAATTTGTGTTCTACATAAATACTTTTTGCAATCCTTTACTTGTCTAAATCTAAAGATTTGAGGAAAGCAGGTCCTCCACTTGTGCTAGCAGCACTTAGTGCACTAAGTCCTCACCTGGAACACCAAACAGAATATGTTGGTCAAAATGCAGATGAAGCTTCTTTCATCGCCTCCCAACACTTCAGTTCACGCTAGGTGTTAAAACTCAGGCACTGGTTGTGTATTCAATCTTCCACTCCTCCAGATCTTCTGCCAGCTAAAGAAGTGAAGTACAGGACACTACCTCCAAAGCTTCAGTCCAGCTGACATAAGAACAAGAGCAGAGGAACTGACAAAAACTCTTCAGCCAACAGCAGTATGACACATCATGGTTTTTCCTTGGGGGAAGGGGGCCTATAGGGATGCTGGAGAGGGACTCTTCATTAGAGACTGTAGTGACAGGACAAGGGGTAACAGGTTAAAACTTAAACAGGGGAAGTTTAGGTTGGATATAAGAAGGAAATTCTTTCCTGTTAGGGTGGTGAGGCACTGGAATGGGTTGCCCAGGGAGGTTGTGAATGCTCCATCCCTGACAGTGTTCAGGGCCAGGTTGGACGAGGCCTTGGGAGACATGATTTAGCATAAAGTGTCCCTGCCCACGGCAGGGGGGTTGGAACTAGATGATCTTAAGGTCCTTTCCAACCCTAATAATTCTATGATTCTATGATCATGTAGGTTGGGAAAGACCTTTAAGAACATTAACTCCAACCATAAACCTAACATTGCCAAGTCTACCACTAAACTATGTTCTTAAAGTGCCACATCTACACAGAATCATAGAATGGCTAGGCTGGAAGGGACCTTAAGGATCATCTAGTTCAAACCCCCTGCCGTGGGCAGGGAGACCTTCCAATAGACCAGGTTGTTCAAAGTCCCATCCAACCTGGCCTTGAACATTGAATTCAGTCCTGAGAGAACACCAATTACACCAACCTTACAAAAAGAAATGTATACAGATTTTGCAATATGGACAACTTTACACTAGGGACAAAGCTAAAACCACTTATATCAATTAATTTAGGGTGTATGGATTAATCTAAACTGTTGCCTTAGAGGTGAAAGGCCACCACTTCATTCAGCAACCTACCCATACCTCTTATTTACAATAAATATAAACCACTCCCTGCCAGTATATGGGGATATTTCATTTTTCCATTGTTCACGAGCCTAGTTTATCTGTGGCCCAAAACATTCTTTGTCTTAACTATGTAACAGCTCTCAGAATTGCAATTAGGATTTATTATACATAAACTCCATTCCATTCACTATATCTTTTAACAAAATCCAAGATCCAATTATGTGCAAACATGGAATGCTCACCATACTTTTTAAAGGGATTTCTAAATCCACTCTCTGTCTGAGGAGGCTTACTTCTTTTGTCTGTGTTCTTATTTGCTTGTGTAAGTAGGAAACTGTATCTTAAACTTTAAAATCTGTGTTAGAAATAGAGTCATTGCTTAAAAGAGGTTTTAAATACCTAGGTATATTTTGCTTATGCAACCTAAGTTAAAACTCTATAGCACAAGAAATCAGCAACTGTTTCACCCCCCTTACTACTTTTAGTAACTGTTTATATAATAAAGGAATCTCATCAAGACTCCATATTCTGAATTCTGTCTTACTGAACTTCTTAAACAGCACTTCTCACTTACCTCCAAAGCATCCCACCAAAGTGAGCAAAAAGTGCCAGATGGCAGGAATAATATGTTTTAACAATATTTCTCTAAAAGTTCCAAATATTTGGTTTATCAGAGACACAGGCACGCTGCCAGACAGTTAGCCAGATCTATCATTGTTGGCTATCTCTTTCTGTCAAGGGAAACGTTGTGAAGCATATGTATTGATTACCCTCCAGGAGGGGGAAGGGGAACAAGAGCCAGTAACATTTCCATTATATTAGGTATGTGTTCCGTGAACACCAAACACTTAGGGGGACTGATCTCCTGCCCTGTATTTGCCATATTTACTGGCAGTGAGCAAAGCCTCCAAAAATCCTTACAAAGCAAAAGCTCCTCCATTACTGGAAAAGAAAAACAAAGCCAGCAAGACCTACTCTTAAAGGAAGTATTACTGAAACTATAACAGTTATGTTTGCTGATTTTGACATATCTGGAAAGAAGCAAAAGAAGGTAATTATATGTCTGTGAGATGAGTGTTTATTTTTCTGCTACTCTGTTTCTTTTACTTACGTCTTTTAATACTTACCAAAAATGCTACTCTCTTGGTTTTCTCCTTCTGATCCTCGCTTTTGCCACAAAAAGGTAACTCATAACATAAATACTTTGAAAAGTGCTTATAAACCCTCTACATAATTTCTTTCTTGGAGATGTGAAAGAAAAATCTCTAGTCATTTGTAGTGGCAATTTATCTATTGTCCCAACACTGAGACACTATCAACAAATATTTTAACAAGGACATTCGTTCGTTCTTTTACTCAAAATAATCTAAATAAATATCCTCCAAGCGATTTTAACTGTTAACAATAGTTTCATTTGCCATTTAAAGCAAAAATAAATGCAAACAAAAGTAATAAGCAATATCTATTTATAGCTCTTCTAAGACAGTTGTACCAAGAGTATATGGATTAGAATCACTGGCTAATTTACTTCTTTGGCTTACAACATCCACTTAGGTTTTATTTATATCACATGCATATGCAACCAATTCATACCAAGTTATAAAAAAGCTTTAATATACGCAAGCAAACTGTGATCTGAAAAGCCTTCTGAACATTCAGCACAGAGTATTAGCAATTAGTTCTTCTCAGGTACCCAGTGCACATTTCGATCCTGCATAGCATTATTCCATGTTTCAATTTCTCCACTGAAGTCTCACTTCCAAGGAAGCTTGTTCAAATGCTCCATCTCAGCTAGACCAACTTGTAACCTACTTTCCTTCTAAAGTAGATGTAAGAATTACAACCCTGTGAGACCCTTAAGTGAAGGAAGCTGGACAAGAATTGTATTCGGACAGGAGACCGCAAGCACTTACAACACTGCAGGATGTGGTGTTAGTGATTCATTAGTTAGCATGCCTGCAGCCAAGTCCATATTAAAACTAACTTTCTCTACATTTTCTCTCCCCAGCTTAATATATCACACTTGGTGCCTGCCTGTTCAAAGTGTTAAACAAAAGTCTGAAGCACTAGGAAATTAATTTCCAAAGGCACTGTGGGGCTAGGGAGGGAAGGATGTAGATATATTGTATCTGTGACTTGCATCTGTCTTCAGAAGTTTCAAACTCTCAGGAATCCTTTTCCCCCTAAAAATGACCTTAGAATTCTTTCCCCAACACTCCACAACCTGCATTGACATAAGGGTATTCTGGGCATCCAGGAAAAATACCGTGCTTTATTCTAGCTGTTGCTAAAATATTCCCCATCCACAGTTTTTGCAGCAACAAGTTTCACAGTCCCAGTAACGCACAGTCCCAAGGCTCCATCTCTGCTCCTTCATGTTCCACCCTTTTTACCTTTTTATGTTTACCTGGGCATAACAGGAAAACATACCAGGTGATCAGAAATTATTCCTTCACTCCAATTAGAAGACAAGCCCAGGAGGCACTGCCCCAGGAAGTTTTCTTAGTGATTTCCTATAGGGCAAAAATACCTGCACACTACATTAACAGGAATAACATGGAATTTGCTGGCTGATATTCAAGGATCACCCGCTCCAAGCTCAGAAGTGTTGCATCCCAAAAAGAAGGAAATGGGGCAAGAAGGCAAGGAGGCCTCCATGGTTGGGTAAGGAGCTGCTGAGAAAACTCAGGAGGAAAAATGAAGCTTATATAAGGTGAAAACAAGGACAGGCGGCCTGGGAGGAATACAGGGACATTGTCCAGGAAGCTAGGGATCAGGTCAGGAAAGCTAAGGCCCAGTTAGAACTGAGTCTGGCCAGGGATGTCAAAGATAATGAGAAGGGCTTCTACGGGTATGTCGCAAACTAAAGACAGACTAGGGATAATGTGGGCCCTCTCCGGAGGCAAATGAGAGAACTGGCTGTCCTGGATTTGGAAAAGGCTGAGGTTCAAAATGACTTCTTTACCTCAGTCTTCAACAGCCAGAATGACGTTGGCCTTCTTGGCTGCCTGGGCACAAGCTGGCTCATGTTCAGTGGCCATCAATCAGCACCCCCAGGTCCCTTCCCAGCTCTGGAAATACCAAGCAGACTAATAAGATACCTGGTCACAAATGCTAATGGATACGGAAGATATCTGTTGCTAAATAATCTGCCTTTCTACTTTGCAAATTCCTAACAAATTGGTTTTAAAAGTTTTATGACTTCCCTAATTGTGAAAGTCAAAGTCCTTAGGGCAGATACAGCTGAAGGTGCTCTCCATAAGTCAACAGCAAGCCTTCACTTGAAGATGAAACAATGCAGTTTTTATAGCGTTAAGACTTCTTTCTTAAGCAGCAGACCACTGGATGTGTTGCGCATCATTACCTTGACTTCCCACTAGTCGTCTAACAGAGCACAAGAGAAGCTTGTACTTGCATCTGCAAACCTCCTGATTACAGCTTTATGTTTAGTTGTAAGTCAATTTCTTAAGTTTTGTGTAACCATAAAAACAAAACAAAAACTTCCTTCTCTGCATTAGCCTCCCACATCGCCAAAGACTCCAAAACCAAAACTGCAGCCTCACTGACACTGATGACAAAATTCCCACCATCTTCTGCTGTGTCAGGATTTGATATACTACTCATGCCCACTACAAAAAATATAACATTTGTTCTTCAATACAACTAAGATCAACTGTGAGTTAGAGAAAAAAAAAAAGCCAAAACAAAAACCAACTTAAACTTCCACCCAGAAAGTGTTTCATCCATCTTACCTAGTAAGTTGAGAGGTCTCTTACAAGATGTATTGTATACTATATATTGTAGTATGTATAATATTATATACATATATATAGATTATACACACATAAGAGAAACTTAATATCTTTTGCCTTTTAATGTTAATTGCCTGGTTATGACTGTAGAACACTAAAATGAAGCTTAGATATTTAAAGCTGATTGCCCAGTTATGTATGGATATTTTATACACGGATAACGTTCAACTATTTGTAAGAAGAGGAAACCTAACAAATCACTTACAAACATATCTTCCTGTAATTGTCTCTGGACTGAAGGAGAGGATTCTCCAGTGGAGAGTGGAGACTTGTATGCTTCAAAACTAAAAGGTAGACTTGAGACATGATTAAATGTTCAGGAAAGCACATAACTCTTTCCAACTTCACACAAAATTTAGCTTACACTTGTAAATGTTTTGGTTTGGGTTTTGTTTTTTTGTTGTTGTTGTTGTTTTTTATTTACTCAAAGCACTTTTTAGGGCTAGCAGAATATTCTGTTCCCACAGAACATTATACATGTGCACAAAATTCACCAAATAATCCTGCCAAGAACAAAGTCCCTTATAATTGTTCCTCCATCACCAACACTGCCTTCCCCCAAACTTTTCCTGTTATTTGAGTCCTTTCATTCTTCATACTTAAGCAACATGGTTAGAAAAGAGCAACATAAAAAAAAAAAACAGAGAATAATGAGGAACAGAAAAAAAGCTGGAAAAGAAACTAAATCAACTGACAAGAAAACAAGATAGAAGGAAGTCTTCAACTGTGAAATATAAGGAGGCAAGCTACATGAATGAAACATGGAACATGGACACAAATACCAGACTAGCAGCACAGGGAATGAAAATCTGTAAACACAAGAGCATATTTTTCTCCATGGCCTAGAGTAAATGTAGAAATTTCAAATACAGAGACTTCTATGTATCAAGATAATTGAGTTTCTCTTTTTCTGGCCGATGCAGAGGAAACCATTCTAGAGTTACAAACACAAAACATCAACAGTAAGGAGATTTCATATTTGAAACCTGCCAAGCAAGCTGCATGTTATATTACATTATAGCAAAAATCTTGGAAATAAATTTAACAGGAAGGAAGGAAGAAAGAACATATATGACAAGAAAAGTGTACGCAAACCTGTATTCATTCCTTACTTCTCCACTTCAATACTGTGGCTATCTATAGCTGGTCTTTACTTAAATACATACTACTCCATCTGAAAAAAATTTATTCTACTCATGAATTGGGCTCTGAGGGACAGATGAGTTCTCTGAAGAAATGATGTTTCATTTGTCATGTTAAATTGAATGAAGAGGGAAATGCAAGAGCAGGAACGTCACCACAAAACAATAGGATTCCTCCAATCTCAGACTTTTTTTCAGACTGCCACTTCTATCCTGACTCCTTTCCCAACATATTTAGACTCCCACAAAACATGTAACTGAGGGCAGAAGGAAAAGATGATGAAGGACTGGCATAACTTGATGTTTCACTGCATCAGTGTCTGCTCCCCTCTAGCCTCTGTCCCAAATCCAGCAGTGCTGAATCATTCTCTTTTCTCTTTCATTATGCAGTGTGGAAGAACTATTAAGTAACAGGAAGGAAAACTGTTACTAAATGACAGATTCATGGTCCATGATTCTACTGCTCCTGTTCTTCTGGACCTCTGAAGTTGCCTTACTTTAAGCGGCAGGCAAAGAGACGCAGCAGAAACATCAGTTTAAGTCACCATTAACAACAGCACCTCTCTCCCACCATCAGCTGTGTTCTTACAGACCAGATCTCATTCTCCCTTCTGGCATGGTGTTCCTGAGTGGTACTAGGCACATCCTTTATATGAACGTATTAACACTTAATCTGAATTTGCCAACCAATATTCACATGCAGTGAAAAAAAAATGTCGGTTTTGCCATGCAGTTTTCAGCAGGAAGGAGGCCTCAGCAGGAGGAAGGACAACAGGATTTTTGGGCTAGAACTGAAGAATGACTGAGGCAACATCTGTTGTAACTTATGAGGGAAAAATTCTTGGTATCAACACTTGTAACTTTCTTGGAAGTAAAAGAGAACTCCGTTGTACTGTAGATGGGATTTAAATTACTCCTAAAGTCCGTATGGATCAGGAAGATAAAGAAAGGAGAAAACCCCAACAAGAACACCACACAGAAAAGAACCACACACACACTCCTACCCGTCGGCAGACTGTAAGATAGAGACAGTTCCCTGTAATTTAACTTACAACTCTTCCATCTTCATCTTTCCCCAGGGGCAAACTCAGCCCTGACCTAAACAGACATAAATTCCATTAAACTACCCTGGGACTGAATCCATTGCTGCCAGGTCACCCAACACCCTCAGAAATTGGGTGAAAGCTATTTTGTTCAAATGGGAATAACAGATCAGTACAAGTTGCCACACTATATTTCCAAGTACATTATCACTGAATTTCTCCATCATCTGCATGCTGCTAAACTGAGTCAATAAGATCTTTTAAATTGGTAATGAGACCCTTAGCCTTTCACCACTTACTCCTGCGAAGGAATGATAGAGGCCTGCTCTGTTCACAGAGAGTCATCTGTTAACTACAGCACAAATCACAGTTCTCTGCAGTCACATGTTCTCTTTCCTCATTCATAGGACTCACACATATGACCTCTTCAGCAATCTTTCTTGAGAGATATAATCACTGTTTTAAGGCTGCTCTTATGGCTAGCTTTCATTACACACTTAAGGAAAGAACATATTGTTTATACATCCATCCAGCAATAAATTTCAAGTGAAATCTAACATGATTTCCATAACTCTCATGATTTCAATAGTCTATCAATATAGACAATAGTGGTTTATTACTTATATTTTTTGTAATAGCTAGCTAGATAAACCCATTTTTAACCACAAAGGTTTAAAAGCAGCCAATTTCATTTGGTTAAGCACACTTCTAGATAACTATAGGATGTAGTGGTGAAGTGAATCTTCACCACCACAGTACACAGCTTCAAAAAGCATGATTTAGAGAGTGAATAAAGGGTTTCACAAACTAGAGCAAGAGTATCACAATTATTAATGATTCTAATTTTAGCAAATGTATCTGAATTCTGCAGACGTGCTTCAAGAATACTGCAAATACTGAAGTTTGAAGATGGTTTGTAAATGACTTCAGTATCTTGCATTAAAACTGGCAGGACCACTGTGGAGACCTTCCATGTACTTTGTAGTCCTAGCAAAAACCAGAAGGTATCGATCATCCAGTTTTAACAGCAGCTGACTGAAGCTATTCACTGAGTTGCACATTGCTACCACTGTGGCCCCATGAATAAGCCTCATAGTCTCCCCCTCCTTTTCTTGTTCCTCTGAGTGGACTCTTAACAGCACAATTTCTTTCACCCTCTGAATGGCTTTGAGAGATCAGCTGAAAAGAAACACCATTAGTAAAAACAAAAGTTTTCAAAGAAAAAGTGGGAACAAAGTGGACATATTAGAGACAACTTGTGATTCATGGCCTATACTGTGCTTTGCCCCTCTCTTTACCTCAATATACTCTATGGTTTTACTGCTGGATAAGAGCAGAGCAGACCACTGCACTTCTCCTAGCAACCAAAAATGACTTTGGGGAAAAAAGGCATGCTGTCTAGTGAAAGGGAGAACAGAGAAATTTGGGGTCATACAAAGCCAGACATATGTTCTTTTGCATTTCATCCCAAATTGTGCAGTTGTCAAAAAGGATTCAATAAATAATAATAAATGGCCCTGTTTTACACTGTTTCATATTTAATTAAACATCACTTTGTCTATTTGTCACACATTTCAGTTTCTTTTAATTCAGTGTTCTAACAGTTCCTACTACTCTTTACGGTTTTGCCTTCAGGGATAAATTCTATTGCTTACAGTTTCTAAAGTTATTTTCTTTCACTGTAAGGATGTATTAGATATATCTCTACACAGATACAAACCTTAAAGAAAAAAATCTAGATGTACACACACAGACAACCATTCTTAGAGGTTTAAAGACAACAGGACTGGAAGTCAATTTTATCACAGGATCTCACATAAGTTTATAATTCAGGCATACACCTGAACAGAGCCATCGCACCAACTAGCTTAAAATCAAAGCATTGTATTTTAAAATCCAGTTTATTATCGGATGTAATAGATCAAGACTAAAATGAAGCCTGCAGTATTTCTCATAGTTAATTTCTCCACAGAAAGTCCTTTGTTTAATATTTGATGCCTTGACATAAACCAACTATTTTAGTCAGCCCACTCAATTTCTCTTACATATCATAAAAACATATATACAAGCCCCCCCAGCCAATCTATCACAGCACGTCTGCAGTGCATCAAGTTAAAGCCAAAGACCTTAGTTTACTGCATCAAATTACAATTTAGCATTTTCTTGAAGCTGCTCCAAACAACTTGGGACTCAAGAGAAAGGTTTATTCACTTCATGGATAAGTGATGTACAAATGAAATAGCAATTATAAAAGCCTAACCATACTGCATACGAAACAACCGTGAAGTTATTAGGCATCAGCACCACCCTGTTGAGCATGACAGTAGTGTTTTTCTCCCCTTTTCACTCCCTATGCTGCCTAACCCAGCCACATGCTCTGTAGCCCAGATCTTCTGCTAGTTTCTCCCTTTCTTCCCTCATTTTCTGCTTCAAAATGAGGTAGTCCTTTAATCCATCAAGCCATGGGCCTGGAATCAGGCTACTATCCTATTGCTCTCCCAGCTTACAGTGTCATTTGTTTCTCAAGAAAACTGTCACAGCAGGACAGTGTTACCTGCACATGCAGGACCACTACGCATCTCCAGGTCTTGAAGGAGACAATGATGCATTGAGCATAAGGCATCGTCTTTGTAAAGAGAGAAGGAGGATGCACTTACAGATCCTTTTCCTGCAGCCTCCACTACGCGGTGACAGTTTCAAAGATCAAGTTGACTGGGGAAAGGAAATCTGGGTGAGGAAACCACACTTTTTCCAGTTAGCTCCTAGTCCAACAGCATTGCTAATGCCATTTGAATTTTTCGTAATACTGATATAAAAGAAAGTGCTGTCCACCCCTTAGTTATAGACTTCTCTAAAGTATACATCATAGACTGTTAAAATTGACCACTCTTTTTGCCAGGATGAAGTCATTTGGGCTACAGGACTTGTGGACTCTGAAAACTGGACAGAAGGAGAGCTTGCAAACCCCTGATTACAGGGATCATGCAGAATTAAAATACTTCTTATAACTGTTTCTCTTCTCTCGGCATTTTCACAGCAGTAAAAAAAGTGCTGTGGCACCCTGGCATGAGCAGCCCCTTCATTCACTATGAATAAGAAACAAGTTGACTGATGTTCATTACCTGATATTTTGGTTTTAAAAGGTTAAATTTTTCCACTCAGTTTCTCTTGCAATCAATGGCAAGTGATTAATAGAAGCGTACTACAATTTACTGTATTTTACAACTTGCTGCTGGCCATTTACTCTTCATGTATTTGTCCAATCTGTATTTGTAACAAGCATATTACAGAGACACTCTTCTCGCCTTGGCACTCTACACTGAAGCTATAGAGGCAATGCAGAAATAGCAACTAAAAGACCATATGCCAAAACAGACATTGTGGCATAATCATCTAGGTAAACTCTAA
Organism: Pezoporus occidentalis; assembly: GCF_034315485.1. Lineage (NCBI taxonomy): Eukaryota > Metazoa > Chordata > Aves > Psittaciformes > Psittacidae > Pezoporus > Pezoporus occidentalis. Next base: position 1,284,913 of record NW_026916093.1, on the reverse strand, counting down.
TGAGTAAGGTCCCACTTCAATTCCTGGCATCCCCACTCATTCTAGCAGTTCATTTCCATATATCGGACCAAATAAACTGTTCTCCCAATTAATCTGAGAACAAGTGAGAAAACAGAAGTAAATTCTAACAACGCATAAAATAGTACAATGGCTGGCCACTTTCACTGTAGTCAGACTGAAGAATTCTACTGGCGCTGAAGGAGTACAATGAAGACTCACTAACAAGAAAGGTAAATCTGCAAGCAGACAGTACACATCATTAAGGTTGCTTCCAATCAAGCTTGGGTTGCTGTCTTATGTGATGATCACGTGAAAATGAAGAAGAATGAATTTGAATACGCTTTTTGTTCTTACAGTCATCATTCACATACATACGTAAAGCTGAATAACTATCTCCACAACCAGGACAAATAACAGCATAATAAGTTTGCAACAGAACCTGGATGCACACAATCTCAGCGGGTTTGAAAATACACACTGGAATCACTAGAAGATCAGTGGCCTTCAGTTCCCAGCAAGCCACAGATACATTGTTTCCCAATAGAAATGGAGACAAACATGTGCCTTTATCATTAATTAAAATGAAGTGTGTTTTTTTGCTAACACAGTTTTGCAGTGCAACTGAACTCCAAGAGAAAATAAGCGCAGGAAAGGATGCCTGCAAATCTATCTATCCAGAAAGTTAGCTCAAACACCAGTTAAACAGATGTGTTACCTCGGAGATCTGCAGATAATAATAATTATTTAGTGACTTTACAAACAGTTTGTTTAGCCAAAAAAAAAAACCCAACACAACAAAGCAGCTGTGGGAGAGTGATAAAGACTGCAAGTTCAAGCATATGCACAAGCTACTTCTGCCAGAACACTGTTTAAATTAGTACCTTCACATCACATTTGTCCATGACACGAAGAAGAATCTTAATTAGGCTTGGCCACTAGGGCTCAGTAGCTCAACACAGATATCAGTGGGTTATTCCATGGGTATTAGTGGTTAGTTTGTCTATTGTTCGTGTATTTACTGATGAAAGTTACTATTTTAACAAAATTAAGAGCACATCTTGGATCTCTTCCATGGCAGCAAAGCCAAGATAAGCTGCAGAGATGGAATTAAAAAGCCATTTCTTACTCCATGAATTTTTGGCTTAGAAAAACCTAAGAACAGATATAATTACATCCACAACCCAGCACAAGAAGCATCTTCATGATTACAAAGGGGCACCCTGCACTAGTTAAAGAGAGCACGTCAGGAACAAATGAGGACTAAGGAGGACTGAGACATCAACATGCACTTTTAGCCTCCAGTATTCGGAAGCTATCTCCGTGGGAGGATGTAGCAGCATGCCAACTTCATCTTGTAACAAGATCACATTACATAAACGAAGATGCAAGCCTTTCCTTACAGCAAGTAAGGGTATCATCTTTAAAGATACCATGTATTTTCGAGGTCTTTTGCACACAGGACTCGATAGAAAAGTTGTTACAGATTTCAGTGGTACAGAATCAGGTCCTAAATTAACAGAGCCTCGATTAATTATCCACTGTAACAATAAAAAGTATTAACCATGGGTGATGAACAGTTATTTTGTTAAGGAAAGGGTCTGAGGTGAGGATAATATTGACAACTCAATCTTAGTTCTGGACACATAACTTCCAGGGCAGAGAGTCCACAGTTTGCACTGTATAGCAGAAGTCAGGTGTGAGAGTAAAGATGGTGAGACTAAAATCTACAATTCTTATTTCTGTGCAATTATTCTGCATTGAAAGATCTCATAACTAACGGTCTACATGACTAGTCTGGCATAAAAGGTACCCTCAACATTCTCTCTGAGGTAGTGATTTAAGATCAGATTCTGTACCCCTTTATGTACCAAAATGTAAAGGAACTTTTTGGAATAGACAAGGCATATATTAAGGCGTACACATATTTTGGAATATACAAGGCATAAAGATGCAAGTGCAAGAAGCCTGGGTAACAACAAATGTAAAAATTCAGCAGTTCCTTATAAGGAATGTCTGTTCAGTCAGAACCAAAGCAACAGAACACTTCATTTGGCAAGAGTGAACACTTGCTTCCTTCTGCATGCAAAATAAAGAGATTTCTATAGAAATACAGAGAAGAGCACCAGTAACCTAGCCTTTTGGCAAGAAACGGCATCAGTATGATTACTAAGTATCCTCCACAAGGTTAGGATGAGAGATAGTGAGCCAGATGGCAGCCACAGGAAGAGCAACCTCTGCCATGCCAGCTGAGAGAACAGATAAAACGTGACAGCAGTGTTCCTCTTTAGGTAGCTGAAACAGAATGTACAGAAAATGTTAGCAATCTATTTAGCTGAGATCGATATCTGAATAGCAATTCAAGGGTAGCAAGTGGCTAAAAAGCCATTGCAAACTCTTTAGTAATTTCCTCTAAATGGTTCAGCAGTGGACAGAGCGTGTCTTGAATTTAGTGCTACAAGTCCACACAGCATCGCTATGGGAAAGCAATACCTGGAAACAGAGCTCACTGGACAGAATAGCCAGATTTTGATGGCACATCTCCTTGATGCTTTTTATGCATCCTTTAAAATGTACTTAAATCCTTTTGTCTGCTTTTAAGGTCACATAAGTTTAGCCTGCACTGATAGAAACTTATCTTCCTTGAGCAACATCAATCTCATCATTCCAGAAAATTTCTAATGGAAGGATTATTGTAGTAAGTGGAACTCATGGAAAAGTTTTATGAACCCAACTGCAACTTTTCTGAAACAGTATCAGACCTTTCTCAGCATAGCAAATTAGCAAAGGCACAAGAATTATCTGGATTATCATATGAATTTTCAAGCATATTCACCTCTGGAAATGAAATGACAGGATGTCCTCATTGCCTATCTTTTGCACATAAATATATGTTGTTGCAATAACAACTTCCCAGACAGGAAGTCAAGAAAGCAAAACATTAAGACTAATTCAGCGAAACATTTCATCATGGGCATAAATTCATCCCTACTCAGCAAAGTTTTAAAGCATATGATTAACTTGGAACACATGTTTTATTAACTTCAGCAAGATTCTGGATAAGAGACGGAAGTACACACTTAAATGCTCTGCAGAACTGGGTCTTATGAAAGAACAAGCCAAAGGAAACCAAACCACAAACTCCCCACTTCAGAACTGCACTCTTCACGCATTAAGATGCACACATTCCACAGAAGCAAAGGTTATCCATCAACAGCAAAACTCACATGAGAGATCAAGACCTTGTCAGCTCAGATACTCAGTGGAAGAGTATACTCTAGCTTTGTATGTAAGCCATGTTCTCTGACAGGCAATAGAGACCTGCGTAAGGCCACAGATAATGTGGTGTAAAGAAATAAGATTAATTTAAAAAAACAGAAAAGGTTTGAGCCACCCCACCATTTCAGATGTATACTTTCTGTTAAGAAAGTAAGTGCTCTGGAAATATACTGATACAGAGATAAAATGCTGCTTTTACAAATTATTCTCATGTATCTTTAACACCATCACACATTCAAGAGCATCAACTTGATGTTTTCAAAGGACAATGGCTAAAAGCTACCACTGACATAAAAGGTCATTTTCACTGCAAGCACTAGAGTCCTACCAGGGCAGAGTTTGGCCCACTACAGCTACTGTGTGTGGCAACATCCACACACTTGTGTTTGCAGCAGTTGTGAACTTTTCTGTTAATATTTGAACTTTCAAACTTTACTAATGATTGGAAGATAACAAAAGACATGTAACAATGAAACAAAAGCCAATTGAACACTATAACCCCTTGCTCCCCCACCCTGCAATCAGCTATTTAACTCCAATAGGTAGTGGTTTATTTCATGGTACAGACTCTGCCTATTGGGGTGTTGTTGGGGTTTTTTGGGGGGTGGGGGGAAACCTCACAGAAGAACAGTGACCAAGACTGACAGTTAAAAAAAAGGAGAATTACAGTTAGTCCCCAGACTGCAAGAATATGGGCAGGGCTACAGGAAAATCATAAGCACAATAATATATATATATGTATATATGGCATGCTTTCTGCTACTTTCACTGAGCTTTGCAATTTCCAGATGTCATCAAACACAGACAGAAGATAACTTCAGGGAAAAAATGTAATTCATAATTTTGATCTACACCTTTGTGCACTGTGTAATACCACTTCTGAATCACTAAACACAACTAAGGTCAAAGGGAAAAGGAGGCTGCCCAAAGAAGTGGTAAATGCTCCATCCCTGGCAGTGTTCAAGGCCAAGTTGGACAAAGCCTTGGGTGACATGGTCTAGTGTGAGGTGTCCCTGCCCATGGCAGGGGGGTGGAACTAGATGATCTTAACATCCTTTCTAACCCTAACTATTCTATGATTCTATAGCTAACATGCCTCAAACACTACAGTGTCTTTCTCTGCCTGGACCCTATGTCAAGAGAACAACAAAAAGAACCTAAACAGACCGAACGACAACAAAACCTCAAAACCAGAAATGCATCAAGAGGTAACTTTCAAACACAGAAATCAAAACAAGGACTTGTTAAACAAGTGGTCTATTGGGGTTGCCCTTTTTGTTACATTAAAGCATTACAAGTAGCTCTAATGTTGATACTCATGTTTTCAGAGCAACTGGTGCAATATGTCACCCTAAGGTGTAATTGTAATTACTATGCTTCTAAAGAGACATAAGTATTGCGTGCCAAGCTTCCATGACAGTATCACTTCAAAGCTACTTGTTAGTCATTTTGACAATAACAGCTTATCTCTACTTGGTCATGGCATGCTATCCACAAGGCTTATTTATTTATTTATTTAAAGAGAGTTGTTAATGTAGGCAAACTTGATGGTCTCTGCAATATCTTCCCACAAAAGAGAAGGCTCACATGTATTCTGGGCGGTTTCTTGGCATTTTTTGCCTAATGGTCCAGCTCTAAATTAGCTATGTACTTCAGGTGCACCCACCACCCTTGTCCTGTAAGGCTAGACCAGAACAAAGGTTCTACTTGCGTTCCCCATGACAAAATACGAATAAATTACTCCTTGCTCCTGTCATTCCAGCAAGCCTGTTAATTGCATTTGTTTCATGTATCTCCAAACAGCCTGGTACATTAATTACATTCGGTAACACCAAACTCCTCTGATTCACTTTGTCACTTCCACTGAGCACTTTAATTGTATTCCTTCTAGCTACATACAATTTTAAACACTTACTAATAATTACATTGCTACAGCCTCATGTTTTCAGTTTGTATACAAAGACATCTTCGATCCCAGTGGTCTTCAGGTTAAGGATCAAGATATGTTACAGTGGGGAAGAATGCCAGAAAACAAAATTCCTGCAAAACTATGACGGTATGACGATAGACACAAACGTTCCATTAAATCCTTTCACAGTTAAAACTTCCTACTGTTTAGCATGTGCATATATTACACAGAAATCTTCTTGTCAGTAGACCAAACTGAACATTAAACTGCATCCCATATTATGCAACCAATGTAAAACTGTACTTGAATGTCTCCCTGTTCCCCTCTATTTTGCCTTCTTTCTTGCTAAGGGGTGGGGAAGATGAGAGGAGGGGGAGAAATACCCAAAGCAGCCTGCGACTGCAAACAATAAACCTAGAGTCCTTGATTCAGGACTGATAGAGCAAATGCTATAAGCAGCTTCCTGGAACGAAGTTTGCTCAAACAGACAGGCAAAACCAGCCAGGGGCCCAGACACTGAATTCATCTAACGCCTAAAAGACTATTTAGAGATGCAAATACTCAATGCTAGTAGGACTGCCGAGCATTTGGTCCCAGCACACACCCGTGTACAACTGTAAGCTGTTACAGATGCTCCCATCCTAGCTGAGCGCTTGAACTACTGTAATGCCTCTAACGTCTACGCTGCAGCACAGCGCCAACCACTACTTTGAAAGCCAATTTACCTTTGGGCTCAAGTTCTCGCCCTACTAAAGCGCGCTTCCCCAAGATGCTAATTTGTAGTCCCGCACCCATTACTTCAAGTGGAAAACGGCAAGAAGCGTTGCAGAACAGACCCAAAGCGGGGAGCGCAGGGGGAGGCTGCAGGTGGGGCGTGCGGGAAAAAGAAAACAGCAATAAATCTCCCCCTTTTCCTCCCAACGCTGCTTAAACTCCACGAGAACACTCCCCTCGGGAAGCCCGGAACAGGGGGATACAGGAGGGAGATGACGGGAGGACTCCCCCATCAGACGCACCCCTGAGCGGAGCCCTCTCGGGGCGGGCGGGCATCGCTGCACCTGCCCTCCCTGGCTCGGTTGGGCCCCGCGGGGGGAGAGGGAGAAGAGAGCGGCGTGGTCGGTGCTGAGCAGTCCCCGGTGCTGCCCGCCCCGCCTCGCTCGCCAGCGCCAAAGGAGGCGTTGAGGGACTCTGGAAATGGGCCAGCACGCCTCACCTGGAGCCGAGGCAGAGCTAACCTATTTATCTCATCAGCTGGCTCTCCCGGCGGAAAGTTTAACAATAGAAGGAGGCAAAGTAAAACCAGCTATAGCAGCGCTCTGCTTTTTCTCTCTTCCTCCCCACTTCCACCCACCACCACCACCCCGAAGTAGAAAGATTTAGCACTGTAGTTTTTCCTCTTTCCTCACTACCTCAAGCTGACATCCTTCTATTCACAAGCTGCTTTTCCATTAAGTTCGCAGACGGGAAGGACTGCTTATTGGAAGCATATATTTCCCCCTACCTCCCCATACCATTTTTATACCAGAAACAAACTTAAGGCTCTGTAATGTTAAAGCTTATAATGCCGTCCACATGTGCTGTCCCAAATCAGAGCCAGATGAAGGGGATTTCTGCACAGAAACGGCATCTCTAAAATAAGGGAACTTACCATAGACTTGGAGAAATGCAAATCCAAAGAGCAAGAGTGGCGTCAGCAGACCCATTTTGACATATTAAAGGCAATCCCGATCGCTTGCGAGACCAATACCACAGGAATAAAAAAAAAAAAAAAAAGGAAAAAAAAAGTATCCAAAGCCAGTAAGAGGTAGGTCCAAAAGTTTTCAGTTTCCTAGCAGCTACTTAAAGTGGAAAGGGAAATCTTGAAATCAAAAGCTGCAGATGGAAAGGTCTTGAATGTGACACTTTTAGATCCATACAGATTAGAGCAGCGAGTGAGCTCCGGAGGCAGATTCTGCTTTGCACACACACGCTCCTTCCTAAATTCCCACCAATCCAGCCCCGGCAGAGGAATTATTCAAGTGTGTCTAAGACTCTCTTTAGGATCCATGGCAATCCAAAAGCGAGCTCTTTCTTCGGAAGACAAGGAAAGACTCTGAGAAAGGACGTGATTCCTAGAACGTGCTCCACAAACTTCCCAGCACTTTGCAGGAAAATCATTGGTTTGGTTTGGCTAATTTTGCGTTCCTCTTGCCCTCCCCCTACCCCTTTCTCTCTCTTTCTCTACCAAATCAGTTCAAGCTGCGGAGTTTCTCACTTAACTTCCATAATAGGAACGCCTAGGCAATGTGCTACGGGAGGGGAACGGCTTCCTCAGTATCCCCTCGAAACAAACCCCTGTCCCCTACACCTCCTCACTGAAGCCCAGAGCGGAAACTGAAGGAGGACAGGCGGGAGCGGCGGCGGGCTGCTTGCCCTGCAGATGTGGCTGCCGGGGGTGCGGGGCCTCCCGCCGCCAAGGCAGCACCGGCACCGGCGGCAGCAGCAGCAGCTCTCCCGGGCGGCCCCGGCAGCCCGGCTCCGCTCCCCTCCTCTCTCCCCTCCCGCTGCCTCCGCCTCCTGCCGCCGCGGACACACCGGCTGCAGGGAGAGGGAGGGAGGAGAATGAGCGCGGCTGCCTGGGGAAGGGAGGCTGCGGGGTGTGGACTAGAGCGCGGCGCTCCACACCCCCGAGTCCCTGTCTGCCGGGGCAGGGCGGCGGGACGGGGAACGGGGCTGGCTGCGGGCAGGGCCCTGCCCCCCTGCCGCTCCGCCGCCGTTGGCCATAGGTAGGATTTACATGGGTGCTCCCCGCCGCTTCCCGGTTAATGGGCAGCTAATTTTTCGGTAAGTGGTTTCATGGAACTGGGCTCTAATTATTCATTCCCTCTCTCCGCTCGTTCCCTGCGCGCTTGGGAGCGAGACCCTTGGAAAGGGTCTTCTCCAGGGATTTCTCTGCTCATCCGCTGTGCGGAAAAAGGTGAAAACAATAAAACATATATAAAATAGAATGGATGACACGCGACCTATTAAGTCTATAGGACTGTGGGTTTGCTCAGCAGAGAGCCAGGAACGAGCCGCCGCTCTGCCCTTCCCCAGGCCCCTTGGCTGAGGCGCAGCTCCCGGCAGCGGGAAAGTTTCCCGGGACCGACCACGACCCCGGCAGAAGGCGGTGAGGGAGAAGGGAACGAGGGAGATCAGTCCCTATGAGCACGGCAGGGCTGCCCAGTTGCCCCAGAGAAAGCCAGGACCACGCAGGAAGGAGCATCGCGGAACGAAACGGGTGTCAGAACGGGGCACGGGGTGACCGGCCAGCGCCACGCCGAGAGCGGGGCCGCTTAGGAGAGGGCAAGCGGCAGCGCTGCATGGTGAAGCTCGAGCGCCCCCTACTGTCAGTGGGCGGGCAGCGGCCGCCACCTGGTGCTCGGCGTTGCCTTTTGTTGCGGCGCGGCGGGGCTGGGCTGGGCTGGGCTGGGGGGGCCGGTGGCGGTGATGGGGGCCCCTCGGGGTTAGTGGTCTCCCCATCGGCTGTGGCGGAGACCCCGGGGAGCCCCCGTGGACCGGGTGGTGCGGGAAGAGCGGGAGTTGTGACGGGAGCGGCTGGAAGCGCGGGGCCGCCGAGGAGCGCGGAGCGGTTGCAGGGGGCGATGGCTCTTTTCTCCACCAGAGAACCCGAAACAAGTGGTGCTACACGTAAATGTTCCCTGTTCACACGCGTTGTTAGCACATGTAGCTAGGTGGTTTTATCTAGGTTGTAGAGGGACACTGAAATTGAGGATCGGTTTTAACATGATGGTGCTAGATAAAAATTAACTGGCGAATGCGCTGTCAGCAGTGCTTAAATTCTATACGGCATAAATTCCCTAAGTAATTTCAGTATACTCTGTCAGAGGCACGTTTTGATCACAGAATCGGTCAGGTTGGAAAAGGCCTTAAAGATGATGAATTCCAACCTCTACCCCAGGATTGCCAAGTCCACCACTAACGCATATCACAGACCTCACCCTGTGTATGAACACTTCCAGGGATGGTGATTCTACCACTGCCCTGGGCAGCCTGTTCACTAGCATGAGCAGGGCTGTTTAAACAGAACAGACTTCCCTTCTTCAGCGTTGGCCAACTACTCCCAAGTATTCTCCCATTGAGTCTCTCGTTTTTTATTTTGCATATACTACAGATTTATTCCTTTAATAAGTTCTTCACGCAAATGCTGTGAATCCTGTTTCTGCAAAGTGTGCGCTGCCCACACGTACTCAAATAAACAGTCTGCAAGTTATTTCGTACTTGGTTCCTGTGTGTAATTAGTGACCTATATTTTACCATCGCCAAATGTGACAGTGTGAGGTGTCTGCAGGCTTTTTAAGTGTCTGAGATTATTGCTACTCTGAATAAAAGCCAGATGACAACTCCAAAGCCTCTTTATGCAAATCAATGAACAGTGTCCTCCTATACTCACAATAATGCCCTGCAGATAAATATATATGTGAGCACATCTAAAGACTACCTTGTGAAGAAGGCTATAATTAAGGCTAATTAGGATAAGGTGATCAAAATGGTATTCTTTGTCAGTGTGCTGGTGAATTGGCAAAACAAGAAACCCATAAATCACCTACCTGACAGCAGTAAGTGTAACACACTGAAATATTAAAGAATATTTTCTTTTCTAGTGAACATTTGAAGGACACAGTGAAATTTCTGACTTGCTTATTACAAAGTTTTAAATGGGAAGTAGCTCTGCACTGTACAGTACTTTTTCTGCTTCCCAAATAAATTCAAGATAAATTTAATAAGAGCTGCTCCTGAACACTTTTGAGATATATACAAGTCCCCAAAACCCTTAGGTACCTGTAAAAGGGTATAATGACCCACATAAACACTCTCAGTGAAATCAATGGCTTATTCATTACAGCTACTACTGTTTGATTCATTCACTTCCGCACAAAACTGCTTTTCAACTATTAAACACTTTGCAAAACTCTGAAGTTTCAGCCAAATTTAATCAAGCATTTTCAAGCCTGATTTTTTGCCCATACGTATTTCAGTGATTTTTTGATAAGAATGAAGAGTCCTCCAAAATGGCTAGCAGAGTCAGAGAGCACTGGAAAACTGGTTTTTGTATTGGTACTGTTTGCCCAAATTCAGAAAATTTGGCTAGTATATTAAAAAGAATAACAGAATAATAAAAAAAAAATGTTAAAAAAGGAAAAGCTAATTTAACAGTCTGCTGAAGCATTAGAGTCGAGGTTTGTGTGTTAACAGCTTCCAAGCACAGGACCTCTCACAGGTCAGAGTCACTGGTCTATAAGCAGAGTTTGCTTGGAACAACATTTACTTCCATTACAAGATGCAGTCCAGATCCTACAATAAAAAAGCACATGATGTCTCTCCAGTCTTTCAATAACTGCCTGTGAACATGGCCAACAAGACAGATGTTCTTTGCTTGAATAGCAAAGTCTATACAGAGGAACTGAGTGTGCCAACTATTTGTTTGTGCTATGAGCAATATGCCACCTGATGAAATGCTTGTGTGAGCAGGACGAGGAAAAGACACGTCAGTATTGGTGCACATAAAGCTTCAATTCAAAGTGTATTGTTGAGGTGGGACTTCAGAACAGCAAAAAAGGCACGGTAAGATTGCCCTGATTCATACTAAGGTCAGTCATCAAATGAGGCAGGACTAATTTGGTAAAACAGCAGTGAGATCAGATGCATGCCAGTGGTACAAGTCAAGGTTTCATTGCTTTCCCAGTCTGACATTTCAGATCTTTGATTCCTAGACTCAAACACCTGCATTAAAATATATATTTAGTATGTGAAAGATCAGATCCAGTGTTTAAAGCGTGACGTTCTAAGACTAACTCTCTATTCGGGTGAGCTTCACCATTAGCAGCATTTTTCTTCTAAATCTGTATTACCATTTCTAGTGTTACAAATGTATATAACATACTCTATTTCCTAGCTGCCATTAAAACCTCTTGTTATCTTCTCAAGAGGAGAGGTTGAGTTGAAGTAGATCATGCAGTATTTATTCTGGATGCTGCAGCTACACATCCAGGGAGTTGCTGAAAGTGACTAGAGGATCTTTAATATCCAAAAATATATACATGGTATGATGGCCATATAATTTAAATGTAGGCAACTAATTAAAGTATTTAAGTTAGGAGCCTGGTCTAGACCCTGGAGTAGAGCAAAAGGTGGATCCAGAGGATAAGTCAGAACATGTAATGGTAGACAGCCTTGGAAACGCACACACACACACACACACACACACACACACACACACACAAAAAGGGGGAAAAAGCAAAGTGAGTTTGGACTTTCCCAGAGAACATTATCTTGCCTTCATCTGTGCTATACTGTTCCAGGTCATTGGGTTCTGATGTCATCTGGCTATTGAATAGAATAGAATGTGTATTTTTAAGCCTTATAAATGCTGCGGCATGATTATTATTCCTGCTGCAATCGACTGGGTCTTCCACAAGAAGAATGGACACTGAAAGGTAAATCAGGAATTCAGTCCAGGAAAAGAAGACATGTTGCTAGAAACAATGTAAGCACTGTGGCAAGATCTCTCTCGTGGAAGTCCCTGAAAATCAGGTTTTTTGCTGTCCCTGGCTACCACAATTCCAACTAATTTACTTTTCTAGAGCCACTCGTGTGGATTACGAAAAATAAGGAAGATAGGTGCCAAAAGCATGTGTTTCTTTCTCTGTCTCACACGTGTCTCTTGCTTGCAGCACAGAGAGTCACCTTCTGCTTCAACATTAAAAATACCTGAGTTTTGGCATCTGACTTGAGTGTTCCTTTGGAAATACCAATCCCTATTTTGAAATATCCTTACATTGCTAAACTGTGTTAGTATGCCTGCACTATTTTTAATTACTAGTACAGCTACAGTGCTTCCCCCAGTCATCAGAATGTCTATACTGTTTGTAAGCTAAATATTTGGTAAATTAAATTATTGCAATTTTTTTTTATATAGATCATATGTTCAGTTTAGGCTTTGCATCCACAGCTCATTAAATGTGCAAAAACTTGTAACTGAAAGATGGTAGTTTCTTGACAATTTTTAAAACAGCCTCACCTGAAATACATTCTACTTGATTCCTTTACTTTTAACTGAGATTCAGAGGAGACAATAAGGACAAATATGTACGAGAGATACAGTGTTACCATGTAAAGAGTTTGTAGATCCTACTTTCCTTTTGTTCTAGGGATGTAGTTTTACCACCCATAAGAAAAAAGATAGAGTGCCTTTCACATTTTGCTTACTGCTGTGTTTTCCTGCTGAATGTATGTACGCCATCCTTTAAGATACCTGCAGCAAAGCAGGTGCAACTAGACTCCCTTCAGAGATGGACAAGGATGGGACGAGAGGCAACGGACACCAGTTGCAATGTGGGAGGGTTCTAGGTAGATGTCAAGAAGCAGTTTTTCACCCTGAAGGCAGTCAGCTATGTTTGACTGGATTCACTGTCACTAGAGATATTCGGAGCTTAACTGAACAATGATGTCCTAGACATTAGAGGTGAGCCTGCTTTGACCTGGACTACAGGCTCTCCAGAGGTCTTTTCTGGTCCATATGATTCCATGAAATCTGTGACTGGCAATGCTGGCAACGTGCTGAGCATGTAAGTGTACCTGACCCTGAACACCTTGGTGATCAGTACTGAAGTGTTCAGTAATACTCACTTTTGCTATAAACTACATAAAAATGCACACACAAGCTATAAATAAAAGAACTGCTTGATTTCCCTCATATTTAAACCATTCCTGTTGCAACATTAAGAACCTTTGTTGAGTGACTCCTATGTAGACTGCACAGTGAACATTACAGCAATAGAAGACTGTTTCTTGCTCCCTTCTGGTTGGAAATGCTTCCCTTCACAACTGCAGTATCTGAAATCACCTTTCTACTAAATGTGGTAAGTTGCACATCAAGCTTGTGGCTGCCTGCACGTTGTATCCTGTAACATGAGATCATTTTTTGCAACGGGGCACACTGCATCCCTTCCAGCCTTTCCCCAGACTACACTGAGCTAGCCATCTCCATGTCCAGAATTTCTTCTTATACACTAATACTTTTATCATACCTGTATGTCTGTACATCTCCTGTTTGTAAGCGTTGTGGATGCTCCCATCTGCTACATCAGGAACTTCTATTCCCTCTCTCATATCCAGGACTCTAAGTTATACATTTCTTTGTCTAAGGAAGGAAGAGTCAATTACTTAAGATGAAGGCTCCAATTATGGAATAAAGTGCTAATCTATGTAAATAAGGATATCAAAGACATATTCCATCAACTACAAATAAAATAAGACTCCTAGAGTAATTTTGTCTGTTCCTTTGATAATGTCTTCTACTCAGACATTCATTTTTATTAAAAATTAACAAAAATGCACTCTGCCCTAATTTACATACAAAAGATAAAACCATTCCTTAAGTGACAAGTTCAGCTTAATTTCAAAAGACAATTAGGTTTCCAGAGGGCATAAGGTTGTCATTATATCATTCAAAAAAAGAACGAGCACTTAAAATGAAGCACTGGAGGAGTAGAAAATCTTCCCCTGCCTGCATGAGACACACAAAGGTGAAATTCTCGCTAGAAAAATGTATTTCATCATGGTGTGATCAGATTGATTCATATGAAAATAAGTGTAGCACTTTGTCGTGGCTGAAGCCTGCTGTCCGATACCCAGCCTGAGCTGAGCAGGGATTGGTCCCTTCTGGATGACTACCTCAGTTTTCATTCTGGTCATGACATGCTGTGCTATGGAATACCCCTTTGGCTAGTTTGGGTCAGGTGTCCTGTCTCTGCTCCTTCCCGGATTCCTGTGCCCCTCCTCACTGCAGAGCATGAGACTGAAAAGTCCTTGATCAGGGTAAGTGCTACTGAGCAACAACTACAATATCATTGTGTTATCAGCATTGTTCTCAGACTGAAGCCAAAACACAGCCCTGCACCAGCTACTAGGAAGAAAATTGACTGTTACAGCTGAACCCAGGACACACTCTGACTTCCAAGAATCAGAAAATCAAGCTATACAGCAACACAACATTTAAAAACTGTGCACAACAATACATAAACAAGTCTTAAGCTGAACACCATATTCCTACATAATTATAAATAACATGTTATGCTCTCTTATTTAATGACGTATGTCACATTTTCCGTAACAAGTGCATATTGACAGCCAACTACATTAGCCAACAATATTTACACTTTAATTACGGCTTTTAAAATGAAAATCTGGAACTGTGTATGTACACAAGTTGTTAATGGGGCAGAAATTCATCCAAGGAGATCCATCTGTAAATGTCCATTATGTAGATATCCATTTGTCAGTGGGCAAATATTTTTACAATAGGTAGTGTTTAATTTGATAATGTAGGAAACAAGATTTCCAATTCACTTGAAAATTCGAATAGACACATACAGTATTGTTTTTAAATCCTAAATGGCTTTTGAATTCAGCTGGGTTTTACAGTTAATGTTTTGTAGAAGAAGCAGCCAAGACTGCCAGAGTTCCCTTTGTTATCTCTGGCCTCCAAAGTGCCAACAGCATGGACAGGTTATTGCTTAGCATGACTTCTGCCATGCTACAGTCCTCAGCTGTAATCATATATTAGTCAAACCAAGGACCTGTTGTGGTACCAGAGAGCTTCTGATTTATGAAGATGTCAGCTCCTGAGAATCTGGTCCATCACTATGGTGGCAACTCTAACAGCATTAGAGGCTCTTGCACATTTCTACCAGTGGCTTGTAATGTTCCCATCAGGCTATGATTCTTTTTTGCAATATGGTGCTGTCAACACTGTTCTCATCAGTTATACATATCAGTGGATTATTAACAATATTTGTCAGACTTCTATATTAGTTTTGTCCCAGAACGGCCTTGCCTCACTTCAGCAATAGAATTACATTTTGCATTGTCTCAAGAAATGCTTTGAAATTAGAATTGATGTTTCAGTCATACGATTTTTCACTGCTGATGTAATTTAGTTTTCTATCTAAATTTTTATATGAGTATAGGACTTATTTTTAAAAAGCGTGATCCTATTAAAGGCAGCTGAAGCAGAGAGTTCCCACAGCAGAATTTGGGATAATACCTCTCCCGTGCATGGCAGACAAAAAGAGTGCTCAAGACTGACACAAATTTCTAAAGTAAATTGAAAAGAAACATGAAAGAGGAAAAGACTGAAACCTCAGAGCAAGACTTCTCCTTAGCAAGCATGCCTTTAATCAAAGTAACAAATAAATAAGTATGAATGTAAACACTAAGTATCCTGTGTAATCACTACAGGAACTACTGTATTTTGTGTATTTTGCAGTTAAAGCTATTATAGCGTATAACTGCATAAATTGTATACAAAATCACCGAACTTTTACCAGGAAAATATGTGGGAATATTTTTCCCCTATGCTGCATATTCTCTTGTACTGGGAGCAGCTGTACCAGTACACAGTCCCTTTAAAACCAGTAAAGCTGTACATGAAGAGGGGCCAGCTCAGAAGGCAGAAACAGAAGCCAATGACTCATTTTAACGTCTGTCTCTGAACTGAAACACAAAATAGCAATTACCTCAAAGCTGTTTGCTGCCACAGCTAGGAAGACTCTTTCACATTTAAAGCACACTACCCACGCAACAGAAAATACCTTCTTTTTTCTTTTCATCGTACAGCTTGCAATGCTGTGGGTGATGCTAGAATTTAGCATGTTTCAATCTAAGTCATCAGTTCAAATCTTGCCCATGCTGATGGTGACCAAAAGTTATTACTTGATTCACAGCTTAAATTATTAGAGTCTGCTTTTTGTAGACAAGAGAAACACATTGTGAGCTTATCTTACCCAGACAATCAGCAACAGTTCAGCATTCTAGGACAACCTTGAGAAGAATGGGGTATTTTGCACTGCCATGGCCCAGAAGGTACTTATCTTGAGAATGAAGAAAGAATTGGGTTTCAACAGCATCTACCACAATGAGATCCTGTAACCAGGACTGTGTGTCTATGGACTTCTGTGATATAAATGGTAATTAAATCCTACTGCCACATTACCTGCTGAAAGATTTTCTAAAGACTTCCATGATTCTGGCAAAAAGTTATGTAAAAAAATAACTTTTTATTGTTTCCCAAGGCAAAAAATATATACTAGCTCTTTAATTTGTAAATGGCATGGCTATAAAAATGTCAGATTTAAAATAAATGAGCCAATATATGTAGTAAAGCCACAAGATTATTTTAAGTAAAAAAGGGTAAAATACCCCTGTGCATGAAATTCAAAGTAATGTAGTTATGCCTATAGATGTTTAGGTGGCATGAAATAATGAAGATGTGTGCTGGACTTAATATTTTGTTGATATTTTAAAAGAAACACAGAATAGAACGAAAGAGGTGTTCTCATCTAAGTTTGCATGGAATTTACTTGAGAAATTTCCATTAGTGCTTACAGAACTTGAATTCTCATATAACAAAAAGACACTAGAAGCCTTTTCCAGTATTCTTTGGAAGAAATAGTACAGCTAGTTCAAACCAATGACATAATGCATCAGGCCATCTGGGAAATTTTTCCTCTGGGAGTTATAGGGATCCTTTCAAGTGATCTATATGTCAAAGAAAACTGGCTTACGTTCTAATGCACTTTATTGTCCTTCACCACTGTTCTTTAGTAGGGTTTTAGAGACTAAGATAATGCTGATCATTTAATCATAGTAGTCATGACGGAATTCTGAGTATGAACTTCTTTTTTCCTTCTTCTTTTCCCTATTAATCCATTTAACTTTCCCATCACATGACCTGGAAGCTGGTTTGTGAATCAACATATGCTCAGTTAGAACAAGTTTGAATCTGTTAATTTTCCAAAGACCATAAACCTACATTGCTCAAATGAAAAGTACAACGTCTTCTGATTCAAGAAGGAGCTCGCTTTTTAGCCATCAGCAATTCACAGTGTCTATCCTTAAACAACTTAACATAAAGGTATCAAGGATTATATGGCAGGGGGGGGTGGAACTAGATAATCTTAAGGTCTTTTCCAACCCTACCTATTCTATGATTCTATGATTCTATTTCTGAACTCTTGTGGATACCTAAAAGTATCAGTGATCAGCATATTTGCAGACAAGTGCTTTTTTGGTCCCTGCATACAAGCTTACAGTTGCCTAAGTCACATCTTGGACAAACAATATGCAGAAAAACAGAGCCATCTCTAACACCAACATGACAAAAATAGGGAGCAATGGCTCTGGAGCTGGATATCTGATATATGCAGATATGTCTCTTCTGTCAGAAATAAGATTATAGATGCAGGAGTGGCTCAGGAAGGTTAGGACATCCAGACTCCTAAATCCTGGATTTGTAAACAGTGACTTAATCAGAAGACTGCTAAGTCAAATCACAATGGTGGATCAAACAATTGAGGAAAGTATTCCTTAAAAGAGTGTCAAGATGAGCAAGAAAATAAAATGAAGGCTGAATGACAGCAAGTAAGTGTTAAGAATCTCTGGATTCGTATGAAGACATCTTAAAATACAGTGGAAAATTTGGGATTTGAATTCTTTTTGAACCTAGAAATCAAAGCTATAATAATTAATAACCATATTTCATAATCTAGACAAATAGCAGATGATAGAAGATTTTTTTTTTATACAGAAAACTGTCCCTTATTACATTTTCCAAACTCTTGCTTACCATTAACATTTTAGATCTACATGATATTGAAGATACTTAAAGCAAACTGCTTAATATGCTGGGCTGACAGGCTCATTAAGCTGAATAGTAGGATTGCTGTCATATGCACTTCAGGCACTTACAGTAGGAAATCTTCTATTTTTAATTCCAAATGTTTAAAGAGAAATCTGTATCATTAAAACTTTTAACTGTATTTCTTTCCTTTGAGAGACATTACTAACTGATGATATTGTGGTTATCTCTTACATTCTAAACTATTTAAGCAGAAGAGTGCTCTGTGCAACAGCTTCAGTATAGAAGATGCCCATTTTTTAGTCATAATATCTTTATTATTGATCAGTAATTTATGATTGTCAATATTAAAGCATTATCTACTGCAGCTATAGGTGTGCAGACTGGTAACAGTTGTATATTGTATACTGTATACCATAGACAGTTGTATACTAACTTCTATTTGGTCTACATTATTTTAATGCACATAAAAATACCCATCAAGTTTTATTCAGTGTTAAGAGCAAAACAGTTTTGCAAAAAAAAATAAAAATAAAATGTTTCTGCAAGGCCAGGTTTATCAAAATTATTAAAAGATGCTTCACAGTGCTGATGATAGCATCTGTGTGGAAGCCTCCCTAGTGTTGCAAGTCAGTGCGAGTTCAGTTTCTAGCAATTAGTTTCTTTTGAAGGTTCTTAACAGGTACCTATCTAAATATTTTTATTCTGGCAGTGTATGAAAACTTCCATCATAGAGTCTTTGATCTGGAGATCTAGAAAATAAATTAAAGAGTGCTTAGAGGGACTCTGAAGTGCTAAGTACTCTTCTTTCAGACAAAATAAAAAGTGCAATTACAAATCTTTAAGTAGTAAGATACCTGGTATTAATAGGCATTACCACAGGATTCATCAAGCAGCATGGCTAGGCTTGGCCAGAAGCTATGTCATGTGCATTGAAATAATAACGGATGGAGGAAGCCAAGGCGAAGATCAGAAGACAGTGAATAAAATTGTAATGAATAAGTACTGCCATAAACAGGAGCAGAAGGGCATTTCCAGGGGAAAAGCAGAAACACGAAGTTAAGTTAGCAGACATCTGAGAAAAGAAACTACTCCTAATGCTATTTTCATTATTTTCACAGAAAAGAATCATACATAGTCTTTGAAGGAGTCAGGAAGAATTGAACCTGCTTAAGTGTCACCCCCTAAAGAAAAAAGTCACAAAATGTAAGTCACCAAATCTAACTATGGGGAAAATGTTGCTCTTTTGTATTCACAAAATTACACAAATTATATAGAGTATAAATACAGGGTATAAAATAGCAAATATTTTATCAGAATCAGATCTCTACACTAAAATCTAGTGTTAGGGTACAACAGCAGCTGATAAAACCATTCTGTTTTCACTTGGGAAGAGTAATTCTAACGTCTGTTCAAAGAGTCTATTTGTAGATCACTACTTTCACCTGGGGTTTTTTTAATAATTATATAGAAGTTGAAATTGTAATATAATCACAATCCACATTAAATCCCACTGCCGTAAGAACATGTTATTCCTACAACAACTGAGCTGGTTTATTTCTCTTTGTCCCTTTCTTTCCCTGCTGAGATCCAGCTGAAAAGTAGAGTTCAGCTGAATCACTGTACTGCTTTGGAGGTTGATCCTATGGTTAGTTGAGACTACTAAGGAAGGGACTTCGAGATAAAACATCCTGCTGCTATTATATTCTCGTCCAGCTTGTTTCCCTCAATATTGCATATAAAAATGGTTATGATACCATTTTTACTTATACAGGCATGCACAACTGTATGTTTGCATTCTTACATAGGAGTTTGGACATGATGCTGCCATTTCTCTTATGGAAAAGTTTCTCATCTAAGACTTACAGCCACACATGATTTATGTAAGTCCACACAACTATTTTGAAATGAAAACAGTTTAGAATTTCTCTAACTGGTGATTTGGGTTGGTTTTTATAAGGCAGGGACTGTAAAAAAAGAAGTTCTGTTAAAAAAACCATTGGCAACCTCAATAATATTGTTCTGTCTACTTATTTTGGGTCCTTTTCCTCAGTGTAAGGTTGCACACTGAGGGCATTTCCCCAGAAAGTTAAAAAGTGAGGTCACTGAAACAACTGTGATAAGATATTCTTTCTGCAGCTTCTGAAATTAGATATGTCTATCTTATCACCGTGTTTGATTAATTCCACTACAATAGAGTCATCTCTTCTTTTTCATATAAGCTCCTTTCAGCTTCTGTTTAACTCTTTCCTTTTTAGTTCCCAGAAAGGATACATCTTTTGACAGAATAATCAAAAGAAAGGAAGAATCCAAGGGGGACATCTACATACTAGGAGATAAAGTTCCAATTTTGCTATTGAAGAGGGGCAGCTACCTGAGAGAGCAGCTTCTAATTTTTCTCCCTTATCTGCTCAAGGTGAACATTGCTGACTTAAGAAAAGGTCTATGTAATTTGATAAGGCGAGTAAAAGAAGTAAACTGTTTAGTTTTATCAGATACAAACTCTAGCACCACCAGGGTGCTCTCTGAGCAGAGAAGAGATTCAAAGCAGCCCCGCGGAGAAGGACTTGGGGGTGTTGGTTGATGAGAAAATGAACATGAGCCGGCTTCAGTGTGCGCTTGCAGCCCAGAAAGCCAACCGTATCCTGGGCTGCATCAAAAGGAGCGTGACCAGCAGGTCGAAGGAGGTGATCCTGCCCCTCTCCTCTGCTCTCGTGAGACCTCACCTGGAGTATTGTGTGCAGTTCTGGTGTCCTCAACATAAAAAGGACATGGAACTGTTGGAACAAGTCCAGAGGAGGGCCATGAGGATGGTCAGGGGACTGGAGCACCTCCCGTATGAAGACAGGCTGAGGAATTTGGGGCTGTTCAGCCTGGAGAAGAGAAGGCTGCGTGGAGACCTCATAGCAGCCTTCCAGTATCTGAAGGGGGCCTATAGGGATGCTGGGGAGGGCCTCTTCATTAGGGACTGTAGTGACAGGACAAGGGGTAACGGGTTAAAACTTAAACAGGGGAAGTTTTGATTGGATGTAAGTTCTTTCCTGTTAGGGTGGTGAGGCACTGGAATGGGTTGCCCAGGGAGGTTGTGAATGCTCCATCCCTGGCAGTGTTCAAGACCAGGTTGGACGAGGCCTTGGGTGACATGATTTAGCGTAAAGTGTCCCTGCCCATGGCAGGGGGGTTGGAACTAGATGATCTTAAGGTCCTTTCCACCCCTAACGATTCTATGATTCTATCTTGTTCTCAACAAGGAAGGACTGCCTCAAGAGAATTAAGCAAAGTAACTCTTGGTTAGGAGTCTGTATAAAGCAAAGCACTCACTGTGTGTTAAAAAAATACTTAAAAATATAAAACCTTTAAACAATCCACAGATAGCATTACAGCCATGTAACATTACTTGAAAACTTGCCCTGAACTATGTCTCAAAACTGCATTAATTCCCATTCCATATAAAAGGAAGATATATTCTTGTTAAGCCTTGTGTTATATCTCACTGAAAACAGTGGTTAAGTCCAAACATTGACTCTAACATGAATTAAAACATAGTCATCATGGCAGTGAGTAAGTTTTTAACACAAATCATTTTATCCTTTTCACCGTTAATGTAATTGAGTTTAAATTATACTGAGTCATGCTTTTGAAGAAAAATAATGTAATTGAAAATGTCTAGCCTGGTCTAGCATGTGAGACAAGTCTGTGACTTAGTCTGCTTAGCAAGAAGGAAAAGTTATGGGAAAGTTGTGTGACTTGGGATACAAAACTTTGAATACTTCCCTCTAACTTAGGTGTGACTTGTTTTCTATAATACTTAAACATGAAATACCCATATATTCATAAAAATGTTATTATCTGACTGTGGGATGGACCTGAAAAACAAAATCTGGGGAGTCTGGATTTGATTCATGGATAGAAGGAAAACGTTAATATTGCATGATCCTACAGTAACCTTTGGGATGTTCCAAGGAGACTGTGAATGAAAATGGAGTGCACTGATAATATATCACTCAGAGACAATGGAGAGATGTAATCTCTAATACATTGTAATCTTCTGTGTGTACATCTCATAAATTTGAGACAAACATGCAAAAGTCCCTACATTAGAAATTAGTTACACTGTTACTGTTGTGTTATCCCTCACTCTATGTGTGTGTATATATATATATACACTCTATATATGTATGTATGCATGCATGCCTTGGCAAATCTCTTCTGTAGTGTACTCATTGATTTTGCTTTTAAACACTTATGATCAATTTAAAAATAAATCTAGCGTCTTAAAAATGCAGTAGAATTAAAATACCTAATTCCTATTTAAAACAAAAGTCATGTTTTACTTGCATATTTCCTAATGTCTCTGTCTTTCACTGCAGTGAAAATGCTATGTTTAGGAAAGCTATGGTAATATTAATAGATTTCATTAGAGGTGCACCTAATACGTTTTTCTGCTGTGTGTTCTTTACTCTGCATTTTCTGAGAACCCTGCAAAAAAGCATTCCACGCGATCTAAACAATGAGCTGTAATGTACAACAAATACATAACGACTCACAGGTGTTGTTCCAAAAGACTGTTGTTGTAATATAATGTAGTAGAATCCTGTCTTTATCCCAGATACTGTTTTAAAATTATATCTGTGGGATAATTACTTCCTCTTTTAGCATACTTCTATATAGATACTCACCCTTCCCCACTCTCTAACTGGAGTTAGGAGCCTATAAAGGAACATTCTTCACAGTAAGCACAGTAAGTAGCTACTCTGTCACCCCAGAAAGACTTCTCCTTTTCTGTATGAAGATTGCTGCTCTAAAGATCAATATAAAAACTTGTTGGGTTGTGGTTTTTTTTTGTTTTTTAATAGCCACACATAATTTCTTCAGGCTTGTGTGTAGAAACTGCTCTATGGCTACTAGGAATCAGTGTGGAGCAGTCTCTGCTTGGAGTGATAAATTAAATTAATGTAGACAACAACTAAGCCACTTTTGTGTTGAAAGTGAATGCTAATAACTTTTATCCTGTGCTTCATGATAAAGTCATTTAAAAGACAAAAAATGCTGAGGGAAGAAGTCTTGCATTTTAGGAAACATGCATAAACTGTCCTTTACTTGCTTAATTACAAACTGCTGAGAGTAGCATCAACACATATTCGAATTATTTTTTTACATCCTTGTGTATATGTTATATGTCTAAAACTTTTTCATGGAAGTGTCTTAGTTTACTAGATAGCTTTTGTTTCTTTGTTGTTATTTTCTGTGATTTTAGTGAATTTAGCAGGCTTGCAGAGGGCCAAGGAAAGTAAGAGTAAAGGGAAAGAGAAGGAAGATGGGTGAGGATTGCTAGCCAAAACTGCCCTGTAAAGCTGTCACTCACATACATCTCAAGTCAGCTTAAGTTGGCAAGGCCTTCTGAAGCAGTGGCTTCACTCCATCTTTACCCTGCTTTCCGCCTTCACTGGCATCAGTGTTTGTGTCTATGGACCATGATTAACTATTTAAGCAATTTTTTTCCATGCTGTTTTGTTCACCCCCACTCCACACCCTCTTGGTTTAACTTGGATAAGCCTTTAACAGTACATTTTAGGGAAGAACATATTTTTTTCTCCAGAAAATCTGTTATCCCTATGACTTCCATATTTTTCAGTAAGTGCAGTGAAGGTGAATAATGTCCACATATGCTCTGACACAGAAACACTGAGAGTTTTGTGAATTTCTCTTTCTTCTGTCCTATGCCTTTTCAAAACTCTCCAGGTTTGGAAGTATAGAACAAGTTATAACGGGCATTTTTCCAAAATCTTCAAGTTTGAGAAAGTCACAGTACCAGCATAAAATAAAAAGCAACCAAATTAAAGAAACTGTAGAGGATTCCAGGATCTGCTGGGTTCAGTGCAAAAGGCAATGATAGGATTGGAAAAAAATCACTTTAAAGATAAAATGGCAAGTGGATATGTTCACATGATAATCTTATTAAAAATCTACATTCACAAAAACCTCCATATATGCACGGTAGAAAATCAAACAGGTTTTATTGCCTTGATTTCAAGAACAGATGAGTTCCAGCAAAGCACATTTTGAAGAAGGAATTAATTTCACCTACCTCTGTGATCTACTTAGTGTACAGTTGATGTAAATATGACAGATATGGAAACTTGACCTATCGCTGACTGTGTTATACCTGTTTGGTACTTGTGTGTACTATTGTTACCTCCCACTGCTCTAATCTCAGCTCTACTTGCTAGTGCAGTTAGTCTATTATTATTCTTTTTCTGTCATTATCAGCATTAAGTAAATGGGTAAAAACTGTCCTTAGAAATATGTGCAATGCTGGAGAGAACTTCTGACACCCTGTAGGTTTCCTCAAGCCCAGATAACAGTGATTTGTTGGAGAAGGAATTGAACAGAGATTTCAGTAGTGGTAAAAAAAAATTTAGGAGGAATGTGTTTTTTAGATGCAGAATAATACTGAGTTCCAAAGCAGGGCGCTTGAGGTATGAGGAAACAGGTAGCAGCTTTACCAGTGTTCTGGTAGTTTATTGGAATGACCTGAAACTCTTCTGCTGAGTTTCTAACACAAATACTCAACAGCTAATGAAGACCTCTTCCCTTGCCTTCCTATCTTCTCTCCTTTTCAGATTCCATTGGGCTACACTTTTTCTAGGCTCTTATTGAGTTTCTTACTTGACCTGTCTAAAAATAGTTTTACGTTAAACTTCCCTAAAGGACTAATTTCTCTAAAGGTAGTATTTACTTGACAGACTAATTTAAATATACCCCGGATTAAATAGTATAATTTTCAAATGCTAGTGTTTTTTTATCTTAAGGGCACAAACTTTAAGATGCAAAACACCAATCAAAAGGTGTACTTGCTTATAAAGTATGTCCAGGTAAGTTTTCTCCCCTTTCATATCCCACTTTCTTCTGAACAACCTGATCCTCACTCACAAGGCATTTCTCCAGCTCTAGACTGATAGAACAAATTTCCTTACAGGTCTTGCAAGCTGAATGAACAGGCAGTCCTTTTCACTGCACAAATCACACACACCAAAGAAAAAGAAACTAAGGAAAACTGAGATCGTATTCCTGTATAAAGGCTGAGTTTATATTGCTTGAACAAGTGTATCAATTCTTTACTGCCTGTGAACTAAAAATAACACTGCTATGGTATAAGTAACAGGTAATTCTTTGTTGGCTATGCATGTGCCCTATTAAATGAGATAAGGGATTTGTTGACCATTTGAAAAATGATGTGGGATACAAACAACAAATAGTAGTGCCTGTGTTATTCCATTTGTTTGGATTACTTTATAGGCATATTCTCAGAAGTGCCATAGAACCTCTGATTCTGTAATGGGAACAGAGAGTGTGCTTCTGAACACTGGCAATTCCTGGCTGCAGAACAACCTCCTGCCTCCCCTAGAGAATACCTGTGGGTTAGTCATGCTTCTGCAATGAATTCCCAGATCAGGCCTGACATATGACTACTGATCTAGGAGTGAAAAACAGAACTTTAAATAAGTTAGTGCTAGATGTCTGCTGAGAAAATACAAATTACAGAGAATAGAAACTACAATTACACTCTAATTTAAAAATGTGATCTTACCAACTTTTTTCTATTATTTTTTCGACGATGTGTTTCTAGATGCATTTCAGTAAAGGCTGACTCTTTAGTGTTGCTGCTGTGAATGACACTAGTGGATGATATAAAGCTGGTAAATGTAGTATGACAAGTTAAAACCAACTGTTTACATCACAAAATATTTACTTATTTATTTAGAAACAAGTACTAGATATAGAGTGTTCATACCATCTTGGTTGTACGATGGATGGTATTAAAATAATCTCACAAGAAGGATATATTTCCATTTTTTCACAGTATTACAAAAGAAAAGTCAAAGAAAACACATAAGAATGCTTTAATCAAGTTGATTTCTGGTTTCTAAATGGGTTTTTGTTTTAGCTCAAAAGTCAATACAGCTTTTTGAAGTAAAAGCTGTAGTTTTTTAACACTACATATGATTAACACCAGACAATGCCTATGTAAGGGTGGATGCTGCAAGCTGAGATGTGAAAGCAAAGTGGGAGGAAAACGGATGAGATGTCAGCTACATGCTCAGTAGCTTTTCAGGCAGCATGACTGAATGAACATAACAGTATCACCATATACTGGGTTGTTATTTGTTATATGATACAAAGGCAAGGATTCGTGCAATTGTTTATTATTACAATCTGTCCTGTGTGAAACACTTTCAGAAGAGGAGCTATTGCTAATATGTGGCATTATATTTGAAGGATATGGTAAATACACGATTTAATTTCCAATGCACGATTACATACCTAGTGTGTAAGATTGCCTGTTGTTGAGCAGAACCAATAGCATTGCCAAGCCACACTGTGCATGTGTGTCTCTGAACACCCTCCCTTTTATTGAACTTGCTGGGATCAATGCCAATTATTGGATTTTAATAGGATTTATTTCAGCACCAAGATGCTGTCAGATATGCTAACAGCTTTCACCATTTCAGGTCTTAGTCAAAGCCATATTCTCAGTACTACTGTACTGTAATCAAACAGATCTACACACTATAAAATAAATACTTAAAACTGTTTTTACATGTCCAATTATGTGTTAGACCATTCTCATTTAATTATCTAGTTATAAAATACTTAATTATATTCCACCTAGTAACCTAATACCTCACACATATAATGCCTTAGTGGTCTATGTGATCAGTTCTTAGCCTTAAACAACCAGCCAAACTGGCAAATTAAAGCACTGCAGAGGCAGGAAATTACAGAAGATCTTTTTATATATATGCAGTCTACGAGTCACAGATTAGTTGCATGATCACTCATGAAGATCACAGATGCCTGTAAAGGTACAGAATCAAGGATAAGAATACTGCTTCATCTGGTGTCAGACAGCAGAGTACTGCATCAAGTTCTGGTTCTGCATTCCTAACTAGAAAGGATTCAGTGGAGACTTGCCAGATATTTTGAAGTTAACAGGTTTTCAGGGAATAATTTAGAAAACTTCAATATCAAGATTTTAACAAATATATAAAGATTAATATTCATTTATAAATTTTTGTACACAGGAGCTGAAGAAAAGCTGTTGTATGCTTATACTGCATTTGTTAAAAAGTCAGTACCAGTCAGCTGTTACCCAATAATGTAGGTTTTTCCCCATTATTTAGAACTCGCATTGAATGTTCTTCTGTGGGACATCTCATCAGAACAGAAAAGGACCATAGAAATTAGCTGTAGGGATTATTCAAAGATGCACAATATCTGGTTCGTTACAGAAGGTCAGGATAGGCAGTGTTATCTGTGCTTCAGTTCTTTGAGTTTACGGAAGTTTCCCATTAGTCAAAAGGGAATTTGGACCGTGTTATTTCATTTCACACTGGAAGTATTAATTAGATATACTGTCTGCCTAGTATGTATTTAACTTGGTTGCAAATATGCGCAATCTCATGTTTAGTGCGCTGTATCCCATGAAAACTCTGAGTGAAAGCAGCAAGTGTGCTATGGAACAAATCTCAGTAATGGTGACCTTGCCTCATTCATTTCTTGCATGTGCCTTCCATTATTCATAGCCTGTAGAATAGTTAGCTGAATGGAAATGCTTAACAGCAAGATGGAAGATACAGGTTTACACAGGCAACTCCTACTTTACTCCACGTTCAAAAAAAGAATTTGTAGTTCAGTCTCTCACGCTCTGCCAGTAAGGAGGAGCACAAGAAGCTGGAAGGGAGCAGAGACAGAACACCTTGACCCAAACTAGCCAAAGGGGTATTCCATAACACAGAACATCATGTCCGGTATAGAAACTGGGGGGGAATTACCTGGAAGGGACCAACTGATGCTGGGGTCAGGCTGGGGCAGGTGGTGAGCAACTGTATTGTGCATCACACGTCTGTCTTGGGGTTTATTTCTCTCTCTCTTTTTTTGTTTCCTCCTTTTTCATTACAACTACATTGTTACTATTGTTATTATTGTAATATTTTCTTTTACTTCCATTATTAAACTGTTCTTATCTTGGCCTATGGGTATTAACTTCTTTTCTGATTCTCCTCCCCATCCCACCAGGGGTGGTGGTGTGAGGAAGCAGCTGTGTGGTACTTAGTTGCCAGCTGGGGTTAAACCACTCTAAGTATCATGTTTACATATAAAGGGTATGTCTTCTTCTGCCTTTTTAACTCCATCAACTCAAACTAAATTTAAACTGGATAGCCAATAGAAATACTTCCAACTGAGGAAATTACAGATATTTTTATATGTAAGAATCTATTGTTAGCTACATTTGATGCCATTACAAAAACTGTTGAAGACCCTACCAGCCAAAGGATGTTGCCAAAGGGTACATGGGAATCATACAGTTGAACAAGACAAGTTCACAGGACGTAGGGGGAAAGGAGATTCTCTTTTTCTGTGGTGAACAATTCCTATACCACATTTCTGCTGAAAACAGAAAGTAAAAGCTCATGTTATGGAACATACCTGCTTGTGTTAATTCTTGAGCCATTACCACATCTTTCACTAGATTACATATATATATATGTAAAGAATAGAAATATCACAGTGACAAGTTTAGTCCATTAATCAATTCTTTTGTCCATATGTACTTGTGACAGACTTTTAAAACTTGTGTGTCAAATTCCAATTCCCTAACTCAAAGTAAATACCATTTTTCAACATAAGTAATATTATGAGAATCTGGCAGAAACAGATATACCAGACCCTATTTCATACTAGATAAAACAGTATTTATGTCTCTACTCCATTTTGTACTAAAAAAATCTGTAATCATCACATAGGTTTATCACTATTGCGGGAACGCCCTTTCACTGGTTCCACTTGTGATACACAATAGTGAGCAACAGTATGTTTAATCCACACCTCTAAAATTACGCTTATGATCAGAAATTGCTTTTATATTCTGGGGAAAAGAAGTGTTCTTGAAGGCTTTCAGTGGGTTGCATGCTGGATTGTTTCAGTGAGTTCAGTAGGTCATGAATCATGTGAACTTGTCTGACACAATTTGCAATTCTTTTATTTAAGATCAGAATTCCAATGTGGTTTGAAACACATTCATTGTAATGATCACAAAACTATTTTTAATATTTATGGAATGGTACTGCAGATCCCACTCTAAATTCAGAGCATATGTTTACCAGTGACAAGAAACAGAGGAATGTGCTAAATTTTATGAACTGTTAATGAGTCAATAAATTGACTGTTTTGCAGCCAGAACTCTCTTACTACTGGCATTGTCCAACATTCCAATCTGGATTTCTTACAGAGAAAGAAGTTCTATTCCAAATTTTAACTCTATTTCTTTCCTTATTTTTCTTCACATTAGTGTCTTGTGTCTTAAGAAGAAACATGCAACTGAATGAGAATCACAAGGTACATTTCTCCTTTTAGTCAAGGTAGGAAGTTATAGGAATATAGGTCTCTTCAGCATTACTGATTTAATATCACAATCACATCACATAATCCCTTTCATAAACTTTTCAAAGTCCATTTTAGATGCAGTCAGACTGCGAGACAGCCCCCAGAATTTCAGTGCTCTAATGTTTAGAGATGTTTCACATTTATTCCCAGCTATATTTTTGTTCGTGTGTTCTGCCAATGTTTAAAGAGCTTAAACAGCTCTTTACTCTTTTTGACTTTTAGCCCTCAAGATACTTATAGGTAGGGATCATAATTCCTTTCAGCCTTTGCTTTGGTAGACTGAAAAATCTCTATATGGCTGTGCATGTGCCAGTTCAACCTTCCTGAACATGAGCAGCAGGCATTGTACAGACTATTCTGCTAAGGTCTGATGATAGTACTAATGATTTTGTATTTCTGCTTAAAATATTTTCCAGTCATGGTCTTGGTTCACCTTTGTTTTATTAATAATAGATAGTGGTCTGCTATATCCTAAGATCAGTTACTGGACTCCTTTTCTTTTGATCCTTAGGTATTTCTGGATAACAAGTGCCATGTTCCAGACAGAAACTACTGCCCTTAGCATTACTGATTTTTTTTATCATTTCTGTTACTTCCAGGTGTTCCTATATGGTATCTCAATTCTCTCATGTATAATAATGCTATCTAATAATTTCTGATATGCAAATCTTGTTGAAATGGTCCCCTTTTTAACAGTCCCAAGACTAACCATGTCAGAAATGAATGGTTAAGCTCCCATTTCTCTGATACTTAGTTTCTTGGTACTTCTCAGTGCTCTTTACTGTTTAACCAGTTCTGTTTCTTAATGTTTTCTTATAATCGCTATAAGCAGAATAATATGGACTTTAATTCCATTTCTAAAATTCAACCAATTAAAGGCTGAACTATGTTATCAGAACTGTTCTATCAGTAGTGATGACTTTTCCTATTGCAGCACAAGTCAAATAGAAAAGCTAAAACATCATTTTTACTCTTATTTCCTCATGCTTTGTTTCTCTCAGGCCTCACTTTCCTGAAGCCCAACAAACTGTATTTTTTAAAGGCATCTAAAGCATTTTCCTAGCACTACCAGCCTGAATGTTGGTAGTGCTTGTTAGAGTATTTAATACTGCCCCGTTGCAACATTTGTCATTAAGTTAAGATGCTTGACCAAGGAGCTAATCTTTTCATTGCCTTTTAAATCCGCTGGTCACAAAGATATTTCCAATACGTTCCTAATTAATTGCATCATATACTTTTATGTCTGCTGCACACTAAAGGCATGTTAGCCAGAATATTCTTTATGATCCAGTTGTGACTTACAATTAAGCAAATGCATTCTTTTGTGTCACTTAATACAAAGACATATAGCGTATCTGGATTATGATTATAATATGTAGAATATGCATGGTATAAACATACAAGAAGATACTACCTACTTCCCAATCAAAAAGAATCCTATACTCTAAGAGAAAAATTGCAACCAGAGTATGGGAGATAAGTATACAACCATATGTTTTCTGGAAAAGGTAATTTTTCTAGTTCATAGTACAGACTACTCACCAGTGTGAACAGACCTATTTACCTCACTCTTGCTATGGTACTAAGATATTACTAATGTGTTTTTTCTTTTTCTCCTACTTTATAGTGTGACTCCCAGCCTGTAGACAAATAGAGATTTTCAAACCTGCCTCTATGTATTGTGTAGAGAGTGTTACAAAATTATTTTGACTTGCCATTCTAGGAAAGGAAAGAGGCCCAGATTAAGTAAAATAAACATTATTTCAGTATGAGTAGGAAGTTTAAATATTTTATTGGCTTTGGGTCAGAAAGATAAAAGAGAATAATGCAAACCGAAAAACCTGTGAAGATACCAGAACTGACAGAAACATGTGAAATGAGGTGGTGAAACAGTATGTGACCTTCTGGGACAGAAGTTAACTGTTGAAACAATCTGCAGCTGACAAACAAGCAGCACCTCACAGATTAATCATGCCAGTAGTTCAAATTTTTCTACTGTCATTTACTTTTTATAAACTGAACAATTAAATGGCAACAGCCTGGGATGCCACGTTTCAATGAGAAATGATTTACATCACTTTCACAATCATATGCCAGGGCCATCTGCCTATCCAGGCTGTCCACAAATCTCCCTGAGTTAAAGATATGACTCATATCACTAGGTCTACTGGACACCTGGTTTGTCTTTTAGTCAGTAGAAGGGATGAAAGTTCTCTCTTCCTAAGGGCTTTGGTAAAGTTTGAAGACTACTTATGTATGTCCCAAGTACTGACTAAACCAAGAGGAGTAACCAATACTGCTAATAACATTTTATTTATCTACTATTTTATACAGCTTTTTCATTCTTATTCTGGTCAGAGAAAGGCATCTGTACCCATACTTCATGTCTTACACGCAGCACCTCCATAGCAAGTACAAGCCAATATGAGAAACCTTACTTAGTGAAACATGTCCCCTGTCCATGGCAGAGGGATTGGACTAGATGATCTTTGGACCCTAACCATTCTCTGATTTCTCTGATATTTTAAAAGTTTACTACTTAATACATTTGCTGGGCAGACCAGTGTTCCTCCAGAGCAGAGACATCTACTTTCCAAGACAAGAAAAATTGTAGATGGACAGAATGTATTACACATATTTATGTTATATTTAACAAAGTCTTTTACCTTTTGTTTACACAGTGGCTTGCAGTTTAACAGGTAGCTTTTCAAGTCACTGTCCACTAAATGTTGCACTTTTACTCCTTTGTGAATATTCCACTAGGAGCCTCATGGCAACGGCTTTTGAAGTACCACTGCTGGAATTTCAATATCTCTCACTCTAGAGAGAAAAGTCTTATTTTAGTCTGCAGCAAATAACCATGCACCACACAATTTAACAAAAGGCACGTTTCTAAATTCCTGCTTCTTAAGATGTTATATTAAAGCTACATTTGCCCTTCAAACCAGCAAGTTGTTGGTTATAAGTCTAAAGCTTCTCAAATAAAAATGACATCTATTTGGTGGTCATGCCTATTACGTTTTTTTTCTCAAAGAGGTGATAAATTTGTGTCCTCAGGTTTCCAGTAACTGCGATATCTTACACTGAATCTTTTTATAAAATATATGAATCAATAAAAATACTCAATATCTATCAAAACTGGCCAAAATACTAAGAAAATTAGTTTTGTAAGGTACAGAAGACAGAAAGATGGCAGCCTTCATTATTCCTCACCTAGATTTTATCTGCACTCAGAATCAGCAGAAAGATTTAGTGCTGTCTTAGAGAGCAGTCAGTGTATAATAAATACTACAAGGGTCTGCTTTGAGGAAACTGGCAAATACATTTCCCCTGAGGATTAATATTAGCATCCATGGTGTCAAACACCAGGATGCAGTCCTGTTCCCACTGACACCAAGCGTTTCTTTTCATTTCAGTGGAACCAGAATTTCTTCTGAGGAATCCTGCAGGCAGGCAGGAGTATTCCTCCCATGGCAGGAGAGTATTTCCTACTAAGCTAGTAAGATAATAACGTCAGCAGTAAAATGGACTTGCACCCATTGTATTTATCTTCTCCTTAATACTTTTAATTAATTGAAAAGGCTTAAGCCAACACTTTATCCTGCTAAACATGAACAAAATGGTGAATAATGGTAATGGAAAAGTAATTTCTATTCAGATTTCTATTGCAATGGAAAAAAAAAATCCACAAATATCATTCTATATGCATCCTGTCCATCTCTTCTTAACATAAAAATGAAAAGATCATGTAAGAGCTTCTGTTTAATCTCCTCCACTGTCTGTTAAACATTCCAGAGAAAGAAGCCATTTTTCTTGAAACAAGGAGGTTATTGACCCAGATGGCATAAACCTCACATCTGCAATGTCAACAGAAAAATTACTGCTGAAGGCTTGAAAGTACTATTTGCCCATGTAAATTCAGAGGCATGGCCCCTTTTTATCTGTATGTTTTTCATGTTCACTGTTATGTGAAAGTCCGATTAAAAGCTTTTCAAAACAACCTGAGTGTGTAATTAGGGGGCACACAAGTCCCATCCTGGGGTTAATATCTTCACAAACATGCAAAGTACAAATCTAGCAGAGAACCAATCTGTTTCGTAATTCAGTTCCAGTGTCCCTCCCCTGCACTTAAAGGCTTACAGTGTTCTGCAGAATGATACATTCATTGTTGGTTTATAAACTTAGAGAATGAGTAGCTGTTGAGATATTCATGTTATACATGCTAATAGGTTAGTGTTCATATTAAGTTGCCAAGTTAATTTTTATCTGTATTTGAGGACTAGTATTTCACCTAAAAGTCAAGCAATTTTTTTCATCCCTTACTTTCAATTTCTGCATTGAAAAATGTGTTGGAAAAACAACAGTGTAAAGAGAGTCCTGTGACATTCTGTAAAAATATGTTTTTATACAGTGTGCCTTAGTAAATCATAAAGCAAATGATAGTACTAAAGAAATTAATACATTGGTTTAAAATGGTGGGTTTGAAGTCTGTGGAAGCAGTTTGAGAGTAAAGACTACTACTGAAAAGACTCACTGCTGAATGTGAGACACAACACTAAATATTGATAGGGATTGACTAACTTACTTATTTCCCCATTATATTCAGAATAAAGCCAGTATTCTAGGAAGCAATTCTTTATTACTTTTTTACTGAAAAATAGAGATTAAAAGCTCTATCAGAATAAGTCTGCAGTCATGAAATAGCCACACTCAATAGACACAAGTTCTGGTTGAAAGGAATAGATACCTAGCCTTGATAACTGTATTATGTCCATAAGATTTAGAAACTTAAACCTCTCCTCAGGATGTAGTCATGAATAATCATTTTACAAATCCAGACAAAGAGTAGAGTGGAAAATAAAATTCACCCAATGACCTGTACTGAACCATGAAAGATGGGATGCGGCTTCAGATCATTTAACTGTCATTTAGCTGCCTCTACAGTTTTCTGTATTAACTTTTCCATCAGCCTGATTACCACAATATTTGTGTATGTGTAGAAGGTTTCTTCAATCTAATTTACCCTCATTATCGCATGTCTGCTTAGGACATCAAAACTTCAAAAGACCTTACAGGTCTTTTCCAACTTAGTTGATTCTATGATTGTAACTCTAAACGCTAAAACCAGATTAGAACGTATCCTACTGAGGAATATACAACAATAGGCAAAGATAAACCTATAAAATAATCTTTTTGAAGTCACTTCAGTAAATTTAGATCTAAATTTAAATTTTAAGATAGAAAAGTAAAAGGGAAGGAGAAATACTGAGCTTGCTCCAGAGAACCATAGAAGCAAGAAGGAAGATTGATACATGTATTTTCTATACTGTTATTTCTCCTCAATACCATTCCATTTTAAGTAGTTTATATGAGGGGTGTTATTTATTTATTTATTTATTTGGGTGGGGAGACTGCTTCTTTATGTCCTTGTAATTTATTTTAACTTTTAAAAGTGAGTGACATGCATTTATGAGAAAGGGAAAGAAATTACAGTAGGTGACATACATCTTGAACTAAAAGGTGGTGAGTTCAGCTACCAAGAATAAATAACACACCATTTCAGTAAGAAGATACAGCAAAGCAGACAAAGAATTCTGCCAGAGAGATCAAAAGCCCTCCATCGTGCTTGTTTTGCTTTGTTTTTCCTGAACAGAGGTGTTGAGTTTTGTATTACACTGATATAGTAGGAGAGACTCAATTAGAAGTGGGTTTTCTGGGAGTGCATCCAATATTTGAAAGTGAGCTAGTGGATCAGAGAGTGCTTGCTGGGCTGCGTAGTAGGTGAGCTACTGGAGTTGACAGTATGGTTCCTGCCTTATCAGTCACAGGTTGGAGTGAAGCAAGAGCCTAGTGGCAGAGCCAGTGCTTTACGAAAAGCTGTCTCAAAAGAAAAGGGAGCAATCAAGGTACATTTGACGACGGTATTCAGGACTGGCTTTGGGAGTCCCTCCTGCAAGAGAGAGGTATAAAAGTTTTTACCTTCACTGGTCCAAAATATTCTTCCCAACTGCTTAAAGCAGTGATAAGATATTGAGAGGGAAGTGACAGTGTAGTCATGTGAATGAAGACTTTGTTGTGCCACTGAATGATAAGGAGAAATGACAAGGAATGTGTAGATCTGCCTAAAGGCAAGAAAGTCATACAGCAAATAATGAAAGATTTCAATCAAGAGGAAAAGGCAGACAAAACCTGGCTTCTTTCCTATCCGTTGTCCTGTTGCTCTGGGTATAGTAGCAATGTTTATCAGAATGAATAGTATAAGTAATTCTATGAACACATGTTCTTCATAAGCAGCAAAGATCTCTAGAGGACAGTGCATTAAATTGTGGATATTATCTATCCAAACCAAAAATCAGAAAAGCATGAAATTAGTAATTGACTCAATTTACCTCATTTATTAGTGGCCTAGACCTCTGTTTGAATTAATATTGCCCAATGGAATTTCAAGTGGCAGTGACATGGCGTAGCATGACACAAATTAACGCCTGTTCCCCCCACTGTACTGCAAACCACCCATATCTCCAATTAGGTTAGTTCTAATCTAATATGCATGCTTTCACAACTTCTACTGACAATAAAATATGACTGTTTCCCCCTTCATTGTCTGATGCAAGACTTGTTTTACCAAGTAGCTGATTCCATTAATAGCATGCTAGCATTTGCATATAGGGTACTGACTGCATTCCCTTTCTGATGATCATATACTTTAGTGCTGTGTGCTGTACTATAGATCCCATCCAATCACCATTACATGTATCATTTTGCACACAAGGTACAGTAATGGCCTGAGTACGCATTTGACTATAACATATTGCCTATCATTTTACAGTAGAAATGATACAATTTAATACTTCTTATCTACCACTCTTCTAACCAATATGGGGTTTTGCCATTTTTCTTCCTAACTTAGAATGAAAGGGGCTGGGTTTTTTTGTTTCTTTAGTATGAATTAACCTTGTAAATGTACTAGGTACTGAAATCCAGATCCACAGGCTAGCAGAAAAAACAGAAGACTTCCTGTTGATATTGAAAGATTTTGTGTTAGATCCATAGGAATGTCCAAACAGCAATGACATATAATTCACCTTACATATGGTATTTTAAGATAAGTTATTGAAAAGGAAGAAATAAAATGAAGCAAGGTTTTGGTTTTTTTTTGTGAAAAAAAAAAAAAGAAAAAAGTATTGTAATAGCAATCGTGACCTTGGCATTGGTAATTTCCTGGGGATTTAATAACCAGCCACAGGGTAATGGCCCTTGGCTTTGCCTCAGGCCATCAGCTCTCCCAGCTGGTTATTAATCCCTAGAAAATGCCCTGTACATCAATTATTAATGTCCAAGTTCTATGTAGGCAAATACTTGCCTTATTCAACAATTCTTAATGAAATATAACTATAGATTCAAAAATCTTGTAGAATGCTACATTAAAAATAATAGTGGCAATTTATATTTTTGTACTGCTAAATAAACTCGCAATATTTTGTGTTTGAATTGCACTAACCCATAGTAGCTCTGTTTATTCCAGTCAGCTTTTGATCAGGCCCAAAAAACACTTCTATAACTATTGATTTTATTATGTCATAATTGAAATTTCTTGCATACATGTTTTCTACAAAGACAGAAGTGATTATAAGTTCATGTGTTTCCTTCAGGATTCAGTTTTTATTCTTTTGGATAAAAAGAATTTGGATAATATTCTTATCCTCAGAATGAAAAAAGCCAGCAACAAAACTATCCTATCTATGGCTACATAAACCTCTTTTTTTTTCCCCCTTTAAGAGAATTACTTTGAATCTCAGTTCTGTGCATGTCAGAAAAAGCCTAGAAGGAAACAGAGTTGAATTTAATGGACCTGTTCCAAATCAGATTTAAGTTTTGCTATACAGAGAAAAAACATCTTTGAAGAAGACCACCGATTACTGATTGAACTGCTTTACATTAGTATGAAAAGCTTCCAGTAACACAGGAAAAAAGTAACAAAAAGAGAGAAAAGGCATATTTTTCCATGATATAATGATCTTTCCATTTGTGTGTTCCAAAATAAGTATCTCTATGATTGCAACTATGATTTGCTTATTTTGTTATAAAATTGAAGATGAAGTTGTGGCAAAATAAGGAGTCATACTTTACACTTTATTTTATAATCTAATTCTTGAGGGGTTTTTAGTATCGGTTCCATGAGTTTCATTTCCTATCTGCAGAATATTTACTGTGTATATTTTATAATTAAACAATGAGACGAGACAAGCAATAGACTTCCGTAAGATTATAACATGCCTCTGGCGGTATTATATGGGACAAGGTCATATCTAGAATTACTTTAATCACCCAAGTATAATAATTGCTTGAAAATATACTCCCTGCAGTGTCTTATTGGTAATAGAATTATATCTGAGTCACACAATACGAGCCATAGCTAAGCCTGGGTAAGTAATTCTAACATAAAGGCCCTGGTTTTCAGCTGCTTTTACTTTTCAAACATCAGTCTTTTACACTTACCTATAGCTGGTAGAAGCTTGGCCTTGTTGAAGTAACAGCTACCTTATAGAACTCATTCTTTTTGATAACTATGTCTATTAATTTGAAAACAAAGATCAAAATTAAATAAAATGCTGTTCAGTGCAGGGACTTTTGTGAAGGCTTAATAAGGAAATAAAAGACAAAATGGTAAATCTAATCTGCCACATCCAAAGCTAAGGAGAATTCATGGGCATCACAAAGACATATCCAAATTTCCATTTCTTCTATCTACAAAGTTACCCTACTACTGAAATCTAGTCAAAAGTGCATTTTCTTGCTACAGATTGGTCAACTTTGACCAAGTTTAACTTAGACTCAGCTACTGTAAAGGGAAGAGCCAAGGAGAAAACATGGGAGAGATAAAAGCACTGAGATAAAGGCATTGTGAAAATGCTGATGTTTCTGAAAAAAAAA
The DNA here is from genome assembly GCF_034315485.1 of Pezoporus occidentalis. NCBI lineage: Eukaryota > Metazoa > Chordata > Aves > Psittaciformes > Psittacidae > Pezoporus > Pezoporus occidentalis. The sequence goes on along the minus strand of NW_026916093.1, from coordinate 1,246,667 downwards.
TAACATCAGGTATATCTGCTTAATATTAACGGACACTGCTTCTCATAAACCAAGAGAAATAGCTTTTCAGGTTTGGATAAAGCAAGTCTGAAAACTGTTGCTGAGATTTTGAGCACATCTGAAGATGAAATGAAAACACATGCAGAGGTATGAGAATGAATCTGGTTTAGAGTTTAAGACAGTAAGTACTCAGAAGAGTTGCAATGACATTTCTAGTCAAAAAGAACCAGACTAGGTTAAGCGAAGTGACCATGTCAAAGGATGACAATTAAAATCCCATAATAAAGGGAAAATTATAAAATCTAATCTGGCTGTCCATGAAAAAAACCTGAACACTCCAAACAAACCACAAATGCCACTTTTTTTCTATATGATAAAGAGTTGCTGTATTAAATCAATACTGACTGATTAATATCAAACCAATATGGGAGACATATAGTTATGATTGCAGCAGAGGAACAGAATTCTGTCTTTCCAGGTGTACTGCACATCTGCAAGAAAAAAACACTATTTTTATTTTGTCTAAGTTGTAACCTACTTATCTTCATGAATTTTCTTCATGAATTATCTATTACTTCATTTTGAAGAAGCTCCTATGAGGTAAGAAAGAGGCCAGTATTTTATTGTCTAGCTAATCTTCCTGCCGTAATCTTAATGCTTCAGCTATTGTCAGGTAGAATTATTATTTCGCCTATTTTAATTTCAAACTTTTTTTTCATATCTGCCTGTAATGAAGGGAACATAGTCACATACTTGGAAATTTGATGTATCAAATCTATTGTATTTTGTATTTTCTCAGGAACCAATTAGATTCAAGCCACTGGGCTGTCTGAATACAGATAATCTACTCTTCTGTAACATTAGATATTTGAGAAGACTTCCTGAGGTATTTAGATCATTTGAGTTCTTGTGCCTATATTTGCTATTCTGTGAGCAAGGAACTACCATTATGCCCATTCTACAGTTAAGGATATATAAAAATCCATTATTTGATCAACAGGAAGTAATAAAACTTAGGCCTCCAAATTCCCAAGAGCTATTCTTTTTCACATGCTTTCAGTTTCATTTAACATTGCTCACAGGTGTTCCAGGGATAGGAAGATGTGAACATGGGGGAAAGAAAAGCAATTTTGTATTTGCCAATAGTAGTTAAAATGTATCTGGAAACTTTCTGAAGCCAGTTATTTAGGGATAGACCATGAGCTTTGAGAAAAAATGATAAGAATGATCATGAATCTGGAAGACATATCAGAACTGAAAAGGTGTGAGATTGTTTACCGCTGAGAGAAGAGGAATAACAGCTGTCAGTAATCGTGTTTGAAATAATGATGACATAAAGTTTCTCACTTGGTAGCATAAGAATAAAATAAAAGAAATAGAACACTTTTTCATAAAGACATATTGTCTGACTGAAGAACTGACTGCAGCCGACATCAGGAATACAAAATTCAGAGACACCTATACAGAGAATAATATTTAAGATAAATAATAGCTATAAAACCATGGAAATAAATTACACTTCTGGGTTTAAAACAACCTTTAATATAAGTGTAAAGTGTCAGATTATCCTACACAAGCCATCTGTTAGGTTATTATAATGCTTCTTAAAAGTATTTTACATAGGGTATTGCCAGAAGAGAAGGAACTTGGGTCTGAGCCAGTATTAGTATTCCTATACTCTTTATATATAAAGAACAGGACTATCTGAAGAAGTGAAGTCATCTCTTCTTTCCACACAGCCTAAAAGAATGTAAGCACGCATTTTGGGGAGAAATGCAATTCCTGGAAAGTTATTGTGTTCCTAAATTATTAGCAGAATGTAGAAGCCCCATTTGCAAAGGTAAATAATACCATCTATAAGGATGGATCTATAAGGAACACATTAAGAAAGGTCATTATTGGAACAATGCAGACTTCCTTCAAAGAGAATGATAAATAGAAGAAATATGATCTATTATACCTGGAAACACAAATTTATCCATTTCAGTTTCTCTTTTCTTATATGTTAACACAGCACAGAAATACCTTTACGGGGTAACAAAAGGATGATCATAAACCCAAATAATCCCTGGGAATGGCATAACATAAACATCAATCTTGAATGAGCTGCAGTATATACTACTATTTTAAGATCATCCATTACAGGCTTGATCCTCTGTTTTTCTAGGTAGCAGTTTCTTGTATACCACATTTTCAAGCTGAAAATAAAGCTTAGAATCTAATTCTGTAAAGTCCCTATTCCCACAGTAAGTGACTCCTCAGAACTACACTCAAACACAGACAAGAAAATATGGTATGCTAATGGGCTTTGCAAGTGGTAATTTAATATGACTGCTTCAGAAAGAAGTGTTCATGTCTAATAGCCATCACCTTCTCCTTGTTGTGGTTATCTGTCTCATTCATTTCATTCCATATGCTTTATTCCATTACATTCACATACCATGAGAAAATAACTAGCAGAAAGATGCCAAAGTATGCAGATGATACACAATTATTCATCGCGGTCGAAGTTGAAACTATGTATGAAAAACTGAAGAAGATTCCAAAAAGATCAAATGGATTTAGCCAGCAGTAGCTAACATAGCAATTACAATTCACTATCAATAAATATGAATTAAGGCTAATAAAAAAAACCAAACAAACATATATAAGTCTGTATTTGATTTAGCTGGTATCAATAGCAGTCAGGGTGGTGAACAGATTGTTGGGAGTTATTGGGAAAAGAGTCTGGGTATAAACAAAGATGTATTAAATTGCTTGTAGATCTTTGGTATGTGCCCAACTGTAATTACTCTATGCAGTTCTGGCTATGCTGTCTGAAAAAATTATACGGTACAAGTAATAAAAACATAGAATGCTGACAAGTGTGAGCAGGGGGTACAGAGCTAAGTTCTGTAATGAAGAGACTAGATAGTCCCCAATTAATACAGAGGTAACTGTACTCAAAATAAGGAAAAAGGAAATGATAAATGATGTGAAGCAGATCAGTCAAGAACCATTATTCACAATACAATAATTAAGAGGCCAAGTTGAAAAACAAAATTAAAGTTTTAAAAGCAAACAGTTTTTTTCAGACAGCAACGTGAAACCGATGGCCATCTGATGTTCAAAATGCAAAACATCACAACACAATTAGATAAATTCATAAGGAACAGATATACTGATGGCAGATAAACGTGACCATCCAGATTATGATTCCAAGTAGGAAGTTCTGATGCTACTGACTGTTGGAAGGTTATGCTGGCAACAGAACTTAGTATGACTTGCTTCTAACTGCTCCAAGGAGTACCTTGATCAGTTACTGCCCAAGAGAGGACACTGGGTTAAATGAGTCCACTGACTCAGAAAGGCTGCTGGATGTAATGCCCCACTCCTGCTTTCTTAATATTCAACATCTGAACATAGTATCAACTTAATAGTGTTATTATACTTTAATTATTATTTACATTATTGTCCTCATGTATTGTTATAAAAAAGATTAATTTCACCTGTTTGTAAGTGGGCTGGATGCAATTCAAGATAGCACTCCAAAACTACTTCTATGTTCCCAAATTTGGGGTGATGCTTATTCATAGGCTTAGAATTCATGCTATTATCTGAAATTTATAGTCTTTACATGACATTATTTGAGAGATGAAGCATTCTTCTAAGTTTGGGTATCTTTTCTGGCTTTTAACTTGCCTTTTATTCAGCCTCGCTTCTATCTAGGGCTGTTCCCAGCTTGTCTTCCTTAAAGCTTTCACAGAATTGTTTCCAGTGAAAAACTTTCCCCTGCTGCAGGACTTGCTATCCCACACTGTGCTTATATATAGAATGCACAAGGTTGTCAGAGTAATGGAGGTTGAACTGACATGCCTAGAGTTGGCAGATATATTTTAGGCACCCCTACCTACACTGTTCTGCCACTTAATTTAAACTGTGTTCAAAGGAGGCATAACCTCTGTAGCACAATCAAAGTGTTATATTCCATGGTAATTTAGTTCCCTGTCTAAGTAGAACATTACCACATCCCGTTAGCGAGTAGTGTGAGCAACAAAATTTTGACCGAACTTCAGAATATTGCGATGATGTCCTCAGACAGATGTCTTTCCTTTTTATAGTCAGGGTTTAATTATAATTAACTTTGACTGGGGAGGAATGGGCACAAGGAGAGAACACAAACATACCCGGGCTTATTCCCACGGGATATTTGAAAAGGAAGCAAACAACAACTTCAGAGGCAGCATATTGAAAACTAGCCTGAAAAAATAAGATCGTTAAAATATTTTTGAGCTGGAGAATAGAAATTACAAATTATTTCTTAACATTTGTTTGCAGTATATTTCTTGGGAAAATTTGGGGCAATTCAAGTGACACTAAAACCACAAAGCCACTTGGTACTGCAGAAATCAGGCTTGAACTGCCAGGAAGTTGCAAATTCATATTATTCTATCATAAATGCTGCACGGAAAGTGGAGTGTTTGGAAGTTAGAGGAAAAATACAGTGGACTGAGAAAACACACAACTGCATAATTCTGAGCTCCACTGAAAATTATTCAATTGAGAAGCAATTAACAACCGTGTCTATACCTCTCTTTCAAAAACCTCATAGTAGAAATGTCTCTTTTTGCATTGATTTCCATTGACTCTCATATACTTGCCTGCTATATAAGCTATTTAAGTAAACTATTTTATTTTTTTTTCCCCAGGATCTACTTTGGAACATATTGAAGTGTTAAAACCTAGCAGCATTGTCTATTAAACCAAAATACCCCATTACTTATATTGAGTACTACACTTCTGCATTAAACAGAAAGAAAAAAAATGTGTTTCCGTTTGATTCTACACTGTTTTTCCTGAGTGCAGATGTGTAGATGAACAGCTCTCTACCATCCACCTGGGAAATGGTATTATAGGCTAATTACAACTAAGGAAAATTCTCAGCTATGAACATGCCTATATATTCAAATACAGCAAGGAGAAGAAATAACCCCACTGTATAATTAAGGCATTTGTAGAAAAGAAAAGCGAGAGTGAAGAAACTGACTTTCAAATGGGAAAATTATACACAGAAAAACCTACTTTCTTTCCAGTAATTAAGTTTCTGAAGAAAATTTGCTGAACTTTCACCCTGTAATTCTTATCTCTAAGGCATCCAGATTATCAACTCCTTTTCCCTCCTGTCTTTAAACAGGCAACATCTCTTTGTAATCCTTCAAATTACTCACTGGCCACATTTGAAGTTGGTTTTTAATCCCATCATCTCTTTAATTAAAACCTCAGCACGACAGTTGCAGCTGTTAGCAAAGGTAAGGATGGAAGGGATGGTTTGGGGGGGCGGCAATAGTTGCTGGTGCAGCACCGTAAGCACCGCTGCTCCCAAAACAAAGGGAAACACTGTCAGGCGAATGGCACACCACCTTCCACAAAGCTGGAGAGGACAATACAAAACCATAATGACTAGTGACCCATGTAAAAAGAATTAGATATCGAACGCATGGTCTTTAAAGAGGAGCAGAGAAAGGTTTCTTTTTTTTTGCTAAGAGAGAAGGCTTTTCCAAAGAGCAGTTTTCTTTGTTTTGTTACCAAGAGCAGCTGCTAAAGCAAAGGCAAGCATGAAGAATATCGAATATATTTTAGAGATTACGATATCATAAAGAGAAAGAGCTTTAAAGTTGGCCAAAAAGCATGACAGAATTTTTACCCACATTGCCCCCAATCTTTTCTGTTTAAATTTTTAACTCAAACTCATGGCATACACTTAGAAGAGAGATCTGTGGGCCTGTTGCCAGAGCTTTTATGTGCAGAAGCAAGGTCTGCTGGACTTTCAAAAGAGGACAAAAAAGCTATACTGTTCCAGTTAGTGGCTAAATACACACAATGAGCCAAGCTGACAAGTGCTTTTACTTTAGCTGGGTTTGCAGTGACAACATTTAGAGAAAGCCGCTAAACAGTCTTATTCCAAATCCACTGAGCTAATCAAGGGCAGCCTTTTGAGAGAGAAAATCCTAAAATGCTTTACAAGGGAAGACAAAACCTCCCAAAACTCTGAGTATCAGTTTGATGACAGAATAAAGATTATACAGTAGTGAGCTAACCCAAATAAAAGGGTTTGGGCAAAAGAACCTGCGTACAGTAGAGCTGCCAGTGCCCAGCTAAACTATACATCTCCAATACAGATCCCAGCTCAGAATGGCAAGAGTCTGTTAATATGGGAAGCAACCTGTGAATGTTAGTGCTGCTGACTGGCTTCTGAGATAGGTGCAGTTATATTGCACACACTGTAGAATGAAACTTCACACACTATAGAATTAAACTTCTCATATGAAAGGAGAGAAAGGAAGAGAAAGATGACTCCTTTAGCAATATCTATCCTGGCTGTTCGGTAATTACTGTGACCATGCTTGCCCCTCACTGGTGCTTCTCCATGTGCTTTTAGAACCTACAGGCCAACTTTTCACTGGTACTTCAGATTTTCCCTAATGACCCCAACTAACTAATTATTTTCTAGCACTGACAAGGTTGTCTTCTCTCACAAGGAATGTCTGCTGAGAAAGGTGTTGCTCTACCAAGTGGTAAATAGCAGAAAAAAACGAGAGGGTTAGATATCCTTTAGCCTAAGCTCCTGTTTATCTGAGTGCATATTCAGTCTGCGCCTAACAAAGCAGGCACTGTTCATTAAATGACTGTAGAAACTTTGCTCATATACATTGGTTCATTCATTTCCAGCATTTTTCAGACTGTGATTGATTTCAGAAGTGAAAATGCAGATGTTTGTCTAGCCAGATATTTGCGTGCACTTAATATTATATTGCATCACATTACATAGAAACCCTCACCTTAATTTAACTGAGGTATGACCAGTGTCTAGATAAACTTGAAGGAAGGGGTATAAGGTTAGTTTACACAAGTGCTGAGTAATCCAGTTTATGTGGAACAAGATATTCCATTCTGTTACAAAAGATCTGACTGAAACTGCCAAAGTATAATAATACCCATCTCGCTTTCTGTTTTCCTCAATCTCTGTTGTCTTTTCTTTGTTGCTTATAAGCATAGAGGAAAGTGACATAAAGCCCTGGAGAAATGAACTAAATAGATGCCCCCTAAAACACTGTGGGAGGGGTGATGGTGGTGGAGGGAAAGGATTGACTTTAAAAAGTGAGAGGAATCTGCATGGACTTGATTTGAATGAAATCACAAAAGCTTGCTGATTAATATGCTTAATGGTATTTATAAAACATTATAGGTCTGCTGAGTGTCTTCAATGTCCAGATTATAACTATATTAGTTTGAGAAGCTACCACAAGAGGATTTCTGAAGTTAGAAAGCTGTGTCTGAATTGCAGAAGTTTTATATTTATTCACAAAGCTTCTCATCTTTTATGCTGATAAACAAGCATCCAAAAATCTTCAGAATCACTTACAGCAATTGTCTGCTTTCCAAGTGTGGAATCCAGCATAAACCCTTCCTTGTGAAATGCAGGGAACAAAAAAAAAAAAGCTAAGAAATATGTGCAGTTTTCATTTTTATATATAGAAAATTTAAGAGCCATATTTACTACATTAGCTACGCATCTGCTGCACATGGACCTAATATCGACTTGCTTCCTACAAAGAAGAGTGACTGCCAGTTTGCATTTAGTTCTCCTTGTTTGATCAAGTGGATTTAAGTGAGATAAAATGATAACTGGACATGTAGCTATCCCACACAGCCTAACCATTGTTATATTTTGAAAAAGAATAGGGAAATAGGGAAGAGCTGGTTGTGGCTGCAGCTTTCCTGATCATATTTGCATCCTGTTATCATCTAGCTTTGTAAATGTTCTCATCTAGCTTTCAGTTCTTTGCAGTGCATCAATAGCTCCATACGTTTTAATGTGAATTTCCTCCAGTTTTTAAGATTGATGTCAGACGAGGAAATTCAGGCTGTGCAGTGAATACTATTTCTCCCAGCATTGTAAGCTATGAATGCAAATCGTGGGGTTTTTGTGTTTACTCTAGTGTACCTACCGAAAGCAGAGAACATGGCAAATTTCCTACCAAAACCAGACTCGTACTTCTATAACCTCCTGAAAAATAACATTACGTAAATGCTCACTTACCAATCCAAAGGGTAGATATGGTCAAATCTGGCTTTCTAAGAATCTGTATTTTCACAGAGTGGTAAAAAGCAAAGATAGAAAACTTAAATCTCCTTAGCTGCCACAACTGTCATAAAGGAAGCAAATTTAGCATTTAAAAGGTGAAATTTTAAGACCATCTTGAATCATTTTAAGCAGACACGTAGAGAAGGAAAAACCTTGTGTAGTCTTCTTCAGCATAAGGAGGGGGCAACAAAGGTTTTAATACAGAATGCTTATGCTAAACAGTTCTGAAGCATCAGGTTCTCTGGTTGCAGACGCAGCTAGCAATAAATACTTGTAACGGAGAAGGGAAAAACTACAGAAAAGGGGTTACATAAAGACTGAACTGATTGAGAACACGAGGGAAGAATGAAAAAATGCTCTCATAGAAGACCTAAACAGCTAAAAAGATCAGAAAATCCACTCTGAAGAACAAACACTGCTGACAACAAAGCAATCATCAAATTCATCACACAGTTTACTGGAAATAATTTCGAAATGTGGAGGAAACATGACAGAGAATGTGCTGATTGCGCTGTGCATTTCTCTAAGGAGTTTTTATGCTTAGATTTTTAAGGTGCATAGGCAATAATGCGTTCTGGTGCGAGTGGGTATTCAACATTTAAATGTGGTTACACTGCAGGCTTAAATTGGTGAACTACTGTTGTCTTCCATAAAAGTGCAATTAGTTATGCTATGTGACCCTTTCCTGTGCCTGAAATTCTAGCTGATCTTGCATCCCATGACAGTGATGTTCTAAGGGAGAGCCGGGGTCAAAGTTTTGCATAAGTGCAGTAAAAGATTACTTCAAAAATAAAATAAACAAGTATGTGTTTGTACTACAAATTGTTCAAAAAGTGTGGGATGGGTTCGATTTTTATTTAACTGCATACCAGAGTGAAACAGCATTGAGTCTAGACCTAGATTCCATTTTTTCCTATGGTGATGTATATGTTCACAGTTTTCATCAGCTATGTTTGTGAGCTTACTCCAGTGTAATCTGTGAGAAGAGCACCAATTTAAGGCAAATATATCCAGAACTCACTGCCTTGTTTTTCTGCCCCTTCTGGTCTGTGGTGCTGAAGACACCTGATGACACTGCAGAGAAGAACATTGTGTCCAAGTGCCCGAGGCATGTTTGAACAGGGGGATCTGAAAACTGGTGGGTCTCAGAAGGCAGGGATGATGATTCAACCACTTCCCTGGGCAGCCTAGTCCAATGCTTGATTACCCTTTCAGTGAAGAAATTTTTCCTAATATCTCTGAACCTTCCCTGGCACAAACCGAGGCCATTTCTTCTTTTCTTATCACCTGTTACATGAGAGAAGAGACTGACACCCACCTTGCCACAACCTTCTCAGGTAGTTGTAGACAGCAGTAAGGTCTCCACTGAGCCTTCTTTTCTTCAGTGAAAACACCATTTCCCTGAGTTGCTCCTCATAAGACTTGTTCTCTAGACCCTTCACCAGCTTCATTGCCGTCTTTAGGTGTGCTCCAGCTACTCAATGACTTTGTGGTAGTGAGGTGCCCAAGACTTAACACAGTATTCAAAGTGCAGCCTCACCAGTGCTGAGTACAGGGGGACAAACACTTCCCCAGACGTGCTGGCCACACCATTTCTGACACTAAAGTGTTGCTAGACTATTTATATATATGCATAGAATGCTTTTACCTATCCATCAATCAATGTTTCTTAGAAGAAACTAAAGGGTTATTTCCAAACAACAAACAGCCAGCATCAGTAAAATCTCTTAAGAGAAAGTACTGATTGAGTAGCTCTAGTTGTTTTTCAGTTCTTCTAAGAAAAACAAACAACAAAGCATTCAAACTCTGGGAACAGCTTTTGGCTCGGACATCAGTAGTTTTCTGGTGAGAGCAATTGATTTTATTATTGTATTTAATGAAATATTCATTGGCTATTTAAGTTTAGTGATACCCAGAATGATAGCATGGAAAGCTTCTCTGTATAAATCCTAGCTACTACTTTCGTGTTCAGTAATCTACCATATGTTCTGTGTCAGCTCTATACAGTATAAAACATGCTAAACTATTACTAGAGGCAAAAATGTGAAGATTTGAGATAGTAGGATGGAGCCATGACATCAAGACTAAAGGGGAGAAGAACAGAAATTGTGAGAAAGAACAAGATGAGACCAGAAATTTAAGTTCATTCCAGATGGTAAGACTTATTTTCCAATTAGCTTACAAAATAACTGTTTCCCACACATATAAATACATACACACAGAGCCATATATATGTGTGTATATATATATATACATATATATGTCTATCATATTTGAAAAATCATGGCAGTCAGGTGAAGTTCCCGATGACTGGAAAAAGGGAAATATAACCCCCACTTTCAGGAAGGGGAAAATGGATGACCCAGGGAATTACAGACCAGTCAGTCTCACCTCTGTGCCTGGAAAAATCTTGGAGCAGATTCTCCTGGAAGTCGTGCTAAGGCACATGAAAAACAACAAGGTGCTTGGTGACAGCCAGCATGGCTTCACTAAGGGGAAATCCTGCCTGACCGATGTGGTGGCCTTTTATGATGGGGCTACGGAACCGATGCACAGGGGCAGATCAGTTGACATCATTGACCTGGACTTGTGCAAGCATTTGACACTGTCCCACATGACATCCTTGTCTCTAAATTGGAGAGACATCAATTTGATGGATGGACCACTCGGTGGATAAAGAACTGGCTGGATGGCCACACACAAAGAGTCCGGCTCAATGTCCAGCTGGAGACCAGTAACGAGTGGTGTCCCTCAGGGATCCATGTTGGGACCAGTCTTGTTTAACATCTTCATCACTGACATAGACGGTGGGATTGAGTGCGCCCTCAGCAAGTTTGCTGCTGACACCAAGCTGTGTGGCTCAGTTGATACCCTGGAGGGAAGGAATGCCATCCAGAGGGACCTCGACACACTTGTGAGGTGGGCTGATGCCAACCTTATGAAGTTTAACCATGACAAGTGCAAGGTCCTACACCTGGGTCAAAGCAATCCCATGCACAGCTACAGATTGGGCAGAGAAGAGATTCAGAGCAGCCCTGCGGAGAAGGACTTGGGTGTGTTGGTCGATGAAAAACTCAACATGAAGCAGTGGTGTCCGCTTGCAGCCCAGAAAGCCAACCGTATCCTGGGCTGCATCAAAAGGAGCGTGACCAGCAGGTTGAAGGAGGTGATCCTGCCCCTCTACTCTGCTCTCATGTGACCTCACCTGGAGTATTGTGTGCAGTTCCGGTGTCCTCAACATAAGAAGTACATGGAACTGTTGGAACAAGTCCAGAGGAGGGCCACGAGGATGATCAGGGACTGGAGCACCTCCCATATGAAGACAGGCTGAGAAAGTTGGGGCTGTTCAGCCTGGAGAAGAGAAGGCTGCGTGGAGACCTCAGAGCAGCTTCCAGTACCTGAAGGGGGCCTGTAAGGATGCTGGGGATGGACTCTTCATTAGGGACTATAGTGATAGGACAAGGAGTAATGGGTTAAAACTTAAACAGGGGAAGTTTAGATTGGATGTAAGTTCTTTCCTGTTAGGGTGGTGAGGCACAGGAATGGGTTGCCCAGGGAAGTTGTGAATGCTCCATCCTTGGCAGTGTTCAAGGCCAGGTTGGACAGAGCCTTGGGTGATATGGTCTAGTGTGGGGTGTCCCTGCCCATGGCAGTGGGGTTGGAACTAGATGATTTTAAGGTCCTTTCCAACCCTAACTATTCTATGATTCTATATATGCATAGGTATACACATATATATACTATATATACATGTATATGCATGGATATATACATATATACATACATGTATGTATGTTTACACACATGGGTTTTTTACCCCAAGGGGAAGCTAGAACTCAAACACTGACATCTTGCCTTCCCTAAAACTAACTGAACTGGAATGTTGGCAGAGCTCAGTAGAACCTGAGGAGACCCCTGTGAGAGTACCCTATCCTTCTGATACTCCCCATGGGCATTTTTCCTCTATTTCTAACATCCTGTGGTGACAACCACTGCTACTTGCACAAATCATTCAAAACAATACAGACTACTATTTCCAGCTTTTAACAAGTCTGAGACAAAAGATTTCTTTGGTAAACCCTGGCCTCCCTCAAAGCATAGGTCTAGAATTGGTGGTTACAAAGACGAGGTAGAGATCAGCTGTACACACTCTAAAAAACTTTGAACTCTTAAAGACAAACCCAAACTCAATTATTCCTTAGCTGAATAAAATATTTAGATGAAAATTGTTTTGTATGTAATAGGCATCTGAAATCAGACACAAGCTAAAGTGTTTAAAGCTAGGCAAGATAATATTGCTTAAAATTTCTTACCTCCCACAGAAACCTGAAAGGTCCACTATAATGGGAATTTTAAACAGAAAATATGTTACAATTTTTAATATTGTCATATTTGAATCATATTTCAATTTGAAATAGCAAACTGTGAGTTATTTCCTAGAAAAGGAACAGTATCCTTATGTCTTAGGCTAAACAATGCAACTCAAGAAGTCTGAACAACTCATAGCACTGAGCCCCTTCCAGATTTTCATAATGTCATTTTCTCAAGCAGAAATCATCTGTTCCTTGAAGTGTAGCTACAATAAGATACATTTTGAGGCAAATAAGCATTTCAGTCAGCTATGTCTTGAGGCTGCTTTGGTTTTAATTCTGAATTCAATATGCATGCCCATGCTCCAAAATGTTAAAAACAAGAAGGAAAATGTCCAGGAAATGGAAGACTGAGCTATGAAACTCTGGTCATGCAAGAGGAAGCAGGCAGGCAGATGCCTCAAACATGCCGCATTATGTTGCACGACACTAGAACCCTTTGATTTCAGAAAACAGACTTATTATTCTTGCTAGCCTATTAGTGATATCAAATCAGGTACAGTATTTATTTTCATGTTTATATAAGGGGGCCTACAAGAAATCTGGAGAGGGACTTTTCACAAGGATGTGTAAGAATAGGCCAAAGGAGAATGGCTTTAAGCTGATAGAGGGGAGATTTAGATTAGATATCAGGAAAAAAATCTTCACTATGAGGATGGTGAAGCCCTGGCACAGGTTGCCCAGAGAAGCTGTGGCTGCCCCATCCCTGGCAGTGTTCAAGGCCAGGTTGGACAGGGCTTGGAGCAACCTGCTCTAGTGGAAGGTGTCCCTGCCCATAGCAAGGGGTTGGAACTGGATGAGCTTTAAGGTCCCCTCCAACCCAAACAATTCTATGATACTTTCCCTTTTTTCCTTTTGAAAAGTCATCATAATTCCCAGCTGATCCAGCTGTCCTTTCAAAACATGTTGGAGATGAGACAGCAAGATTCAAATCACACTGTCACCATTTTCCATGGGAAGCATCTGATCTGATATATATTCTGCTAGCTTTATTGTGTGTTTCTTTCATTGAAAAGACATATTTTACAACGAGGCCTAGCGAGCTGAAAACCAGCCTCATAACAATCTCATACCTGTATCAGATAATCTAGCTGTATTATCTTTTCTCTTAAAGCACATCTAACATTTTTCTTTTGCTGTGAAGTATTGAACTTGCATGTAGTTGAACAGCCAAGGTATGATGTAGCCAATTTAAGAATTTACAGGAAAATGTATTAAACAGCTGACTGTAAGGTTACATTTAAGGTTCTGAAAAATCACTTAGTAGCTTCAGTATTACAAATAGAATTTTATATCCATGCTGATGGCAAAACAAGAAGAGAAAGGATCTACATGACAAAGTCAGAAACTTCAGGGCATAGGAAATGACCAAGCAGTGCATTTGGAAGGCGGAGAACTGCCAAGTATCACACAAGGAGTCATGATATGCTCAACAGGGTGCAAAATAATTTGTGATAATCTCCCTAGGAAGGATATTATCCACATTATATACTGTTATTTATTGTCTTCTGGTCAGCAGTGGCTGATTCAAGGCCATTGGAAGAACATTCGGCTGTGAACTCTAAAGGAAAAATTTAAAATAAAACTGGCACAAAAAGCTAGCGGTAGATTAAAATAAAGTACGTCCTCCACAAAAGTGATTCTTTCAGTTAGCCTGAGATAAAACCTTAGCTTCAGAGATTTCGTCAGATTTATTCTTTGCCTTATTTCTTCTGCCTCTGCCGGACTAAATCAAAACTTGAAAGCTGACATTTTTAGACTGCAGCACTTCAGGTATGGGCATACATCCCTGTTTAGTTATTTAGTGAAAAAAAACCCTCTTGATTCTGAATGGTTTTTCAGAATTCAGGTCATTCACTTTCACTTCTTCCAGTAAACAAGTTTATTTCCTTATTTTTATTGATCAAATCTTGATATTCAGTTATGCCTTATTTCTTTAGGCCAACTTAACTAATGACAGAATAAAGCTGGATCTACCAGTGGCCATAGCAAATTTATCTGACTTAGGAAACGTGAAGACTAATCTTTTCCTCACATAATGTTCAGGTCAAATCCAGCCTTTTTGTAAGTTTTATTACAGACTTACTATATCTTCTGGGGTTTTTGTTTAGTTGTGGCTATTTGTATTTATTTATTTATGAATTCCTTCATTCTTCACTGCCCCTAGAGGTTTGGACTCATAAAAGATCAGACCACAAAAGTTTATCAGGGACCCATGGTCTCTAAAACTAAAGGAAAGAGAACATTCTGGTAAACAAACAAACAAAAAAAGCTGGACTAGAAACATATTTCTTGAATGCTTCAGGATATAGCCAGTGTTCATGTACAGCTTACAGTCCATATGATTGCTTATGCCAATATCAGAAGGGCCATTTCAGATTCAAGGATCACTGATGTAAAAGCCTAAAGAACAAAGTTTCCAAGCAGTCAGCTCCTGCTTCATAGGCATCAGCAAAAAAAAAGGTTAAAAAAAAAAAAGAAAGAAAAGAAGAAATACAGATAAAGGATTCTTAATGCATCCAGGGTCAAAAGGAAGTACTTATTCACATAGCACATAATTAAATTGTGGAACTTATGGCCACAGGATGCTGCGAAGGCCAAAAGGATAAATGAGTTAAAAAAATAATTAGGCAAATGATTAGAAAAAAAAATCCATTAAGGGCCATTAAGCACAAAGATGTACATGCAGCCTCTGGCTCAGGAAATCTCAATGCCACAGATTGTTGCAAATGTTCATTATATACTAAGAAAATGCTCTATAGTTCTCTTTTTATGAAACTCTTTTCCTAAGCACTTTTACTAACTACTCTTCAAGGGGAATAGTGACTATATAACTTAACTAGTACATCTGTTCTTCTAGCATTATGCACTAGCTTGATATGTATACAGTCTAAATAACTCAAGTGGAAAAAAAATTCCTCTCTTACATAGCAAAGTTTTAGTGCCAGGATTATATTAATTTTCTTATTATCTTACAGTGAGAGACTTATGACTTATTTTCAAGGAGATCACCTTGCAAATTGCCTACAAATATGAAAAGAAAAGGTAGCTCTTAGAGACAGGGAAGAGGTTTAGACCATGACACAGCTATTGTGTAAAATTAGATATTCTACACTGAATATAAGTTATAATTTCTTGCAGAATGACACTAAGAAGTCAGTGTGATAGATTTCTGCTGTAGTTGTTTGCTCTTTATATGTGTGTGTGTGAGAGTGCATGTGCAGAGACAGAAAGAGGGATTTCTATGTATATAAATACATAACTATTGACAGTACATACTAAAACACCTCTCCTACTACTATTGTTTGGAATGGTAACTTTTTAGCACCCTATCATCACAGGAATCATACTGCATATTAATTGAAGTATGGAAATGTCAGTGACCAGATTGCTTAGGTATATGTATTTAGATTGCAATGAATTACATGTCATCCACTTTCATTCTAAAAGCCAAATCCTTAGCTTTTGTGTGCTCTTTTTGTTTTGAGCAAAGGAGGTAAGCACCAGGAAAAGATGCTGGGTACTTGGCCTATTAAGCTTTCTTCTCAGCACTTTTTATTGGGTACTTTCAGAGGCAGAATACTGACTGTATAATCTACTGATATTGACGTCTTTATCTTATCCACTCAGTGAAGATTTACATATCTTATTGCCCACCACATATCTACATTAATGTAACCATTCCTCCTTGCTCGTAGTCCTCATGATTACAAAGGTTCCATTTGCTCTTCTATTATTAAAATGTTATTCTGTGGTTCAGTGGATATTCAGGTTGGAGCCCCATTTTGCAATGCACTGTAAAATCATGGCTGCTCCCTGAGAGTGCTTCTATTTGACAAAACGTGACAGATGGATCAGGCAGGCATATGGGATGCGAAGTTGGTAGCAAAAAAGGCTAATGGAGTGTCTGCAGTTGTTAAATGAAGCAAATACTGTGCTTTGAACTTCACGGGCACTGTATAAGCAAACCTGAATATTTTTAATAGGAGGAATCTAGTCAAGTGCTGCACAATATCAACTGCTTAACGCTACTTGGATTTCTTTATTTCAGTAGTGCTTGGGATTAACTTAAGGTGAGTTGCACATTTTATGACCTTCACTTTCTACTGAAAGAAACAACATAAAAGAAAGTAATGCTACACCAAAGATGTAACGGTGTTTTTACCCTGATCAGCCACAAAAGCTTTGGTGCGATCATACTTGCATCAAGTCTAAGAAAGGATGAATTCCTTCTGTACCGAAAAGGCACATCACAAATTTAAAATATAAACCTGCTATTTATTGTGAATGTGATTACCACTCCTGCATGGGGATAGCTTGTGCATTGCTAAGCATCTTCAAAAGGACTCCAAATGCAGTTGCCTTGCATTTCATAGATGATAAATTCATTTATATTAGGTGCTAAATCTGTAGGAATTTAGTTAGCTTTATTAGCAGCTACTGATTTAGAATGAAAAAGAAATCACTTGGAATTGTGCTTCTAACTTAGATTTTATGTGTGTAACTTATCTTGCTCGTGGATGATGAACATACTATGGGTGTGGAAATGGAGATGTCATTTTCAATTACTTTCTTATAAATTATCACATTCTATTAATCCTGATTTTTGGCACCAAAGATAAATGGAAATTATATTAAACCATTTATTGTTGCTTTTCTTTTTTTTTTCCTTTTTACAGCTCAGTAACACTAGAGATGTAGCTATAGTCACAGCTTGTGGCCTATTTAGTAATCAGACTCTAAAGGAGGATGCAGATGCACTAACTTCTCTTGCTTCTCTTAAGATCTTTTGATCTTAAGTCTTTTAGTTTTATTATTCTTGGTTAGGAGTTAGGTATGAATTTAGTAACTGGAATGCTGTTATTATGTACTCATATAATACAAACTCTGCTTTCCAGAAACGTGTTTCCATCAGCTCTCAGCAGTATGACAACTCCTATTATGCACATGATAGAGGACTTCTTTTTTTCTTTATCCAGATGTGGACTGGGTTTTCTTTGACCATTCTGCACAGCTAGTTAGTTTGGGAAATATTTTTCTGTGCAGGCAAACTAATAAGAGAGCAGATAGTTCATTTAGAAAAGAATCAATGTTTAGGTACACTTAGATATGTTGTTGTCCTGGGTTCAGCAGTAGCAGTCATGTTTTTCCTTTGTGGTAGCTGGTGCAGTGCTGTTTTGACTTCCAGCCTGGGAACAGTGTTGGTGAAGCCAATGTTTTCGGTTGTTGCTAAGCAATTACCATAAAGTACAATGGGACAAAAAAACCTTAGCCCAAGCCCCACACTTGAAAAACACTAATACAGCAAATACCGGATGGAAGTAAGATATCATATACTGAAACTGTGAGATCAAGAGGAACAACCTTGAGAGCCAATAAATCAGCATTGTGACGAGTGACTATCAATCCAGTCAGATCTGTTCTTATCTCAACCCCTCATGCCCCACGTTGGGCGCCAAAAAGAACTGTTGTGGTTTAAACCCAGTCAGGTAACGTGTTCACTCACTCCCAGTGAGTGGTGCCAAGCTGACAACAATCGAGAGCCGTCCCCCCCTGCCACCAGGGCTCTCCGCTTCCCCGCTCCCAGAGGAACGGGGAGGAGGATCGAAAGATCTTGATGCAAATTAGTGTAAGGTGACCTAAGAATTAATGGTGTCCAAAAGGCAGAATCCCTTCCAACTCCACCTAGCCATTCCCTAGCTGCATGCTCCTGTATCCCAGGCGCAGAAGAAAAGTACCCCAGCCTAACTGCCTGTCCTTCTCAGTTACAGCTGCCTATGAAACTGGCCTAGATGGCATATGAAAGCTGACCCCAGATGGCAGCTTCCACAGCTGAAATTGCTGGCTTACACTTCGCTTCATTTATTGCAGCCCAAAGTACCAAGGTACAAAGACCTGTCCATCGCTTGCTCTGACTCCCTACTGGACAGACCATGTAGGAACACAGCTGGGCTGATGTCCAGGGAGATGCTGATAAGCAGTACTCTGTTTTTCCTTTGGAAATCTTCCTACATCCAACAGACTCAGGAAGGTAAGATACTCATTCTTCAAAACTATGACTCAGATCCTTGTCTCCTCTATAGAGAGAAATTCTATTTATTTCATACGCTGCTACTATTTACCAAGCTGAATAACAGATCTATTTCAAAATATCTGCTAGCTGACATTGTTCAAGAAAATAGTTTTGAAAAACAACCATAGGATTCCAGTTCCACCATGCCATCATAAAATTCCTTTGATGAATAGTCTGTGGAGAAAAGATCTGCCTTATACCTTTTTCATTATCTTACTTGAATATGAAGAAATAATTCCTTAAAAATTAATTTCCAGCCTTGAAAGCAGTCAAGTGAAATAAAATATTTTGCAAAGATAATATATATATATATACACAGTACAAAAATTAAACTGTTAAATATTTCCAAAGAAGCTTTCAAGATTCAAAAATCTTAAATACCTGAATCAGGAATCCCTTATTATATTAATAGACATTAACTGCTTATCATGAGGGTTGGCATATGAGATAACCAAAATAACAAACAAACTTTCCACTATGAGAACCATAAACCCCTCCAAAATTACCATAATTTTCGTAAGAAGAAAAAGATACTAAAGCATTTTCAGCTGGCTTACAACCAAACAAAGTTGCTAAAATTCTTGGAAGAAAACCAATTCCAAAAAGTATCAGAACTAAATACAAATCTAAAGCTTACTCCATTCTAGTGTACTGTTGTTTAGTGTGACATCTCAGAGACACAATTAATTCTCTTTTTGTACCTCAGTACTGGCATCCAGTACACCAGTAGTACACCTTGACATCTGAATTTTTCAGAACTTGAATTTTACCATCTTAATTCATAGAATCACAGAATGGCTTTGGTTGGAAAGGACTTTAAGATCACCATGGGCAGGGACGCCTCACACAAGACCGTGTTCCCTGAGGCTCTGTCCAGCCTGGCTTTGAACACTGCCAGAGATGGAGCATTCACCACTTCTATGGGCAACCTGTTCCAGTGCCTCACCACCCTCACAGTAAAGGACTTCTTCCTTATATCTAACCTGAACTTCCCCTGTTTCAGTTGAAACCTGTTGGCCCTAGTCCTATCACTACAGTCAATTAAAATTTAGCTTAAATTCCATATGAGAGATTGTTTCTTTGAAAAATGTGTCTTGCATACAAACCTTTGCATTTTCATTTTAGTATTTGTTTTAGTTTCTCAGTCCTATCTTTGAGTGCTCCAAAATATTTTTTAGCATATTGCTCTTCAAAGCAGCTTTAGTCTAATCAGAATTTAGGACAAAAGATGGTTGTGTTGCTTCTGCTAATGTAGATACTAGTGGAACCATTCACTCTAGATCTGAAAGCACAGAAATTGCACGCAGACAGAGGATGGCCAAATAAAAAAGTAATGTACTTTTTAATTTCATTAATTCCCTTGAGGACAGAGTAGTTCCATGACCTAGATAGGCTAAGAAATGGAGGTCTAAAATATATTATTGATTTACTTGTATTTATAGATCAATTGTATACAAAGTTCTTTGTCCACTGACTGCTGCACTGAAACAAAAGTATTTTTTTAAACTCTGGGACCCATCTTCAAATTAAATTGATTACATATTTAATTCATTCATATCTCTTCAAATACTTTTTTGCTTTGTAGATGCAATTGGATTTAATAAATGGAGCAGACCTAAAGAAAAACTTACAGAAGTTGCTTATGGCATCAGCAGTCACCAAGGAGATCTATTCAAATAATAGAATTCAAATAGGAAAAAAAGTATTTCTTTTTACAGAAGTCTTTTAAAATATAAGGAACGGGTCCAACTCCTCTGTATTATATCAGAGCACAATTCTATGAAAATTAATCACTATGCTAACTTATTCCAGATATCATTTTCTGGGAGAAAACAATTCTTCACCTCTAATAATCTGAGGAAAGAAGAGGACCATATTTAGAGAAATAAGATGCGATGTTCTGGCATCATAGTTCCTACTTTCAGTGTCAGCATACCAGGTGAAAATGAATAGAGGATACATTAACTATTGCTTAAGAAGACCAAAGCAAAGATCCAGATTTCCACCTGAAACATTTCAGATACATTAATGCAGGAACATAGGCAACTAAGGAGTGTTTGGTTCAAAGTGTATGTTAACTATGGAAGGTTTTAACTCAGATTTTGTAGTGAAATATATGGATTCATAAGCTTTGTCTTAAAAAGTTGAAGAGGTAAAAGTCATAAGGCTGCGCTCACGCTCTGGTTTCATTCAAGAAATAGCATGTTTCAAATGCACCACAGTGTAACAGAAACTAATTGTGAAATATGTAACAAAGCAGGTAACTCTACTGCCTCATTATTTCTCTTCTATTATGCATATGGTTAGTCACTCAAACATAAATCCCAACGTCAAGTACTTATTATTTGAAAATCTTTCTGACTTCATCAAATGTGTTTGCAACTTAAAGCCTCAGGAATGGTCTATCTTTAAAAAAAAAAAAAAAAAAGAACTGGCTTTCTAAAAAATGCTCAGGAAAACCCAACAAACCCAAACAAACTCAAGCCCCCCAAACCCTTCGAATTTAATAACAGTAATGTTTTCCAGTAATAGTGCTGATGCCCGTATTCTCTCTCAGATAAACACTCCACAGTAGATAGTAAGAATTACATGTGTACCTTAACAAAGGAATAATCTTGGATTTCTTTAGGTCATCTCTCTCATAAAAAAAGCTATTTCATTTGCCAATGCATTTATACTTGTCTTGTATCTCCCTATATTAGATGATTATGTATGTACATGGGCCTGAATATCTTGTTTGTTTTCACTTCTATGTGGCTCACACAAAGAGTTGCACTGTTGATACTCAATGAACCAGCCACTAAATTTGTCCTCCACAATGAGCCCCAGATCAATAACTAATTTTGAAAACTGATTAGTTTGCAGCAGGGAAGTAGACACAGTCCGAATCTTGCCAGAGGATATAATCAGCCAGTAAAGAGCAGTATTAGTGCAGTAAGCAATAGGCTGGGAACAGCAAAGGAATGGAGTATGGCCCAACTCTCTAAAACAAAGGCCTTGAAATGAAGGCCAATTCATATTGTCTCTTTTGTCTTTAAAACCACATGACTTGCAAACTGAACTTCTTTGTATTTTATATTTTTGTGTGGTTTGGAATAAAGTGTATTTTCATCACAGTCCCTGCTTGGTGACTAAGGAGCGTTTGTAAATGCATCCTAATAAAGCTTGCAAGTGCAGCCTTGGGTGACTATTAAAGAGCTACAGACATTTTTACAGATCTTTGCTGGTTGTGAGCTCCAGATGTTTCCAACATAAAAAATGCTATGTTCTAACAGTTAATGTTGTATCACCAGCCATTCAGAAGATGTATCTTCTTATTATAGCTGGAATGTTGCTATGGTGATAATTGTAAAACTGTGACCTAGAAGGAAGAAAACAAACTTATTTGGCACAAAAGAGGCTAGGTAGGGTATCAATTCAGTCAGTGAATGGGGAGATAACAAAAAGGTAATAGGAAATTAAGAAATTATGCACGAATCTCAGATATCGTATGATACATGGTAATTAACACGTCCTTTTATTTCATGTGGAATGTGTCCTCAATTCGCTTTGTGGACAGACAGCACTGTCTACACGCAGGTAGATGTCAGTACTGCCCAAAATTACAATGCTTTTCCTATTCCACAAAGCACATACATAAAAAACATCCCTACACAGACTTGCTCATATATTTCTATTTCCCTTTCAAAGAACCCATGGGTTTGTACAACTAGTATTTTGTATTCTGTGTTTTGGTACTGGAGACTGAGTGTGACCATGAGAGCAGCTACAATTAACTACAGGTTTAGAACTATGAAACCCTAATGAACTTAAAGGATCAGAATAGGGATAGACTTCATTTGGGGAACAGTCTATTCTTGGGATCACTGTGATTCTGAATTTCTGATGAGTCTAGCAGGGGTAAATCAGCTCAGGCTTCCATGCAGGGAGTCACAGTGCCTTTGGGGCTCAAACAACGGAAGGACCTGAGTTCTCTGACGCCTCTGATGGCAGTCTGCTCATCACTCTCAGCTAGTTTTTCTCTCTTGTCTGCTCATCCATTTCATCATTTGTTCAATGGGAATAACAGCAGTAACCGTTTTTACAAAGAGCTTTTTCAGATCAATGGATGAAGCATGCTGCTATATTCTAAGCTCATAAGCAGCCACATTTGTGAAAAAAACAGCGACTCCCATTACAAGGATAATGATTAAATATTCCATATTAAGGCAACTACTATTGCTGCTGAAAACTGCAAATGGTTTCCAGCTCTCAAGCAAAGAAAATTCCTGGGATGTGCTAAAGACATCACCATTATCATTCATCCCAATCAGCTTGATTAGACTAGAAACAAACAACAGGAAATTATCTATCTGTATGCACATCAGCCCCATTTCAGGAGTCCTTGTCACTAGGAAAGAGAATGAAGCCCTGTCACTTGTCCTTAAATGTATATTCTCCATAGTTCTTTCCTACATATCAGGAAAGGAAGGAAACAAAGTAGATTACATTTCTTATTAAATTTATGTGTTACAACAACATGCAGTGTGCTTGGAAATAAATCACACAACAAAGGACAAAATTACAGAAGGAACTGGCACACTGTAAATCTTTTGGTGTTTTCAGATAGAAACTGAATGTCTTTCTGCAAGTTATGCATTAGTCAAAACACTATCGAGGTAAAGGCTTTCAAGTGATATTTTCAAGCCCTATTACTTGTTCTGTAGCTCTGCACTTCACTCGGACTGGAAAGTAGCCAACAAGCATGGCTTGAAATCTGTTAGCTTATGTCTTCAGGGATTTTTTCCAGCTGTATTAAAGAATTAAGACTGAGCTCCCCAACTCTCACTGCATTGCTTGCATGCTGATCTGGGGCAGAAAAGGAAACACAGGCATGGTGAGGTAAAGGGATTAATCCAAGGTCAGACTGAAAGTTAAATGTAAGCATAGATGCTTGCTGCTTGATTATTTTTAAGTCAGAGAAAACAGTGAAGCCCTTTTATTTTAACTTCAAAGAAATACAACTGTTTTGCACATGGAAATGCAACAGCATGCTGTTGTGGAAGGTTTTACATTAAGGCAACTTTGACTCAGATCAAGAAAAATCTCACATTAAATTTGTCCTAAACTTTGTTTCTCTGCACACATATACCTGGCTAAATAGAATTAGACTGAAGAATTAAAAAAAAAATAGGGCAGAAATAGAAAGCAGTGGCTGAAAAGGTAAAAATAAACACCGAGAAAGCAAACATAGCTGAAACAAACATTTCCAGAGGCTTACATTGCCTAAAAATTTGAATCAGATTGTGTTTTTTCCCTTTCTATAATTTTTTTCTCCTTCTTCCTAGCAAAGTCAGTGCTAGTGACAGGCATGAAGAGAAACTGTATGAGGGAGACAAAGGTCAAGATAATGGTATTACTGTGCCAGTGCAAAGAACACTTGACTAGATGGCAAAAACTAAAGGTCATTTGATAAACGTGTTTTTCATTTTCTCAATGAAAAGCGAGAGAAATGTAAAGAATCTCCTGGAAATATAAGCCAGGAAGATCAATTAATTTTTTTTTTTCTTTTCATGATAATGAGGAAGAACTACCCAAGAATATTCTGTTTTGGCTGTATTAGGCCAGAACATTCCGGTGTTTTCAAAACAAAACAAACTACACCCCAGAACATTTATATTTGAGCAGCCCCTGTTAAAATAAAGACAAACCCATGGAACATATATTCAAAACCAGTTGCCTTGCTCCTCTAGAGCTCTCATTTTGATCCCTCTCCTCTTTACACTCACGGCTTTTAGTGAAGATACCTTGTACAGCTCCCAGGGATCAGCCCTCTCTTTCTTTACCTGGGTGTTCTGAGAGGGTGGGGGTGAGAACCTGTATGTGTGTGCCTAGCAAGAGATGAAAACTCACCAATTACACAATTCAACACATAAATGACATGAAATTAACGTGAATAAAATTCTACCAATAAAGTTCCAGTGGACACCTGATTCGTGTGGGCTAGAATATGCCAGCATGCAATGGATGCTTCCTTTAGGCATTGTTCTCTGGGTGAAAATGCAATGGTAAGGAAATATATCAGCATTTTCAAATTTCATTGTATGACAAGCCCTCCTTCATATTACTTTTGGCATCCCTGAATTCCCATTCAGGCCATCAGGTACACCTCGCATGAACACATTAGTTACAGCATTTATAGACTCACAAAGGAAAAAAAAGCCAACAACAAAACCAGTGCATAACCAGGACAGTACAGTGATTTTGGGGGTTTGTGGAGGGCAGTGTTGGTGAGGACCTATTGTAAACCAATATCCCAACCTTATCTGGTTTTATGAGGTCCAAGGACAGCAGTTAGTTCTGTCTCTTTCCAAGTAGAAATGAGTGTTTTGACAGCTAAAAGAGCAAAGAATAGAATGAAAGTGACTAGACAGGTAAAAATGACAATAATGAACTGCTTCAAATACTGCCTTAATTTCCCTGTAGAATTTTTTTTGTTATTTGATATATTGTACAAGCTGCAAATGTACCGCTGCGGTGCTGTAGCCAGATGTGCTGGGATGTCTAAGTATCGCTTCACTTTGTCTGCACTAAGGAAGCATCTCCACTGTCATATAGCAAAGCTTTATTACTTAAAAAATCTTTCTACAGTAATGATATAAGCACTCAGATTGAATGACTGTTACTGTACATTTTTGCCCCTTTGGCACAGGGCCCTTCTAAGGTAACTCAGTCCCCCAGCCCCTCAAGCCTGTTCCCCCTATTTGTGACCTGGCAACTCTCTTTCTTCCTTTTTTTCCTTCCAGTGCCTCTGAGTATTTACTACATATGACACAACATTCCAGTCAATAGCTGGGTTACAGATTTCTTTCTCAGGCCCCTTCAAGTGAGCAGATATGACTCAGCAATAGGGGTTTTTTGGTAAAGTTCCTTGGGAGATACCAGACACAATCACAGGCAAAAACCAGTCTGGAAGCTGTTCTTTTTGTAACCCTGAGCTTCTCAGGGTGGGTTTGACTCCAGCAGACCCTGAAGCATTTGCATGCAGGAGGTAGAAGTACTTGAGGATAAGAAGCGTGTACCCACGCATCCTACAGGAACTGATGCTCCACAGTGTGCACACAGCAAGCAACAAAAATGTGCCTCAGTGTACTGAATACTCAGTGAGACTATATGATAAAAATGATCTAGGTCACAAACATGCTGAAACAGAGTAGGAAGAAAGAGAAGCAGAATATAAAAGGCAAGAAACAGAGAATAAAAGCACAGAGAGAAAAACAGAAGAGAAACGGGAGAGAAAGAACTGTCAGGCACAGAACTAGCTAAGCATAAGCGGAAGAATGAGGAAAACTTGTCATGCTGGTTAAAACAAAATATAAAGTGGAAGTGCGATGCTTAAACATGCAGTAATCTCCTTTTATCCGGCATATAGGAAACAGTCAACCAATTAAAACACACGAGTAACCTCTGAAATATTTTACCTATTTTACACTTGAGAAAGCAGAAACAATGGGCTTATGTAACTTGTCCAGGTCACATATTAGTCAGCAGCGAGCCAGACGTGGCTCTCTGACCTACCTCCATGCAATACAACTTCTTCAGCGGAAGTAAAAGACATTTGTTCACTCCAGCTTTTTCACTATATGCAGCACTTAGGGCCCCATAAGGAACCATAAATCTTGGCAGTCCCTCACTTAAAGTTTGCATGCAAGTGGATTTAAACAGGTAGCAAATAAAGCAACTGCCTTCAGTTTCATGGCCAGGAAAGCCCCACCAGATCTCACTTTCCCTATGGCTTGACATTCAGTGCACACTGCTTCAAGTTTTTGGCATTGTATTAGTAGCGCAAGGGGCAAAGCTAAGAAATTTCCTAGTGTTACCTTTGAAACAAGCTACGTGCAGCATAAAACTTTTACTATTACAAGAGGCCATGTAGTACCATATTCCCAATAAACACACAAATTATCTTCCTCTCAAAGTTCATCCGCTCACCCTTTGATTTTTATCAGTCAGTTAAATGGGCTTGTCAGAAGAACGTAATGCAGTCAATCCACATATGTGCTAGGTGTTACATACTGTCAGAAATTACTGGTGCATGGTCTTGGCAGGAATGACAGTTATTATTAAACATCAGCTGGCAGAGGCAAATTGCACCGATTTTAGTCAACTAGTAATGACCTGTAAAGCTGATAAAAATTGTAGGAGGAAAACAATCTGCCACCACACAAATTAAAACAGGGAGTTACAACCCAATGGAATACTGTGCTGCATTTGCTGAAAAGCTCAGCAGAGAAACAAAACCTGTGATCATTAACAGAGAAAGCATCAGTACATAGGAGGTATACGATACGTGGTATATACATCATTACTACCTGAGAAGTGAAACTTTGCTACTACAAACTTGGAAATGGGCTAAATGTCAGTACAAGTTGAGTACTGTAAGATGTCACCTTATATGCTTTATCCATAACAAAATGACCACAACATAGTAGCAATCTCATATTTGACCTTCTAGCCCCCAAATGTCAATGTTGTGCAGAAAACTTGTATCCTATCTGACAGGACTGGGTGACCTTGACCCAGAGGAATAAGGGATATTGGATAGCTTGGCATGTGAGTACAGACTTTCTGCTTTCTTTGAGCACCTACAAATGACTGAAGGAGAAAAGAAAGAGTTTTCTGAAGCTGCTTAACTAGATTCTGTAGCTTGTGAAGGCTGCTTTGTGCTAATATCAGTGAGCAGCACACCCTGTGCAAAAGGATTCTGTGGTTTCCTTAAGTTTTCATAATGGTTTTTCCTGCCAGTGAAACCAGATCCTGCATGTTTGACCTTGAGTGAATTATTTGACCATGATTTGTGTGCAACTTAAACATAGACTGAAAACTACACATAACATTGGAAATGTGGATGACCCAGGGATTTAGCCAGTGGATTAGGCTTACATGACATTTTAGCATGCAGAAGGAATGCACATTCACTCTTGATAGGCATTGCAAAGATATGAATAAATTTGACTTTTGTAAGGGTGTCCCAATCTCTGGTCAAAAGTTGAGCCCAAATATCTCAAAACTAGCAGCATAGTGTATTACCATATCCTACCTACCATTTTCTGAAGTGATAAGGGACGTAAACAACAAAAACCCATCAACAGCTTAAGTAGATTCCTTGTATGAACTAGTTTTTTGCAATAGGAAATGGATACCCTGCACTGTTACAGACTGTTCCTTGCTCCTTTTTTTCAGAGTATATCAGTTCTGTGGTAAAGCCAGGAAACTTGCTATTCACTGACAGGCAAGGCAGTAAGTAATAGTGAGAATACGGGACAAAATGATTGATAATTCTAACTGTAAACACAATTTTTTTCCAACTACAGAGTTTCGCTTCTTGCTGGAGATGCTATTAAAGCTTCTGCCACAGATAGTGATGAGTGGTGTGCAATGTCAACTTGAGATAAGGAGGTTATGACATTGTGCAAAGGAATCCCCTGAACATGGGTCCCATGGCACCAAAGCAGCACTTAACAGTACAGACCTTCCTGACTTGCCGGGCAATTTCTGACTAAATAGCTGGGAATAACATTAATAAGTTATTGCCAGAATGTCAATAGGAAAAAAAAAAAAAAGCCTAAAGCCAGGCTTACTGTCTACATTTTAATTTTTACTGCCAATAGAGATAAGTTTGGATACAGGATTTGCTCTTTAGTGTAGAGTAGCAGTGGAAAAGTCATCTGGTCTTTGTACAGACTGATTAAAAACCCCACTCTTCTGCCAGGTCTGTAGTCCTCTCAGTGAACTAAAGCCAGCTTCATCTATGGGAGAAACTGCTACTTACTGTCTTTTTTGTGCATCAGTCAATACATAACTGGGACACATCTAATTCAGTCACTTTTGTGCACCGGTATAGCCGTAGCTATTTTAAAGCTATTATTAACAATGAAACTCCAGCAACTTGGAACTGAGCACGGAATGCAGAACTCCCCTAAGGAACAAGAACAAGCACTTCTGTAGTGACTCAGCTGCCACATACACTGGCGTGTTGAACTTTGCTTAACGATCACTGAAAAGGCACATTAGTTTTCAAATTAATTAATGCTCTCCTTTCATACTGTTTGTAGCTCTTATTTTGTCAGTGCACTGTTGCATTTCTTCCTACTCCATAATTTGAGATGCCAAAACCAATCCCCACCTCTTAGTGCAAGTGTAAAGCACAATAATAGGGCAGGGGAAGGTACAACCTCTGCTAAAGCCATGCAGTAAAAGGACCCCTAAGATGAGACCCTCGCTAGCATCAGCTCACAGCTGGGGCCTCCCTCCTTCATATGGTCCAGTAAACCAATCACAAGAGCCTGCATGGATGAACAATGCCTACACAAAATGAAGCCTTGTGTATTGAGGAAAAAGCTAAGAGGACTGGCTATGGCCACAGTAGGATCTACTTTGAACCTGGAAGAGAAACTTTTTTTGAGGGTTTAACCTGTGCACAATTACTTCCCCTCAAAATACAAAATGTAGGTATGTACAACCTACATTGTATACCTACATTTGTACATATGTTGTACATATGTACAACAAACCTGGGATCAACAAATTGCATCCTGGACTGGAAATATTATATGACTGGAGGAAAATAATAATTTCCTGCAGAAAAAAAATCAGATACATTTTAAGCATGGCATGGGTGAAGATCTGAGGAAGAGGCATAGACAGGGTAAATTTCCTGAAAATTAAACCCTGAATGTTGTTAAAGTTGAAATCTTATCATGGCTCTTTATCACGTCAACTGCCATTTGCTCTTTTAGCCAAAATTTTCACCCTTTTTTGAGGATTATTTCAGCAATTTACATGTAAACTAAACATACAGACAATCCGATAGACCTACAGTTACACAAGTAGAGTGTGGAGTTACATATCAAAGTTTAAAATCAGTCTTCAGTAAGGATCACTCATGGTTTCACCCTAAATCTTTCCTTTACAGTGGGAATACATAAAAAAACCCCAATACAAAACCAAAAAAGCAATCAAAGACACACCCACATTCCTTTGAATTCACATTGATTTTCAGCATCAGCTTATCTAAATTACAGAGCTTCTGGTTTTGGATCTATCAATTAATGAATAATATGCCCTTATTTGTGAGGGTTTGAGTAATAATGTAACCTGTTCTAAGCAGAATTCATGTAAGATCTGTCCAAAAGTTTCTAGAACCAGAAAAGTCATAATATTTGATCTCATTCCTTTGTTGGTCTCACCATCTGAATTTGAATTGTATCAGTGTCAGCATGACCACATTTTTGTTGTTATCCCTTTGTTTTGAATGTTTATGCAATTCGCTCAATTTAAATACATAAATATAGAAAATACCTGCTCTTTGTCAATTTAACCTCAAAATGCTGTCCTCCTTGCTTCTAGTTTCACTTTTTCCATTCCATACATGGTCTAACCTAGAGCAGATGCAGCAGCTGACCAAAAAAAAGTCAGACACAAACCTCATTATAACCAAGAACCTTCTACAGTGAAAATCCATAGCATTTTGGTGACAGGCATAAACATAGCAAGGTTTGGCTTGCTGAAAAATCCCCACATTAACTTACTTCTTTCTCTTGAGAAGTATTTCAATTCTTATATCTTAATAAAAGAGCACGTGGGAGTGATTGTTGAGAGGTGGAGGAGGGTGATTTCACCTATTCCTTGAGAGTCTGATGATGATTCCTGTTTTACCAGGGCAAGATGACAGCTAAGAATTGTTTAACTTTCTTAAACTCTTTTCTGTTCCTTGCTTACATGCATGAGTATTTCTCTATTTAATTAGAATGAAAATAGATGGTAGTAAGGCAAAAGGTTGAGACGATGCCTCACTTATGCAGTCTTCCTGCTTTGGTGAAGGCAGCGGATGGACTAGCATTAGGATTTTCCCTTTTGCATTCAATGTTTCTCACCTTGTAGCCCTAAGCCAGGTCCCTCTGTGTATGCTGATTTGGGGTTAATAAGGCTTCCTCTGGTTAAGTATCATCTTTAAAGCGCTAAGGTACCTGAATACCAAGTAAGCACGCCTTTGTAGATCTGAAAACAAGCCATACCACATTTCTGTAAGCATCCTTGGTGCATTCTGAGGGCAGGTAACTGAATTTAAGTAGCACAGGGCTTAAATATTAGGTGGCTAAGTAACCTTTGCATCTCACTCAACGTCTTTGGTATATTTATCATCACAGCTCCATGAAGTAACGCAGTGCCCTCGCAGCTGCATGGCCTTACCACTTCCTCATCCAGCTAATGCTATTCCTAACATTTTCTATAGGCCCTATCAGTACCAGACCTTAATAACACAGAAATCACTACTCACACCATGGCTGCTACTGTGTATGAATCTGTGCATAGCATTTTCTCAGTGTGTCAGTAGGAGATTAAATATGATTTTGGCAGGATATGTATATTTTTAAATATCTGGGGTTATGCAGGAAGTTACATTTCAACAGAACTCCTTTTACGAAGAAGAAATAGTCACCTTCAAAAACCAACCCACTTGAATTTATGACATTATCAACAAAATCCTAGAACAAAATATGATGCCAGTGATCCTTATTTTCATTGAGCTCTTCTGGGTACAAAAGTATTTCCTGACCATTGCCATGACAGTCTGGGGGTGCCATCATGTGTACATGCCTCTTCTACCTCATGGAGGTAAAAAGCAAAGTCTTTGTGAGTGAAGGACTTATTACCAATGAAGCTTCAAATGGAAGATTTAGAGTAGTGAAGAATCCAGTAACTAGGCATGTCATTCTTGCACAGTGTTTGCAACAGGAAGAATGTCACATCTAATCAATTGTGTTTCCAGTTATTTTTTTTCTCAGCGTAAATTCTGGGAGCAGTCCAAGACATGAAACCTAGCCATATTCAACTCAAAGCGTACCTGTAAAACCTGCAGATACTAGGATTTAGTGATCTAGTTCAAGTTCACTTTTAAATCCAAGTGCAGCCTGAAGTGAGTTTATACATTATAATATTTTACAGATTCTTATAATAGATATGACCAAATGACTTATTTTCAAAGTTGGCCTCAAGCAAATGATCTCCTTTCAGTTCCATACTTGCCTGAGGGCCAGGCTTTTCTCAGATCAACAGTTTCACCCTGACTTCCCCTGGCTTAAACCAATGTGTTCTTCTTGTGCATAGGAAATAAAATGCTCCAAGACAAAATTTACCACCCTTGTACTCCTTTCCTTTTCACTTGGGGCTATTTTTTATCATGCTGCTTCTTCAGCATGTTTCCAAGGTTAAATTAGAAACCTGTGAAAATAAATATTTTCTGTATAAACATTATTCTAACCTCAAATATAGGGGCAGAATTGAAACTTCTGTAGTACATTTTTTTTTTTTTTGTGATAAAACTATCTTGTAGATCTATGTAACTCCGACACTTAATGATTTCTGATGTCTGGAAGGTGTTAGACTGTGGTTGCAATAATCTCTATAATTGTAACAGTTCATGCTAGCTAGACTGCACATCTAGTCTTCATCTGTCCTTAAACTAATTTGTTCTACATATGAATATATCACACTCATCAATTTAAAATGCCATCCTTTGGCTATGCAGGTCATTAAGGAGTATGAATTATGTATGAGTCAAACATACCAAACTTACACAAATGATTTTTAGCAATGTGCAAAATAGCTGCTTTCTGTTAGAGTTTTAAAGTTATTATTCTAATCGAAACCCAAGTCACAGCTACAACTAACTGGCAATCAATTATTTCTCTCCATATGTAATGCCTTGCATGAGGAGAGCGCCATGGCTCTGTGCTGAACTCTAAAAAGATCAATGCATGCTTTAAAAACCCAAAAAACCTTGAAAATCAGGGGATAATAAGTTTTCCTACTTATTGCTGCCCATAAAGTTTTCATTGCTATTAGTGCTGGGCTCTTAAAATTATTCTTTTCCTGGAAGGGAAATTCCATGCCAATAATGCAGCTGTATATGTAGAGAAGGTCTATTACAAACAAGATCCAACTGCAACTGTGTTTCTGGTCACAGGTCTGATAGAGAAATAAAGAAACTCTAAGGTAATGATTTCTTGCAGGATAAGAAGTCTGAAGGGTGTACTTGGCAAAAACTTCCCATGAAGATACTAAGGACTCTGGAGGAGACCAAGTAGCACTGTGCAGGGGTCTCATAGTATTAATCTATATCAAGAGGGTGGCTCAGAAACCAACAACGTTTGATCTGATTGATATCTTGTTACTGACAGGAAATCAAATGGCTGCCCAAGCTATTTTTGAAGCAGATGGATCGTCAACACCAAAGCAACTCTCAATCACTATAGAAATGTCAGTTCTCTGGGGAGTCTAACTGGAATGTAAAAAGAACCCCTTTATTTTCAGAGTCTTTGCTCAAGAGCCTTTGAAAAACTTACGTACAGTTTTGCCAAATATTCTTTTATTCTGGATCCATTTTGTGTTAACCTGTAAGATACCCTCCTTCTTACAGACTCGATATGTAGATGAACAACCAGACCTATCTATGTAATGCTCAACCCATGAAACAAAGAGATGAAACTTTGCTTGTCTTATCATCTTTCTGAGCTGTGTTTGCTCGAAGTTACTGAAAAGGAGGATGCACATAGAAGCAGCAAATCATTTCTTGACAGTACAAGAGGAGTGTCTCTTTGGGGGCAGTATCTCCAGGTGTGGTTATGTGCCAATCACTTCATTCCCACAGTTAGGTACAAAAAGTGAAACCTAGCCCTCACTAAATTAAAAAGGTTGACAGCACAGAATTCATTTTGCATGTAGAAGCTGTTAAGAGAAAGAAAAATAAAAGATGTGTGCACATGTGCATGCATTTACATGGGAGAGGCAAGGTTGTGCATGGGATGAGACAAGAACACCCCTTACTCTTTTGGGACATAGCATATATTGAAGTATTTCAGAGTTTTACAACCACACAAGACAAAAACTTGAGGAAAGCCATTAATAATGCCCTGTTACTGTGACTGAGATTTTTTAAAAACCCCAGGCATTACTACAAAATCCCTTTAAAAACTGTGTCAAATGTCAGTTGCCAAAATACATATACATTTCATTCTTCTCAGAAAAGGTATGTTTTGCCATTGTATATACCTCTGGGTAGGATACTAAAGCAATGAGTCGTACAGATATCACATATACTTGCCTTTGTATATTGGCATGTATATAGTCTTTTGTATATTAGCATGTGCATAGTTTTCATTTCTTCTAGTGTGACCTTTATACTGCCATTGTATGGGATTTTTTTTTTACCTCAGAGAACAGAAAGAAATAAAACCATTTGTAGCTAATGAAGTTATTAACTACTGATCAGACTACTTTAACCCAATTCATCCCACCCTAATGATAATTGAAAAGTTAGTCTTTGAGTCTCTAGTCCAATGGGATGACCACTATACTTCCCCATGAAACACGTAAGAAGAGATACAGAGAACCAGGTATCTGGGAAAACACAATACAATAACTTTGCACAGGTGTCATGTTATCCCTAAAGAAACAGCTAAAAAATTAAAAATCATACTCCTAATAATGAAGTTATTTAAAGAGTAAAGGACACCTTTTTCTCCCTAGAAAAATAGTAAGTTACAAGTGGAAGATTCTCAGGTTTCACCTAATGGCATTGGTTCATATAAACTCTGATACCTAACAAATATAGAACTTGCCTAAGTATTTCTGTGAGATAAAAGGATGGGGAAAGTTTCTGATGACAAACTCATCATCCATGTTGGAAATGGAAGATAAATTTGGGTATTTACAGGCACTATGTTTTCTCTGGGCAGATACCTCATGTTTTACTTAGAAAAAAAAGATTGGATTAAGTTCCCTGGCTAAGATTTCTTAGGACTCCTTTTGCTTTTACAAAGGTAGTATCAGATCTAATTTAATATGGCATAAGAGAATACATTGAAACTACAGCCAAATTATTCCCTTCAGCCTTCCCCATCCCAGCCACTTTCACCTTCATTTGCTAATTTGGAAACAAAGGCTGCATATCAAAGGAAGGCTGGAGGCAGTAATGAAAGCTGCAAATGTTTGCTGCTTCAGCAGTTACTGTTTTGATTTCTCAAATAGAGGGAAACTGTATTAATGAACAGTGGATGGAATTATGTGAATAAAGGGAAAAGAAAGATAAACAAAGCTCGTTCTTTGAGAAGTAGGTACATGTGAACATGTTAAGTAGAAAATGCCTCCCAATACGAAGTAAAGCATGCTGCAAATCTGACATCAGAATTGGATGTTCAACTTTCCTGCTTGAGAAACAATGCCTGCTGTGTGATGCAGTCAAAACATAGTACAGTACATTTTCCCCCATTCTGATAGTCTAATAAAAAGAATGCTACACACATTCTGAAATACAGGAAGACCAAACCATTACTTTCTTAATATTCCTATTCTTCACAGTGATATCAAATAGCAATAAGTGGTGGCAAATTTACTTCAGGATGGATGTTATTTTCATCAACATCTGATTAAATAACCCAATGCATTCCACCAAAAGAAAAACAAAAAAATCCCCCCCCCCCCCCCCCCCAACACAATACCACGATTTTAAGCTAAGGAAGTAATGCAAAGCTTAAGTAAAACCGCAGGTATTTCCAAATCTTTAAATATCATCCCAGGTCCAAGCAAAGACTGATTTCAGCGGACACTTTAAGATTGAAAAAGGCATCTGTAAGTCCACTACAGAACAGACTGCTATGATTTGTTTTCAGTGCTCATGTGGGATATATTTGGTTTGCAAAAAGGTCCCTCAAGCTGAAAGATATGTTTCCTTCTGTCATGATACTGCTAATGTGCCATAAAAATGACTTAGCATTTGGGATCAATGTACTGCATTCTAACAACACAATGGAATGTCCCTCTGGTATCCCATCCTTATTAGGGTCTTATTAAAAAAAAAAGAAAAAAAAATTGTCTGTATATAAACTGTTTGGTTGCATATAACAGATATATTGCAACAGGCTAATTCATTTTAATAGGTTAGGAAAGATCAATATGGTGCCACAACCCTGGTAGTTCTGAGTTGACTAGACGCTAGCATGGTGTTGTTGGAGTGTACATGAATACTGTACATGATTATGCAAGGTATGATCATCTAGGCGCCACAATAGATTTTTATCTGCAAATAGGGTAAAAGAGTACAGGAAAGAGAAAAATTGCACACACAGTTTTCCACTGGAAATGCATATGATAATATATCTTTACCTGTAGGGTAATTTTACCCTTGAAGTAGTTTTTCCATCCATTTTTTTTAACTCTGACTGATAATTTCCAGTCTCTTTGAAGGTGCTGGTCATTCACCAACACCACCCAGACCCAAACAGATCAACTGAAATTGAGCTTACGTTTCTGGGAGTTAATGTTTTCTAGTAGGTTACAACTCATCCCCCAGAAACTATACGCTACAATTACTGGAAGACCCCGCGTGTTCATTTAGCCATGGGCAGCTCTCCAATGAGACTAGTGCAGGGTGGAAATGGGTAGGACTGGTAGCAGCAGCAGCAGTGCACAGAGCACTGGAGGGTTCCTGACAAGTGCAGGATAGTGGTGGCCATGCATCCAACTTCCTGTCGGGATAGGGATGGCACAGCTGCCTGTGCCTCCAATGTAACACCACCTTATAGCAGATAACACAGAAGCAAAGACCTGATTGGGGTGTTGGGAGTAATTAGCAAGGCCAAGCTGGACAGAGCAACATAGTTTACAGTGAGGTGCTCCTGCCCATGGCAGGGGGTTGGAACTAGATGATCGTAAGGTCCTTTCCAAGCCAAACCATTTTATGATTCTATGAATACACAGGGAACATGACTGATGATCTGAACAAACCCACTAGCCTCTTTGTACTGCCTGTCCCTGAGTACTTGAAG
This sequence comes from Pezoporus occidentalis, assembly GCF_034315485.1. Classification (NCBI taxonomy): domain Eukaryota; kingdom Metazoa; phylum Chordata; class Aves; order Psittaciformes; family Psittacidae; genus Pezoporus; species Pezoporus occidentalis. The sequence goes on along the minus strand of NW_026916093.1, from coordinate 1,210,232 downwards.
ATGGGCCTGGGCAATGCACTCCTGCCTCTTTAGGGTTCACCTGAACCCTTTTGTAAAAAAAGAGCCTCTCTGTCGGCACCTGTCCAAAATACAACCATTTTCAATGATTATAGTTGATCCAGGTTGTGCAAGGAAATGTATGTATTATACATGTCTCTCCTTCCCTGACAACTTACTTTATTAAAGGCTTTTTTCAGCCTCTTTCAACTCAACACACAATGAATATTTACTGCCTATGAGGAGTACCAGCCTTCCCCGATCCCTTTTTAAAATGAAAATCAAAACTGTTGTAAATTGGATCACATTTTAAGAAACTAAAATGCCCAGGAAGCTTCCCTTAGTTTCTTCAAATTGCTCCTCCATTACCACAGTGCAGAACGGAAACATGGAAAAGTCATTGCTCTTGCATTCTGAAGGGCTCCTGTTTCTTTGGCTCCCACAAGATTACTTATAGAAAGAATATACCAGAACTGTAATACAATAAGCTATAATGTGAAACAACTGTAAGCACTTGAAGACTTCTAATACAGATGACACACTGGTCTTTTAAAGAATTAAACCATAATTTATAGAAGAAATTGTGAGATACACAGGACCTAAATGGCATTTGAGCACACAGCTTGATTGCTTACTTGTAGGGATATCAATCAATTTATTAAGAATTAATCCGCACCCCAGTGTTCTCCTAAAACTGCCTAATGCTTTGGCAAGCTACTTGAAAGGGTTCAGTAAGAATTTATAAGGGCAGCTTGGAAACAGGATTTTTTTTTTCTGGCTCAACAAAGGGGATACTGTTTTCCCTCTGAACGTATCTCTGTTACAGTTTAACACAGTAATGGATAGGTTTGCCAAAAATCACAGTTTTTAATGGCCTTCAGCAAAACAGTAGATTTGTCTTTGCCTTCATACTGTGTCCTGCATTTATGCTGTTAGAATTGCTCTTAATCTGCCTGGAAGTATCAAATGGTTTTGGCCTTGAGAACACAAACTTGTGCACACACTAAAAAGTACAGTTTGTAGAGTAACTACATTTTTCCATGCATACAGAAGACTAACCAGGACTGAAACTAAAGGATCTGATTTCGAGTATTTTCCAGCTCTTGACATAAAAATGGCAAGAAGGCTTGGGCAAATTTAAAATGTGGTATTCATATTGCCTCCATAAAATGTTCTAAAATTGCTTCAGTGATGTCACTTGAGCAACATATCCAAGCTACAGATATTTTTGAACTCTGAGAACATTTAACACTTGGCAGTGACCACAGATCCATAGGGTGTGTGAGGCTGCACACATAAAATCAGCTTACAGCTATCTCAAGCCATTAGTAAACAATGCATGTCTTTGACTACAAACAGCAGAAAGTGATATCACACACTTTATACAAAGTTATTGCAACTTCCTGGTTTTCAAACTTTTCGCTTTGACAAAAGCAATCAATAAAACATCAAAGTGGTACTTGGAAAACACGAACCCTTATTTGTTTGGCATTAAGTTCAAGGAGAAATTAAACAGATAATAGTTATCAATGGTCTATCAGTTCCCAGGACTTTTTTTTTCAGCATTAACGTGTGTGCACACACATCTATTTTAGAGTACTGTATTAGAAACAGCTTATTTTGGACTCCACTCATAAGAAAGCTGTTTGGTATGGAACATGAATTTTGTTTCCATTTTGTGTAAAATCTCAGGGGGGATAAAGAAGCGTGGACATTTTCTCAACCAGCTTCATTGTTTTTCACTCCAGTGACAATGTCCTCTAACACATCAAATGGAGGACTTCCATTTATAAAGAGAGAAACCAGAAAAATCTACAACCATTGGAAGCTTATCATCCTTTCTTCTTCTGTTAAATCTGTGGGATTCTGCTAGTGGTTCCACTGTGGGAATTTCAGTTTAATAAAACAGGTTTTGTATTATTTTTATTTATTTATTAAAAAAATTAAAAAAAAAAATTCCCCTCTCTTCCCTCTTAGAATCCATCACCCAAGTGGCTAGTCCACTGCCTCCAGATGGACTGTTTACAAGGCTGGGGACTTAGACTCTGCAGCAGGATTTTCAGGGTCATGCCAAAACTTCTGGAAAGCAAGACAGCTTTATATCCACAATTGTATTAAACAGTAGAACATTTTTTGCCTTTTCCATTTAAATTCTAAAGGTGTCATTTTACTTAAATAATTACTACATTCACCATGTGTTAATGCTAAATATATAAAATACACTTCAAAAGTACTGATATTTATAGGAGAAAACAAACTGACTGCTTAGTTGCCTAATGTTAGACAGGTAAGACTGACCTGTTGTAGAACAAATTTGTCACTGTTTTTGACTAAAGCAGTACAAGGCTACAACTGTGAAATCCTACCTAACAGCAGCTTTATTCTTATGTCAATAAAATCAGAATGGCTTCTTATTGACAGTGCGTTTCAATCACCAAATTTTGTCAAACAGTACTAAGAGAATCTTCTAAACACAAAAGCAAGCAAAGGATTTTAAAGGTGAAGCGGTGTCCTTGAAGAAAAGCGCACACACTCTGTTCCCTATTTCTTCTACCTTATTAATGCAGAACTTTGCATGTAAAAAGTGGCAGTAATTAGCCTTGACATGGACCAGCGCCAGGCTTTTCTATCAAGTTTCTTTCCTGTTTATGTTTGAATTACTCAGGGGCTGCCTCTGTGTGCCCTTTGGTCTTAACAAATGTGTTTTTTTCCCTTACTCTCATAGTACAAAGAATGTAATCTTAGTTGACTGGAGTCTGCTGAACATCATATTATTTCCTTGCTTCAGTCGAAGATTCACAAGCTGGAGTAGGGAAAAATGCTTCCGCTGAATATAGGCTGCAAATATAAGAGGATTTGCTCGCCAGAGAAGTGTGGTTTTGCCTGAAAGACTTTTGCTCTGATTGTTCTAAACTTTTGTCCACAAGAATCAGTATAGATTAAAGTTGGACGATGAGGCTTCCAGTTAGTGGTTCTTTCTCTCTGCAAATTTGGCACATAAGGTATGGCTAATCCTGGGTGAGAACCGCAGTCTACCTACTGTACTGCCTTATCTGCACCTCCTAACACATGGTTATGCCCAGACATATAAGAGTTTTACCTTTTTTGCTATAATCAAAAACTTTGCTATAAGTACACATATAATTAAAAAACAACAGGCTGTGCACAAAACATTTGATTCAGGAAGAATATGGTGTTATTTTAGTTTATTGAGTTACTAACTTTTGTATCTGACTACTCAATGCCCATTTGAGTTGTTGTTGGGTTTTGCCCAATGACCAAAAATTATGATCATAAAATAAAGGAAAACACAAGGAAATTAAATTCTCTGTAAGCATGATTTTAAATCATAGAAACTGCAGTTGAATTACATTCCCTAAGCAGCTATCACAACATAATTTAAAGTGGTGAAGCTCAAAGGTTACAAGGTACTTTTCGCTGGAAAAAGAACTCATATACCTAGGGATCATGATGGCCACAACTGGAAACATTTTAAGAAACATGATGCCTCTTTTTTTAGCTTATTTCTAAATAGAAGACCAAAAGAGAAATCTGAAATTCAAGTTTTCCCTTCCTTATTTTTGCACTGGACATTTTGTTCCTGTAAAGTGTACTGTCCGGTCTGTTTTTCCAAGAACCTGAGCCTACAAGGTTAACAGATTATGCATGTAATGGATAAAAAATTAATTGTTCTAACATGGGATTTTTCACAAGACAGAATCATTAAGATTTTCAAAGAGTTTCTGAGCTGCATAAGGATGGTTAGTTATCCTGAAATGTTTTCAGTGTCACAAAAAGCCCTGAACCTCTTTGGAATGTCTCTGAGAACTATTAATTCTTGTTTTTCAGGATTTGGCTTGCGTAGGTCATGACATCTAACTTTGGAAGCTCTTCCTTAAAATATATTTTAAATTGGGGCCTAGCCTAAAAACATAAAGTTAAGTCATGGAGAAAGGAATTCTATATCTATAATACCGTTTCATTAACTCTTTATACTGATTGAGTTGTAAATATATCCAAATCTCAGCAATGGCTCCTGAAACACGGCATCAATATCAATGTAGTTATACCTAAGTGATGTTTTCAGTGCAACCACAAGCTGTTGTTGTAGCAGTGGTCTCATCTTTATTTTGTTCCTGGTGTAGTTGGCTGAGATTTAGGTCTGGGATACAGAAAGGGCAGGAGTTGAGACATCCTGCAGCTCGTCTGGTTAGATATCTTCCTAAATGCATTTTGATTGGATGACCTAATTGAGGACTTAACTAAAGTCTGCTGGCTTCTGTCTCAGTATTATCATAAGTGACTTAATGGGTCAACAACATGGTCTGAATTGTCTATTCCCTGAGCAGACACAATTTTTCTCTGTCTAATTCCTCTAGCCTCCAGCTATTTACATAGGATCCTATAGATTTTGTGTGTGTGAACTCTAAAACTATCCCTCAGCTATCATTCTGTTTGTAAGGTTCACTGATCTCAAAGCTATTCCATACGAAGGCTACTCTGGAGAATATAATGTATGGAATTTTCTATACATACAAATGCATGCAATGAACAGAGATATCCAGCACTGGGGAAAGCATATTTATGTATTTTTCCAGCCATACAGGAAACCATTTTGCATTTCAGAGAACTGGTTATAGCTAACTGAACTCTAAGTATGAATTTCAAATTAAAGATTGTGAAGGTTAAAATAATAATGATGATCACCAAAACTAATAAGAAATTATCTTTCCAAGCTGAAACACCCAGACATTAGATCTTCCTATTACTACAATACAATTGTCAGACTTCATAACAACAGATTCAAGACAAAATGATTACACATTAGTTATTGTTATTCTCTGTTATTATTTTATACATTTTATTGTATTGTGGAAATAAGGGAAGATAATGTGCCTTGGGAGCATCCCTGGATCTCATTAGAAATTAAATATATAGAAATTTCATATATAGAACAAGACTGTGAAAGAGAAAATTGTTTTTCTGCCTGCCAGTATAAATGGAATCGTGTATGACAGGGAAGGAATAAGTGGATGCTCTCAGTCCAGTAGCCTCTGTATGCACATCTCCACTACCTGCCGAAGAAAATAAAGTTTAATGTCATACACACCCACAGCCTCACACCAAGAAAGGAAATGTGATACTGAAGAAGGAGAGTTGACTAGAATGACAATTTACCATGTTGGAAAACATGTTAAATCTTTGCATTTGTTTTTTACTTTTGGGATCTTGGCATAAATCCAATCAGAGGTTCTAATTAAAACTAGTTTTATGGTTTCAGCTTAGTTCCTAATTGATGGCAGTTCACGCTACAAAACATGTAAGAATTCACTGCAGTCCTGCTCAGCTGGCAATTTCAGAGGGAGCAAGAGAAGGTACCTAACATGGATTCCAGCAACTGTCCTGCACTTTAGGCAAGGTGGTCCTTGGTCTGGGCAGCTGAAAAGTGGTCATCAATAGAGCACTAGGGATCAAAAATCAAAGCACTGCTCTAGAATTAACTCAAATGTTGAATAGTAAATATACTTACTAGCATTTCTTTGAGTTAAAGCATGGATATCAAAATTATGACATCTTCCAAGGAGAAATCTGCCCAGTGTTTCTTGAACTTAAATTGTATAGGCTGCTCTCTTCAAACAAAATTTCCTGTTTCTACTGTTCTAAAAACATTTTACTCAGACTCACAAGAAATACAGTATTTTTCTTCCAAAAATGCCATTTGATGCTTTGTGTCAAGATGGTCACGGTTTTTGTATAGATAATAAATAGCAAAATATGAATCTAATACTAAACATTTTGATGAGAAAAAGTAGTTGCAAGTTCTAGTGCCAGCCAGTAGAAAGTCCTTGTAACCAGCAGTATATATACAGTGAAATGCACAATTCACAACTTGGTGAAAAAGAAACCAATTTTTACGTTTGGGTTTGTTTTCTGTGGGGAGTGATATGCCACAGTTTTCCTGATTTAATCAGCCTTTTTTCCAGCTTCTTGATGTAAAGTTTCCCAGAATGAAACAGGCTCAAATAATCTGCTGTGCACTGAAACTTTGGCGCATTTATGCAAAGTGACATGGTCCTTCTTCAAAGAAATTTTATCACTGCGAGAGAGGACGCCTTCAACACCGGATCGGGGGGAGATCAGCGTCCGGGAGCTTCAACTCAGAGCGCCGAGAGCCACCGAGGGAGCCTCAAGTCCTCGACAGGACCTGCCCGGGAGCCGGCAGCTCAGCTGACGAGAGCGAGCAGCTGACTCACACGGGGCGGAGCCAGGAGCAGCGGCACCAGCCCTGACTGGGTAAAAACCTGACCCAGGGAGCGCGGCGAACAGAGCGGGTCGGGGCGGTTTGGGCGGGCAGGCGGGCGGGATGGTGAGCGGGATGGTGAGCGCTCGGCGTATGAGCAGGGCCCGGTGCGGGAGCTCTGCTCTGGCTGCCCCGGCGGTGGCAGCGTAGGCACCCAGACAGAGCCGATGGGAGGGGAAGCTGCAGTGCAGAGCTCGGGGTGTAGAGAGTGCCTGCACTGGTCTGGTGAGAGGAGGGTGCACAATGGGCAGGGCTGCACTCGGTGATCCCTGGTGGAGGGAGCGGGATGCTGTCAATAGGCTGCAAGATGCCAGGGTAGCTGAAAGGAAGCAGGAATGCTTGCTGCCGGCCCAAACTGTGCAGGGGCCTCGAGCTTCACCTCTACCTCATGAAGGAAAGAAGGAGGCTGTTAACCTGGGAATTAGTGACAAAAAAAAAAAAAAAAAAAAAAAAAACGAAGGAAAAGGACAACCAAAAGTGAGGGGCTTCCCCCTAAATCCCCTGTCCCCATGCAGAACCGCTTTGCTGTCCTGCAGGGGGCTAATGAGGAAGCGCACTCGAGCCAGAAACAGCCGGCTGATGCACTGCTAAAGAAGATCTCTACTGGTGCTGCTAGGAAAAAGCGGCGGGTCGTAGTAGTAGGGGACTCTACACTGAAAGGGACAGAAGCACTTGTCTGCCGGCCAGACCCCGTCTCAAGGGAGGTGTGTTGCCTACCGGGGGCAAGGATCAGGGATGTGGCAGAGAGGCTGCCTGCTCTAGTAAGTTCCACGGACTATTACCCACTCCTGGTGATACATGCGGGTGCTAGGGATATAGATAGCAGTAGCCTGGGGAACATAAAGAAGGACTACAGAGCCCTGGGGGAGGTGGTGAGGGGCTCTGGAGCTCAGATTGTCTTTTCATCAATTCTCCAGGGTACAGGGGAGGACCTAAAAAAAGCTAGGAGGATTGGCCAGGTTAATAACTGGTTAAAAGGGTGGTGTCATAGTCAGGGTTTTGGACATCTTGAACACGGGACCCAAGTTCGTAGGCCAGGTCTAGTGGGGGCTGGTGGAGCTGGTCTGATAAAGAAAGAGCAGTTTTGGTAGGAGGCTTGCCAGACTGGTCAAGGAGGGTTTAAACTAGATGTGTTGGAGGAGGGGGGCATCATTCCATCCCAGCACACCCAGTCAGCTGCCAGCACCTATAATAAATGCTTAGAGCACTGTAGAGCTATCCCAGCCACTCCAGCCAATGAGCCGGCTTCAGTTGGAGCTCGGCTCAGATGCCTCTATACAAAAGCCTGTAGCATGGGGAACAAACAAGAGGAATTAGAGATGTGTGCATGTCCACAGGGGTATGATATAATAGGCATCACAGAAACATGGTGGGATGGCTCCTATGACTGGAGTGTTGGAATGGAAGGTTACAGGCTCTTTAGGAAAGACAGGCCTGGCAGGCGGGGAGGGGGAGTTGCCCTTTATGTTAGGGATAGACTGGAGAGTATGGAACTCTGTCTGGGGGCAGGTGAGCAGTCCACAGAGAGTTTGTGGGTCAGGGTTAAAGGGAATATAGCTATGGGAGACATTACTGTGGGGATGTTACAGACCGTCTGATCAAGGAGAACCTGCGGATGAAGCACTCCATAGACAGATAGGAAAAGCCTCACACTCACAGGCCTTTGTTCTCTTGGGTGACTTCAACCACCCTGACATCTGTTGGAAGGACGGTACGGCCTGGCACAAGCAATTCAGGAGGTTCCTCGATTGTGTAGAAGACAACTTCCTTTGCAAGTAATAGAGGAGTCGACAAGGAGAGGTGCCATGCTTGAGCTCGTGCTCACCAACAGGGAAGGGCTTGTTGGAAATGTGACTCTCCAGGGCAGCCTTGGATGCAGTGATCATGACATGCTTGAATTTGAGGTCCTCAGGACAGTGAGAAGAGCGTGCAGCAAGCTCACTGCCCTGGACTTCAAAAGAGCAGACTTTGGCCTCTTCAGGAACCTGCTTAGGAAGGATACAGCCCTAGAGGGCAGAGGGGCCAAAGACTGTTGGTTGATATTCAAGGATCACCTGCTACAAGCTCAGGAGTGTTGCATCCCAACCAGAAGGAAGTGCAGCAGGAGGGCCAGGAGACCTCCTTGGATGGATAAGGAGCTCCTGAGGAAAATTCAAATGAAAAAAGAGGCTTATAATAAGTGGAAGCAAGGACAGGTGGCATGGGAAGAGTACAGGGACGCTGTCCGGGAAGCTAGGGACCAGGTTAGGAAAGGTAAGGCTCAGTTAGAATTAAACTTAGCTAGAGGTAGTAAAGATAACAGGAAGGGATTCTACAAGTACATAGCAAAAAAAAACAGACTAGGGAGAATGTAGGCCCTCAGGAAGCTCTCAGGAGAACTGGCTACACAGGATTTGGAGAAGGCTGAGGTTCTGAATGACTTCTTTGCCTCGGTCTTCACTGGCAAAGGCTCTGACCACACCACCCAAGTCTTGGAAGGCAGATGCAGGGACTGTGAGAATGAAGACCTTGCGCCCACTGTAGGAAAGGAACTGGTTTGAGACCATCTTAAAAATCTGAACGTGCATAAGTCCGTGGGTCCTGATGAGATCCATCCACGGGTCCTGAAGGAGCTGGTGAATGAAGTTGCTAAGCCACCAGCCATAACATTTGAAAAATCATGGCAGTCAGCTGAAGTTCCCGATGACTGGAAAAAGGGAAATATAACCCCCATTTTCAAGAAGGGGAAAATGGATGACCCAGGGAATTACAGACCAGTCAGTCTCACCTCTGTGCCTGGAAAAATCTTGGAGCAGATTCTCCTGGAAGGCATGCTAAAGCACTTGAAAAACAACAAGGTGCTTGGTGACAGCCAGCATGGCTTCACTAAGGGGAAATCCTGCCTGACCAATTTGGTGGCCTTCTATGATGGGGCTATGGAACTGATGGACAGGGGTAGAGCAGTTGATGTCATCTACCTGGATGCGTTCAACACTGTCCCACATGACATCCTTGTCTCTAAATTGGAGAGACATCAATTTGATGGATGGACCACTTGGTGGATAAAGAACTGGCTGGATGGCCGCATGCAAAAAGCTGTGGTCAATGGCTCAATGTCCAGCTGTAGACCAGTAACGAGTGGTGTCCCTCAGGGATTGGTGTTGGGACCGGTCTCGTTCAACATCTTTGTCGCTGACATGGACAGTGGGATTGAGTGCGCCTTCAGCAAGTTTGCTGATGACACCAAGCTGTGTGGCTCAGTTGATACGCTGGAGGGAAGGAATGCCATCCAGAGAGACCTTGACACACTTGTGAGGTGGGCTGATGCCAACCTTATGAAGTTTAACCATGCCAAGTGCAAGGTCCTACACCTGGGTTGGAGCAATCCCAGGCACAGCTACAGGTTGGGCAGAGAAGAGATTCAGAGCAGCCCTGCGGAGAAGGACTTGGGGGTGTTGGTTGGTGAGAAAATGAACATGGGCCAGCAGTGTGCGCTTGCAGCCCAGAAAGGCAACCGTATCCTGGGCTGCATCAAAAGGAGCGTGACCAGCAGGTCGAAGGAGGTGATCCTGCCCCTCTACTCTGCTCTTGTGAGACCTCACCTGGAGTATTGTGTGCAGTTCTGGTGTCCTCAACATAAGAAGGACATGGAACTGTTGGAACAAGTCCACAGAAGGGCCACAAGGATGATCAGGGGACTGGAGCACCTCCCGTATGAAGACAGGCTGAGTAAGTTGGGGCTGTTCAGCCTGGAGAAGAGAAGGCTGTGTGGAGGCCTCATAGCAGCCTTCCAGTATCTGAAGGGGGCCTGTAAGTATGCTGGAGAGTGACTCTTCATTAGAGACTGTAGTAATAGGACAAGGGGTAACGGGTTAAAACTTAAACAGGGGAAGTTTAGATTGGATATAAGAAGGAAATTCTTTCCTGTTAGGGTGGTGAGGCACTGGAATGGGTT